>NW_006912923.1:1346948-1946948 GCF_000585535.1 Cladophialophora psammophila CBS 110553
CAATCTATTGAGTGCACTGATCGTATCCCTTAAACCTTCTGAACTGTGTTTTCCTATAAAGGCCATCGATATTCATCGACCAAAAAGCCCTCTTACCCGACCCCAAAAACCCCTAGGCCTAGCTTCAAACACCACATCTCCATCTTCATACTCCCTCATCGGCCCCTTGTGCGCACCTTTCTCTTCCGGCGAGACAGCTCCAACCTCCTGCGTCTCCGCTCGTTCAGTTTGATACTCCGCCATCCCCTCTTCACCTTCTTTCAGTGGCGTTTCTTCCCATATTGGGGGTTGTGTGTGTCCATCTGCCATCCCCTCGGGCATCCACCCATCATTTATCCCACTGCCCATAACATGCACGCTCTTGGACACAACAGCTTGGTATTGCTGCTGCGGCTTCCCCTTCTGGAATTCGCCCTCATCATCGAGTCCAAGTTTTGTCTTCCAAGCCTTCGCTAAGCCAAAAGGTGCTAGAGCGCCGTGCACGACGTTTCGAGGCCAAGCGGGCGCGAAGAGTCCGTCATTCAAGTCCGCCCAGTACATCTTGATCTCACGGGGTTCGTCGGCCCAATCAGGTTTCGAAGGGGGATTTTGCAAATCTTGGGCGTCAAACGCCCTCAGAGCTGATTTTCTAGCTGCGGAGACTTCTTCCCAGACCGATCCCGTTTCCGTAATTGGGACGTTGTTGTGGTTGAACCATTCTTTCATAGCTTCCTGCTCCGCTGCCTTAACGGTTTGTTGGCGTTCCCTGAAGACATCAAAGTTTTGCTGTTTCAGTTCCTCTCGTAACTGCACAGAGTCATAGTCTTTCCACCTCTTTAAATCGTTGTCAAGTTTGCTCCCTCGAACTACGCCATGGTGCTCCATACTGAGCTGCTGAATTGCATTGCGTGTGAGAGGCAGGAGGGCCCGCTCGTAGTCAGGAATATCCTGGAGAGCCAGCGCGGCACGTTTTCGAATCTCTGCCACCTTCCTCTCAAGTTCTTTGCGGATCTTGTTTATGCGTCGTCGTGCTCGGTTTGTCATTTCCGTGGCGTATATCAACCGATTGGTTTCTACCATGGTCACTTTTGCCCATGGGTTAGGTCCGGAAGATATCCAGTCAAGCACAAATGCAGCATCAGCAACACTGGTGGCTTTCTGGTCCATCAATTTTCGTGCTCGTAGCTTCTTCGGTAGGATTTCGTCGAGCTTGGGGATCTTCTTCACGAGCTCATCACGGACAGCCATTTCCTGAAGGGTCACGGGAGACCCTAGCTTCGATTTCACAATATCTATGTCCTCTTGTGTAGCTTTGATCAAGTCCTCGGGTGGTGATAGCTGTCTTTGCATCGAAAGCTCGCGGAGTTTCTGGAAAGCAAAAAGACCTTCTAACGCTCCGGCAGCAGTTGGAGGGAAATGTATGGAAAAGTATGGCGTCCACATATCCTGGCGTACCGATGCAGGTACAGTCTTTTTGCCATGGAAAAGGAGTTGCTTGAGGATTTTGGTTTCCTGAGACAAAAGTTTGTTAGCGACCCGCGACCGCAGAAGGATAGGCAGCCCATTACCTGCAGAGTCCTCGTCAAGCTGTACACAACTTGATTAGTTCGAATATGGCGGTAGGCATAGATGTCTAGACCATGCGTCTGATGCCGAAGAGCCTTTGTGACTTGGATGTCTTGCGTGGCTGACTTATTCTTGACCGCATTGGATCCTCCTGCTCGCCATTTGCCCTGAACCCATTTTATGCTTGCGTTTGTGGGTGCGACGGAGGGCGGGAGAGCTTGATTCGGATGGGGGTCGCCCTTTAACATTCTAGGAGGCCGTATTCGTGGCATGGCAGGGATGGACATTGGAGGTATCTGATGAGCCATTGAATTGGCAGTGATGGCCGCCATTGCGGACACTGCAGAGGGTCAATGGCTAGACTGCCGCCGTAATAAGATAAGTCTATCAGCAGGTCATGCCGGACATCACGCAATGCATCAAGCATCTGCCATGACAACTTCGCGGTGCGAACAAGGGAGTAATGTACTTGTAAATGTCTGTTGCTGAGCAAAAACTCGCAGCTCCAAAAATCCGCCGTAGCAGCCGCGCGCCGACCACGCCGACCATTTGCTCTTGGCGTGTTTGTGGGCACACATGTGGCAGCCTCGCCCCTCAGCCTCGTTCACCATTTCTCTCGGCATTCAATACGCGAAGTTTTTCCGAAGCCCGATGTGGAGATTACCTGGCGAGCTGATATCCATCTCGCAATTCATTTGAAAACTCTGGTGATAAAATGCAGATGCCTTGAATTCAATCAAGCTTAGCTACTAGACACAATAACTTTGCTATCCCACGGCTAGGATAGATAGTAAGAAACATTTTTCCTGCGGCCCGTGGAGGGAACTCAGCCTGCAGTCCTCATGAGTTCGTCCAATCTCGTTAACACCTTTCTGCTCGCAGTTCCAACCTGACTTTGGTCCAATCATCAAGGCCCCGCTAGCATAGATGCAATTTGAAAATTCATGATAAATTCCTCCGTTTTTCGTCAATCATACCATGCTGGTTCATAACCAAAAGTAAGACATAAATCGCTCAATGTGCTACCGATGTCGAAGATGACAGTGATGATGGAGTTGGTTCCGCGTTGGCTCCCGCGCCCAATGGCATCCAATTCCTCGGAATATCCATACTCCTGTTGACCCGTCCGCCAGGAGTCAGAGGGTAATCTACACGTGATCGATCCAAGCGATCGTCTTCATCGGAAGTTTCATCCGCGAGACGGGCAAAATAATCCGCTAACGCGCTTGTCGAATCTCCAGGCACAATGTTATCGTACAGGGGAGGCGGAGTGACCAAAGGAGGGGGTGGCTCGTCATCATCAAAGGCCGGTGGGTTGAAGGAGGGACTTCTCAGCAAGTGGATAGGTCTTGATTGTCCAGCATTGGGGTCGTTGTGCACGTGTGCTTGCGTAGGCATCGTCAATCCACCTGTATCATTCGTCCAACTTCGGCTCACACCAGGCGCTGGAGCACTGAAATCTGTCGAGTTATTGACAGATTGAATCCGACTTTGAGATACAGGGGGGGTGTTTCGTCTTCTGAGTGCAGCACCTGGGCATCCGCACTCGAACTCATCGGCGGAGGCTGGAAGACCACCACCAGCACTGTAAGCAGGGAGCGAGATGTTCGCTTGTGTGGCACGACAAGAAAGGATGTTGAATGGCGAGTCAATAGAGATCTCAAAATGGCGTCGTTTGGTAGAATCGTTTTCATCTGGTCGAGAGAGCCGCATCACGATCTGAGGGCCATAGTTAGCTTCCACAAAGTACACAAAGCAAGGATATGCATACCTTGATCCAATGGTTCACTTGAATGTTGGAGTATGTGGTGTCGAAATGTAATCGCTCGCTTCGCAATTTGTCCTTCATCTGGTGGCAGCTCGGCAGTTGCACGTTGAATTCCATCTCTGTAGGACCAATACTTCCAGCGTCGTTATCCAGATTGCCGAGCAAGTTTGTCTGATCTCGGGGGATATCCTCATCACCAGCGGCAGCTTGTTGGCGATAGTCGTAGGGGACACCACCACCCGCAAGAATCCGCATTGAACTCCCGGGGTAGGAAGTTACACTGTGTCCATCGGCACGTTTCTCGAAAAGTTGGACTTTTCTCGTGGGTTCCAGCCTGTGTACCTTTTTGTTATTCGTAAAGTATTGTATATTCTCCGTCACGAACACTTTGATCCTGTGGCATTGGACCTTGGCGAGGGGAGTCAATTTGAAGGCAATGGGCACCGTCGAGCCGAGTGGGAATGATTTTCCTGAAATCACAATATCATAGTGTAACTGATCTTCCCAGTTCCGAGATATCGCGATAGGTTCCACCTGTTCCAAGGATCCCTCGGCGGGGGCTCGGATCAAGGTCAACTCCTTCGTGCCCACCAAATTGGCACGGAAGGCGCCGGAACGTTCAACAAGGGCTTCTAGTTCATACTTGACATGACCGAGGTCGACACTGATTGATTCTGGCAACCTTGAGTCGAGTGGGAGTTCGAAATTGTAGACATAATCACCGGGGTGAAATACCTTAAACCCACGTTGGGCGACAGTCGGGCCTCCATTCATTGTGTCACCTTTACCGAAGCTCCTCGAATGATTTGCCTGAAGGGACAACCGTTTGAGATCGCGAGTCGTTGGGTGCCCTTTGGCTGGAGACGCACTGCGCTGGAAGAGGTCAAATGAAGACGCCGTAACGCCAATTTCTTTCGACTCTATAGAACCCCCCTTGGAGAGCTGGACAATGTCCGCACCGTAGCTATATTCGGCTTGGGGGATCTGCGCGTTGAAGAAGGACCACGTATGGTTCATGATTGTGGTGGTGTCTCGGAACTCGACGCGTTTCGGAGGGATCCCTTCCGGCCACTCCGTTTCTGACTTGCCGCGGAAGTTCAGAGATATTGATTTTAGCTTCGCCTGCTTCTGTACTCTCAAGAGGAGACTCCCGCGGAGCATTGTCGTGCTGTGAGTAGATGGATCATTGGGATCGAACCCTTGCAGGAACAAGACTGGTTCTGCCAGTGCAATGGAAACTGAGACGCCATTGCCGCTTGCAACAGGCTTCTCATCTGCCAGGAGAGTTATATTCGGCGCAGGTTGTGCATCGGGGGAGGGTGGTTGAGCAGGAGCAGTTCGGGCACTGCTGTCGTGTCTCGATCGATGGCTTATACTGCTGACCACACTGGGACTCCGCCCCCTTCGTTCAGGTGAACGCCTGCCGACGTCGGCGAACACCATCTCCTCCGTTCCCGCTGAACTTCTTCTTGGGTAAGCCCGATCAGATACTCCCGGATGTAGGGGAACCGGTTGCGAAGAGACGGTGGGGAGATTGAGTCTGAAGAATCGTTTTGCGTGTTCGCGTGAGAAAGCCAGCTTCGCGAGCGAGTCGAGGGCAACAGGATGTTGGAGAGGGTGGTGATGACAAGCAGCACAGGGGTAAGGACCTTGTTAGGACAACGCAAGACGAATGCGGCGGTTTGGACGACTGCAGGTGACTGTAATTGATCGTTGTCAGATTCTTGGTTGAGCAGCACAGAAGGAAGGGGACAAGAGATGGTATGTAATCGATGGTGGTGGGCGGGGGAGTGAGCAAGTCTGTGCGCCGTGCTGCCAACTTGGATACTCCAAATCCGCAAGTTTGATTGAATTGGGAAGTTTGAACTCGAACTCTGACCTGCTTTTGCGCTTGGCCTGGAGGCGTGGAGGGAACGCACCTAATGTGGCAGCAGCAACCATTCAGCTGAATGGTGAACTGCAGAGTGATGGACTAGTCGGGGATCAGGATGTGCCGTTTACCGGAATGACCCTCCAGGGTGTCATTGGCGCATTGCTTTTTGTCTTTTGTGTGTGTGTGTGTGTGTGTGTGTGATATAGCAGAGAAGGAACAAATGTCGAGGAGAAGGAGTGACCGAGGAGCTGATGGAGGTGTTGCTCACTGACCGGAGTGAGAGAGACTTGGGGGATTCAGAGCATTACCTAGTCAGGGAGATATTGTGCTCTAGAATGCTGAGAGACGGGGGAGACGGATGATATTATGATGATGATGATGAGATGATGATTGGGATAAGTGACACGCGGACAGCCACCCACCAGCGAGTTGGGCAGAGTGGCAGAGTGGCAGAGTGGCAGAGTGGCACGCCCGGCCCGGCGACCCAAGGAAAGCAAAAGGCCTCAGGTGCTCAGAAGCAGCTTAGGCTCCCGGCTGGTGGTCTTCCTGGGTCTTGCTGGGTCTTGCTGGGTCTTGCTGGGTCCCAGGCTCGGCGGGTAACAGGCCCCAGGCACTGTTACTAACTTGCTTCTACCAAGTAATACGCAACTCTGGGCGTTTCTCTTTCTTTCTTTCTTTCTTTCTTTCTTTTTTTTTCGTTCGTTCTTTCTCGGTTTCGTCAGTCGTCGTCAGTCAATCAGTCGAATGATGGCCATGATATAAACAATCAACGATCATGTCCCGGCTTCCTGTGGACCTTCTCGCCCTCTTCTCCCACACTCGATGTCTTCGTTTCGGCTCGGCGGATGCTACACTTGATCAACAATCTGGCTCGTTGGCTTCCGCAAAGGTGGAGAGAGACACAAGAGATGTAACAAGTACTTACTTGGTAGACTCTGGCTCCGTGGCTCCGAGGGCTCGGTGACTTCTTGACTTAATAATTTTGCAAGCACATCTTACTCATGTCGCGTGCCTGATTGATATCTGCATGCCGCTTTGCATTACGCCTAGCCTTACAGGTGAGCACGCCAGTTGACTGTCTGACCACTCTCTCTCGACGTCGATATTATCGAACCATATGATTCACAGCAGGTCACCAGGACCATGGACGACCAATTCCGCTGCAGCAGTTCTGATTGCTGGTCGCCAAACAATAATAATAATTCAAATAGTTGCTCCTTGAGGCCCCACGACCTGTCGATCCTCTCGGATGTCGTGGGACAGTTGGCCTTCGCCCCTCCGCAAGTGGACAAAACTCTTGACCGCGGCCAGGCCAGAAAGAAAGAACAGGCACAAAGAGAAAAACCAAAAGCCGAGCCTCCCGAATTCGCATTCCGTGCTAGCCACGTTGGCTCGCTGATTCTGTCTGCTTGTGTCTTCCACCTCTGTTCGGCCAACTGTACTTGTAGAGATTGTGCTTGTACTCCGTAATAGGCGGGCCATCTCAATCAGATTGTATCGGCGCCCCCTCCATCACCCGTGTCATCCCGGTCGGGCAGAAAGTTCAAGGCATCTACCCATTTTATGTTTGTACGGTACTGTAGTGCCCTTCATTACTCTGGGTCTTGCCTCGCAACAGTCGCCCTCCTTAGGACGATATCTCCACAATTCTACGATGAACTTGCTTGTCACTACAGTATCCGCGGGGTTTTGCCTTTTCCTTGCTTGCCCGTTCTTCGCTTGGACTTACTTGTTTCTGCGAATCAACTTACAGTCAGATGCAGCAGAAGGAGCTATGTACTTGGTACAAGTACGTATTTTATCCGAATACCCCTTACAGATATAGCGGAGAAACAAGCCCTGAGTCCATGCATAGTCTGCCCAAGCAAAACCCACGCTCGTGCATCATTGACTCTAAGTACAGATGGGTAGATCTAACTCACGCCAATATGATGTGCCCTTAGCATACTTCCAGACGAGAACGACAGCGGGATCTGGCGACAAGTTGCTCTAGCGCGCACCCTGAGTCACAACTTCTGCATTCTTTGTAATGGGCCTGCTGCGACAATCTACTTGTACAAGTATTGTGGCTTATTCTTGAGCATGTGGACATTGCCACTTCTGGTATGTTGACCCTGCATGAACCTCTCTTCGGTCTTGGCCCCAGCACACGACTGTCTCCCCATGAGGCACACACTATGTGTCCAGAATCCAAACACTTGTCCTGGAGTTACGCGTGTCACTGGGGGCTGAGCAAGGTTGGCTCGTGCTCGGGAGGCTTGCTTCGCAGCGAAGTCAGCTTCTCTGATGCGCAAGTATTGATTTGCTTCTTGGACTAACTAATCACATCTACCATCCGAATTGACCCCTGCCGTGCGTATGTACTCCCGTCAGGCAGAGACTTGAGGATTCTGGTCAGACGGAAGCGAAGGACATTCTCTGCGTGGGGTTTGGCCTGTCTGCCTTGAACGATGAGGGAAGTCAGCGGATTCCTCGGCTCGCTTACCCTGTATCAGATCTGACTGTTTGTGGATGATCCAAGAAGACGGCCCGGTTACCGTGCCATGTGGTTGAAAGAACGTGACATGTCATGCGATATTTTCCACCTCGCCACACGCACATTGGATAGCACCTTCACAGTGGACGAAGAATACTTGGTTTTGGTTTTCCCAGCCCTGAAATGAACTCTCCAAATGTGGATAAATCGGTCGCACGTGATTGTTAATCGTCGAAATCCGTACCAAGTAGATTCGGGGTGATTATGTTATATTGCATCCCTGCAGCGCCCAGCATGCAGGGACCCAAAAGAGGGAATGATGAATTGTGGGCGAAACACGGAGTTGGGGTACTCAGTAACTGAAGCCCTTACTCGAGCACCCATGCTAGGAACAATGTATGAAATGAGATTGACCAGCGGCTACAGACCTGGTCTGTTCCGAACATATACCCTCTTGATTCGTCTCCAATATTGACAGAAAATTACCATCACCACCACCTCTGGTGCACGAAAGATAGAAGAGGGACAGTCTGCACTACGACGTCATCATACCAGTGGCGTCAGGGACGCAATGGGTATACTCCACATTCGCCAAGCGCCAGTGATCATGCCAGTGACCATGGCTGCACCCCGCCTCGGGTAAGTTGCTGTGCGAGTTTGACACGCGCTCGACGCGTTCGATCGGTTCTGATGACCAAAGTTCACCGACAGTTTCACAGCCCTACACTGCGAGACGATTTCCACGAGAATATGATTGTATGAATAGGATAATCCATGCTGATCATGCAGTATGGAAAGAATGGAACCTCGGGGTACCCATCTCCATCAGAATTTTCGCTGCTAGCGTGCTAACTTCTGTGCTCCAGGATCCGCCGAGCAACCGCTCCAAGGTGTGATGCTGTGCTTTACTTCAATCGGCCCGGAGGACAGGGTCAGCAAACCAAAATGAGCAACTTCGACTTCTATGCTGACGAAGCCCATAGAATCGATATGCCGACATTGCAATGCAGATGGGAGCCGAACACAAGCTCGATTTGACTTCCGATACCACCCATCTCATTGTCGGTAGCACGGACACTCTGAAATACCAATATGTTGCAAGAGAAAGGGAAGACATTAAAGTGCTGCGCCCGGAATGGATTGAAGCTGTTCGAGACCATTGGATCAAAGACTTGCCTTTAGACCTCGACGCCCTCACCCAGCAATTTCGCGTGCCCACCTTGGCCGGATTGAAAATATGCATCACAGGCTTTGATGACCTTGCATTTCGTGCCCAAGTGCAGAAGAACGTCAAAGAAAATGGCGGGGAGTACACAGGAGATTTGACCAAAGATGTGACCCACCTCATCGCTGCAAAGCCCGAAGGGAAAAAATATGAATATGGCATGCAATGGCAGAAAAAAGTTGTCAGTCTCAAATGGTACCAGGACACACTCGAAAGAGGCATGCAATTGGACGAGCAACTTTATCATCCTACTGTTCCTGTACCTGAACAGGGCGTCGGGGCATGGAATCGAAAAGCTCGGCGTTCTCCCCAACTTGGTAAACGGACTAGGGAAGACAATGTCGGCCCAGAACGCTCTCGGAAACTCCGAAGGACGGCGAGTGCCAGGCTTGGAGGTCAAAGTCAAGATATGTGGTCGGATATTGTGGGCGGTGCTGGATTTGAGGCCAAAAAGGTTGAGCGTCCGCAGTTGAAGCCTTCAATTTCTATGCCAGCTCTTCGAGAGTCTGCCGGCCCAGCAATTGCAACCCGCACTCCTCGAGCTGAATCCGTCGACCGTGATCCCAATCTCGGCACAAAACCCGCGAGTTTGGGCTTCCTGGCTGGTCGTCTGTTCCTAGTGAAATGTTTCAACGAGATAAAGGTGTGTTACGCAAGTGTGTTCTTCTGTCATTCCCGCTTCCTGCTTACAAAATTCTAGAAGAATCACCTGCAAAAAATATTACTCGAGTACGGTGCAACAGTCACGAGTGAGGGAGAAGATGCGGATGAGAACAATCCCGACAATATAATCTCCATTCTGCCCTACGATATAGGCAAGAACGGTTCGATGCCAACAAGACTCGTCGAAGGCGGCGTTCAGGCAGTGTCGGAGCTCTGGCTGGAAAGATGCATGCTTGCAAAGTCTTTCATAGACCCGGGCAGATACCCGCTCGGGCAGATCCTGAGTGGTCCCCTCTCGTGTTTGAAGGATATGACCATCAACGCAACCGGCTTTGATGGACTGGAAGCCGTGCATATCGTGAAGATTGTCACCTTGTTGGGCGGGACTTACTCACAGATGTTTAATTCAGGAGTCTCAATACTTATCTGCAAGGCTGGCAATGCTAAAAAGGACAAACTTGATCTGGCACAGCATTGGGTCATCCCTGCGGTCACCGAGGAATGGCTGTGGTCAACAATCAAGAATCAGACCAAAGCAGGCGTTGAAAGCTATCTTGTCGCCCCAAGTCGAGCGCGTATCGCGACCGAGAGATCAGCGCATAAGAGGAGCGCCGCGGAAGATTACGTCGAAGTGAGCACGATTCCTCTACAACGAAATACAGTCGACCACAGAGCGAACAGACCGTCCAAACCAGTCGGGACTGGAACAGATCTTCGATCCACGGTAGAAAAACCGGCGAGGGAATCACATTCTCGTCTTCATGTCCAGCAGGAACCAGCGGAGAAGACACATGAACAACGCCAAGAAGAACCATTGGTCTCTAGTAACACGAGTGGTGCTTCAGGACGAAGTGAGGCCAAAGCAACCCTATATGGGGATGGCAACTGTGCGCTGCGTGTACTATCTCCCAATGGCAGAAACTTACGTTTAGTGGAACCTAATCGACCGTTGATTCAATCGCTAGACGGTACCTCGAGGATGGAAGATTCAACATCGAAAGAGAACGTTCCGGCGCCAATCAAAGGCGATGCACGATCTGGAGTTCAAAGCAAACCCACAGATATTGCAGCAATCAATGGTGCCATTCGAGACATTCTGAACGAGCACTCTAGAAAGAAGTCTGGCAACAGCAATCAAAATGAACCAATCAAGAAGAAGAGCCGGTTGTTTGGACGAGCGCTGAGCAACTTGTCCAACTCGTCAGCGGCTTCAAACGTAAGATGCTCCAGGGCCAGTTCGATTGACAGTATGAACACGGATGGAGTTGGTAGCGAAATTGTCACCATGCAGTCCGTCGAGACACACAGCGGCGAAGGCACATGTACAGCTGAAAAAGGAACCTTCAGCTTCACCGGTCGGGCAAAGCAGACTCTAGCTGCACTCAAATCAGCTCCCTTTGAGATGGACGATCCAGACATGCCGAGGACGGTGGGTTTCTCGGGCGAGCAGGATGCAGCACCACCCATGACGCAGCTAGGTTATGAAGATCCCGAAGAAGCAATCTTGTTGCGGGAGAAACTGGCAGCTTCGAGAAGAAAAGGATCGGGAAAGGAGGGCCCCAGCAAAGGGGATGGGGAAGCTCCACCCTCGAGGCGACTGAAGACGGCGGAGCGTAAGATTCGAGACGATGACTTACTTGCGAGTGTAAATGCCGGGTGGGGCGCTGGAAGACGGACCAGGCACAAGCAACGAAGCCTGCCGGATCAAGGGCTCGAGGAATTTTGAATCCTTGATTCTCCTTAGTTGGGTATACTGTACGGTCTTCCACAGAAATATGTGTGGTCGCTTTCTGGGCCTGTTGAACAACGAAAGAAGGGGTCTTAACGTGATCTCATGTTTCATCCAAGAATTTCTCCCCGATACCGCGCATCTGACAATTCGCACCAGGGCATCGAAGAGGTGGGCCTTCGCGAGCAGACGACCAACAGGATGATCGACAGGAGAGTTGAGTCTCAGAGCCCAGATCGGGGCAAAGTCGTGTCTAATAGATTGTATCAACAAGATGGATACGGCTTCCCGGCTTCCCGGCCTCCCGGCTTCGCGGCCTCCCGGACTTCGAAGCTTCCAAGATTCCTCTCGTACTGGCTGCCTGCTCCACTGATCGACCATGCGTCAAGGGATCTCGGGGGGCCGAAAAAGGGAAGATCTTCCTTCGGTCGTGGCTCCCGCGTTGGTAATGAAGAGCTGCACTGTTGACAACAGTGGTTGGACCGTAATGACTTGGTGTGAGTGCTGTTTGGAACTCATTGTCGAGAGCAGACGCTGAGGCCGGACTTGTGCAAGGAGAAGTGGAGAGGGAGGAAGGGAAGTCAATTGGAGTCCGAGATCGACAGGCCAAACACGGTCCGGATGACATTCAAGTGGCCAGTGTATGGAGTGAATGAATCTGATGAGTTGACATGGAAGGCCACCAGGGCTGAGTACCCGCCTTGGCGCCTACTTGGACAAGTACTTACTTAGGTAACAAGTAGAACCTCGTCAGGCTAGTCGCCTATGATATCATCCGCTGGTGCCGTCACTGCGTCACCTCCGCCCCGCTGGGTGACGCCCCGCTGCTGTTGCCTCAGCCGCTAGAAGCCAGGAACCAGTGAGTCGGCGTGACCAGGAGACAAGCAGCTGAGCGTGACGAGACGCCAAGTTTCAACCCTAATGAGATTCCCTCCAGCAGAACCGCCGCCGCCGCCCTTTAGTGTCAGGTACGAGGTTCTCCGTACTCTAAACATATCAGTACAAATAGCTGTCGTTCTCACCAGCCTTCAATCCCATTCGTCTCGAAGCAAAACACCCTCTCTGGCTACGCAGCAAACAATTTATGCTACCCACGAGGACTCGGTCCTTGATGCATCAGGTATTTCTCACCTTCTTGGAAGAGCTGGCAGATGTCAGCCTGGTCCAGACCCACTGTTCTGCAGGGTTCTTCGCTAGGGTTTGTTAGGGCTTGTGTTTCAGGCGTTTCCTGTTTCCGCCTCCGTTCCTGATCTCGCGACGACTTTGCCATCAGCCCGCCCAATCCCCACCCCCGTATCTTCTCTTCAAACTGCCAACATCCCATCCTCATCAAGTTGCATGACCGCATTTGTTCTTTCCAGAGCTGATCAACCCTACTTAGCTCTCCCCAAACTCTCCGTCTCACCAGTCGGTGACCAGCACGGCCAGGGTCTGACAAACTTTGACGGATCTTGCTCGACCCCCCCCTCCCCCCTATGTCACGGAATCACAGGCCAACGAGCTCCGACGTCTGCCCTCCTTGTGACTCCATCCAACCTTTGAGCGCCCTCCACCCACCCACCCCTGCCGCCCTACAAAGAACCACAGCCGACTGAGCAAAGGAAGGGGAAAAGGCGCCTCATATACATTATGGCTGACCTCGCCCGCGAGGAGGCAGACCGTTATTTCTCCCATCGAGACCACCCAACTTCCCATCCCGAGGACCGCGACGACAGGGACAACGACTCCGACCTCGACCCTGAGCCTGAACCTGCATTTGACAATCTCTCAGACCCTGGTACAGACGACGACATCGCCGGCAACATGGCGACTATGACTACCACAAAGACCACCTATCATCTACCTTCACAAGTTCATTATGCCAACACTGGGCCCAAAGGTGTCATTGCAGACGCACAATCCTTCGCCCGTGCCAAACAATCAACCTTCCGTCAACGACTGGCCAGCTTCGCCAACAACCTGACCTCAAGCGGCAAGCCGGCAGCAATCCCCACCGTCACAGAAAAGGGCGACAAACGCAAAACCATCATCTCTGGGTCTCCCAAATCAACCACATCCTCCAACTCCGAGGCCAGCCTCGCTCTCTCCGACGACGAGGCCGATTCAGAATTTATGAAAACCTGGCGAGCCACCCGCCTGCAAGAGCTCTCCTCCCAATCCCAATCCACCTACGGCTCCCACCGAAAACACCTCCCCAGCCAACGCACCTGGGGCATGTTCATGGAAGTCGACGCGAATGGCTATCTGGACGCAATCGAAAAAGTCTCGAATAAGACGGTGGTCGTCGTCATGATATACGACCCTTTGTCCAGTACCAGTGCTGAGGTGGAAGATGAGCTGAGTATGCTTGCCTACAAACATAATACTACTCGCTTCATCAAGTTGCACCATGAAATTGCGGAGATGGAGACTGTTGAGATCCCCGCTATCTTGGCTTACAAGGCTGGTGATGTGTTTGCTACGATATCCGGCGCAAAGGCAGAGGGTTTAGAAGGTGTTTTGATGAAGTGAGTAACTTGACATTCTTTTCCTTGTGGTGATCAAATGACTCGAGCTAATCCGCGTCACAATAGAAATCGTGTGCTCCAATGAGATTCCTTCACCCAGCTTGTGAAAAGCATCTCATCCTTTTCCAACCATGTATTAATACATAGATATGCCGATTCCACCCAGGTCCTGCTCACGCCCGGCAATGAAATAATGGACGATGCTCATCATGTCAAATACCCTCCAACCCCCCCCCGGAGCTGGACTCATTCTACGAAACCCCCTCTCTCACTGGGACGAACATGAATCCCGTCTCTCAACCAGCTATCCACCACTCTGGGCCCTGCTCTGCAACCTCCAGCAGTCATCCATCGTCTCTCCTACCTCCTGACGACACGTAAGCCTCTCGTCCCGCCACTGGACTTTTCTCTTTGTACATCCACATACATCCGATCGTCCAGAAAATGCACAGCACTGGCCGTGATCACAGCAGTTTGACAAGTGGGCACACCGCGAAACCGAGGAAGGAAAATAAGGGATTTGGAAGGCAAAACCAGAGGAGCCTGCTGATTTTGGTTAGAATCTCTTGCAATCTACACAGATACCAGCAATTCATACCTGGGGATCCTGGAGGAGTCGCCTTTTTTTTCTCCTTCTTCCCTTCATGCTTGGCGGTACAGAATAGTCTTTGGGATCGTACTCTGTACATGGACAAGGACTCGCGTTCTGGAAATGGGGAGACAATCTAACAATGAAAATAAAAGTACATGACTGAAAAAAGTCCACACATGCATGTAACCTATGCATTCACACATCTGACTTTGCAAACCATGTCACATCACATTGTTGTCTTATTGTATTGCATCGTATTACTTGGGGACGTATTGATCTCTCACCTCAGGCTTCAGCGCAGCGGATCGATGTCCACCGAGTGCGCAAAACCCGCTGCTTGTATCATGCAGTGTATCTCCCTCGCTCCATGTGTCTGTGTGGCTTCGTCTCTGCGCGCCTGTGTGTCTCTCTATAGACACTACCGAGGTATCTATTATAGGTAGCAGAGACAAGCAAGACATACCAGGTAGGCAGGTAGGCAGGTAGGCAGGTAGGCTACGAATGTAATGCAGGATACCCCCGACTCCTCCGTCCATATCTGGTTGCTTGAAAGCAACAAAGTTGAAGGTTCATTTCTTTTGTCTTTTCTGCTCTGGGGCCCACTGTGGTGTTTGTCCCTAGCTACCTAATTATCTGGCTATGTAATAGGCGGCACATGAGACATGAGACAGGATGTGAGGCGTGAGGCGTGAGATGGCGGAATCGTCCCCGACATAAGAGTACATCAGCACCCAACTCCGAATGCGCTGCAAGTTGCTATCGTGTTCATGTCATGTCATGCTATCCACCGGGATCCCGCCTTAAAGAGCGAAAAAGGAAATAGAGAATCAAGATCAAAGTCACCATTTTCATGAAAGACCCTCTTCCCCTCCTAGAAATGATGACAGGAATGCAAAAATGATTTGCTCGGGCTTGTTCCCAGATGCTTAGATGTGTGCGCTGGGAGAGATGCAATCATCATCAGAAGCAACAAATCTTTGCATAAAAAAAAAAAGGACCAGGCCGTATCATGCCTGAGTTGTTGAGAGATCTGATGGTACAGCGATCCAACCCTCTTGTTTCTCTGTTCTCTTGCCACGAAAAGACGCCGCGCCATCGAAGCTAAAGATCCAGAAAGAGTCAGATAGAAATGGGCATGAGGTGGCCAGAGAATGGGGGGAAGCCATTCCAGCTCAGCTCATGCGTAGCAGACATTGTGACACTCTGGTTATGCAGAAGCCGAAATGGCGTTCTTCTCAGTGGTGAAGTCCCAGAGCATTTTGATGAGGTTCTCGGGAAGTGTGTACAGGTCGACATGGAATTCTCCCTCTGTAGCAGAAACGAGCATCAGCAACCACACATGTTCCTGCCCTGCGCATGAAAAGGGGTAGGTTTGCACATACGCTCAGCATCGTTGCGCATCCACGAATCCTCGCTCTTGTTGTCATGCACCATCTGCACAACTTGAAGAAGATCATCTTCACCGAGCTTCTGAAGCCCCTCGGCTAGCTTGTCCATGTCAATAGCTTTGTTGTCTGCTTTCTTTTTCTTCTGAGTTCCACCGATTTCGCTGGTTCTTTTTTTGCTCCCGGCTTCGGTGCCATTCGCAGCCGACTCTCCTGGAATGGGCCCTGAATTGCGAAGCGCCTCAAGGAGAGCACCCTTCGGGTTTTTGAAAGTGATGATCTGCTTAGTTTCGTAGCGCGCGTTGGCGAAGTTGAGATCGTGAACGATACTGTGGACTTTGCCGCTGAGATCCTTCATCTCGATGCGCAATTCGAATTCACCCCACCCATCTTCAGAGACGCGGAATGGTGGCTTTTTGAAGGCTGCTCAGGTGGTCAGTCGGAAGTCGCTTGACACCTTGTGCGAAAAGGAACCTGTGCCAAAACCAGTCTCACATACTTTGTGTTGCCTTGTCACCAAATGACTCGTGGAGAGTATATGTTACCGACTCGAACACATCTGCATCGATCTCCTGTTTGGTGTCCGCATGGAGTAGGAAAATCTTCATAGACCAATGTCGCAAGGGGAAACCAGCAACGCCGCTGTCGGCCCCGGGACTGCAAACACTACGTCAGATTGTGGACTTGCAAAATGTGGCAAGCGATATCAGGTGCTGAGGGGTCGGTCGCAGCAGGTTTAGACTATAGACATAGAGAGATGACGCGGGGGTGAGCGCAGGTCGGCGTTCAGATCGACGTACATGATCTTCTGTTCGGTAACGATTTTGACGCTGCGCTTGACCTGCGGAGACTGTCAATCGCGGCGCCATTTGTAAGAAGCATGACATTGAGACTTACGTCCGGCATGGTGGACGGTGCGGGATTTGATTGAGGCTAGGGCAACAGAGAAATGGCGGGGTTTAGAGATCGGCTGTGTCGCGCTGATGAAGACGTGGTTCTGAGGTGGGAATGGATAGGAACTGGTGAACAAATTGAAGAGAATAGTCGATCCAAAGGATGGCAGGGTGTCGATAGAGACCACTCTGTTGGACAACAGATGTTGACCAGAGAAAGGAGAACAGGAGGCGCAAGTCGTTTGTCGCACTTGGTGGAAAGATGCTCTACCGTTCACAAAGGTTGTATGGGTGGGTCGATACAGATGGGCGCAGGTGGGCTGCACCAAGCTGCACGTACTTGTTATATCATATGTCAGAAAGGGCAACTTTGCCGAACATAGCACCGTATCAGGGTAGGATAGTCAGTTACCAAGTTTTCTTAACGTCCGAAGCGTGAAAGCCCTGGTGGCATCTTCACGTTTCCATTCATTGCTTTCAAGGCCGTGGACAGACTTCATTTCTATCTAAGCTTGGGCGGTACGATGGTATCAGAGTCCACGGCAAACCCTGAATCGCATCCACTCTTTCATATGCGCTGCGCTGCAAGACTTTGCTGGTAGTCGTAGATTCAATGCCGGACCAATCATCACACATCCCACGCTGGCTATTGCTCAATGCATCATGACTTCTGGAACAAGGATTCGTTTTCTTGTTGGGCCTTGATGAACGCTTCCTTGAAGAGATTCGCATCTGTAAAAGGTCAGTATTTAGACAGTGGCCGACGCCGGGATATGCCATACTCTCGCTGTTTCCAAATCGGATTGCGAGGGTCTGGGCCTCGGGCTCGCCTTCGCTGACATCTGCGGCAACGTTCCAGACCCAGCTGCGATCACTACCAACGTTCGGTGACAGCTTCATGTCCGGGGTGACTGGATTTGTAAATCAGCAAATGGCCATGTGACGGCGACTATCTCCAACAGGTGGCAGCTTACCATAGTGATTTGCGCAAACCTTGAGAGTCTTGTCTCGTCGCATAACCAGTCGTGTCTTGCCGTTTTCCTTGTGCTTGAGCAGTCGGACATCGCCAGTACCTCTCTCCTTCCACTCTTTTGAGTCTCGGTCGAATTTGAAGAGTTTGGCCCGCATCTTGAAGACCTGTTCCTCCATTTCCTCGTTGGTCTTTGTCTCGACCTTCTCGGTCAGTCGGACCACGGGTTCGAACTCGACATCCACTTCTTCCTCGTCGGCTTTCTCCTGTTGCATCAACGCGGTCAGTCCCCGTCCCATTCTTGCGGTGGGCATCTTACTTCGTCTTCATCCTCCTTCTTCTGGGCTTTGGAACTGCCGCTGGGTTCATCCTTGGCATTGTCATCCTCTTCGACTTTGCGTTCTTTTTTGGCTCCACCACCAAACATGGAAAAGACAGAGTCCTTGACGCCGGTTGCGGCTGCGCTGGCGGTGCTCGCGGCAGTACTGGCGGCTTTGGCAGCAGTCTCGGTGTAGGTGGTAGATTTAGTCTCTTGGGCATCTTTTGCCGCGCCTTCAGACGAAGGATCACCCAAAGGATTCGTCACGAGATTAGTCTCCTGTTCGACAGGTCTCAAGTCGGACGAGGCAGTTTGATCCGCCGAGGGAGTGGGTTTGGCATCAGCGGAATCGGCCATATTTGCGAGATATGCGCAGGATGGGATGGGAGATCGAAAGCTGGCAGGACTCGAAAAGGGCAGATGCGATTTGGGTGATAGAAGACTGTAGACTGGGGCGACAGTAGGTGTTTGTTGGCACCCCACACTAAAATATCAAACAGCCAGAGCGGCGCATGATTTAAGATGCCAGGCCCAGCAGGCCTCAGAATCGGGCACTAGCCCCTGCAGAGCCCGGCGCCAAGACGAACCCCCTTAATGACATCATCCTCCACCCGTGAGAGGAACAGCTGTGTTGTCACCGTTGTGGTCAAGTGGTCAACGTACGTAGTCAACGTACGTGGTGTGAATCGCGTTTGCCTGTCAATACCATCGTCGCCGATATTCTGCTTTTCCCACGCAGGTCTCTTGTGGCTCTCTTACGTTCCTGCTGGTAAGGCGATGTTCAATCCCTCGCAAAGATGCCATTCCTAGAACTGCCAGACGACGTTCTCCCCATCATCCTATCCTTCCTAGATCCAAAGGACTACCTCGCATTTTGCCGTGTTTCAAAGGTCGTTTACTCGAAATACCGACAAGATCCTCTGTACTGGAGGCATGAAACCTCGAATACATTCCGCCTCCCAATTAGCCCTCTTCTCGCAGCCGACGGCCCTCGCTGGTACTGGCTATACAAACGGCTCAAGACCCAAACTCGACTTTACACCTGGGGTCAAGGATCGCCAGGGAGCTTAGGCCCAGGAAGAGCTCTCTCAGTGCCCCGCCGTCCGCCAACTCATGATCCGCCTCATCTTCCCCAAAGGGTCCTCCCTCGGGTCCCTACCCGTCCTCACCCAACCATACTTCCCCGGCCATATCCTGGCAGAGGTTTCCCCCGTCAAGTCTTTCAGCGAACCTCATCCAGTTGGCCTACAGAAACTCACATCCCCGATGAGGTAGAAGTAATTGCTGACCTCCAATGTGGAGGTTGGTCGACTACAATTTTATCCTCTGATGGCAAGCTGTACACCACCGGTTCAATTGATTCCATGGACGGCAGGGTAGTGGGCGAATCTTCCGACCATTTCCGCCCACTCGAGTATTTGACTCAAAGCACCTCCACCATTCGACAATTTTCTTCCGGCCGGCGTCATGTTCTGGCTCTCACCGACGGGGGGAAAATTCTCTCCTGGGACAGAATCAATGCAAAAGGTTTGATGGTCTTCCCGAGAAATGGGACAGACTTCGGGGAGAAACCAGTCAGGGTTGCCGCAGGCTGGGCGGAGAGCTCCGCCTATGTACCAAACATAGGCATCGTCTATTGGAGCCCCCTGCAAAACGATCACTTAGACGAGATGCTGGATGGAAAGGTGGTCCACGAAAAGGTCGTTCCCGGAACCGCGAGACGCAGAACCGAGACTGGATATGTGGAAGTCCTCAAACACGTCGTTCTCGAAGAGTATGTCGTGTGGATAACAAACGAATCCAAGGTCTACGCATGTGCCCTTCATGTTGACAACTCCGATCAACTAGAACCCACCCACCCTCCATTCGAACTCCCGGGTTTCGACGCACCAGATCGCGACTTGAGAGATATCCAAGGTCAATTCCACAGATTTGGTGTGTTTACAGCAACAGGCGAAGTGCTTTCTGGTGATACGGGGTACGTCAGACGTTGTGCTGAAGCCATTCGAAATCGGCCGGAATTACTGTCATCGAGCGATTGGTCTACCATGACCACCTTGCTTGCCTCGAGGCCCCACGATGTGCCTGCCATGCAGCACACTGGCGTCATTGCACTGGCATATGGTGACTACCATTACCACGCCCTGCACGCCGACGGCAGGATCACCTCATACGGTACAGACTCCCAAAGCTGTGGATCGCTAGGCCTTTCCGGGCCGGAGCACGGTGGTCGTTTCCGTGGCCTGCGTCGAGATAGGCCCGGCCTCCGGAGCGATGCTCAATTGCTACCCATCGCAAATGTCCGCGGTCGTCAAATTTGGTTTGAACCTGAACGGAAGGATTGGCTGCAATGGATGGAAGACCAGCTGACTCAACCATATCTCACCGTCAATGGTCAGCCGGCCCGCCATATCTGGGATATTGATCCGGTCAAACAAGCTGCATTCAGCGAGTGGGTTGAGCAGGAAGGCAAGCATTGGGAGGAAGGCCCTGCGAGCAGCGCAGACGCGGGGTCACACGCCGACACAGCGGAAACCCCTTTGGCAGGAGACTATGCAAATCTTGGATCCTACTTCCCGATTGCTATCGCAGCTGCAGGCTGGCACAGCGGAGCTTTGGTGCTGGTCGACGAGGATAAAGCCCACGAGGTACGAAGCAAATGGGTGACAACGAGGCACGAAAGCGACGAAGACAAGACTCGCTTAATGCCAGGTGCCTTCGAGAGCCTAGAGCTCGATGAAGTGTATGTATGGAAGAGAGACGGATTCCCCACGGTGCGGTTACCGAATGGATTCGAAATGCCAGGCGAGGGTGAGCCGAAGCCTTGGAGAGACGGAGTGCCGACTATGCAGGAGCTGGGACTTGAGTGATGAGAAATCTGTGAGAGACATACTTGTGCAAGGATTTCACAGATCTCTGAGAGCGACTCCCTTGAGGTGCGAGCTGGCAGCGGCCTCCGCAAGACATGAGCAGACGAGTTTATGAGCACCACGACGATATCCATGACCCAAAGGATAAATCATGCGTGGAGCGGACTGCACTGGTCTCAGTCCGCCGGTGCGCATGGCTAGGAGGCTGAGAGAAAGCAAGAGAATTGAAAGTTATCAAGGTAAAAGCAGGCCGAAGGGGCAGAGACTTTGCAAAGGGTAAAAGATATTGATCACTCCTCTGCGTCTTCCTTTCCAGAAGTGATTTCCTGTTTTATCCAAGGTGCGCCCTGCCACCGAGATCTCCCCCTTCCAAAGATGCAGCTCCAATTACGCCTTCCGGTTGACAGCAGCGACTTCTCCACCGGCGTTGGCTTTTTTCATAACAAGCTCATTGCTTTCTTCCGATGGATCATAGCTGACAGCTGCTGTTGTGTGGCATCATCGAGTCTCATTCCCATTGATTGCGACCTTGGCCTCCTCAGCCGCCGCCACCGCGTTCAGCACCTGCTCCTGCCACATCTTTGGGCCTTATTTCTTGCCTCTCCATGCCTGTTTGGCTTCGTCAATCGGCTTAGGGTCAGAAAGGCAATCCATGAAGCTCTCGAGCTTCCTTTCAGCTTTCCTTTCCTTCACCCTCTGGGCAACTGTGCCTATGACGGGCCGAGACTTGGGATCTATCTGCGCTTTCGATCCTAGTAGGGCGATGTTGTCTTTGTCTCGAAGGTATGCGCCAAGTCGCTGTGATCGTTCTATGCTCGCAGGGCTCAATGGAGTCGCCATCCGCCTGGCGACAGTGAGCGACTTCTCCTGTGCTCTCATGCAGTCTCATACTTTTCAACACTGCCTTGCATATCAGCCATTGTCGGATTTCCAGCCTATTCCGAGAACCTAGGCGTAGTGTTTGAGTCGAGTTGACGCAGGTTTGGAACAGAAAGGAAGACCGAACGGCCACTGATCGACCAGCATTTCTGAAGTACGACAGGCGCCACGCGGATATGGACCATTTCTCAGTGTCTGCGACGTCTCTATGTACCATTTGGCATTCCGAGCCCAAAGGTCCTTATGCCGGAGAGGTATTACTTCATATGGAGCATTTTACCAATTTGGCAGTCACTCTATGGCCCTTTTTGTCACTAGGACAAATGAGGTTAGGTTTGTGTTACTCGAAGTCCGCAACGCCAACGTCTTTCATGTTTCTCAACCATCTCCTGCAAGTGCTTCACTCCTGCACTAGATATTGGCAATTTAAGGGCCCAACTCTCGATACGCCAGGCATTCTGTTCCTGTTGATGAAGAATTGTGTTCTTCGACATGTCCTTCCAAATCGACAAGGCCGAGACGACTCGAGAGCCTCATGGCCGATCTAGACGCATCCCTGATCACGAATACGATCTGCATCGCGAAATGATTTCAGGGCTTTATTTGAAACAAAGAAGGTCTCGAGAAGAGGTTATCAACATCCTGGCAGAGGAAGACAAGTTCTTTTTAAGGTCAGCCGTGATCCCTAATACAACGCGTTGCTTGCTCGTCCTCGTCCGAAAGAGGCATGATCTGTAACTGACGCACGAAGCCCCAAACAACTTAAGCACATATTACAGAAATGGGGAATCAGAAGAAACATCAAATCGTCTGAAAAGGAGGATATACTGAGGCAGAAAAGATATCAGAAGATATGGAGCCTCGTAGAGCCTATCAGCCATCCCGCGTGTAAACGCACCACGAAGTCAAGCGAGTCCGCATCGGAGCGCCAGAAGATCCATACATCTTCTACCGGAGCCGAAGGTGAGATTTAATCCACCTCAATAGACTGACGCCGTGCGCTGATTTAGTGAGATATTTTAGCTCACATGCCAGACGATTCTTTACAATATCGGTCTCACATCGACCGAGACGACGCTTGGGACCCTGAGAGCTTCACTACTCCAACAGGACATCAACAATAGTCGGGCAATCCTTGGAAAATTTTCTTGTTTCGGTGCTCCGACTAAATTACAGGGATTGTCCCCTCTTTCCCAGACCGGATTTACCCTTGATCGAAACTTCGGAACGCAGGGACCTAGTACCGAGATGTCGCCCTTTATCAGTACACCAACCCCTTTCTCGGCTTCACTGAGTCGTGCCCAACAGCTTTCGTGTCACATGATGCTACCGGCAGAGCCTTGCCATCCGGTTCAGACGCTGCCATCTTTCAGTCTCCACTCCGCTCTGTAAGCTGCTTAGCTACCTCCAACAACTTGTCCACCCGCTTCTCAAAGAAGGAAAAGGCTCCAGCTGGGAAGGGGTGGCCTTCCGGAGGAACTCTGTCCTCCAAGGGTGCCTTATCCAACGAGCCAATGATTCGACATTCGTCCTCACAAACTCGGTTACCGGAGAACAAATCCACTGTCGAAGGTCTTGCGCTAAGCCATGGAACTCGCAGCGACGTGGATCCAAGAGCCATTGTCCGTCTCATTCTCAATCTCAGTTCGATATGCACAGAATTCCTCGACTATGGACAGCAGTGGCAACATAAATGGGTGTCTGATACTAACTATTCATCCTATTTGACGAGGCTGTGCTCCGCGTTGAAAAGTGAATGGTTCCAAGCTGCGATGGACCACCTTCTCTGCCGTTGCTTCGGATGCGTCTGCTCAGATGATGAGGCAGGAAAAAGCTGTGCGCTGTTCCAAAAAAAAAACCAACAACACCTACTTCGCGCCTCACAATATTTTACAGACATCAGCATCAGCCTACACCGCTTCTATCAACTTAAACAATGTGTTCAGCAGAGGAGCGAGACGGAAAAGCGTCATCGCTCGAGAAAGCCAAGAGTGCGACACGATTTTCTTTCAATATGAAGAGCTGCCTATAGGTACTCGAATGGCAGGAAACCATGCTTCAATTCGCTCAGTACATATCTCACATCTTCCGCGCAAACGCAGAGGCACATTGGGTATTTCGCTCACGTTACAGAGATCATTCGACATCCACCAGCAATCCGGGCTTTGCACAACCCTCAGAACATTCCATGTGATACCTGGAAATGCTGAAGCAATTGAGCGTACGTGACAAAACGATGTTTCAGGGCTACAGCATCTGTTTGATCTTGGACAAGCGTCGCCGTTTGATGTGGACTCTAATGGTTGCTCATTTAGTATGCATTTAAATACGATTGCTTCGAGACTTTTCGTGAAAATAACAGAGCTGGTGTGCGCTAAGAATCTTGCCGTTGTGCCGTTCATTGAACTCGCCATGCTCGCCTTTCCTCTTTTGTATCATATCAATAGAACAGACGATACACCGCGCTTCACGATCATAGTTGGGTGTTTGAAAGGCGTCTTCGACCTAGAATCCCCACTTTGTGAAGGACAAACACTACTACTTTACACATCCATGGTGAACAGCATCATTCTCCTCAAGGCTATGAGCTCAAACGGTGTGGACGCCTGAGCAATTGATATCTACGGTCGAGGCGCAATTCACTCTGCTCTGTACATTGACGGCTTTGTTATTTGTCCCAATGCATGTCGGAGATTTGAATGCGGTTCTCGCCACCAGTGCACCAGTCCATGCAAGCCGCATCCCCACGACGAACATTACGCGACGTCGTTCTGCCGGGCCGCCCAGAGGGACAGCCTTCGCCTTGAACAAACTCTATTGGTCTTACTCGACGCAAAATGCGACCCAAATACCCGCGACATCTACGGTCTCACGCCGAGCGACGCCGAGCGACTACGCAAGAAGAAACGAGGAGACCTGGATGATATGGCAGTCGGCGCTCCAGGAGTCTAGCTTGTGCTACGAGACGTTTCTAGACGTGGTCTGAATTCTTTTCCCACCTCGATAATTTTCGAGGCAAGTCGCCAGTCACTGCTACCGCCGGCATACGGATTTTCGGAGGCATTCATGACGTGCGAGGTCAAGGAGGGAGGAGAAGGGAAAGGATGGAAGGATCGTGGTCATCACAGGGGGAGCCCACGGCAATCATCGTCCTCACCATCGGTTTTTGTATGTTTTTATATACTGCGTATGGCCTATGACCTGTGAGGTTCTTCTTATGTACCAATCCAGTCCAAACAATCAACCAGATTGACTGACTACCTTTACCATTCACTACGAGAACGGGCTGGTCTGGGATGAAATACCAAACTGAGATCTGTGACTGCGTCTCATCAGGTATTTTCTTGTTCTCGTTGTTGTCCTCTTTAAATCCAAGGCCGAGGTACGTGCCCGCGAGCGTACATTGATGATATACATGGATGGTACTTGAACAGGAGTATATAACCCAAGTAAAATCTCAATCTCAGCCGCCCAACTCTACATGCCTAGGATGCATGCCTACGCTCATACCCATGCCCGTCGATGCCGTAATCGTCGTAGTCGTTCCCTGCAGCAGCAGCATGGGTAGAGAATGCCTCACCCACTGCCTCATCCTCTTCGTTCTGCGCCTCAACACGAGAGCCGCCGTCGTGAAAGACCTCCTCTTTCTTCTCCTCCTGATCGATGAATAAAAAGCTGCCGACTACAATCGCGGCTCCGACCCAATATACCCAGCCCTCGTAGTGTCCCTGGAGGACCATTTCGCCGACCAAAGAAAGCGGGATCGTCAGGCTCAGCCCCACCGTCACCAGCAGAGGGGATGTCAGGACCATCGCGTATGCCCAGCACAGGTCCGAGCAAAAGCTCGCGCAGCTGTTGATGAGCAGGATCGTCCAGATTCTCCTTGAGGGAGGGAAAGAAAACGGTTCCAGACCTGTATAGTGCAAGATGGGAAAGAGCGGGAAGAGCAGGACGAGATTGCAGGCGCCGACCAGGCCGAAGAAAAGAGGCATGTTGAGCGACCGCGGCAGGGCTTTGATGGTCGTCTTCTTCAAGGTGATGGTGTACACGCCGTAGATGATGGCGGACAATAATGCAAAGGCATCCCCCAAGGCGAGTTCGGAGGGCGGTTTATCCGGAAACGTGTCGACCCGCTTGGAGATCGATCCCCCCTCGCCGCGTAGCTGCGGTGAGGAGCCAGATACACCGCCGTCAGTCTTGGCCGAAAAGTCAACAGTAGAGATCAAGATGATGCCCGCGAAGGACGCCAGGACACCACACAGTTTCCGCCACGTGAATTTCTCCGTCCCCGTCAACGCCCCAATGAAAAGCGTCCAGAAACTCGAGGTCGATGTCAGAATCGTGGTGGATGCGACCGTGGTGTACTTCAAACACGCCATGGCAAAGTAATTGGCGCTGAACCAGAGAATGCAAAAGGCGAAAGCCAGCCTAGCCGTGGGGATGATTCCTAGATGTTTGCCCTCTTCTTCCACGTTGTGATGTCCATGGTGATGAGTGCCCGCGGTGGAATGATTCCTACTTGGCTTCTGAATGAATGTCTCGCACTCTGAATTTTGCCCTTCTTCTTCTGGGTCTTGTGCACTGTCAATATTCGACAGTTGTCTATAGCCTTTCCTCCCAACTGCCCGCAACACGCGCGCCCGGATCGTATCGTACAAATCCCCACGGTCTCTGTGCCGTTTATATGCGGTCCGGAGGAGTGTCGGGATCATGGCCAGTATGAAGGTGGACGTGTTGAGGTAGGTAAGAAAGAAGGGTTTGGCATATGTATTGTCAGCAAATATGCTCTGAACGCGTATGAGATTAGCACTGTTTCCCCTGAGCCCAAGGACCACGTCCCGTGCATACACTACCGAGAAAATTGGACATGGTCCATAGGAAGACGACGCAGAGGAGAAGGATCAACCCCAGGGTGTGAGAGGCCAGACCGGCGAGGCGTCTACGGGCAGCCTGCGCTCGAGGCCGGAGAAACCTCTGCCTCGAGGAGTTCCTCGATATGCCATTGTCCTCCATCTCAATGTGCTCTTCGTCTGAGGACTGAGATGTAGGGGGACGGACAGTCATGCTGTAGGCCCCTCGCACCCGACATTGCTTATTTAGGAAATTCAGTTAGGTAAGGGCACCCGCGAGCGGCCCTGGCACCCGGACTCGTGGGGTTGAACGAGAGAGCCGTAGTAATGATAGGATGGGTATTTTTTCTGTTCTTTCCAAAGTGCTGAACGATAAGTGGCTGAGAGCAAAAGTCAAAGCGAAGATAGGGGATAGACGAAACTGTATGTCATTGCGCAGGAACCACCTCGCCGCCTCGTGCCGCCGAAAGCCATGTCCCCCTATGTAAGCGGTCATTTCCGTTTCATCGGAGCCAGCGAGACAGCCCAGGACAGCCTAGTGGCCTAGATGGCCTCACCAGCCAGGCATCAAAGAGACGTCGAGGAATACGGCGACAGCTCCCAGAATTGAGCCACAAATGGATCTGATTTCAACAGCAAAGCAACTCAATCGGTCATCATAGACGAGAGGCAGGAGTTCCTTGCTTATGACCCCCTGATCATACAGTCAGTCTACTTCGTCCCCCAGCTCCCGGAACGCTCATTCATTCCTTCTCGTCCCGGCCCCTCTTTCCAAGCCGTGTCGGTGTTGCCAGCCGCTTCGAAAGACAAGATTATGTGATTCTGCCATTCCTTTTACCGGACCTCTTCTGAAGAGTTCAAAGACGCACATACTTGTGACGCGGTGCGGAGTCAGAGAGAAACTGGTCCCAGCTGACTCCGCCTGGGCATCGTCTAGTTCGGCGGCTGTCGCGGCGTGGTGAGTTCTCGCTCGAGAAGATGCCCCCCCGTCCTTCGAGCCAGAGCTTGTGATGCTATACCCCACGGAATTAATCTCGCATTTCTGCTTCACCGTTGATAGCCGCTCATCGTCGGGGTGTGAGCCATTCGTTCGCCTCAGAGAAGAGCTTGGCCTCCTTGACGTCTGTGCCTGGCACTTGGCTGGCAGCATAAATCTAACAGCGGTTAGTATCAATGCGACTAACCAGCGACATCGGTTTGACTTACAGCGTCCCATACTTTCCAGGCTTGATCGAGACTCTTAGTCAAATAACCACTACCTCGGAGTTGTCCAAACCAATTGAATTTCCCTTCTTGCTGCTTAATGCTGGTTTTCAGAGCATCGGTCGCCTCGGGTTCTTCGCTGACAGCGTCTAGATACGTCTTGACGGCAATTCCAAGCCCTGAACCGTTATCGCTGGAGAATGGTAGCCTAAAACTGGATCAGTCGTGTCCATCTTGCGGTCACCAATTAAGTTATTACACACCTTTGGGCTAGGGCAATCCAATCTTGACGGTCCCGGTCGACATCGCCATTTAGGAACATGCTCGTCATGATCGTTTCTAAGAGATCTCTGAGGGTTGTCCGGATTGCTGAGATCTTCCATGCATAGGTCAATAGTTGCCGATCGAGAGGTCCAACAAATCCCATAGGCTTGTGTCGAATTCTACCCAGACACGCAACCTTGGAAATGAGATTTGTGTTGACCTTTCGGTCGTGGTCCTTGTCTACACGAGGATTAGCAACATTCGGGGGAAATAATGGTCCAACCAACCAGTTTTCGCTACAGGGTCTCCCGAAGCAAAATTGCCAGTGAAGAGTCCTAGTCTCAACATCTCTACGCCAATGATGGTGCATTCCTCGTCGGCGATTGTCAACGCTGTTTCCAGAGCCTTTCCCCACGTGGTGAGGTTGTGTTGTTCGTCAACGTAGCGACGAACTTGCAGATACCGAAAGACTGTGTTGACAGCTACCTCGTCTGCACTTCGCAGAGCCGGGTATTCCAATTTGCCTAGGGTGATGGTCTTCTTCGAAAATGCCGCGTCTTTGAGCGACCGTAAACAGGGCAAAAATAGACTGACATTCTGTTTAATGTCAGACGATGAGCAGCTGAAGAGTTCTGAAACGTACCTCGCCTTTGCCGATGACAGAATCAATGCTGGTCCCTCGGACTCTCCACTGTGCCAGTTTTGGCTTCATGGCGGGAGTGTTTCTGATCTCGATTGTCAAGTTGCTTGTGTCCTGAGCGATCCATGGATTGACTTTGATGACCCGGGATTGATAGTAGTAATTGAGAGACTCTGCCAGGATCTTGAGCGCTTGGGTCCGGAAAGGATTGAGGAATTCTATCACCAATTTTCGGTAAGGTTCCGAATCGAAGACACCTCCAGGCAGCGAAAGCACGATTTCGCCCGACGTGAGCCAGTTGGGGACCTGCGGGCCTAGCATGCCCTTGGAAATGTAGAAGAACAATTCCTCAGGAAGTCTTTGTCCAACAAACTCGTGGACGTCCCCTGGTGCCTCGTCGAAGTTCAGCGGAGCAACAACACCATTCCTCTCCATAATCACATGGTGCCTGATGGTCATGATTGCCTTCTTGTACCGGTCAGCATACTTCATACTCTGCACTTGAGGATTGTCGCGGTGGTAGTTGCAAAGCTGCATGACGCTTTTGCTGGCCCCGTTAAGGAGGGTGATGGCATCTACAATGCCAGTCGATTTCGCCGTGGCCATGCTTTCAAGGATGGGGAAGGTGGGGGTGAAGGAGGTCCCAAGCAAGAGTTGGGCATCTCGAAGCACGTCTTTGTGGACTTTCAGAATATCCTCGCACACACCCCGGCTGACCATGCTTAGGGTTGAGTCGTTGAGGTTGAAATCCGTCACCACCCTATCCACGCCAAAGAGAAAGCTCTCGGTGCTGCCCATGACGGCATCGATGTATTGGTCTTCCAATTTCAGAAGATACGACAACTATTGCCCGGTTTAGCTTCCGCCCAGTCCAACAGTTTCCCACCCGTAGACTCACCTGTGCAGTGGCACTGTAGGGAGCAACCATGTATTGAACGTTATTGTCAAACAGCAGCTTCTGAAGGGATCGCATCATAATTTCGACGGGGTATTTGGCCTTTCCAAAGTCTGCCACCGTGCGCTTGCTGTCGCCGTTCATATAGTGATGCCATGCTTCATCTTGCACCCTTCGGCTATCCGCCAGTTGTGAGTCGGGGAGGCTTTTGTTTACGTAGTCGAGGCCATTGAAGACGAACACCAAGGTGATGCCGTTCTGCCGCAGGAAGGTAATATCGTCCTCTATGGCTTTCTTAAAGACGAATGGCTGACCCCCGAGGGCATGCTTGAGAGGCTCTTCGTTGTTCCCGTTGAGGCGCAGGTTCAGGTAGTATGAGGCATCGACGCCGATGACGGCATCTCTCAGCATATGCAGCTGGCAAAGTTCGACATGTCTGCTGGCCCACTGGTCGAACTTCTGGACTGGTTGCAATGTGAGAAGAGAAATGGTTGAGGGTCAAGAGAATCCATACCTGACATCCTGGGCGGCTGGAAGAGAAGCAAAGGGCAGAACAGACGAAAACAGAAGAGAATTTAAAAATACGGAAACACAAAAGCAATGGGAGGGAAGGAGTGAAATGAAGGAATGAATTAGTCGAAGAACAGGCGAAGACCAGGTCGCGCGTCTGTTGCAAATCGATCAAGTAAAACGCAGGCGTTTGCGCTTTGGCGCAGGGAAACCTCGCAACTGGCAACTCTGTAACTTTTGGGATGCAGGCTGCGCGCTAAAACAATGACTACTCCGTAACTCGGTACAAATATTAAGGCCTTCAACTGAGGATGGGACCCGACTGGTGCCCGCGGTGTCTACCTCTCCGCCTACTATTGCCCCGATATTCAGGGGAGGTCATTCCCCCGTAAAGCCATATGGGCGATGGGCACAAGGCTGTACAAAGCTCCTTGTGGTCGGGTTCATGCTTAATCTTCAGGTGTCAAGCTGCGTACACAGATTCGTCAACAGGAGGATTACACCGTCCTTCAGCAACAGAGATCGAGATCACATCGCCTCCCTATGCAGTGCTGTCAATCTCCTTGGCCTGCGCCCCTCTGAATCCATACGTCGCATTCAGCCGAGACAAAAGATGGTCTTTCGCCGTCATTGCTCGTTTGCTGGTAGCTCCGCCTCCATATCCCACCTCCTTGTCTTCGTCCAGCTTGTGCTGCTCTACCAGCTTGCTTGGCACAGGTGTCAACTCGACGTCGTCCCCTGGGTGTGAGAAATACGCTATTGAGTACCGGTCCTCACCTCCCCTTCTGGCATCCTGGGGGAAGATGACTCGGTGTACCGTGCTTTTTAATATCCCGTTAGTCCAGTATGATAGCAAATCCGCAATGTTGACCAGAACAGGCGGGAATGTCGTCGAGTGATATCCGTCAGGGATAACGGGAACCGGTGCCCAAGCGTCCTCCGGGGTTCTGATTTGTAGGCCTGGTTGCGACGGTCGCTGAAACAGCAAGGTGATGCTCCCGTAGTCGGAGTGGGCACCAGCTCTGACATCGACTTATGGTTCATAGTCCACGTCGGCGGGGATGGCAGGATAGTGTAGCAGCCGGACAGTACACCCGCTGGGTTGAGTGTGCCGTGATGAGAAGAAGTTGGGCTCTTCAACTTCAAGTCCCAGCCCCAGAAGATCTAGGACTCGATCGCAGACTTGCTTGCATGTCCTCTCAAACTCGGCCAACTCATCAATCCGGCTCTCGAGGAATTTGGGCAGAGGCTGTTGTGGTTTTCCATCCAGGAACGCCCCAATGTTAAATGCCTGCTTGAAGTCGCCTTTGCGCTGTGTCTTGGGATCGAGGATCTCGCCATGCATTCCTGTCCAGCCACGATTCGTGTTGTCAATGCGGCAAGGCTCTTTTTCTGCTTCAGGCAGGGCAAAAAACTGGCGCGAAAATGCAAATTCGCGATCCACTATGCTCTCTGTGAAGCCCGTGCCATTGGTGTCGATGTAGAGGAAACCGAATGTAGTAGCAGCCTCCAATACTTTCTTACCAACCTCAACGGTGAAATCTGATATGCCGATGACAGGCAGCTGTATGGCGCTGTTGCCTGCCCCAATAGATCCCATGTTTGCTCTCGGTCAGTTATGATCCTGTGGGAGGGCCTAGGGCCTAATGGGCTAGAAGCAGAATATCTGACGGTCGACTAAAGTGAGCCACCAGCTGTGTACAATATAATGCTCGGTGAAAGTCCCTGTATTGGAATCCAAACCGTGGAAGCGCCACTGGAGCTGAATTATTTGAAAACAATGCCATGCGCTTGCAGGAAAAGAAATGTCGAGGGAAAGTAATAGCGATAGAACCAACCAGGATATATGTCTGGATCTGACGGGCATCCATCGTCAAGCGGCGAGCTCCGAGAAGCTCTGGACTCAGGTCGCACTTCTGGCTCGGCCAGGAGCCTTGATTCAATGTTGAGTCCAATGAACACATTCAGAGTCGGCGACAGCAAGCGACTTGGTCAATCGCAAACTATTGGTGAATCATTGGCCTGATGGAAGCGTTGCCAACCTTGGAACTCTCGGAACCTGTCAGCCGACCCAGGGAGATGGAAACGTTATACGGAAAATCAGTTCGGTGTCAATACTTGATATCTCAGTGTTCATCATTTTGTGCACTACTCGATTCGTCATATTACACATTTGGTGTGTCAATAGCAATCTCCACAGGACCAGCCGGTGCCCGACTCGACGAGAACAGCTCAAAGGCTCCAGCAATCCAAAATAACACCTCTGCTGCCCATCTTCGTCGTGGACCCGTCCATTTTTCGTGTCAATGCCTCGTCCTCTGCTACATTCATGGATGATATATACCCTCAAAGTCTTGCATACCTCATTCAACAATATCGATTCGCTGTACATCAATCGTGCTGGGTGTTTTGCCAAAGGGTGAATGTGAAAACGATGCTGAAAGTCCGTGCCTCGAAAAAATCGACAAACTCCACGACGCCGACACCAACGACGCTCGGTCCAGATACTCCAGGGCTATGCAACTCCAAAAGGCAATTTATGCATTGGGCCGGCGGTTGAGATAGGCATTTTCCAGGTGGCACCAGTGCCGGTGCATGCTCCACGATTCCCGCTGGCATTCCTAGTCAGGGCAGTTAGCATCGCGTCACAACGAGCTTGAGATAAAATGACGTACTTTGCTGCAGTATTTGGTCCGGCGGCAGCGCCTACATTTGGCAAACTGGCGTGTGTACTCCTCCCATTTCCCACACTTGTAGTTGGCACACTGGCGAATTCCTCCACGGGCGTCGTCCTTGCGGCACAAATTGCGCATGACTACGCATGCCCAGTATTGCATGTCCTTCGAGTGGTGACGAACGGTGAACTTCTCGACCAGAGGGAAAATATTGTAGTCGTCAGGTTGCAGAAACTCTTCATCCTCATCTTCGGTGGGTTCTGGAAGAGGTGCACAGCCTCGCATCGGCCCGTAGATCTTCTCGACTTCTCGATCAATTCTGAGCCGGGGAACCAAATGAGTGGCTTGAAAGTAATGCCGAAGGTAACAGTATTTGGAGATATAAGCAAGTAATTGCAAGCCCATTAGAACATCCTCATCGCGGGGCATCAAGGCTGTGGTAGCAGTGGCAGTTGCGTTTCTCAGGAAGAAGTTTGGATATGCGTTAAGCGGGATTGCAGGAGAAGCAGCAGTGGTAGGCGGAGGAGGAATTGGCGATACACCAATTGCCTCAAGAGCTCCAGGGCCCAAGGGATTGCCCATACCTGCGGTGATTGGCGTCTGCTGAGCAATATCCACATTGTCGTCGATTTCTCGGGCCTGCTGTGGAGGGATAGCGAGTGTCAATGGTTGTCGGCCATCCATCTCGTGAGGATCGTGAGGATCGTGAGGATCATGAGGATCATGAGGACTGGGATCCCGAGTTTGGACCCTGCTCCGACCTTCAGCTGGTCCCTCGGGATCCAAGAGTTCGTCGTCGGGACCAGCCACATCATCCATGCCCATATCGTCGGTCTCTCCAGTAGAGTTCTGATGACGAATCGACGGCCTTCTCATGCGGCGATCAACGGGAGACAGCAATCCGCGATGGAGTGGCGCAGATGGGGTAGTTGGTGAGTCGGGATGAGATGTGACGCCTGTGTTCAGGGGTGGGAGCATAGAAGGCAGTCTATCCACCTCCCGAACAGGCCGCAAGGAAAACCCATCGGAAGTATCCATGGAAGGCACTGCTGTAGCAGGTGGTTGCAGATTAAGGGACCTGTGAAAGGAGTTCCTGCTCTCGTGCCCACGGTTGTGATGGTGCAAATCACGTCGGGGAAAGACTGTCCGTTCGGGAGGAGAGGTGAAAACGCTTGGAGGCATGATGCTTCCTCCTTCTGCTGGGCCTGTTTCTGCGGTGCCAAAGCTTTGCGAGAAAGATTGTGGTAGATCAAGCGACGGCGGCGGAGCTTGACGACGATTGGAACGTTGGTCGGTAGCGGCGTGCAGGTGCTCAAAGAAGGACGTCCTTGCTGCGGGGTCTTGTGTTAATTCTCTCGGCAGTTTGGAGGATTTGGAGGCCCCAGAATGTTTGGATCCGTTGCGTTTCTCCTGCTCAGCATCGGCCTTTGCCTTTTCCATTTCGATGACCAAGATGTAGTCCCACAAGATTGTCGCAATAACCGGTACCATATCTGCTTCCACAACACGCGTCCGTACATTCTCCGAGCCTCGAACACCAATATTTACGATGCATTGAAAAGCGAGATTCCATTTCCACATGTGCATTTCATCCTTGCTCCGGCCCTCCTTCAATATGCAGACAAGGCGCTCAACGCCGCCATCGACAGTAAGAATATCTCGAATACGCGCAGAAGAAGTCGTCAGGTATGCTAGGTGATTGAGGGAGTTTATGAGGGGGAGGGTCGAGGTGCAATCCAGGGCTCGGCGGTCGTAGAGGGTGGTGGTAATATGGACGGAGGCCTTGTTGACATTGGGGATGCTGAAGTTGACTTCTCTCATGTTGACCAGTGCTTTTCCACCATGCAATATGTTGATGTCTGTAGCTTGTGGTTGTGATGGGATAAATATATTTGTTCTGTTCTCACGGCGCAGTGGGCGTCCGAGCTGTGGCAACTTCCGTCACGCGCAGGATGCTTGGGCCGAGCTGTCGTCAAGGGGGAGTGCGTCACCGGATGAGACCTTTGCTGGCTATGCACAGAGGATTCAAGGACCAGCAGCCATCAAGAGAGGGACAGAGACTGGCAGAGTGTGGTCTACCCGGGGGTCGATGAGCAGTGAAGGGCGTGAAAGGGCAAGAGCTGGGTGTCGGGGGGTGGATGTTGGCAGCTAACAAATACAGAGGACCGTTTTGTTCAATGTTCTTGATGCTCAATGGCCGGGCAGAAGAGAACCGAATAGCGAGTATAGGGACGATTTGTAAAGAGTGTGGCGGCTGGATTTGAGGACGCGGAGTTCGCAATTCGGGAGGCGGAGGTGAGGCGAGGCGAGGCAGGGCAGGACTCGAGGGATCTGCCGCTTGGAGGATTGTGCCCAGCTCCCGGGATGGAACAACCAAAAGCAGCCTGGCGAGGAGAAGCAGATGCGGGCGACGCAGCAGATGGAACAGGAGAGATGGAAGGGCGGTCGGTGATGATGGTGAGGATGGTGAGAATAGATGATGGAAGAGGAGGTGGTGAAGTGAAGTTTGGTAATGGTGGTAGTCTGTGTCGATTTAGCGTGAGGGTTGCAAGGTTGCAAGGTGCAAGGTGCGAGAGCAGCGCAGTGCAGCGCGGTTTGACTGCGGTGGCTGATCCTTGTTGGAGAGCACGTCCGGCTGGTCTCAGCGTCTCGGGCTCAACCTTCACCTGGCACCGTCGTCTCTTGGTTCAGTTCGTTTCTCGACACGCAGCAACCTTCAGACTAACCGCTCTCTAACCACTCTCCTGGGCCCGTATACAAACCCTAGTCAAGTACATAAAGCCTGGGCATCCTCACTGCCAGCCACCATGGGCTCGAGCATTCATCCCTCTTCTCCTCCCTCACGGTCTACTCGCCCCCCCCTGGCGTCCATGCTCAAGCATTAATTAGCGGCGAAGCCCTTCTGCCAAATGATGTGCCCCCGTCTCGCCGTTGTGCAGAAATCAAACAGCTCTCTTTTTGCTGATTTTGCGTGTCTCCACCGGCGCAATCTTGTGGGCAACCCTCGCCCGGCTATGGAATTGGAGTCGCGCTTGAGACGATCGTCTACTTATTACTACGAGACTGGGCCCCTTCCAATGCCCAATTGCTCTGGCCCTTTCTTTAATATGTCGCAGGGATCTCTGACGGTGGTATAATATCCGAATTTCGACTTTTTCCTTTTCATCTGGCGAAATCCATCATGCGCTGGTTGACGACCACATCAACCTCAACAGCCTCGAAATTATTGTCCGTGGCAGTCATGTATTTGGTTGAGTCGGAAAAATGCTGTGGTAAAAAAGAGCCAAAACAATCTGGCTCGCTATGTTCTCGACGGTTGTCTTTTCTCGCCTTTTTCCGGAAACCACCAAACATCGAGCAATTAGTCAGACAGAACAAATCTCTGGTGTCTTTGCAGAGCCCTTGCAGAGCCTTGATGCTATTGTGGCAACGGGTGCCCCACGTCCAATCAAATCGGTTCCGGAGATGGCTATACATACTACTGGTATGTTCTCCGTAGGCCAGCCCCCCTGGCCACATGACCCTTTTCTTTTGTTTTTAATTCTTCATCTCGTACCGTTGCTTGATAATGTTTTCTCCCTTGCCGCTCGTGGCAAGAGAGGTCGTTGTGTGATCAGTGCTACGAACGACAGAGTTTGGATTCTTAGACTTTTGCTATGTGCCCCAGGTCTGGACCTGATCTTCATGTTCTCGGCCTTCCGTCCTTGTGGGATCATCCCGCGGACTGGGTATTGGTCTGTTTCTCCTTCCCTTGCTATGCTTGGTTCCAGCCATCGAGATGTTTTTAATGGGGCCCTAGAACCTATGCGGAGGACAAACAAACAGACCGCAAAACTTTTGGATATGACGTGGTCCAACAGTATGCACCTTCGATCTTAATAGGTCGAAATCATGGAACTCGCTTGAAGGCCTATTTTTGGCCCACTGGTTGTTGTTTCGAAGCGGCTATTTGGCCAATAGCCGAAACCCTGCCTCTAACCATGCTGATGGTTTACGGGGTCAACGGGGTAGAGCCTTCTTCCAGATGTCGTTAACCACCTCAAGAGTTGGTATGTCCACAACCATCTTCCGATGGTAATGCTTGCTGCTGGCAGGCAACCCCATGGCTCTGCTATTTACAGGGCTGTTTCTCGTCTTCATATAGGCGATGCCTCGACCATGCACGCTCAAGGGATGCAAGTCTGGTTAAGGGCGCTTCGTCGACGTATCGTTCTGTTCTTCGTGGAATCGATCTGTGCAGACCATGTCGTCGACCGTGATCGTTTCGTCAAGACCGGTTATCGAGCTCTGCAAGTTGGCTGCACCCTCACAGACAACGAGGCTGAATACGAGAACCCTGCGAACCAGTGCAGGTTAAGAAGCGCCCCATCCAGCAACCCGCATCGGACCTTTCCAACCCCTTCCCCCTGCGTTACTTGCCAAAAAGTGTGATTGCTGTCTTCTACGTATGCGGAGAGACTGCCCTTTATATGGTAGGCCCTTCTTACTCGCTGTAGGGTTCAGGCCGACCCACACAGCCGCATAACCGCACATGAATTCATTTGTCGACTCGGAGTTCGCGGATATAAAGAAACCTTCGCAAGGCTGCGGCAGTCGCGTACGCTCGTCTTGAGCTTCTGGCAGGTGCCACCGGTTACCGTGTCTAACAGGGGTGACCTACCTGGGTAGGTATTGTCAAGCACTGAGCAAGGGCAGAGTGCATGGTTAGTGGCATCATAACTTCGTTTCAGCCATGGGAATGGAAGTGCTGCCGTCGACGGGAAGCCGCCGAGTGTCGAGGTGCTTTCCCCTTTTAGCGATAGCAAACCATGTCCTGGGAATATGGTGTCCGGAAAGATCGATTTCCTCGAAACTTCCTGTATCTGCTTGGCCATACATGTAACTCGTCTTGCTTCACGCATGGGCACGCAGAGTACGTATCTCCTTGATCTTGCATGTGCGATCTTTGGCTTCAAGCACGGGCATCCAGGTATAAAGTCGGCGAGCGATACCTCAAAGGGATGCCTCATGTTCAAGCAAGGCTTAGAAGTTCAGACCTCGAATCTCAAATCTCAAATATCACACCTTAAATCAAAACAACACAACAGCTCGAGATGGACATACCCCGTGTTCTGTTGACGGGCGCCAATGGATTCATTAGAAGCCATCTCCTCTCGCTCTCTCTTCTTGGAAACGTCATGTTTCGTGCAAGCCGTAGTCAGATCTGAAGCCAAAGCGAAGAGAGTCATGAACGACTTCCCCGACTTTGAAAGATCCAGCCTCGACTTTTCGATAGTGCCCGACATCACAGCGCCAGGGGCTTTTGACCAGTGCATCAAGGACGCACCACCTCTTGACGTGATTATCCGCGCGGCTTCCCCGTTCAAATATACCGAGGCCAAGACACATTCCGATTCCATCAACCCAGCGATCCACGGGACAACGGAAATACTGAAGTCTGCCGCGAAGGAGGAGGGAACCTCTGGCGATTTGTCACTGGCGTACTGGGCAAGCAAGACCTTTGCAGAGCAGGCCGGTGAGTGTAGGAGTTTTAATACATGAATCTCTGTCATCTGTCAAGGAGACTGACTTGTCGCTCGTAGCGTGAGAATTCATGAAGACCCAGAAACCGAGCTTTGAGCTCGGAGCTCGGAGCTCGTCGTCCTCAACCCGCCCATCGTTTACGGACCTCTCAGGCATAGCATTGATTCGGTGAGTGATTTGAATACATCTAACGGTGTTCTTTGGAAATTTATGACGTCTGGAAAGGGGTCCTCCAGTCCCAGAAGACTTTTTGCACGTCTATGTCGCTGTTCGAGTAGGTCATGACGGAATTCTGAGGCCGTGGTACACGTGCTAATTCCTCTATCCCTGCAGGACTTGTCGTTCGCACATTACCAGACTGCATTTGCTCCCGGAGTTGGGGGACGTCGATTTCTCGTCACGCCGGGCAGCAATAGCAACCAGGAGATATGCGATATTTTGAGAAAGGAGTTTCCGGAGCTGGATGAGAAGATCCCGCTCGGGCGTCCAGGTCAGCATGCCTTACCTGCGGGCTCTTTCAAGATCGACAATTGGTCGTCGCAAAAGGAGTTGGGTGTGACATATCGACCGTTCGAGACGACTGTCGCAGATACAGCGAGGAATCTGCTGGAGATGGAAAAGGCGCTGACTGCAAAGGCATGAGATGAGGATGGTGTGGATGTAGCGAGAACTATTGTGCTACTAGTGGTGGGTAGTGGTGGTGTTATTGAGGTGAGAATTCCGAAATAGATGATGATACATAAACCCCCAAAAATTCCTTTTGTATTCAGGCCGCTTCACTAAGCGAGTCTTCCTCGACTGCCAAAAGCGAGAGCTCCCCATCCAGCAATTAAGCACAGGCCTCCCAAGGGGGTGACAGGACCCAAAGCCTTGAAACGCTGAGGATCCAGAACGAGCAGATAGATGCTACCACTAAACATGGTCATTCCAGCAGTGAAAAGTGCAGCAGCAACCTGTGAGCCTGATTAAAACAAGATTCGCAAAGGCAGGAATCAAGCAAATATAACCTTGTTCTTTGGCGCAGCAGCCGCAGTTAGAAGGAGGACACCGCTATGAATTAACTGCGCGGGAGAAACACAGTCAGAACGAGATCAGGAAAATCTCCCTCGGTGCTCAATAAATTACCTGATAGTGAGCTGCGGTCGACCAGTTTGCTAGCCTTGCGGGATCACTGATGTGTTTTTTCAGCCCGTGGGCTCCAAACGCGCCAAATACAACGGAGGATGCCCCATAAATACAGCCGATGGTCCAAAACATTGTAGAGACTAATTGATTAACCAAAATAAAGAGGAGGAAAAAGTAGAGCAGTATCGGAAAAAGGGGGAATAGCTGGCGTTGGACGTAGACGGCAGAGACAGTGTGCCAGGAGCTGACACCACTTGTACCACAAGGCCACGGGTGCCGCAGACGGTTGTTTGCCATGTTTGCCGAGTTTGCATCATTTGCATTGGAATGATCAGGCGAGCTGTGCTATTCTATTGGGTACTCTTTTGTTGCGATTAAGACTCGGGATCTCACAACAAACGAGAGCGATGTACAGGGTAGTTTGCTGCCTGCTGCATGGAATACGGAGTACTGGAACAGAGGTGTTAGCATCCGCTTTCCATGGTCAGGACTCGCTGCAACTGGTCTCAGAAGACCTGCCATCCGTAAGAGAGTCGCCTCGCAGAATGAAGGGCTTTGGTGCAGCAGCTTGGCTCTGTGGATGGGACTTTGTCGGTTCAAATTGCAACCTTCCTTGTCCCCCTTTCTCCCAACGTTATCGACTGCTGGCAGCCCTTTTCCCACCCTCATGAAATTCATCATTGTTAGATTAGCGAAAACCACGTGTGGTTCGTGATAGAGACGGAGGGATCAGAAAAGTGTACGCAGCACTGTAGATCCTCCAGATTAGGTGTCTGGGGCACCTGCATTGTTGAAAAAGGACCCTCGATCGAGGCGTCATAAATACTATTATCCTGACCAACTCGCGCATCAAGGCAGGCGTAGCAGGGTGGCCGCCATGAGAGTTGACAGGAACAAGCACGTAGTGGACGCAACGATAAGCCCGTGGGGATAATGCCCAGCCTAGTGCAGCTAGTGGACCGATAGTGGGTGGGAGGATCAGCGTCCAAGTGCCTGTAGTACCGTACTGGGTATGGAGAAAAGACCACCAGGCTGAATGAGAGGACTGGCAGCGGATTTGAAGGCGTACCTCATCTCTGCCTCCTTGCTGCAGAAGCGGATACCAGGCGTAAAAACGGGGGGATCGGGCGTTGCACCAACTTGTCTCTAGCACACATTAGACGCGGCCGGGCAATTTCTCTTTTGCCTGAGTTGTTCTCGCTTCCCAATTTTGCTCCCAACTCTCAGGCGGGTTTCTGCATGTCGGATTGGCAATTCATATCCCTGGGCTGAGCCCACCGAGTGCCCGGTGCGTCTCTTCGGAGCTTGAGGGCCACCCGGCAGTGTTCCCCCGGGGCCAGCTTAATGTCGAACTAACGCAACAATCGAGACCACGGTAAGAGCCAGTAGTACTGGGTAATTAAGAGGCAGCCAAGGGAGGTATTATCGTTTGCTAGGATCTCGTTTAGGAGAATTTGACGTGTTTTTCTCATATCTTTTTTCACTGTGTGCTGCGTCCCTGATCTGGTCTGGCACAGCTGCTGCATTATAGACCATCAAGTACACTCGGAGGAGGGGGGTTTTCTATCGAAGGGACGGTACGAGGTACATGCAGTGACAGCGACGATCTGTAACTTGTAGAACCGAAGATGGTGGGCACCTGACCCGAGGTTGGGTGATGGCATACGAGGTAGTGGTGATGGGTTGGTTGATGTTTGAAGATCGTGGAGTGTGTATCCCTTGGTCACTGTAGCAGGACCCCAAGAGTCCAAGCCGCCCCCCTCCCTGCTCCCGGGACAGCTAAATCCCTGCCCTTGAGTTCGCCAATTGAGACTGACCGCAGTAGGAAAAGAACAGGGGGGACCAACCCCCCGAACCAAAACGGTCCCCACTTGGAGTTTAACGAACCAGACACCAAGAAGCAACAGTCAAAGGCGCCCCCGAGCCCCAAGAAGCCAGACCCGGACCTTCCAACTCTGGCCTCCATTCCTTTTGCAACGCCTTCCCCCAAGACTGCCCTTTTCAATTCTGTGACCCGACCTCACCACCACCACCACCACCACCACCATCATCAAGCCCTCGACTTCTGGCCACCTCGTCGACGACTTTCGCCGCTCTGCAGGCAGTCAATTGCTTCGTCTCCTTCTTTGAGAATTCCCAACCGACTTTACCTCCCTCTCGTCGTCGGTCCTCTCTGCACTCTCCCGCGATCCCGAATTCCCCCAATCGCAGCTCTTGTGGCCCCCCCCCAGCAATTTATCCACCTCATCCCTGATATCTCGCTCGTTTGAGCTCCTGCGCTCGTCCATCGCCCACCGTGTCTCGACACTGAATATACATCTATTCTGCTGTGCGCGTCGCTCTGGCGAGGCTGAGCTTCTAATCTGTGACTTACTTGCGAACTCCCACGTCCTCTGGTCCGACGCGGACCCCAATCGGCCCAATGTCGACCGACTTGACAGGAGAGCAGATGCAGGCCAAAATCACAGCCGCGAGAAGAGAAGCAGAGGGCCTGAAAGACAGAATTAAGCGCAAGAAGGATGACTTGGCTGATACAAGCTGTAAGTCGATCGAGAGCCCTACCTCAAGATGCTTTGATGCGTAGCTATCTGCCAACCTCTTCAGGATTGCTAATCAATCGCGTCTCTGCAGTGCGACAAGTCGCCCTCAACAACACCGAAGCCCTACCTCGGATAGGCATGAAGCCTCGAAGAAATCTCAAGGGCCATCTTGCAAAGATCTATGCTATGCACTGGTCAACAGATCGCAGGCACCTGGTGTCCGCATCGCAGGATGGCAAGCTCATTATCTGGGATGCCTACACCACTAACAAGGTGCACGCCATTCCCCTTCGTTCCTCGTGGGTCATGACCTGCGCATACGCTCCTAGCGGCAATTACGTTGCCTGTGGTGGTCTTGACAACATTTGTTCAATTTACAACCTTTCTACAAGGGAAGGCCCCACGCGTGTGGCTCGCGAGCTCTCTGGTCACTCTGGATACCTGTCCTGCTGTCGTTTTGTCAATGACCGAAAAATCATTACCTCTTCTGGTGACATGACCTGCATGATGTGGGATATTGAGACGGGCTCCAAGGTCACCGAGTTCGCCGATCACTTGGGCGACGTGATGAGCATCAGCATAAACCCGACCAACGCTAACATTTTCGTGAGTGGCGCCTGCGACGCCTTTGCCAAATTATGGGACGTTCGAACTGGAAAGGCCGTCCAAACATTTGCCGGACACGAATCTGACATTAACGCCATTCAATTTTTCCCCGATGGAAATGCTTTCGGAACTGGCTCAGACGATGCCTCCTGCAGGCTGTTCGACATTCGGGCAGATCGAGAACTAATGTCTTATCAGGTACCTTTTTGGCTCACCATCAGCATCTTGCTACTGTACATTGGCTGACATTCTGCACAGAATGAACAAGTGCTCTGCGGCATCACTTCCGTCGCTTTCTCGGTTTCTGGCCGGCTGCTCTTCGCAGGGTATGATGACTTTGAATGCAAGGTTTGTGCGATCTGATTTCCAATGTTCCTTTCACAACTGATGGCATTCCTAGGTCTGGGATACTTTGCGTGGTGATAAGGTCGGCTCTTTGAATGGCCACGAAAACCGAGTCAGTTGCCTTGGTGTTAGCAACGATGGAATCAGTTTATGTACTGGCTCATGGGATTCCCTAGTAAGCAACCCTTCAGTCTTTGGGCAATATGCAGAACTCGACTGACGCACAATTCTCAGCTCAAAATCTGGGCATGGTAGAAATGGCACAGGGAGAAGGATATACTTTGTTCCAACAGCGGCAATTTGACCAAATGTCATCTTCAAGGGGCGAGCACCATCAACAAAACCACCTTTTGTCAACGATCCTATCGACAGCTTCTGACGATTTCCTTTTCCTCGCTCCCGACTTGACTGTTGCACGAACCTGAAGACTCTTTTGCTTTCTCACCAACCCCTAAAAATCTTTTACTGGATAGGTTTTTCTTGCGTGTGGGATCTTCAAAGGACTGGAGGAGCGATCGGTGATTTGCTTATGTTGCCATCCGACGACGTTCGGCAAGACACAACGCGCATGTTGTTTCCAATCCACGACTCTTATGACCGGGCATTGCTGCGGGTGGAGTTTATTACTGTCTCCTGTTTCATGTCTAATCTTGACAAACACAATTTTCAAGCTCCTCTTGTTTCCCTCACCACAACAGAAAAAATCAGCCTTGCTTGCAGATCCGGCGACCGAACTGCAGCGCACTCCAAAAAAAAAAGGGAAAATCCCCAAATTTGAACCCGGATATCTGCGACTTCGTTCCATTATTCTTCTGCGTGTGGTGTCTTTCTAAGATGAGATTGGGGAAGCCGGAACGAGTCATGTGGGAAGAGCGGAAGAGAGGCACAAGTGTGAGGAAGGACGTTATAGAAATGCTGAAAAGGAATCAGCAATGGAGCACGCGACCATAAAAAGTTTTCAAGTCCAATGTTTTTGTGAATGCAAATCGATCACAGCGAGTTTCCAGGGATTGTTCAATTTGCAAGGGAACGGGGGAAGGGGGGAAAGGCAGGAGGAGTCTGTCCGTCCGTCTGTCTTGTCTGCTCTTTGCTAATGAGGGCTTTTCCCAAATTCCATCTTCAGTGTCATGCCAACAAAGTGTTCACGTTGACCGTCGGGCACCTACGGCAGATTCCATGCATTGTGTTCTAGCACTGTTCTTCGTCTTCTCTTGGCTTTGGTTTGCAAAGCGGGAAAGGATGAGCTGTCCCGTGGGTATGGGTGTGGGCTTGAGCATAGGCAGATTGATCTCCCGCCCTTCCCTCCTCCCAAAAGCACGGGTGGACGCGCTTGAACCTGACCTAGCTACTACACATAGTCGTAATTCAGACAAAATTCACCGTACCTTGACTGTAGATTCGAGTTCTTGGGTCCCCTACACATACACGACTGTGTAACTTTGTATACGGGTGTCGCAGTCGGTTGATCGGCAGGGGGTGATAGCATGCATTGGTCAACATTTAATTGCTGCTGTAGTCTGTATATATCTGTACACGCTATCCCGACCCGCTTGCGCCACGGACCTTGAACCCGACTCGAGCACCAAAGGCCGTGCGAACCATAGAAACAAGTATAGAAATGCCCCCTCCGAAAAACCCCCCCACCCAGTACACCCGATGCTGTGGGTGGCATTCGAGTGGGTGGAGCCTCGAGAGATTCTGCCATGCTTTCCCTTCTTTGTGCCCCAGATTCCATGGTGACTCTCGTTTTCCCACGGATGGGAAGGGCCTTGTCAAAGAGAGCGTCCCGAACCAACGGCGTGATACCCATAGTTCAACTTATGCAACAAATCATGCAATCCGACATCACTCCCTCCAAGCTATCCACCGGAAGCCAGTCAGATCTGTGCCCAGCAAATCATCCCTCTAACAAGCACATCCATCTCTCTCCTGATCAAGATTGATGTTGATCGGATCCGAAAAGTCACCACCATATTCCTCACTTTCCTCCTGTGTCAGCGCGTTCCTGGCAATAACTTCAAACGCCTGTTCCACATTGATACTCTCCTTTGCGCTGGTCTCAAAGTACGGCATTTGCCCGCGACTCTGGCAGTAAGCATGTGCTCTCTTTTGCGAAACCATTCTTCTGTCTTCGCCCAGGTCGATCTTATTCCCCAATACCACGAAGGGGAAAGATTCGGGGTCGCGGGGAGAAGCTTGGATGAGGAATTCATCGCGCCAGGAGTCGAGGGTTTCGAATGACTTTGCAGAGTTGACGTCGTAGACGAGGACGCAACAATCTGCTCCCCTGTAGAACGCAACGCCTAACGACTGAAACCGTTCTTGACCGGCGGTATCCCAGATCTGGAGGGTCACGATTCGATCGTCGACGGTGACTTCCTTGGTGAGGAAGTCGGCGCCAATGGTGGCTTTGTACGAGGTGGAGAATTTCTTGTTCACCTGTGGAACAGTCAGAAGGCCACATTCGAGAATAAATATCGAGTAGGGATATAGAGAGAGCCGTACATATTGGTTCATTAAACTGGTCTTGCCCACACCGCTGTCGCCTAGAATGATGACCTGCGCAAGGCCATGGTCAGTTGCGTGCATCGGTATGCGATAACGAGCTGCGCGGCTATCATTACCTTCAACAACACCTTCTTCCTCGACGCCATGGCTATTCTTGACGGTTTGTGACTTGCGCCGCCCCTATGCACTCCAAGAACAGGAGAAGCCTTTTGCTGGTGTCACGGAAGCTGCTGGGGTGGCTTGATTCGATTTATGGCGTCGATCTGAGTGGCAGTTCTCCGCTGGAGAGTCACGCGATAGGTCGATGGTAGTTTCCGAGGTAGAGAGGATGGCGCTGATGCCTGCGCTTTCAGTCGTATGACTCTGAAGGCAACCGAGAGGCGGAGTTTGGAGGTGGTGTTTGAAGCCTGTGAAGTCGGGGCGTAGGATGGAGAGGATGGAAGGGCAGCGACAAGTTCGATCCGGGATGGTGGTCCAGCAGCCGTCATAGCCACTGCCGCTTCTCCATCTCCAGCCTCAGACACAGCGAGATGGATTTGGCGGCCCACGGGTTTCAAACAAGCGTCTCGGGAATAAGGAAGGTCAGCCGACGACGGAATACCTTGCGACCTTGTCAGACGTCTAGGCAGCGAGGCAGTCAAAGGCGGTCCACCTGCCGCCATGTTCTTTTGTCATTCGTGTGAATCAACGCTGGATGTATTTTTTACCTGTGGATTTCTCGTCTCATTCCAACTACGTTCACTCTTTTGCCTAACCTCATTCTTTCAATAGATAGATCGACTCCAGAATGATTCGCGTTAAATGAGCGGTCAATCATGGCGACATGGAGAGAGCAATATCTAGCAGCCTTGCAAGCCCGGGATAATGTGGAGAAGGCCAACCTTGCGCTTTATGACTACTGCACCAAGCTCGCAGATGAGAGGGCCGAGTTACAGAAAAAAGCCAGACTTGCAGAGAGAGCATCATCTTCGGAGAACACGCCGGTACCGGAGCCTGTCACGTCTCCTGGATGGGGGATAAGGAGAGTCACCTCCCCGTCTACACAGGGAACGCGTCCGGACTCTCCTTCGGGTACAGCGTCTACCCTCGCCCAACTGAGGCAGGATCTTTCCAAAGCCCAGACCGAGCGTGCCGACTTGCAATTCCGCCTGGAAACGGCGCTCCGCGAGCTCGAGACCTTGAAAGGAAAGGCCAAAGCCGACAGCAAGCGCATCACACAACTCAATGCGTCCGTCTCGCAATTAACGATCAAGTTGAGAGACCGCGACGAAGAACTACGTGGCAAAGCCAAGTTGATAGAGAGCGTCCAGGACGAGAACGTCACACTGACTCTACAGCTCAACATGGCGGAGGAAAAGTCGCAGAAGTTGAAGAAGGACAATCAGGACCTCGTCGATCGATGGATGACGAGCAAGGGCAGGGAGGCCGATAAGATGAATGAAGAGGGGAAGTTTGGATGAGATGAGATTCTGCTTTCCGTATTCGCTCTGGCTTAGCTTTGGAGCTCGGCGAGAGGCGGAAAAGACTGCATAGCATCGTCAGCACAGCCCTCAAGGATACGAGCAGCATGAGAGGGCTCTTTTTCCCCCTCTCTTTCGACTGGCCTGCTTCGTGCGACAAAACTCAGATCTCGAAGACTGGTGGTATTGAAGCCACGAATCGGGCAAAGGGCAGGATCAACCTCAACCCTGGCCTGTCCAGAATATCCACAAAGAGCCTATTAAAGGGTAGGTCACATCAAGACACCTTTCCCTTAACATCTTTCCCAGTTGGGTCCGAGTCACTGACTTGTGGATGACACACAGCGCGATGGCCAGAAGAGTAGACTCATTGAGCGAGAGTTTCATTAATTCCAAGATATACAATGGCACCTGGCCCTTATGAATCACATCTAGGAGTATCTTCTTTTCATCCCAAGATTGCCCGAAGCATTGTGCTGTCAATAACCCGACGCTATGCATAGTGTCATCAAGTCATTTCAACCCAAATAAAGCGAATGACCGCCCCAAATGCCGATTCATGCACTCCACCAAGCAATAGCCCGTCGAAGCCGCCGGGGAATAGTTCGCCTCTAGCAGTTTTCAAACCCTCCCATACTCTCCACAAAGGCGTTCAACTCCCTGGAATCTTTGCGATGATGGTACCAATTCCCCGGATCATCGGTCCAGCTGACCATAGAGCTCCACCTCTCCTTCTCCACGACTGTCAACACATTGACAGGATCATTCACGTTTGAATCTTTGATCTTGTGCGCTGGAGACCGGAAGGGTTTCAGGCTGACGATGTGGCATCCTTCCTTTAAATCGAGGAAAACGTACTTGAGCTTGTCATTCAACTCGGCCGTGAAGGCTTGGTTGTTGACCAGAATGACGTCCGCTCGTTTGAGGACTTGCCGGACTTGTTCGTTGGTCAAGAAATTGCCGTGAATGAGGTGGACTTCACCAGGTTTGATTCCCCAGAGGCGGCATCGAGCTGGGAACTCGTCAGCCTGGAGCTGGGCCAATGTGTTGGGATTGTCCATGACTTCACAGCCCCATGATTCGGCTCCGGTTTCCAAGGCGGCTTGAAGCACACAATTACCAACGCCCGATCCGAGATCTATAAATACCTGATCGGACTTGAGATTTGTCTCCTTGAATATGCGGCTGAGAAACTTAGGTAATAGTTCACCATAGACATTGTCAGAGAAGCTTTCGTAATGTCTCACCAGGTTGACTTGAGGCGACACTGTCCGAGCGTAGATTTGATTTTTGATGATGTGCTCCACTAGCCTGAGATCGACACGGCGCATCTGATCCAGTTTCTTTGCGATTGTTCCGTCCCTGCGCTTGTCGGCCACCAACGTATTGAATTTCTCCACCACGTGGACGTATTTTGACTGGGCTCCAACACGTCCTCTCATCCCAAGCAAGGCTTGCCGGTGCAATTGTTGTACCAGGCCCGAGCCGTCGTCACTGGTGACTTTCTCTGCGGATTCGCCATCGAGATAGTATTCCGCCACGATCTTCATGGTTGCCTCGATTTCATCAAGAGGTTTAAAATCGGAAGAGTCTGCAGGCTTGACCAACTGGTATTTCTCGCTCTGCAGAGAAGTCGGATACTGCAGTTCAATCATGGGGCATTCATCTTCGTCCCCCTCTAGGGCTGTGAAGAATGCTTCGTACTTGTCTCGACCATGTTCCACAAGGGTGGTATTCGCGATGTCGAATGCGTGCACCATGTGAAAGCCATTGCCATCTTCTTGAGAGAATGCTTTGTGATCCCTAACTTTGCGCTTCTCGTCTATACTCTCTTTGCGATCGAGGCGGATTCGCTTTCTAGGCTTGTGGTCGTCCTCTTCGCTCTCTTCATCAGAGCTGGTCAATCTTGGCGTTGACACAGCAGGAGATGCTCGCTTTGTCCTACTTTGTCTCTCCTTTTTTATCCGCTCTATCGGCTCTCCACTGCCTTGCCTTGAATGGACCGAAACTGGAGTGCTCGACTTCCGAGGCGTACGCGTGGTACGGGAATGTCCGTTGTTGAGCGGTTTCTGGGAGGCCGCAGGCTTGGAGGAAGAGACAGATGGTGGAGGTGGAGGTTTTGCGGTCGGCTTCGCACTTGAATTTACAGTGACGACTTTGGTGGCAATCTTGAGAGGGGCTTTTCTGGCCTTCAGAGCAGCGAACGACAAGGGTCGAGACTCGGCAGGCAGGGACCCCATGCTGAATGACGACAGTGGGCTGAGACAAAGGTGTCAGGATAAATGTCAGCAAAGGAGCGTGGACGAGATTATGTCGACATAACATATGCAGAGCAGGTGTGCGACGGCACCAGGAAGTAATGAAAGGGAGAAGATTACAGGCACACGACTGAGAGAGTGGGTGGAGTGGGTAAGAGAATCTGCAAAGAATGCGAGGTGAGGCTTGGTGAGGGTGAGGCGCACTTCGTACCTGCATGAGTTTTTTCCGCTCTGCCTGATCGCCTGGCCCCGGCAAAAAGGGAATAGATCGGCAGGCCTCCCCGGAGGGCCTTGGCCTACGTAATTGGTGCCATTTAGGCGCAGAAGGGCCGCCAGGGAGTTCCCAACTAGGATATACAAGAGTGTCTCGAGTATTAATACTATTACTCCAACTGGTTGCTTCTGGAGATGGGTGCAAATATTCTCATTTAATAGATCCAGGTAGAGCTCGCATTGGCCACCATATCGCCAACATTCCGGTTCAAACCCCCCCGAGCCCAGTGCAAACACAAGTGGCACAGTCTGACCTCTAGAATGGACACTTGTATCTAATGTAGTGGAAGAGTCCTCAACCGTGACGAAGTGGCCGCCGTGTCAAATATAGCTGATTATATCGATAAAGGATAGAGCACCACTATCTCCAAGGTAAGCTGAATACCATTTGTCAATGAAGGCCACCTTCGACCGAGAAGCAAAAGGACATTATGTTTGCTACCGATACCGTCTCGTCTGACGTCTAACCGTGCCATTTGCTTTTCATTTAAGCTCTCCCCGTGCTATCAAGGCTATCGCGCCAACAGACAGTCCTATTGACTTTGACTCTGTCCAGAACAACAGGTCAAGTCTCAGGTGACGAGCTGTTGCGCCGCCGGGGTCGATTTGAACCTTCCCAACCTCTCGGACCGGTCCAAGTCCTCTTCGAGCCGGTTTCTCTCCACCGACTATTCTTGAACCCCTTGTGACGATAATCTCTATCTGATCGATCTCGATTATCAGTCCTATTCTCGTTGGAAGCGGCTGGATGAGAATCCACCCATTTAGTCAGTACGTCAGCGATTTTCGGACCCCATATATCCTCCCCAGCTTCCAGATCGTCGTATGTGAGTGCAGGAACGAGGCCCTCTGGAGTAGGGTCGATATTGGTGTAGTCGCCTTGTTTGCTTCGAACCAAGGCAGCCATCGTCCCATAGGAGCTGCAAGCGACACCGAGGTCATGTGCAAATGAACGCACGTAGAAACCACTACTCACAGTCAGACGTATTCGGGCCGCCGGGGCATTGGCAGGTTGAGCCTCCTGTATCGGGAGATAGTGGGTATGCAGTTCGGCCTTTTTGGCAGGGGGAAGATGGTTGCTTTCGCGCTGTTCTCGGAACCTCTCATGAGGAGGGCTTTTGGGACTGGTGGCTGCCGCTTCTTGCTCCATGAACCTCTTGGTGGACTCAGCACCGGGCATCAGCTTTCGAGCCACAGCTTTGTCTTCGTCGCTCGCTTGCTCTGCTGGCCACCTGAAGTCATGCTCTCCAGAGCCATAGAATTCAAGCAATGTGCAGTCGGAGATCTCAATATCCCGACTTTCTAACTCTCTGGGTAACTCCCTGCCGCTTCGAGCATATTCGTACAGCTTCATGCCATCAATCTTGATTGCGCTGTAAATCGGCGGGATTTGCTTCATCTTGCCCCGGAACTGCGCCAATCTGTCTTCGACAAGCTTCTGGGTAATGCCTTCGGTCGAAGCCTCTGCCACTACTTTCCCCATGACATCGTATGTGTCGGTGCTTTTCCCAAATAAAACAACCGTCTCATAGGTCTTCTTGCAGGCAAGGAAGTCAGAGAGTGACTTGGACCCTCTACCAATTCCAACAATCAAGACACCTGTTGCCAGTGGGTCCAGTGTGCCTCCATGGCCCATTTTGAATATCTGATCATTGCTCCTTTTGCGGCGCTTTGGTTGATGCCGCTCTTGTTCTTCCTGGGCTTTTCTTGTCCGGTTAAGTAAGGGTGCAAACGTCTTGGACTCCGCAAATTTGTGCTGCAGATCTCGAAGGACTTGGGCAGAAGAGATGCTTGGAGGCTTGCTGATGGCTAATAAACATGGAGACCAGTTAGGGCATGGACGCGAGAGAAATAACAGTCTTGGGAGAGGAATTGGCCTCACCAAAGACACCCTCGAGGATCTTTCCTGATGGCTGGGCCATCTTCAGGATGAAAGATGGCCTCATGCAATAGAGAAAGATTGTCAGATCGAAGCACCGCACATGTATTGCCAATAAACGGGGTGATGTTTTCCGGCAAAGCACTGAAAGTTGCGCAGCCCCCCAAGCCCCCCTAGCCTTCGAGAATAGCCTTCAGAAGGCTCATCAAAACAGCGAGACAGTGAGTGGGGCCCCACGTGAGCCCCAAGAGCTAAATTCTAGCACAGCCAACTAGAGCCCTGAGGTCCCTTGCCCATGGTCCTCCCACTACGAGGTGCAAGCCTGCAGCCTCCAGCCTCCCTTCTCCTTGCTCACCATCATGCGCGTCGCTCGTTTCTGGTACCCCTCTTGGCCTCTCTACCTTCCCTCCCACGGGTAAAAAGTGCACCATCAATCCTGTCTGATCCATCCAGTGACGATCAACTGCGAGATGACGGCTAGACCCCGTGCCTTGCCAGCTCTATAGCGCAACCCCTCATCCACAGCATGAACCTCACACCTCACGTTTGGACATGTCCACCCTACCGGAAGAACGAGTTCTAAAACCCCTCGACCCCGTCCCCGATGATGTCAATGACTGGCCGGATTTTGCATTGCGAGAGGCAAAAATCTTTTACCAAGGGAAGGGCCGATATGCAGACCTGCTGCAGGCCTCGGAAGAGACACCACTGTGTGTGGTAGGAGAATTGATGCCTTTGGACGACGACCAGGAACATCTTGGTATGCGAAATGCGACGCCTCACTCCCAGGGTATGCTGACAATACCGACTAGCCTTGATAGAGGAACCGCTCTATGCACGAATAAAGATCGACCACGTTACGAATTACAGCTTTGGTCAAGACGACAATGGGAAGCCTGTCATCTGGGCTGCAGGGAAGGCAGGCTGGTACGAGATTTCACCCTCGGATCGCTATCTGAGTTACTATAACGACACATTGGAGGCTATTGATTTATTCTATTTCATGGTCGATCAGCACCAGAAGCTTGTACAGAAACGTCAGCGGGTTGGGTTCTTGATCGACCCATTTCTCACCGCATACCAGAAGCACACGGGTTATAGAATAAACGATGACGACGAGGCCATGGAGACGATCCATAAACATCACCGCTTTCTTCTGAAGCAGATGGTAGAAGAGCGAGAGGGGATCGATTGGTCCCAGACATACCTCTGGAAACATTTAGCTGAGACGTACGCCGACGAACTGGAGGATTTGAAGGCGGCTTTGGCAAGAGTCACTCAGACTAGTCTGCCAGAGGCGTCCGATTCAGAGGAGGAAGAGGAAGAAGAAGAAGAAGAAGAAGAAGAAGAAGAAGATGATGATGATGATGATGATGATGATGATGATGATGATAAAGACGCAGATGAAGGGCCGCACCAGGAAAGAGAGGGCACGTCAGAAGGATCTGAGGGAGACGAATCGGAGGCTAATTCCGAGGTTGCCTCTAGCAGTGCGACCGAAACCAAGCCGGAGCCCATCGACTGGACCAAACCTATATGGGATATGCTGAATATCCTTCGAAAGTCAGCCAACTTCAACATGAGACACTGTGGAATTGATGAAGCCGCCACGGAGCTACAAAAATTGCCTTCGTTCGAGGGATCGCATGAAGATGCAGTGGCTGCCTTTGAGCGCTCAGCAGAACCCTTACTCAAGCTAATGAACGAAGCAAAACTCCGGAAGAAATTCAATTGGTCTACTCGGAGAATATACGATGAGTTGGAAGCCACACTCGCCGATGTGGTAGCAGATGAGACCATGAAGACACCTCGCAAACCCGGCGAAGAAAAACCTCAGCGGCACCGAATGAAGTCTGTGCTTCGTCCTAGTGGGGCTAGCAAATCACACAAGCGTGCAAGAGGTGTTGTGGATGATGAGGACGAAGATATGAGTGATGTCCCCGTTTCAGCACCGGTAGCTCGACGGCAAGCTGGTCCTTTGCCGCCCAGTAGGATGAGGGAAGCTATGGTAGATTCAGGGTGCAGTCGCGACGATAGTCCCAGTCGACAACTCAATGGCCATCCGGATCCTGACGCGTTGCCGGAGCTCCCGCCTGGACCAGAAGCGCAAGAAATGCTCGATTTGGTTGCTCAGGAGGCGAAGCGAGTTGGTCGGCAACATCAGACGGGTCATCTGAAAGAATTTCTGGGCCAGTGGGTTGTTTGAGTAGCATAACTGGAGCTTTCGTGGCAAGCATCTGGTGAAGGCGTTTCGGGTCCGTGGGTTAGGGGTCTTGCATTTTGTCTGTGCGTGCGTGACTGTGATACCCCTTGTGCTTTTGATATAGCCTTGTTTCTCTTTTTAGAGAATGCAACCCAGTTTAATAGTTTTTTTCCCCTGGTGTTTTTTTCCCATGTCGTCTCACGTCAAGCTTTCACCGGGCAGCCATCCTCTTGCTCTTTCCTAGCCTCTTTGCCTTCACCTTCCCTCCCTTGCCTTTCATCCTAGCTGTCGAAAACCCACGCATATCTGCGCTGCTGATCGCGTCGCCACTCTTTGCATGCCGTTTCTTACCACCAAAGCCATATTTCTGATCGCGCTTCTGTCTCTTTGGACTGGGTCCGCTCCCGAGACCCCGATCACGGCCTGCCCGATCTTTCCCAGCTGGCTTTTCGACGTCGATGCTCTGGAAGAGGTCGTCGTCCAGATTGCCTTCGGTCACTTTGCCGGTGTCGGCGCCCTTGCGTTCTACGGAACAGAAATGTGTTAGCAACACAAACGATCAAGCATCCAGTGGAATGGGATAGACTTACTTCTCTTCAACTCCTTGATCTTCTCCAATGTGTTTCTTTTCTCCCTCGCTCTCTCCTGTTCTTTTGCAACCTGGACCGCCTTCCCGAACTTCTTCGCATCCCTCAATTTGCGCGCCTCCTCTGCTGCTTTCTTGTTCGCGGCTTCATCGTACATCTTCTGCTTTACACGGCCCATGTGTTCATCACTCTTCACCATCTCTGCAAAATAGTCCGTCGGACGGGAGAAGGCGACTTTCTCGGAGAGAAGGAGGTCTCGTGCGCCGATAACTGCCGTGCGGGCAATGCGGTAGAATTCTAGTTCGCGCGTGAGGTCGTCGTTGGAGTCGGGGACGGATTGTGAGGTGGGCGGAAGATCTGAGACCAAGGAGTTATGGTAATGAAACGGCGTAAATTTGGGAGCTTTTATGAGAGAGATGCGCTTGCACGAGGCGAGTAGGGCAGGGCCGTTATTGATGGTCATCTTTTGGTAAGGAATCGTGTCTTCTAAATCAGAATCTTCGAGGTCGGAGACGGGTACGTCGGACTCATTCTCTGCTTCCGAGGCCGAGGCGTCGATGGGTTGAGGTGGTTGTGGGATTGTGGGAGCGAAATCACCACTGGATACATTGACGTTCGTCTCGTTCTGATCATCTGCGCGCGCTTCGTTGTCTGCTCCACTACCCTCCTCAGCAAACTGGGCAAAATCATCTTTATGAGGCGGTTGTCCTTTCTCTTGTTTCGCCTTCCCGACCGCCGTAGCCTCCTCACCACTGGCCAGCTCCTGCTCATCGTCTCCATGTTTTGCCGTCTCTAGTTTCTGTCTTTTCCGTTTCTCGGCGGCTTTCACTTGTGCTTTTCTTTTCTCTACCTGGTAGTCTCGCCCTCTGTGAGTATCTAGAGCAGCCAGAAGCTTGCTCTTCTTCGCCATGTTAGAAAATATCACGGTTTTATCAGGCTGCGGTGTGGGAATTTGTGCAGTTGGGAAGACGTCGATTTCTCCGTTTCCAGGTTTTTTTTTTTTTTTGGAGGCGGTGCTCAAGTGCCTCGACATTTGCAGCCAGAATTTACTCCACAAGGCGAAGGTGGGTTTATTGCCTGTTGCGGTAAGGCGCAATACAGTGGAGCAAAGCTTCGTCTCCGCACTTTTAATGCTACGATCAATACGATCTATCAGCCACGATCAGCTATGTATCTCCTGGTTTGCATCTCGAAAGCCACGTCTTTCGGATGTATGCACCTCACAGAACAAATCTGTACCATGCCGCTACCAAGTCCAGCTAATACATGTGAGGATGCCGTGAAGGCGGCGTATGGAAGATTAACCTGAAGAAGCACCTCGGAGCTCATCCTGATTGTTTCACTACCTTCAGCCCTCATCGTCTGCGAGCTCATCAGTTGAAGATTCGTCCTGAGGTGGAGTCTCAACTCGTTTCTTATGATTGGCAGCATGCATAATCTCATCAGACGATCAAGAACAATGGGTGCATGCAATTTCTAGCCGATTAACGGATCAGCTTATTCCTAATATCCTCAGTTCACAAGTGACTCTGTCATGCGCAGAGTTAAAACTGGTTGAATGCCCAAGGCTGTACTCTGCTTGTATAGCTACCGCAAGCCGAAATGCGACTCCGTTCTCTTGTCGGCGTATACCCGTCTCAACCTCTTCCGTGGAAGTCAATTCTGCTCGGGACGACGTCGTGTCCTTTGGGCCGCTTGACCGACCGATATGACGAGAGAGGCGGCGCCCTTACTGCAATGAGATTGCTCGACCAACTTCTCACTTGGCTGAATTCCTCGACAGGCAGTTGCAGGAAACCGTCTCGTCAAGTCAAAGCTCTTTCGCCGTTCAGTTGCCTGGCTGGCATCAACGTCCATATATTCTTAAGGTCCAGCTAGACCATAGGATCAGTTAGTTACCATGGCTAGGCGAGATGAAATTGCTAGCTGCCTCTTCGGTCCTTGATAAGACATGGTTGCCTGCTGCTTTCCTCACAGCCTCGTCAGCCTTGCAATGATCCCCATGTGTTCTGTACATTGACCCGGATTCTGTACTGCAGCCAGAGACACAGGCCACAGGCTTCGTTCCATAAGGTTCTCCACCGAGAACAGCATTCGAAATGTTTCCAATGAGGGCTTAGAACGTCAGTAAGTGCTCCCTAGCAAAACAATATGTAACCAAAAAAGCGCAGGTTCACAGCACTGCTAGCGGAGGTGATTTCGGGGCCGATGAGGTGAACCTCGGGCCCCAGTGTGCAAAGTCAAATAGAAGTTGTCACAGTTGAATCATGAACCTTTTACCGCTGGGGCCTGATAAACTTCAATTACGGTCTACATGGCAAGCAAACCTCATCCCCGCCCATTGCAACGCCTCCTTATAAGGATGTGGTACTCTCGAGGTGTCCGTTTCACCATTGCCAACGCCATTGCGACACAAAGAAGAGAAGATCTTCGATGAGATTTGGGCCTTTTACACTTCCATACCCCAAGATATCCTCTGAACCAAATGTCCCGGTCATAATCATTGGCGGTGGCATTGTCGGCCTTTCTGCCTCCAATTTTCTCTCTCGCCATGGCATACATTCCATGGTCGTTGAGCGCCACAAAGGAACATCCATCCATCCCCGTGCGCGAAGCGTCAACGCACGAACTATGGAGCTCTATCGTCGGCTCGGAATCGAGGAGCTTGTCCGCGAAGCTGGTGCCTCATTGTCACCCAGCAAGGGCATTTATAGTGGGGCTTCTCTGAAGGATATCATTGAACCCAAATCACGATCAGGGGCAATTAGGAATCTCCCCTGGGCTGGATGTCTTACGCCATTGGGTCCAGTGAGCGGAACATTTGTCACTCAAGATATGATCGAACCAGTTCTTGTGGACGTTGCACAAGGGCGCGGGGTTGATGTGAGATTCGATACGGAATGTGTCGGTGTCGAGCAAGATGAAGATAGCGTCACCGCTGTTTTGAAGGATCGGAAGACCGGGGCCATTTCGACTATTCGAGCGCATTATCTCATCGCTGCTGATGGAGCAGAGAGTCCGATTCGCACTCGTCTCGGGGTTCCAACGACGGGGAAGGGGACACTGGGCTATTTGCTCAACATCCTCTTTCACGCCGACCTCACGTCTCTTGTCCACGGGCGCGAATTTTCTCTCTGTAAGGTCGAACGCCCCGAAGTTACTGGCCTAATCACATCAATCAATAACAGTGATTGTTGGGTCTTCCATCTTTTATTTGACCCGTCAAAAGGCGAGCAGCCTTCAGACTTTCCACCCGAAAAATGTAAAGAGCTGTTGCACCTCGCGTTAGGGATACCCGACATTGAGATTGATATCAAGAGCATCCTTCCCTGGAAGCCCTCCGTACGAATTGCGGAGCAACTGCAACATCGTCGTATCTTCCTTGCAGGTGACGCGGCACACCAGATGCCGCCATGGGGGGGGCCAGGGGGCAAATACAGGCATCGCAGACGTCCACAACCTTGCCTGGAAGCTTGCTGCAGTTTTGCAAGGGCATGCGACCAAATCTTTGCTAGAGACATACGATATAGAGCGGATATCTGTGGGGAGAGCGGCGGCTGAGTTTTCTGCGAGTCTGGCTGATGAGGATGGAATCATATCAACAAAGGGATCGTTCACCTTACCCCTTGTCCTCCTCAAAGGCTTTCGTTTGCTTTCCGGTCACGGATATTGTTATGCAAGTAAGGCAATCTGCGCGGAGGACACTTCTCCGCTAGGAGGATTGACCTGGAGACCATGGACTTTGCCTAGCCTGGCACTTTCGATTGATGGGAGGCCTGGAAGCAGGATCCCTCATTTATGGGTTGAGCATCAGGGCAAACGTGTTTCAACCCTCGATTTATGTGGCAAGAACTTCTTGTTACTTGCTGGAGCAGACGGCACGTCGTGGGTGGAAGCAGCAAATGGGGTGTCTTCTGCTATGGGCATCGACATTGCCGCATTTTGTGCTGGTCCCGAAGGCGGTCTTGTCAGCCCAAAAGGTAAACTCGAAACTGCTGCAGGCATTTCGTCTCGAGGCGCCATACTTGTGCGGCCAGATGATTTTGTGGCATGGCGTCAGAGGAGACAAGTGTCTGACCCTGAGGCTGAGCTCACACAGGCCGTGAGACGAGCCTTGTGTCTACCATGACATGGAGTGTTGTGATGGAGCCCATTTGACGTCCTTAGGACATCTCTCCGCTCATCCGAAGGTATCTATATGCCTTAGTTAGCTTTGAAGATGGGTAAAACTCCTCTCTCACTGCCAATGATTAATATATCGCTGCTCAGGTGTTAACCTGCCGCTTGGACCACTAAGCCTGCATAGCCAGCTGGCATAACCACGCCCGTTGATGGCCGAAGTCAGCCGCAGTTTCAGCCTCACGCCAGGATCCAGACGCACTGTGCAAGTCCATACACATGATGCTGACAACATCCGGCAATTGGGCGGACACGCTGGGGGTGGATACCGATGACAATCATTCAAAAGCCACAAGGCATCCATTCCCCTCCGTCCAGGATCAAGGCTCTGACCGCTTCCGTCTCAGTCTCAATGAATAGGCCGTCATCAGTCAGGTAACTTGTCGTTCGCCTACATCCCTACCATAAGCTTCAGAGAGTCCTTTGACTACGTATCGCTCAGACTCGCTCCTTCTATGTATGTCCCAAGAACAGCACTGAGCGAAACTCAAACCGCGCATTTACTTAGTCCTACAATAGCCAGACTGCCTTCCCAAATACCAGCAGCAGCAGAAAAGAAGCCATGGCGTCGCCAACAATCCCGACTTTCTACCGCGTCTTCTTCAGCACCATCGACCCCCTGATCGCCCTTAGCGGCGCACTGACGCAGGTCTTCGCCCCGGCCACTATCCTGACGCTCTACAACCCTTCGTCAGCCGCTCTCCCTCCAGCCATCGAGACGACGGTGCTCCTCGACAGCACTGCTGGCTACCTGGTCTCGACCATGTTCTTGCAGGTCGTCATGCTACGGGCCCGGCCGGCAGATCTGACCGTCTGGCGCTGTCTGCAGGGCAGCATCCTCATCCAGGACTTGGCCATCATCGGCGCCGTCGTGGGCGCTCTGAAAACCCAGCACCGCCTCGACTGGGGGCTGGTCACCGCCAAGGAGTGGTCTAACCTGGCCATCCTCGCCGGCGTGGGCGCCCTCAGGGTGGCCTTTCTGCTGGGAATCGGAGTGGGTGGGCGCGGAAAGGCGAAGAAGACTTGAAAAGCGAGTTCATTTCGCGGTTCTGCAGCGCTATGTGGTGTGAGGGTCATTTGACTTTCGATGGGAGAGGATAGGATGGGAAGTGATTACTTGGTACCTTAAAAAGTGGAAAAGGCCTTTGCTTGAATTGGTCAAATGATTACCTCGCGTACAATCTCATTGTGACTATTACTCGTCGCAGCATCGAAAGGAGTTCCGTGATCCTCCCCAGGGAAACAGTCGTGTGGAAAAAAAAAAAAAAAAGGACGTGCAGCCTGACCTAGCCCGCTGCCTCCCTAAATAATGTCCTTAACCAACTTATATCCTTGGCCCAAGGTACCAAGCGTCCCGGCCTGCTTCGCGGCCGTGTCGGCAGCCTGATCTGCGGCGAAGTTGGCTACCTCCTGGATGCCCAGTCCCTCGGCTGCTCTTTGCGCCACGGTGACCCAGAGCCAGCCGCCCTTTTCGGTCTGCAACAGGCCGATCTTCTTGGTGTCCTCGCTCTTTTCGGGGCTCTGGTGCTCATCGAACAGGTCGCAGACATTCTTGACGGCCCGCTCGTGGTTGGCGTGAGGCTCAAAGAAGCCCGCCGCGAGACCGTCGACCGTCAGCCGTTCTTTGACCTCTTGAGCCTGCGACGGCTGCGTCAGGAAGACCGCTAGGAGAGCAAGACCTAGCGCGAATAGGGCGTAGATGGCTTTGAGCGTGACTAAGAGATAAAGAGGCAGGTACGGAACGCGCGTCGCAAGAAAAAAGTTGTCTCTCGTCCACTCTTGCTCGTTCTTCACCCTGATGGCGATTCCCGAGCTAAGAGCGACGGCCGCCTGTGAGAAACGGTCGGCGAAGATCTTTGACAGACCCTCTGGCGTTTTCTGGTAGGCGGCCAACGCTGCGGCGTCTTGAAGGGACAGGTGGGAAAGGGGGCTGTTGATGGCGAACGGGGCGCTGAAGACGGCACCATAATAGTCCGCCGTGTTTTCGTCTGCCTCAAGCTCAATAAGGCTCACTGTTCCGTTGGTCCAGTTATATTTCACTACCGAGATGATTGCTGAACAGCTCAGGATGAACACGGTATCGCCGGTAGCGTCATATTTGAGGTAACTATTGTTGCGCATTTGGGCAAATTCGTCTTGATAGGTGTCCACCGGCGGAAAGCCCTTTGACCAAGTCAGGAACTGAAGCGGATTCTGCGTGCTGAATAGGTTTGTAGTGCTGCTTCCGAAACCCACTGGCTGAGTCAATCCTGTGTCGTTGAAGAATTGGATACCAACCATTGCCTCGTCTGGCGCCGATGTCGCGTTCTTAGGGTCCATGCCAACCTCTCCAGAGTACGAAAAGGATGGCGCATTGTAAGGGCCGCAAGTGAAGCCCGAGCTGACATCGTTGACGGACGTGACAGTGCAGTTGGGTGTCACCATTTGACACTGCGTCTTGATCGCCAACGTCGTCGCCACGAAGTCCAGCGTCCTGCTGCTCAGGACATCCCCAAGGAAGTAATAGTTTGAGCCATTGACCGTTACGTTAAAGATTGTGTTATTCACAGAGTTCGACATCAGAGTCTCTGCTGCTTGCTGCGCATTGAGCACGCCTTCGCGTTCTCCGTTTGTCGCAGTCCAGTTAGTAATGCTGCACGGGTAACTGCAGCTCGCTTGAGGGTTGGATGGACAACCCCGTATCTTCCACTCTCCTGGCGCACACTGATGTGGATCTAAACCTCTTCCATAGGAGTAGGATGTGTTGGTCTTCGGAATGACCAATGCGATGTTCATGGCCGTGGTAACTGTACCGAACCAGCTATCGACTGCGCCGATGGCGAAGCTGAATCGTCAAAAGTCAGCACAGCATATAGAGAAACAGGGATACCGGGAGACGAAGAGTTGCTTACGTCATGAACACAATGAACGACAAACACCAAAAGGCCAGAGGAACTGGTTGGACCAGAGATTCGTGGTTTTGCCAGCGATACTTGACGGTATCGAGCAGAGGTTGAGTGCCACCGCCATTGAGTAGTCCAATCAAGATGGATACCTGGTGAGGACTCGGTAGCTTCCCAGATTTGTTGCTGGTCGCTTTCATAATTCGTTGGCCGGCGAAAAAGGCGACAAGAGCCATCGAGGCTCCGGTGACAAAAGGTATGATCTTGGCTGTCCAGGAAGAGATCATGTGTAACACGGCTGGGTTGGTGATAGTATTGTAGTAGAGATAGTAAGCTTGGTCACCGCCATTGCTTTCGATCTGCTGGATATTCTGGAGAGCGCCTATTGTGTCATTCGAGGTTGTTTCGTGCTTCGCAGGAAGAAAGACGTAGCTACTGTCTATTCGATTGTATAGAATGGCAGTCAAAAGCACGCTGGAGATAATGGCAACCGGGACGCAAGGCGCAAATGCACCCCAGAGCAAAGAGGGCAGGGCGCCCTCCATGTTGTCTTTGATCGCATGGTGGGGAGCGGGAGTAGGCGGAGGGCTGTCATGGCTGGCCAGTGTAGCTGGTGTCTCTAGAACTTTTTCAGACAGGAGAGGAATCTTTGTAGGCGAGTCAGGCTGTACTGCGGACGGCGCCATTGTGCTGCGCGATCAATCTCTGGAACTTCAAGAAAGACCTACCGAACACAAACTGATGAACAGCAAAAGTCAAAAGGAAGGCACAAAGCTTGAAGTGGGCTGAGGGTATTTGAGTCGTTCACTTTCGACGGCCTTTCTGAAGTCATGCACCAGTTGCGCAAAAGGCACCTGAGCGATCGCGCAAAGTCCATACGGCATACAGTCCATGAACGGCGCATGCAGCCGACGGAAGCAGCGCAAAGATAGAGAATCAAGAACTGGACAATTCGTGAAGGAGGGCAAAGCCATCCAGACACTGGAGACGTGTTTGTCAGTCAGTAGACCAGCAGTGGACAACGTCCCCAAACGTTGTTGTGGCTGGCGTAAAGCTGCATTTCAGCTTCGGAAATGGCCCCGTCCAGCCCAAAAGTATAGCAGCACCCGCTCTTAGCGAGCAATTGTGTGGCAGCAAAAGTGACTTGCCCTTCCCAGGTTGCAGAAGAAGGTATTAGGCTGGCCAGTCATATCATGCATGATCAGTGGTTCTTCGTGTTTGCGCCCTCTTTTCTTTCAGCAATTCTGTTTCCGAGATGGGGCGGCACTGGGTTAAGTGATGTTCTGGACTCGGCCATGCGGCTGGAGCTTCTTTTCGCATGGCAATTATGTAGGGCACAATGCATAAGGTCGAAATGCGATGGCAATTGTATTTGCCCCCACCTGCTGCAGGGCGCGAGAGCGGGCTCTTTTCCAGTACCAGTATCTTCTGCATGCATTAATACTGGTGAGGTGGTGGTGGAGGAGTGGTGTTGTTGTTGTTGTTGTTGTTGTTGTTGTTGTTGTTGTTGTTGTTGAAGCAGACATATGTAGCAGTTTAGCATGTGTTTGTGGCTAGATTAGACTATAGGCACTTGGAGGCCTTAATACTTTTAGTAGTGCTTAACGGCTTCTTAACAGGGGCTTAGTAGGCGCTTAGCAGTCGACCAGCCCTCACTTCCCTTATGAAGTAGTCAATCATTTTATTAAAAGGACCATCCTTATTATGAATCTGTCGGGACAAATTCTTGGCGCAGCCTCCTCAATCACCTCGCTGTCATTCACCCACTCTCCTTCCCTCATCTCCTTCATGATGAGCTGGACGCTCTCCTACAAATTTGCCCTCAAGTGCTCCACGCTTAGGACCCCACGGCTTTGCACAACATACGTGTTCGCGTATTTGGTGCCGTCCGCGATATAGATTACTTTGTCGTCAGAGGCCACGACTCTCACCATTTTCCAAGTGTCTGCCGGTCCAACGCTTGGTTTGACTCGTGTGGCCCATCCGACCTGTGTATCAGGGTCCGGGTCTTTCTTCAGATCGATCATCCAGTCAAGGTTCAGGTCACCCTCTGGAGAGCCCGAGGACATGTCGCATTCTGGAACCCATTACGATCTACCATTAGCTAATCTGCAGCATGAAAGAATGGGCGATGTTTTTGAGCTGGGGCGGCCTTACCGAAGAGGCAACCTGTAAAATTGCTGCCATTGATGGGTCTGTTAGTCCCTGGTTTTATCGCTTGGAAGATCATGGACGGCTTCTTACTACCCTCTTGGAAGTACAGGACCCACGCTGACTTCTTCCCTGAAGAAGTTGTTGAAGAACAGATGTAAGTAGCCATGGTGATGGCTTCGACTGAGACCGTATCTTCGAGGCGACGGTCCTGGAGGCTCAGCAGACCATTGCTCGAGGCCAGGCCACAATTATATAAACCCCAGTGTTTTGCGGGAGCGTTGACTGTCGGCAGTTAGCCAAATGTTTTGTTGCGGTTGCTAGACGAGCAAGTCAGTTTATTTCGAAAATCTAGCTTCCTCATTGTCCATGACGTGGCCATCGTCTGTTTGTTCTGTCTCGTTCGGATGCAGCTAGAAACTTCACGAGGCGCTCGAAACGGTGGAAATGGTTTTCCAGGCCGGACCTTCCCAGGAGTCCATGCGCACACAGGTCAGCCATTTCTGTGAAAGCACTTTAGCAGTCATGAGCTTGACTGAAAGCAGTGCGCGGAAACGACGACCGTTCTCCGGGGCAGAAGCAGAAAGGCTGGTGGTGGCCAAAGACAGAGCTCGGATTCATGAAGGGGACAATGGTGGCTTGCGCAAAAAGAACAATGACCATCAGGGTCTCTACGCCAATGTCCGCCTGCCGAGTCCGCTTCAGTCTGACCCAGCTGCCAACCTCCGGGAGCCGGGGTAATACGAGGTCAACCCTCAGCCAAGGATAGGTTCGAGCTTCAATAGGTGGCGGAGGAGGAGGAGATAAGCTAGGTCAGACGAGAGAAATGCCTGGGGGCAAGGATAAAAGTGGAGCGATTCAGTAGGAATCTGTGTGAAGGGCGACCCGGACCACACTTACCTTGGTTCAGAATGCTCGAGGCTGGAAATACGAGGGCGTCGACATCCTTGGAAGAACCCCGCTTTGAGCAGCCAGAGGCTGGTCGAGTGCTTGAATTTCAACTTACAGAGGCCCTCTTGATGCTGAACCTCGCCGTTCCTAACGCCCTGAAAATATCTTCCGGATGGCTGCATTCTTCCCAGCTCTACTGGTGAGTACGGGTAGTGGTGTGAGGATGTTGAGCTCCGGCGTGAACCCTGCAGGTATCGTTCGATTTGACCTCGCCCAGCACCGTTGTTACCCTCGTTCATTTGCGCTCCTCTCAACTAGGGTCTCAAGCCAATGTGTACCGAGTACATGTCCACGTCAGAACCATCGGCCGGCGGGCGTGGTTGCCCTCTCTGGCTGTGGTCGGCCACATTATCCGTCTCGTCGTCGTCGTCCGCGAAGTCATTTTGCTTTGCTTGCAGCGCCAGCTGTGATTCGCCTTTCCAAAGCAACTGGCTTGCTGACTTCTCCGTACGATGCCTGGTAATTCTCACGCTGTGTCAACCATCTCACCCCAGAAAGTTGTCTCCCACAGGATCCGTATTATCTCCTTCTACTCAGTTGAACCCCCTAGCGGGCTAGATGCCAGTGCAGCCTTGCCATGTGTTTTGTTTATAAAATGGCAACTTGCCCACTCCGCGTAAACTTCGGGTCAATTTTAAATTCCCCAGCCCAGCCTCGTTCACTCCGCACTCCGTATTAGTTCGCAGGCGCTTGCTTCCCGACTTCTTCGACTGAACTTTTCGAACATTCGCCAGGCGGCGCTGGGAAGCTATAGAGCTTTCGCCGCGCTTCTTAGAACATGTTTCCTGTGTGACTTGAGCTTTTATGCTGATCTGTCTGGGTGTGGGAGGCAGTCCATTGATTGTTGCAACACCAGCCCCCCCCTTTTGCGCAATTCACAAAAGGAGAAAACAACTTGTCGTGCGACAATGGTAAGTTCGATTGCCATTGGACGATTTCAAGCTCTTTGAGGGCCACGATTAACAGGCTGCCCGTCCTCTGTTACACCCCGCCAGCCCGTCTAAAAAGTTATGTCAAAGACAACGGGCATGCTCTAACTAAAAACCTCATTTTCTAGTCTGTCCCTAGTCCTCCGCCACCGCGAGGCGTAGGAAGCCCGCCGCTCTCTTCGCAATCCTACCGCTCCGCTACCATTACAGCATCGAATGGCCCGGTTGGCGCGACCACCTCGTCAGCCTCTGTCCTGGACAACCTACACAGCCCAAACGACGCAGCGACCAAGCTCGCCGAGGCGATCGACGACTTTCTCGGCGACCTGGAGAAGAAGTTCAAGGGGATAAGCGATGAGATACTCACGAAGCTCGATGACATGGCAGAGCGGTGTGATCGGCTGGAGCAGGAGATGTTGTTGAGGGACGCGAGTGCGATGGAGAATGTCGGCGGTGGCAAGGCCGGGAGCACGGCCGGGTCGAGCTGAGCTGAGCTGGGCTACGGTTACTCTGTCCTGCGGGTTATAGGAAGATCAAGAGAGTGGAATGTGAACCATGGGATGACTCTGCATACGGCGAGAAGGATGCCATCTCTGGGACAGACTCTCGGGTTTCGTGCAGAGCATGGAAAGGGAAGGATTGAGATATGAAGCATCCGCGGGCGTGCGAACCACTACGACACAAGGCCCAGCTATTGAAGGCGAGGGAACCTAAGTCCAGATACGGACGAGCCCAGCTGAGATACCGAGTGAGAGGAAAGACGTCAACGAGTGCAACTGACCCGAGAAACTATGCGTGGAAAGAGACTGGAAACCCACAAAAGCCTTTTGAACTCCTCTAATGATGTGTCAATTTACAGATCCATTCCCTGCAGATCTTTAGTTTTTGCTCGATCTGCCCCTGGCTTCGCAAGTGCCCACTCGGTCGTTCGTCGTCGCTTACAACTCGCTCTTCTCCTCCGGCTCCTTGACCAAGAACTTCGAAAGGATATTGCTCCTCTTCTGCAGATCATCGATCTTCTCCGGTGCCAATCCGCCCTTCTTCAACAGACCTGCTAGTCTCGTCTGTTCTTTCATCGCGTACTCCGGGTTCCCTGTCAGCTTGGACAGAGCTCTGAGATAGTAGTCGACCGACGAATCCTTCAAGTCCTTTGCTGCCTTTTTGATCTCAGCCGTGGCCTTCTCAATCTCCTTGAGACCGTTGGCGGTGACGTATTTGGCGAGCAGGGTATCAATGATTTCGACAGTCCCAGCCTGAGAATTCAACCCGCCACCCGGAACTCGGTAAGTGCCAGCTTTGGAATTGACAAAGTCCACCAGGGCCTCTTCGCTGCGTGCGCCACTGTAGGGTTCTGGCTCGGTGGAGCCCTTGGGGAAGAATTTGATGGTCGGGTAGCCGGTGATGCCTTGGGCTTGTGCCGTAGCTTTTGAGTTCTCAGCTTCGGCGTCGATCTTGGCGATTAGAACGTTGGGCTCATTGACGAAATCGGTGGCGAGCTTTTCCCATGTCGGGGCAAGGGATTTGCAGTCTGTAGACCAGAGATTAGCATGTGATACCACACAGCGGCGGTCTCAAAGGGCAAACATACGTCCACACCAAGGTGCTGTAAAAGCCACCAAAACATCCTTATCCCCACCGATTTCGGACTTGAATGTGGTGTCTGTCAACATCTCAACATGGCTCGGTGCCTTCTTCGGCCCCTTGGCCTTAATGCCAGACTTCTCCATCACGAAAGCGGTCAAACTCTCCAAATCCCTCCCACCATTGTAATCCTCTGGTTCCGAGCCAGGTTTGCCATCGAACCACTTCAACGTTGGAAATCCCTGGACACCAAATCTCTTGCCTAGGTCCTTGTGCTTGTCCGCATCGACATTTGCAATTGTTACCTTGTTACCGGAGGCGGCGAAGGCTGTGGCAAGCTCCTCGTAGACGGGGGCAAGATTCTTGCAGTGGCCGCACCACGGGGCGAAGAACTCGACGAGGGCAGGCTTGCCCGACTCAAACACGACTTTGTCAAAGTTTGAGGGGATCAGATTGAGAACATCTGAGGCGGCGGTAAGGAGGGGCAGGGCGAGCGTTGCCAGCGGGAGAAGGGAGCGAAGTTGCACCATGATGGCGCCGTATCAAAGGGAAAGTTGTAATATTAGAAACTCGTGTGAACGCAGACGAAGAGGCGTCTGCAAACAGTCAAGATTGTGAGGCCGAGGGGTTCAAGGGAGGAGGATGCAGGGACGGTGAATACTTGAACTCGTTGGCGGAATATATATGAACAGCGCCGCTTTATTTCACGGCAATGCTTAAAAATGCACGACAAGCAGTCCCGGCCTGCGCCCCCTTATTCGAGGTTCATCCAGCTGAAAAGCCACTTGTCCTTGCGGCACAGCCTTGTCACCCCAAGCAGGCCTAATCATAATAATATGTATTATCTCCTGACAGACCAGATACATACATACCTAGGTTGATTACCTAGTATTTTAAATATTCTCGATAGAAGTGTCTCATGGCCGATGTCTCTACACTTGAAGGTGGTGACGACATCTTTCACACCTCTAAACGGCAAGCCTCGTTCGAGAGGCAGCATCTCTCTTGATACAGACATTAATTGAAGGGGGTATGTAGATTGAACTGTCTCCTAACATGCGGGACTTGAAATCAAGAGAATGGGAGAAAGTCGCTCTCTACAGCATCCCAACGCCGCCCCTCGCCTTCGCTTGTTGCTTGCCGTTCAAACATCAACAACTATGCAAAACAATTGATCGGTGGTCGTGACTGCTGGTCGCCCTCTTGGACTGGATCCTTCTGTTTCTCTTCATCCAGCCCCATATAGCTGATGATATGCGCTGTGAGCGTCAACAAGCACTGCAGGGGAGAGTCAGTAATGACGTGACAAAATGCTGCAAGGTATCTAGCACTTACTCTGTAGTACTTGTTGCTGAGCCTGTTTACTCTCGCATGCACACTGCACACAGGTCCCATCCTTCAGATCAAGAAGAATACTCCACGCCATCTCCTCGCGTTCATGATCTGGTAGACAAGGCCGCTTGAAGTCACTGAGGTGGTACTTGCGACTAACGCTTTTCATATTCGCGTCAGTCATTGGCGGAGAAAAAATCAGAAACCCTTGATCATCGATTCTCATGAAGCGCCGTTTCCACAGAAATGACTCGGGGAATTGTACGTTAACATCCCCAATGTCGACAACATGCATTAATGACTCTACTACCGAATTCTCCCCAGTGAGGTCGGGTTGTTCTTGCGTCATATTCGCTTGGGACTGATGAGCCTCGTCTTTCGTCGTCGGTTGATTTTTGTTCCGCGCGCTCGCTAGATTCGACATTCGTTTCATAAGTCTACTTGTCATCGAAGATTTCGGTTTGTCCTCGGAAATGGATGCGGCGTCACTGACTGATCGCGGACCATGTCGTTTGTGATGGCCGGATTTGGAGACTTTGCTATGGTTTGACTCCGATCGAGGGAGGTTTGTATGAGAGCCAGATCGATGTGAGGAGAAGGAAAATCGGCCCCTTTCCGACTTTGTAGGGCTTTTAACCCTCGGTTGATTTGAAGCCAGCGCGTGGTCAGAGGTCGACTGGTCGGACCTCTCATGCTCAACGATTAACGGACTCCGGTAGAGATTGAGAGGAGTATGATAGCTAGAACTGGGGGCCTGGGGAGGATGTTTGTTGCTGGGATCACGCACAATCCTTGCTGTAACAGAGATGGTCTCGCCTTTCTGCAGTCTGTGCACATCCGACGAGGGACGTCGCGGTTCCTTTGCCGCGAGTGATTGAAGTGGATCATATTGGGCTCCTGTTGTAGGCATTTGTTTTGGGGGTGAACTTTCCGTTGATGCATTCGGGGCTTGTTGCTGATTCAACAGGAATGATGAACGCTTCATGAATGCCGAAAAGGCGGAGGTCCCGGCATGTGTCTCTCGTATTGGCTGTGAGTGTCGTGGAGGACTTGCATCTTTTGTCCTTAGCACTTCCAAGGCCTTTATACGTTTTGAGATGCCTGTTCCGAGTGTAGCCTTTTTAGTAAGAGGCAGCTGAGCAGTCTCTGTCGGCAATGGCGGCCACTGTGGAAGCGCTGTTGAAATGCTTCGTACGCTACCGCTGCTGGGTCTGTTTCTATCGGGCGTTGTTACAAGATTTGGTCTGCTTGCTGAGTGGCTACTGCCTGGCGGCTTGGTAACAATATCGCGCAAACGATCGGAACTTCCTTTGGACATGATTGGAGTTACGGGCGAACGTGCCACAGAGACTGGCTTAGCCTCGTGGACTGTAGCGTGCTGTATCTCGTCCATCAAAGAATCATCTTCTGAGAGATCTGAGGCTGACGCATTGCCGCCTGATAGAAGCTTCAGGGGCTGTGGGGGTCCTAAACGTCCAGATTTCTTAAGTGGCACCGCATCCTGTGTCAGGGCTGGAATAGAAGGCCGTTGCTCAGTCGCCGGAGTTGGTTGAGGTTTGCTCTCCAAGACTAGACTCTCCCCTGTGATGACTGGTTCAGCTTCCAGGTAGGCAAGTGCTGCCTTGACGTCGGCACCGGACTCCCGTTTGTCCTCTTCATCTGGGGTGGTCCGGCCCGAACTGGTCGATGGTCCTACTCCGATTGGAGCCGCGTCAGACTTGGCCGCGGCTTTGTCTTCCTGAGAAAGGGCTTTCGGCGTCAGCGACGAGCTTGTGGCTGATGACAAAGAGCGACGAGTGCGGGAACAATCATCCTGTTCGCTAATGGAAGAGGCTTTTGTTGAAGGCTCTTCTGACATGTTTGTCATGATGGTCGGCGACGTTGTATAAGATGATTGAGTCAACTTTGACTCCTCTTCGACGTTTGAGAGCTGCTCCTGACTCGGGATAGATGATAGACGAGTACTCGAGCCGTTGGCGTTCACACTCGACTCTGAGACATTGTGAACATATGTATTTGGAGGGGTTGATGATGATGCAGCCGTGGCTGCCCTTTGAGCGAGAAGAATATTCCTTTTCCGTAGCTGCAAGGCCTTCATTAATCTTAGCTTTTCCGGAGTCGTCGTAGAGACATCGCCAGTCACAGAAGCTGGTCGGAGGATTGCAGAGCGGCTATCCCCCCCATTATAGGGAGCGTGCAGGTAAGATGGCGACGGCAGGGGCGGCACACCATTGACGGACTGACTCGATGGCACAAAACGGCCAGCAGGGACGCTTCGACTTGACTGTTGGGAGCCAGGCCGCAGCCCAAGGCTGACTAGAGACTTGTTGTTCACCCGAATAGAAGTTGGAAGGTTTGCCACTGGCCGTATACCTGTACCGCTGTCTGTCGTCCCGGATGTCTTAGGACGATGACTTGACTCAACATGAGGGCGCGGTCCCAGCTTTTTCTTCTTTGGCTTGACCGTTGTATACGAAGCGACGTTACTACTCCACTGGCTGATACTGTCCGACTCGGCGGCTGAGAGATGACGAGCGTGAGGGCGAGGGGTAGCTGGATTGGAGGTGTCTGCTGTTGCCGTAGTGGTCTCGAGAAGGATGTTGCTGGTGGCTTCGAAATCTGGAGCCCTTGGCCCTTCGCCTTCGCTCGTAGAGGGTGGTGTCGGTTCGGGAGTGGCTGGGAGCTCTTTGTCTACGGTGGACGGCGGTAGCGGTGATGGTAACGGTGATGCCGGTGGTTTGGGGGATGAGAGAAGGCTCTCTTTTCGAGGAGGGTGTATGTTCTTGTCCGGTAAAGACAGGGCACCGGTGCCGCCGTTGACGGCGGCGGCTTCCTCCTTCCTCTTTGCCAAAAGAGCTTTTGCAAGGACTGCGCTTGCCGGCAGTTCATCGAGTTCATGCCTTCCATAAGCTGTATCCGAGGTCGATGTCAGCGTTGACGGCTCCTCCAGCGTCTGCGCTGTGAAAAGACCAAGGCCTTGATTCTCATTCTCATTCTCATTCTCCTTGTCCTCTTCTGCTGGCAACACGGCGTCTTCGGCATCTTCAGTAATCTCGTTGAGTCTGCGCCGTCGCAGAGAAGAGCTGGATGAGGTGAGCGACGATGCAGAGGGTAGCAGCATGGTACACAGGCCGAGCGCGGACTCTGTCAACTCGGAGGCGGCAGCAAAGGAGAAGACGGTGTCATGTGGTATGAAGGTTTCCAGGACCGATTGAAATTGCACGGTAAGCCGCACTGCAGCGGGTGAAGCAGGTCAGTGACAGAATCCCTCCAAGTCGAACGCGCCTTACCCACCTTGCAGCAATCGAGAGGTTCCTTCAGGCACATATTTGAGGACGACTTTCTTGCGCCGATACTGCACCAACCCGTACAGCGGCGATTTCTCTGCATATTTCTCAATAACTCCACGCACAGCTGGCACACCTCCTGTCCCCTTGCTCAGCAATTCAACCGTGTCGCGGTTGGTGTATTTCAGTAAGAACCTGATCCATGTAAGCAGGTGTCACGGAGGACGGATTGCGCAGAACCACAAGGCAGCACAGCGTCAAAGTCATCGCGCGACATACCATCCTCCTGCGTCCGCCTGAGCAGCTTGGTGTGCTTCGGCGACTGCAGCTCCATCAAGTCCATTCAATGACATTTCTCAGCCTCATTGGGAAGGCTCAAGCCTGCTCAATGGGTTTCAGAATCCGATCTCATACAGTCCAGAGATGGGCGGAAGGCTTTACAAGGTACGGGAGAGTGGAAGAGCAAGGCTCGAGGCGATCAGGGCAACCTCCCAAATTCAATGGACCCAATGCCCAGCTGCCAGCAAGCAGCCACAGCCCTCTCAGATTGGAGATGCAGCTTCGAGGGGAAGTCCAGGGCCACATGCAGGATGCAGGACATTCTACGGATGGAGTACAGCGCGGAATACTATCTACTGGGTACGGTACTTACAGTTCAGGGGGGGGTGCTGCAACGGGCCAAGTTGGAGCCACGACAAGGGTAGCCCGCCGACAGTCCGTGGCCGATGTGCCCTGGTCAAGGCTAGCGTGCCCCGTTCTGCGAGATGGTGGAGCTGGCCTTGACGCTGAAACTCTCAACCAGACGGTCGATGCTCAAGCGTTATTCGCCCATGTCACCAGTTCCCACGAGCCAATTTCCCGACACCCTGCCGCTGACCATGCGGCTAGAAGCAAGCGAGACAGGACGTTATGCCTCTTCTGGATACTTGAATTTCCTCCTTCTACGTAAAACAAGCGAAAGTCTGTCAGAGACTCGAAGCCCTGGAGGCGGATGATCACGAATTGCGAATTGTCGTCGATCTCTCTGCCTCAAATCTCGACTGCGGCAGATATAGAGCCGATCTTGACTCCGGAGCAAAAGACGAGAATGATGGTTTGCACGAAGACTGCACAACAACTTGGGGATTTCGTCTCAGCGAGTACTTTTACTTATCTGAAACAGTCTGGGGAACTGTACCCAGCACCCTCTGTCTATGTCAAAGCGGGATCAAGCTCGAACTTTTCCCCGTTGCGGGTGCATCGAGCATGACATTCCCCGTTCCCCTTCCTTGTCAGCCAATACCCAGTGTGGGTGACCTCGAAGGAGGATTTCTTTATTCCGTGCTCTGGATCCTCTGTACGACCACCCACGGTCACAATGGCCATTGAGTGGCTTGATGTTGCTGCAAGAAATTTCTAATTCCCCAGAATCAACCGTCCCAGTCCGCCCCTCTATCTCTACGGACTATTGAGACACCGTCCATTCACGTGGCCGCACATTGAAGGAATCGTCTCATGGGGCAATGGGAAGGTTGGGGCACAGGTGGGCAGGCCGCCGATTACTACTGCGAATTATTGTGGCTTGACCTACACGTATTAGCGAGACGGCAATTCAGTCCAGCCTCTTCGCGAATTCAACGCCAAACCACGTGAAGCCGTTGAGATGTTCGGCGAACGCCGACGACCTCTCTAAGTACTGGGTACGTGAGTTACTGCAAATGACGTGGGTTATTTGATTCTCATATAATCCTTCATAGAGCAGCCCTCTACGGAGTATTTCTTCAGTCGAGTCTTGGAGGTCACGCAGTTGACTAAGACAAAAAGACAATTCTTGTCATGGCGTCTCTTCCACCAACCTCAACTCTACCCACACTGGACGCCGAACAAAGGACACAAGTTCTCGACACCCTCTTCGAACCATGTCTTCAACTGCACACATTATCCGTCAGCTTACTGCGGGAACAGTCATTCCCATCCTACGAGTCACTCATCGAGGCCGTGGGCGAGCAGTTGCTAGAACTCCACCGGTCAAACTTAGAGACCGATCATAAGTGGCTGGAAGCCATATTGTCCGCCCATCCGCGTCTAGGTGAGAAACAGGTTGAAAGTGAGCAGAGTCGTAAGGAGCAGGCGCAATTGAATCAAGGTGGAGCCGACGAAGCAGAGAAGTTGGCAGACATGAACAGGAAATACGAAGACAGGTTTCCGGGCCTAAAATACGTGTATGGCTTCCCACTTTCTCTTAATGCGGCTGTCTCGAGTTTCTCCATGCATCCCCAGTGTCCAATGGCTCTCGTGATTATTGATGAGACTACAACAGGGTCTTCGTGAACGGACGAAGTCGTCCTATCATCATGGAAGACATGCAGAGGCGGATAGACCGAGGAGATATCCAGCTGGAAAAGCAAGAGGGCATCCAGGTAGGCAGTACATCTTCTGCTGGACTTGCGCAACCCCAGTGAAGTCAAAATTGGCTGACCCGAGCTCGTCTTCCTGCCAAAAGGCCATGTGCGACATCGCCAAGGACCGCGCGAAGAAGCTGGGTGGTTGATGTCAAAGGCGAATATTTTGTACCGCGTTGCCAGAGACCATCATAGGCTTCGGATAGATACACTTCATGGCTCGAAGAGAGCAGGAATACCTTTTTTTGTCGATCCCGAACCACTAGATTACCCTCTGCGAAGAAGCGGACATGCTACCTCCTTATGTTCGACGACCTCCTCCTAATCACGAATAAGGTATAGAAATTGCACAAGCCTTTCGCGGATTCAATGCCATAGCTCGAAATACATATCGGATTCCCCTTTCCGGGAGCCATCTTCTCTTTCCCCCTTCTCTCGGCTCGCTGCTTTCTCTGAGGGCTGTGCGATACACGGACCAACTGGTTCGCTTCTGACAAGCAAAGCAGACCCCCGGGAGCGAGACTGATGAAAGTCGAGGCCATGACCGGTTCACGTTACGTGTAATTAATTCATCGGCGTAGGACAGTCGCGTTCCAGTTATTGTTCCCTGAACCTGAGCTGGACCAGGAGGATTGCCTGGCGCCACAGACTTATCGTATAAAAGTTGCTCCAATGTGCAAACCACCCCGATTGATCAATTTTGGCTCGGCCCTCCGCCACCTTGTACCGGTGTTCATCGACAAGCGTGATCCCGGGGTTCCAGGCCCCTCCCAAAGGCCCCAAAGTGAAAAAGAGTCCAAGTTTTCAGAAGCTCCAAGCATCCAAGCGTCTTAGGAAATCAAGGCACTTCAATCCCTTAGCTGCCCCAATGTTCAGGGATTTACGGAAGTGACATTCCCTCATCTACTGGTCAGTTTCTTCCTCTCATCGCCACTGTCTTCATCTTCCCCATCGCTCCATTCAATCCCGTCATCGCCAACCGCAAAGATGGTCTCTCCATCCAACGACATCCTCGATTGGGGCTGATTAGGTGGCTTGGAAGGCGGCGGTGCCTGGCTGCTATTCTGAAGCGCAGGTGCCGGGGAAGGCCTCCTCGCTGAAGATGGTTCGTTGGCGATTGCGTCAGCGAGGGAGGTCGCCGCTCCGCCTCTGTCTGCCGAAGGAGGGACTGCTCTTTCTTGGTCTTTTCGCGCGTTGGCGGCTTCCTCATCGTCATCCTCGATGGAGTCGGCGATGCTGCGGATCTCGAAACCGTCGTCATCTTGGGCGAGCTAGAAAGTAGAAAAACGTGTTAGCCGAACCATGATCTTTCACGGGGAGCCCATGTAGAGAGAGAAAGAGTATGGGATAACTCACCTCGTCACTCATTGCAAATCGTCGGTTATTCGCTGTCGGCCTCCACAGATATGCAATGAACGCGATGTTGAATAAATACACGATATTCAGCCATCCATCCAGCACAAACCATCTCGTCTGCCAATGCTCCGGCACAAAGTTCGCGGCTCCCGACCCGGCCAACGCGAAGCTATTGATGAAGAAAAAGGCAAAGATAACCAGTACACTCCCCAGAATGCACCATGATAATTTCTTGTACATCATCGCCTTGGTTTTTTGTTTGCGGTCGATAAGATCTTTTATCGTGACGTTGAGGGAGGATAATGTCCACACATAAAAAGCTGTCATGGTGCCTGCGAGAGGCAGGATGACGAAGAGAATTAGGGGACCGACAGATTCGGGGGTGACGGCCATAGAGGCGATGGCATAGATGACCCCGAAGACGAAGTGTGCGGCGGCCAGGATGCGGACGTAGATCATTGTCCTCCCCAAGGAGGGCTTCACCACCCCATAGCCCATGCAGACGATCAGGAGGAGGAAGAAAGAGAAGGAGTTTCGCCCAGCGTTGAGGATGGAGACGATGATCATGAAGACTTTGTTGAGAGCATTGTTGCCGTGACTATTTTGATAGTCGTAGAATCCCCACGTCATGAGCTGTTCAACGATGAGGAATATGATGATGGCAGTGATGTAGTTTTGCACCGGGAGGATATCGGAACGGTTCTGGAAGTAGAGGAAAGCCCAGAACACACCCAGCACCGCGTAGACAATAGTGAGGCCGCCGTAGAATGGGAGTTTTGCTATTTGAGCCGCCGGCAGCTCACCGTATGCGTTCCTGAACTCCACCACGCCATTATACTCGTGATCTGAGAAGGCGTACGTCGAGACGCAATAGTACCCCGTTCGACGGATCGGGTAGTTGATGGCCTTGGGGTCTTTCAAATGGATTGCTTCGTTGGATATCGGGTTTCTCGAGGCCTCTGTGGCATTAGGAGCCAGTATGAAAGCGCCAATATCCTTCTCTTCACATAAATCCTGTGCCACGGCGTCGGCGGTGCATATTGTCTCAAGATCTCGGTAGGATTCACCGCCCGGTAGCATCCTGCCTATCAAAGGCTCATCTTGCCATTCGAATATTATGAGGCTTGCGATCGGGTCTGAGTCGTCTTCGGTGTGGTCCGGAAGGAACTTGACAAGGATGAAAGGATCTATTGAGCCGCCCCAAGATTTCCGACTGTACATCCCTGAGCACCGCTGGCGATGTTCGTCATCTTGTTTCTAGTCACGGTCAGCGGAGAGAGCACTGAACAACATGGCTGTCTCCAATTCTCACAATCTGAACTTCATTCCCGGCGACGATTGCTGCGAGGTATGCCAGGAGGCCAAGTGAAGGCACCCATCGGCGCATGGTGTAGGCGGAACTGTTACAGGCGGAACAGATACAAAGAGTCGACGGCAAAGTAAATGCAGAACACTCTCGATTCGGGGGTCCGAACTGCTTTAGTCAGGGCGCATGTCAGGAGGAAGGGAAGGGCATTCTGTGTTGTTGGAAGGAAAGTTACGCCCGTTCGCGATGTTGTGAACGGGACATGTACAACATGCGAGGTCACGTATTATTATCGGAGACATTTTAGGCTCCGCCACAGCGCAGCCGCTTCACCAACCACCCATCAAGCCAAAATCAATCTACCACTCAGAGAAGTTCCAAGGATAGCAATGGCTTATGTATATCATGGAGACCTGCTTGATATTCGGGCACCAGTCATTACTAAGATTTCTGATCTCTGCCTTGAAATGGGTCTGTGGACTGAGTCCAGAGCCCAAGCTTTCAAAAAGCGGCAAGCCAGATCAGGGTCTGATCGGGAATGCTTCGAGTCTGTGGTGCCTCCGAGAAGCTAAGCTGCCTCATACTTGTCCACCTTCTTTGCGTGCTGACTGTTACTCCTTGAACTTGGTCTTCCCTATCAGGCTTCTTGCAGTCTCACACCATATGAGCGGTCCCAGAAATTCAGCATCCTCCTTACACGCTTGGCTCTCGTCGCAATCCAAGACGTCATTGATGGTCTTCAAAAGCTCGCTTGCCGCTGTGCGATTGCTTGTTAGTGTTACAATCTGGCGGGCCCAACCGTAGAAGAAAACTGAAGCGTTGATCGGGGTAAGTCTTAATCTGTCCCTTGTACGGGCAGCTATGGACGTAGGAAATGACTTGCATAATTCAGCATTCAGCGTCATCGAGGTAGAGTCTGAGCCAAAGAGCGTGTTCACGTCGAAGTTGACAACTTTGACAGGGAAGAGTACCTCTGTCGGGACGGCGTGCATTGATAGTTCACTAAAGGCCTGCCTCAGGGTCGATGCAGGCTGATCTCTGTATGGCCCTTCGCCTAGCAGGATTTCGGCGCGGCTTAACTCACTCGGCGTCCCCATGCAGTGAACTATCTCTCGCATCCGCTGAGAAGCGTGTAGAGTACACTCTAGATTTCGCGTAGCAAGGAGAGGATAGATTCTCTCAGATAGCATTGGTGATAATTCTTCAGCCTCGATTTGATTCACAATCGCTTTGTGATAGGTCTCCGATTTGCCCGCAAAGGTTGACAACAGTTGATGGCGTGGGAAATTTGATATGTCAGAGATCAGTGCCAGAAGTATCGTGCAATCCACGTTGATGGTGCTGGTCAAGGGAACAGTCGCGACGGTGGGCATCAGGCTGTCGAGATCAAGCTGCCGATCCTCACTGGGTTTGTACATATCGGTGTTGCATTGAACGATGGCGCCAGTTGCACGCAAGTCGGCAAGAAAAGCATCCACGTCAGGGGAGATACCTTCGCGAATCTTTGGTAGGACAAGCTGAATCTGTGGATGCCGAAATTGGACTCTGACTTCTTGGGCTGCAATCTTGAGGTCTTCAGCAAGTCGCACAAGTTCAAGCTTACTCGTCCTCGTGCCACCACGGTCAGTTTCAGGAACCTGGCCGCCTTCTGTATTGCCGTCTTCGCCAATATCTCCGTACTTTTCCCAGCCTTCCTTGGCCATTTCGAACAGAAGCCGTTTCTCCGTCAAAGTCGAGATTTTGATCCATTGCAATCCGTTGTCAGCAACGATGTCTACCAAGGTCTCTTTCTTTTGCACGTCCTTCGAAACACCTGTGCGGCTTACCGATCTCTCATCGTGATTTGTTCTACTCGCCACGCAGTCCTTTCCTGCAAAGAACATTTTCTTGCCCAACGCAGTAACATGGCGGCATGATTTCGCCATATCCCAGACCGCTTCATAAAAGGGCAGGTTAGAGCTTCTTAGCGCGTGCAATTGTGGACCTTCCTCATCTTGCTGACTTGTGGCGGCGATAATATTCTGGGAGGTGCTCTGGGAAGTTGCAAATTCACGTCCTATTTTTTCCAATAGTTTTACCTCCGACTCGACACCTCGCTTAAATCCTCGGATTTCAACTTGTTGTTGTTTGCCCCGTGCTTTGAGTCGAGCCTGATATAACCGGAATTCCTGTAGCAAGGCGCTGGCACGGATTTGAAGACTCCGGAGCAGGTCGGCAGAGGTCAGCCGGGAAGGGTTGCTCCCACTGTAATCGTCCAGGACAAACATTGATTCGCTGCTCGTTGATTTGGGGGAATTGATCGCTTGCCCAGTAAAGGAACAAGGAAATATCCAAAGGGGAGAGGGGTGCTTTGGGAGCTCTTGCAAAGGTCATGATTTTCAAGTAAACCTGCTCGCCTGACTCAGGCTGCGGAGTAGGAATACCGAGGCGCATTTTCATTGGCGGAACCAACCGCACGCCAAGCCTTTGCAACACTCAGCCTGCTCCGCGAAAGCACCTTGAGCATCGTGGAGCACTCTCTAGGCCTCCCTAGGCCATATGGCCAAAACGTACTTGGTCGCCAGGTCTCGCTCGGCGCGTGCTGTGTCAGCTGTGCGGGCTGTTTTTCATAGTTCGGGGTTCTTGATCTGGTCGCCTGGTAACCACATGCACACTTTGGTGTCGGCAGTCACGAGCATGTTGTATCGAGGATTGCATTGTACGACTGGCGCCTTGATTCCTCGACTCGTCAATCGAACCAGGGGCTCCAGTCGAACATCGGCGACATTCTGGGTATCCCAGACAAGTAGGTCCGGCTGATCGCCAGCCCCACCAACGACATACCTCCCATCTTGTGTGAAGCAAACATCTCCTTGACCGAGAGGTTTTCCTGATGTCGACACAGGAGCAGCCCGTCCAGTCCCTGCGGTCTTCCCTAGGAGAAATGATTTGACCTTTCCGTCAAAGGCGTCCAGCACAAAGTGACCGTGATAGTCGGTACCCAGAAGCATATTTTTGCCGTCGTTCGAGAACTCCAATTTTGTCCATGCACGCCCCTTTGTGGTTGGGGTATACCTGTCCTCCGCTTCCGCCATGTCAAAAGTAGCAAAGGGGGCTTTGTCAAAGTTTCGAACATCGTACAGAAGGATAGAGGATGTGGATTGCGACGCTATCGCCATGATCTGAGCAGAGGGGTCGTAGGCTGCGAGATAGGGAGTAACTAGTTTCAGTTTTCCCTGAGGACTTCTGGAATTGAGATCCCACAAACAAACCATGTCATCATTACCGCATGATAAGAACTGGTCGTTGCCTGGAGACAGGGCTATGCAAGTGACTTGTGCGGTATGAGCAGTAAAGTAGCGAACGAAGCTCTCGTTGTGGAGTTCCAACAAGCGTAAAGAGTCGTCTTGCTTCGTACTTGCGAATAGAACGTTGCGCGGATGGTGAGTAAATCGAGCCAGATGTATGCCATACTTCTTGCTGGGTATAGTCTTGGTTCTCTTGCCCTCTTTAATATCATAGACATGCATCGTCTCGTCGTCGGAGGCTGCGACCAGGAACTCGCCCATATCATCGAAATCAAGGGATGTGACACGACTCTCAACCCCATCTGAGCGAGTGGAACCGGGAAATTGCTACGGATGATTAGCAGAATACAAGAAGGTAGAGAAGGAGTACCCACTCTTGCAGGCCGGTATTGCTTGATCACATCGTGGACTTTCTGCTGTGGAAGAGCGGCCATGGCTAACGAGAAGATGGAAGATTTGGGCAGTGCAACAGCCTGCGCATCGACGAGCGAACGACTCCAATGCAAGCGCGGATGCGTGAGTCTCAGGAGAGGAGGAAAAGCAATGTCAAAGCATGAGAGAAAGGTCGTATGATGGTGGCTCTAAAGTAGTGACCCTCTGGAACGGATGTATCTCATAAAATGAAAATTGCTATTTACGAAATCAACGGCCCTGGCGGCTCAGGGCTGGTAGGGCTGGTTAGAGATGGTCCCCGCCCGAGATCGAAGAAACCCTTCGGCAAACTGTGGCCCAAAAGGCCGATCAAGCCTCCCTGTTAATAGCCGCGAGTTTTAATTAACCCCCTGGGCGATCCGCCGAGCTGGGCTACTCCAATCCCCAAAGCTGACTCAAGTAATCAAGGGTCTCGCTGGTGTTGCTCTTCAAAAAACTCCGACGTCGCTTCTGCGTAAGAATCCTCTGCGTGGTCAAACTTTTTTTGTCTACATGGCAGAGGGTCGCACGCGCAACCTCTGACAGTTGCTGACCCGCCACCGCTTGTCTCTTCTCGAAGGCTTTCTCATCTAGGAACATGTTGCGCTTTGTCACGCCGTCTCTGCAATAAATTTACGGCAGGCCTAGGTATCAAGGGAAGAGAGCTAGCCATTCGACCAACTCGGCACTCGACCATGTCAACGACAACCGGCGCATTCGTTGCCGGCGGCATTGCTGCTTGCGGTGCTGTCACCGCGACACATCCCTTTGAAACAGTCAAGATCAGGTTACAGCTTCAAGGAGAATTACAATCCAAAGACGTCGCAGTCAGGAAATACCGAGGCGTCTTCCACGGGGTCGGGGTCATCCTAAAAAACGAAGGATTGAAAGGAATCTACAGAGGGATTGGAACTGCATACATCTACCAGATACTGTTGAACGGCTGTCGATTGGGATTTTACGAGCCACTGAGAGCGGCATGCACCAAGCTCATCTACAAAGACACCAATGTTCAATCTCTCGGTATCAACATTTTTTCCGGCGCGGCGTCTGGTATCCTGGGGGCTATGGCAGGCTCACCTTTCTTTCTGGTCAAGACTAGACTACAATCATATTCTCCCTCGTTGCCTGTGGGCACGCAGCATAAATACCGCAATGCTTTTGACGGACTGTCCCAGATCTACAAAGCAGAAGGGGTGAGAGGTCTATACCGAGGCATGGGCGCATCGATGGTCAGAACCGGCGCCGGAAGTTCAGTCCAGCTGCCGACATATTTCTTTGCGAAGAGACGCTTAATACGCCATTTCGGCATGGAAGATGGCCCTGCACTGCATTTGCTGAGCTCAACTGCCAGCGGCTTTGTTGTCTGCGTCTTTATGCATCCACCGGTACGTTTGTCTTGATCCATCCATACTCTGTTTTGCTTCAAGTGTTAATCCACGACACAGGATACCGTCATGGCGCGATTGTACAACCAGCATGGCAATCTCTACAATGGTATTTTCGACTGCCTCTGGAAGACTATTTCAACGGAGGGTGTGCTCAGCGTCTACAAAGGCTTCACAGCACACCTGGCTCGAATATTGCCGCATACCATCCTCACATTGACACTAGCGGAGCAGACAAACAAGCTCATACGAGGAGTCGAAAGCAAGATCCTACCGAAATCCCTCAAGGAGAAGCTTTGACATGGAGGATCTGACTCGAGCCGACTTAGCGTTGCATTACACGGCGTTGCTTGGGAGAGGCATTCATCCACAGCTTGAGAGTTTGAGGAACATGTTTTCTGTAATCAAGGCGGATCCCGCATTGGTCCAAGCATCTGGAGGTTGCTGTGTTCATATATCACAATCAAAGTGAAATTGACATCTTGACCTGGGCATATCGTGTGTCCTAAAGAGGAGCTTTCTGTACCCTGGACATTTTTGTCAGAATGTCATGGTGACAATGATGCATATCGCCTAGAAATATCCTGGTATCGGGCTGGCTGAGCTTGCCAATAGCGACATTCCTTTGGCAGGTTTTTTCTAGAAGAGATGAATTGAAGGCTGTGTTGCTGGCTCGGTACAGTGCCCGGTCGGCTTTAGATCCTCACATACTAGCAGGCGCGATTCAGTGCAAAGGCTGGGCGCTGGCGAGACCGATCTCGGACGGCCGCTGGGTAGATACCCATAACTCGCCACCTATTACATACCTAGCTCGCTAGGCATGCACCCCTGCTCGCCCAACACCTATTCGGTGCGTACTCGACGGGCACAGGCGGCAAAGGGACAGAGCAACGTCATTATTAGATCGGATCGGATCACATGTACAGACAGAGATTCCCACGCCACGTGAAAGTTTTACACAAACTTCAGGCAGCTGTCTGGCAGAATGGGGTAAGATGGGTGAAATGGCTAATGGGAAAGGGCCTTCTCTCAAGCCCATCTGAAGACATTGTTCGGCATTCCGTAAGAAGTCCACTTGGCGAAGACTCTGCGGTTGCAATCACGGTGCATTGTTGTGATGGAGTGGATCAACTCTGGTCAACTTCGGCGCAGACCAGCACTGGGGTGGCCTTTAGCCCCAGCCCGCCAGAACACGCATAACACGCTCGCTCACCTTGTCGCGGTCCACGCTCTAGCGCGTCCGGCTTAAATACACCCAGCAACCAGTTTACATCTCTTTCCCATTGACATTTCTCTTTCACCTTTGCACTCAACAACCACGGCCACTTCTCTCTTATCTTGCCTAACTACTACCGCCTCTTTGTTCTCTTGTTGCTTCTATTGCATCATTGAACAATGACGACCCAGCTTACGCCGTCGAAACAGGTACGTTTGCCACTTGCATCATCTACTTTGCTCGACCTATACATTAACTAACATATACGCGCAGGCGGCTGCAAGCCTTGAGAGCCTCAAGGTCAAGGACAGTCCTGTCAAAAAGCTCAACTTCAATGCAGAGGACAAGGAAAACATGCCTGTCGCCCTCGAGTCCACCGAGCCCACGGCCAAACCTGAGTCAGAGATCGAGAAAGAGCCTGCCACAGAAGCAAAGGAGAAGATTGAGCAGCCCCAGGTCCCCAAGACCCCCAAAGAGCTTGAAGCCGAGGAGCCTTTGCTACAAGAGAACCCTCATCGCTTCGTCCTCTTCCCTCTGAAGTATCATGAGATAGTACGTGTCGTGCCAGCTAGCACAGTCCCTCTATGTCTTTTCCCAATCACGCCACTTGATCCATCTGGAGAGCTTCACAACTAACGCCCTCTCACAGTGGAATATGTACAAACGTGCAGAGGCCAGCTTCTGGACGGCGGAAGAAGTCGATCTCTCCAAAGACCTTCACGACTGGCACAACCGCCTCAACAATGACGAACGCTATTTCATCTCCCACGTCCTTGCTTTCTTCGCTGCATCAGACGGCATAGTTAACGAGAACCTCCTCGAGCGCTTCAGTGCCGAAGTGCAAGTACCAGAAGCCCGTTGCTTCTATGGGTACGCAGTTTCCTCTCGCCTCTTATGGTCACAACGCTAATGGGTGGGAAGGTTCCAAGTCATGATGGAGAACATCCACTCGGAGATGTACAGTCTTCTCATTGACACATATGTGAAGGATCCCAAAGAGAAGACATATCTCTTTGACGCCATTGACACAATTCCATGCATTCGCAAGAAAGCAGACTGGGCTTTGCGATGGATCGCAGATAAAGAGTCGAGCTTTGCCCAGCGATTGGTGGCTTTTGCAGCCGTCGAAGGCATCTTCTTCTCTGGATCCTTTGCAGCGATCTTCTGGCTAAAGAGCAAGGGCCTCATGCCCGGCCTCACTTTCTCCAACGAGCTTATCTCCCGTGATGAGGGTATGCACACGGACTTTGCATGCCTGTTGATGCAACATCTCAAGCACAAACCCGACCCAAAACTCATCGAAAACATCATCACCGAAGCTGTCAAGATTGAAAAAGAGTTTCTCACTGATGCACTCCCCGTCTCATTGTTGGGCATGAATTCGAAGCTCATGTGTCAATACATCGAGTTTGTCGCCGACCGCCTGCTCCTCGCCCTGGGCAACAAACGATACTTCAACGCCCAGAACCCATTCCCATTTGTAAGTACTTTCCTATGAACCCCCCTTTTGAAGGACTCAAATGCTAATTGTATAAAATCTTTAGATGGAGAACATCTCTCTTGCCGGCAAGACAAACTTCTTCGAGAAGCGCGTCGGCGACTATCAAAAGAGCGGTGTTATGAGTTCAACCAACAAAAAGGCAGAGGAGAAGTCCACGTCCCCCAAGGAGGAGAAGACAGAGGACGAAAGCAACGGCATCAGTTTTGACGAAGACTTTTAGATCATATCGGATCTCTCACGACCATATCTTTTTCCTGTTTGTTCCAGGCGTCTCATCGGTACACGAAGGAAGGAAACCTGGAAGGTGGCTCATCCTTTCTACACTTGTTATACCCATTTTCCACACCCGTCATTGTTATCAAGAACGGCAATGGCAGGTTCAAACGGTCCTCGGCAAAGAAGGCAGGTGTATGGCTAGTTTCTGCTGAACTGTTTTGAGAACGGTGTGCCTTTTTCCACATATGCATATGTCGGCTAGAGAGGGTCTGGTGGGTCCTGCTTTTTGGTTAATCATGAAGAATTCATAGCGCGGTGAACGGGAAGGCTGTACGAGATACATACTAGTGCTCTGAACGAGAAATACAACCATAACTGGAATTGCTTTGTTCTTATCTCACATAATTTCGTTCGCAAATGCAGGGAGAAAAGGCCCAGCCTTACATTGACCCCCCGTTAGAAGCGAGCCTTGTCGGCTCGGTCAATATTTGATCCGCAGCGCTGGCATGAAAATGCCTGCGAGACCATCACTGCTTGAATGCTTCAACATTCTCTCCTGGAGGACGATTTCAATCCACGACGCCATAGCCGGCGAGCGCTTTGGGCCGTCTATTGGCGTCTTCCGGAATTGTTCAATCCATAATCTCTTGTTCCTGTCAAGTGTGAGGATCGTGATAATCTTTCTTCAACTGTTGATCTTGACTGGCACTCGTCATGTTTCCAACAGTAACCATGGTGCATAGCCAAGCGGACCATTCAAGAGCAAATGGAAATCAGAGGGATTCGAAACCAGATGGCTCAACATAGACTTCACTTCTTCCCTTTCTTCTTCTTCCCCTTCCCAGCTCCTGCGCCGTGCGTCACAGTCGGCGGGGCTGTCACGACCTTCTCCTCAACCTTGGTCGTCACAGCACTTGATCCAGCGTCGATATCCATCTTATCTCCATCCCCCGCCGTCCCAGCTCCTGTCACTGCAGAAACAGCCGCAGCAGGCATTTCGATGACCTCGCCCTTAGCCAATCTTCCTAATCCGTTCAGCAATCTCCCAACCTCTGCCGCCTTGTCGGTTTGGTATTTTAAGCATATTCCGCTGTCTGGGTGGTATGTTTTCAGAGTGAGGACGGCAGAACGCTCCCGCTTGCTCTGGGGTTGTGATGAGGCAGGGACAGCAGCTGTTGCTGTTGAGGCTGTTGTGGACTGCCCAGAAGCAGGATCATCTTTCCCTTTGGATCCCTCAGGGTTCGACTTGGCTTTTGTATTGGGTTTTCGAGGCAGAGCGTATTTTGTCGTGATTCGTGCTGAAGGGTACGCTTGGATGAGGAGCGAGGACTGGTGCAGGTAGGTATGCAGATCTGTGAAGTAGGTCATCTCTGGCCTCAGACACGCCCCGTGTCTTCTTTTCCTTGGCCCTCAGGATGGAAACCCTTGTCGTGCGAAAACTCGTGGGGGGATGTGGTGTGATCGATTTTCGCGCAAGGTGTGATCTTGCAAACTCTCAGTCGGTAGGTATGGTGGGTATGTTTCGAACAATGACGTCACTGAGCTTCCGTTGTCATCTGTCAGCTAATCTCATTTCGCGCACTTCAAAAAGGCATCTCTGGGAACATCGGTTCGGTGTCTAACTGCTTCAATTAGTGAAATAAAGAAACATAGATGCGGGGCGTTGTGAACACACCGGAAACCGGAATTCGGAAAATGTCTTGGCGGCGTGTGGGCGAAAGGAAACAGGTATATCAATTGGTCGACAGCGAGGTCACGTGTTTGATGAAGTAACTACGGCCGCCTTTACCCGACACGATATACGACCGACCTATCAGCTATTTCTCCGGACTTCGGAGATGTAGCGAACCCGACCATATCATACGACAGCAAATGTGCTCCAATATGAATTTCAATGTTCTGGCCATTGTCAGAAGACTGAAAATACCGGGGAGAAAAACTATGTACCATGGGCTTACAGTCGGAGGCATTGCGGCCGAGGCTAATTATGCAGTCCCTGAGCGATTTGGCGGGCCCGAATGTAGATGCATTTATGGGGGACAGTGTCGTGCCCGACACCTTTCCACTATGGCTGTGTTGGTTTCTTCTTTACAAGAACAAAATTGAACCTTATCGTAACCTCGATGGCGTCAACTACTCAAGGCCAGATTGACCCCGAAGACGACGAAAACGATGTTTCTAGTTCGAGGGCCCATGGGGATCCTCCAAGTCCGGGCTCGGATGAGAATCTCCAGCATACATCCAGCAACGAGAGTAGCTACGAACCGATCATGGAAGCTGACCGTGCCGAGATCACACGGGTTGCGAGCGAGTTGAAGGTAATTCTCCCTGGAAATCAAAGGAATCTTTTGTGAATGCTGCTCAGTTCATCACAACTGATTGCAATGCTGGACAGCGCGAAAAAAGCTACGATCCGACTCTGGATCCTTCTGAACCAACCTTCGACATATACAAATGGGCCAAGATGGTCATGCAAGAAGCAGAAGGCGCAAATATCAAGCTACGTCGTGCTTCAATCACATTCAAAAATCTGAATGTATCGGGCTCCGGAATCGCCATGAACCTCCAGCCGACGGTAGAATCATATCTTCTTGCTCCACTCCGCTTGCACGAGTGGGTTCGATTCGCGAAGAAGCCCCAGAGAAAGATTCTTACTGGCTTTGACGGCGTTGTCAAGCCTGGAGAGATGCTGCTGGTCCTGGGACGACCTGGAAGCGGATGCTCGACGCTCTTGAAGACTGTGGCAGGAGAACTCCATGGTTTGAAAGTGGGCGATGACTCCGTTATCCATTACAGCGGTATGCCTCGCCTCCTCTCTTCAACTCATCGTATGTAGCGATCTAATATCCGGACAGGAATACCTCAGCACCAGATGATCAAGCATTTCAAAGGCGAGATCGTCTACAACGCAGAAGTCGACATACATTTCCCACATTTGACGGTCAGACAGACTCTCGAATTTGCTGCTGCCATGCGTACTCCACGAAACCGGATCTTGGGGAGTTCTCGAAACGAGAACGTCAAGAGAATGACAGCCGTCGCAATGGCAGTTTGCGGATTGACCCACGTTCAAAACACGAAAGTAGGAAATGCATATATACGAGGTGCATCTGGGGGAGAGAGGAAGGTGAGCCGCCTCTTTTCTTCTAACTTTGTACGCTGACCCCTCTCGAAAGCGAGTGAGCATTGCGGAGATGCTGCTCTCGTTCTCACCCATAGGCTGTTGGGATAACAGTACACGTGGTCTGGACGCTTCCTCTGCCATCACATTCGTCCGTACTCTCAGATTGAGTGCAGACTTGACCGGCTCTGCCCACGCAGTCGCGGCCTATCAAGCGTCTCAAGCCATGTACGACGTTTTTGATAAGGTTGTGGTTCTGTACGAGGGGAGGGAGATCTATTTTGGCCCAACCAAGTTTGCGAAGGATTACTTTACAGATATGGGTTGGTTCTGTCCATCTCGGCAACCGACACCCGACTTTCTGACCTCAATCACAAATGTGGAAGAGAGGAAAACGCGGCCTGGATATGAGGAGAAGGTCCCGCGCACGGCGATCGAATTTGAACAATACTGGCGGAAATCAGATCTTTACAAATCCCTCCAACAAGAAATCAGGACTCATGAAGAGGAAGATTATGGCTCCGCCGCTGCCGATGAATTCAAAGTCGCACGCCGCGCGGCCCAAGCACACCATGTCCCTCCAAGTTCTCCGTACACCGTTTCTATGCCGATGCAAATTCAGATTTGTACCAAGCGAGGCTTTCAGCGCTTGTGGAACGAGAGAGTGATCCGACTCACCTTGATCATTGGACAAGGAAGCATGTCCCTCATCATCGGCTCCATTTTCTACGGAACGATAAACGACACCAATAGTTTCTTTGCTAAGGGCTCCACCATTTTCTTCGCTGTGTTACTGAATGCCCTTATTGCCGTTACGGAAATCAATCGATTGTACGACCAAAGACCAATCGTGGAGAAGCAAGTCTCATACGCGTGAGTATTACAAGGCGGAAGTGACTTTCTAAGCACTTTGCGATTCTGAACCGCGCAGGTTCTCCCAATAGTTCGTGCTGACTTGAGAGTAGTTTCTACCACCCTTTTACAGAGGCTCTGGCTACTGTAATAGCGGATTTTCCAGTTCAACTCCTCACAGCCGTGATCTTCAATATCATTTTATATTTCCTGTCAGGCCTTAGGAGGGAAGCGGCACAGTTCTTCATCTTCTTTCTTTTCGCATTTCTGACACGGCTGGCAATGACTGGACTATTCCGAACGATCGGTGCTGCGACCAAGGCAATCTCTGAGGCACTTGCAATCGCTGCAGTTGTTGTCCTGGCAATAGTGATCTACACCGGGTTCACAATACCTCGACCAAATATGCACCCTTGGTTCAAGTGGCTTTCGTGGTGCAATCCGGTGGCATATTCATTCGAAGCAATGCTCGTTAACGAGTTCCATGGAAGGCAATTTCCATGTGGCAGGCAAGCCGTTATCTGGTTCATTGTTTGACCCTCTACTCACTATGATCATAGCTATGTTCCTGCGTATCCGAACCTAGTCGGGAATACATTCATTTGTTCGGTCCCGGGCGCGGTTGTCGGCCATTCAACTGTATCTGGCGACACGTATCTGGAGACAGCTTACCGATACAGTTATAGCCACATTTGGCGGAACCTTGGCATATTGATTGCTTTCTTGGTTTTCTTCATGGCTACCTACCTGGGAGTATCGGAAATCAACTCAAAGCCCCAAGGCAAGGGAGAAGTCCTGCTCTTCCGACGTGGACATGTACCACGTTACATCGAGGAGGGCCTGAGATATGAAGACCAAGAATATCCCGATGCTCCCCTCGCAATAACCGGGCGTCAAGGCACTCAAGATGAAGATATCCAGGCAATCCCACCGCAGAAAGCCATCTTTACTTGGCACAATGTCAACTACGATATTCCAGTCAAGGAGGGCACACGCAGGTTGCTCGACCAAGTATCAGGATGGGTCAAGCCTGGAACGCTAACTGCCCTTATGGGAGTATCAGGTGCTGGGAAGACGACATTGCTGGACGTGTTAGCCCAGCGCACCTCGATCGGGGTTGTTACCGGCGACATGTTGGTGAACGGAAAGCCGTTAGACCTAAGTTTCCAAAGGAAAACAGGTATGAATCGGTGAAAGGGGCTTCCAGCTCAATGCAGTTCGTGAACTAACAAGATGACAGGGTATGTTCAACAGCAAGATCTCCACCTTGAGACCTCGACTGTTCGTGAAGCACTGCGTTTTAGCGCCATGGTCCGTCAACCTAAATCTGTCTCAAAGAAGGAGAAATACGAATACGTGGAGGAGGTGATCAAAGTTCGTTCATCATCTTATTCGAAGCCTCGTTGACGTGCTGATGGTATTGAAGATGATTAATGCGGAAGACTTCGCCGAGGCCGTAGTCGGGGTGCCGGGAGAAGGCCTTAACGTTGAGCAGCGCAAACTCCTTACAATAGGAGTGGAGCTCGCCGCAAAACCCGCTCTTCTATTCTTCCTCGATGAACCGACCAGTGGGCTGGATTCCCAAAGCTCCTGGTCTATCCTCAGCTTCCTCCGAAGGCTTGCTGATCATGGACAAGCTGTCCTATCGACTATTCATCAGCCCAGCGCTCTTCTGTTCCAGGAATTCGATCGGCTACTTTTCCTTACTACGGGAGGACGGACTGTCTACTTCGGTGACATCGGTCCCAACTCGCAAACCCTAACTAGCTATTTCGAGAGGCACGGAGCTAGGGTGTGCAGCGAGTCGGAAAATGTGGCAGAGTACATGCTAGAAGTTGTCAATCCTGAAACGAGTGCCCAAGCCAATCGTGACTGGGTCGAGATCTGGAGATCAAGCGAGGAGAACAAGAATATGCTGGCAGAGTTGGCCCAAATCAATCGGGAGACGAGCAAACTCCCCGCGGAGGACAGCACCGTCGAGAGCCATCGTCAGTTTGCCGCGCCGCTTTACACCCAGACTTATCACACAACGATCCGCGCCTTTCAGCAGTATTGGAGAACTCCCGGCTATGTTCTTCACAAGTTTGGTCTTGGCGTTGCTTCAGCTCTGTCAGTTACGGTTCAACAGCAGCTTCAATGGAACAATTGCGCTGACCTGGTATAGGTTTATTGGCTTTTCATTCTGGCAATCTAACAGCTCTCAACAAGGGCTCCAGAATGTCTTGCTCAGCGTCTTCATGCTCACGTCGATATTCACGGCCTTGATTCAGCAGATTATTCCTCGATTTGTCATTCAGAGGTCACTCTACGAAGTCCGCGAGCGCCCGTCAAAGGCTTATTCATATGTCGCGTTTCTCTTGGCCAACATTCTCGTGGAGATTCCTTACCAAATTCTGCTTGGCGTCATGGTATATGCTTCCTATTACTACTCGGTCTTTGGGTGAGTCCCTGGCACTTGAATTTCTGAATGTGCTTCGCTAAAACGATCACAAGCATCCAATCTTCCGAAAGACAAGGCCTTATCCTACTATTCTGCGTCCAGTTCTTTGTGTATGCAAGCACATTCTCCCAGATGGTGATCGCAGCTCTGCCTGATGCAGAGACCGCCGGCATTATAGCAACACTCATGTTTGCCATGTGTGTGATATTCAATGGGTGAGTAAATATCCGTGGCGATCCTTTAATCATACCCCGCTAATGCTGTCCTTCTTAGCGTGCTTCAGCCACCGGATGCACTGCCGGGTTTCTGGCACTTTATGTACCGTGTAAGTCCCTTCACCTACATCATCGATGGCATTGTGGCCACAGCGCTGCACGGTCGCAAGGTCGTGTGCGCGGAGAACGAATTGAGCGTTTTCTCTCCCCCACCAAACATGACCTGCGGCCAATATCTCGCCCCCTACCTACAAGCGGCCCCCGGCACGTTGTACAATCCAACAGCGACAAGCAACTGTGAGTACTGCGCCCTGTCTCTTGCGGACCAGTACTTGAGCCCTCGCGGCATCTCGTGGGGGCAACGCTGGCGCAACTTTGGTCTCATCTGGGCATATGTCGTCTTCGATCTTTTTATGATCCCTCTGCTGTACTATACATTCCGGATGAAGAAGTGGCGCGGTAAAGTCGGAGCGAGCAGAAGGCGGAGGGGGCTGAATAGGACCTATTCTTGGATCCGCACATTTGGACGGTATTGTCGGAGACTTGTTACAGGGCGTTGGGAAAAACTGCCCCTGGAAAAGCGCGCTGAGAACCCTAGGGTATACTGATATCATGGATAGACAATGATCCGGGAGGAGGCGGGATTCCGGCTGAATACTTAGTGCAATATCTGGGTTGCGTTAACTTGAATGTTGTCGTTGCAACAGCGTCCACTGTTCGCTTCTGCGGCTTCGGTCCTGGCATTTTCCGGTTCACATTTCGGGATCACAGCGAATAGTTGCGATAAAACGTACGGGCAACTGTGCAGGCAGCTAGATGCTGTCATTACCCGTGGGTGAGGCCTTGTTCTTACAGAGTAGTTATTTCGTCCACAATTCCTCGTCGCCCCTTTTTAATGCCAGCCTCGCGGCTCGATCACGTGGAGGCGGCGGAGCGCACGCAAGTCGCAGCGACCACTCTCCCATCTTCTAGCATACTCCGTACTCCATCTATCGAGTGAATTCAGCATCTTCATGAGCGCCTTGCTCGTCTCCCAATCCAGATCTTGTTTGCCGCATCGACCGAGAGCTGTGCTTCAATGCGTCGTCGGTCAAGAGCACCAGAATTGAACGTGGCGTCACCACCAGTCTTGCCTCGATCAAGAAAGTCCGAATCTAAACCGTAACAGACTTGCCTTGGGTTGCTAACGTCAAGGCCTTAAAGTTGCTATAAAAGTGGGTGGAAGGGTCTGGATCGAATTTCGCTTTTCTGCTATTGGTCGCTCCATCAGTGTCTGCGGGGGAGACAATATCCAGCGTGCAAGTGGAAAAGCCCTTGATCGTGTTGAATGATCCAGACCACGTCAGAATCCTCCGGCCGGACGTTGGCTGCTCAGCTGAAAAGGCGATTACGAGGCCAAAGCCGTGGAACGCGAATCAAGCAACACCGCCAAATGTGGAACACGAAACACACTCAATCCGAAGGACTCGAAGCTTCCCTGTGAGAAAGTTTTCAATCCCTTTCTCGCGACCTGTCTTAGGCTTCTTTGGCGAACATAATCCCCATTATAAAGTCATGGGAACACGAGGCGAATCAACGTCTCGATCTGCATTCTAGACACGAGCTGTCAATGCCTTTCCCCGCGCCTAGGAAGTCAGCTGAAGCTCGCAAAACCTTGGACTTCATGAACAAGAATGCAGTGCATTCTCCAGCACGGGGACTATATTTAAAGCCCCCTGGGTCGGGCAAGTAGCGAAATTGTCTCCCATCCCCCAAGGCACCAATTCTGCGCATCCTTCTCGACACAGGCCCTTACCGAAGAAACACATACTTTTCATCAACGGAATCCCCACTGCCAAACATCGAACAACTTGTCCACGATGGCGACCACCCCAATTCCTCCCAACGTGATGGTGCAAATCTTCCCCAAGCCAGGCAAGGCGACACGCGTCGAAGAACTTATCGCCAGGGCTGCTGAAGAAGTACGCCAGCACGAATCTTGGATCAGCTTCTACCGATATTATAAAGCCAAACACGTGGGCTCCTCGTCCGAGGCGGAAGATGAGGAGTATATCGTTGTTTTCCGGTAGGTATACTTTGTGGCCCTTCCCATCGGATAAGGTGTCGATATGGTGGACATAACCTGAGAAGAAGACCCCAATTGTGGCCGTCCCCCCGGCTTCGGGTCAAGAGGTGGCATTCTGTGGGAGATCAAGACCATCACCCTTGCGAAACTTCCATTGCGCCTCCGAGTCAGGCGCAGATTCTCATCGCCCTGCACATCTGGGGGTTCAATGCACGGAGGCATCGCATATAGCGTGACCACTTGCACCTCCCTCTTCTCTGAGCTGCCAACTGGCAGAATCAGCGAAGGAATATCCTGAACTTCCCTTTGCCTAAGCTTTTCGGTCGGGGGTTGTCTTCAAACGACCTCATTTGGCCCCATCCATTCCCGGCTAACCCGCGCTTCCATTCCCTGACAGGCTTGACGACATGTCGAAAATCAACGCTCGGCGCGAAATGCCGCACCACCAAGAAATCGGCAGAATCCTCCGCGAAGAGGATCTGTTGCGTATGCCGCTGAAGTACACCGAACTGCAGGACATGGGCTTCTGGAAGCGATGAAGAGCTCTCAAGACTGGGGAAGCCTGGTGTGAGAACGACGGAGGAAGTTCAGGGGGAGAGCACAGATTGCAAGGTTCTGGATATCATTGAATGCTGGTTGAAAGGGAAATTGCTCCCCTAGTTTTACTGTCTTCTCCCTGAGCAAAATAAAAGCATGGACTCTTTGCTCTTTGAATGGAAGTGCTGGATAGTGTAATGGACAGTTGTCTCGCCTTCGCCTTCACAAATGCCACAGTCAGAAAAATAGATTTGTCCAATTCTCGGCTGCGGTTCGACGTAGCGTGAACTAACACGGTACAGGAAATGGTGCACCGGTTGTGTAAGCGTTCGACTACATACCTAGGGACCAAGGTAGACAATATATATCGTATTTTGTGTTTATATTTCTCAACTTCCTTGCGGTCGATCGTTGTTGGCATTGCCCAAGCACTAGTAGAATTGTTTTCTATGGATGCGTGGATTGCCAACAAGCTAAACATGACTCGACCCTTCAACCTCCGTCTTCCTTCTATCGAGCTACATATGAAAGCTATGATGTTGGGATCGCTGTCCCACACTAGATCCCACGAATACTACAAGGACAGCAGCGTAAGCTGCTGTGACGGCCAAGGCGTCTTTGTTTTCTAGTTTGGCCCCAATGGTCAATATCATCGCAAAGATCGTGACAGCCACAGATACCGTGGTCAGGCTTTTCTTCTGCGACGCCCCGCCTTTTACCATGATCGTCATGGGAACAACGAACGAGCAGCCAGCCGCGGGTGCAAACAGGAACTTGGGGACTCCCTCCACGAACCGGGAATAGTAAGCCGGATATTCACCCAAATGGTACTCATAGGGCCTCTCCCACCGCGCTTCCAAAGACCAGCTCAGTTGTCTGGGCAGCCATTTTCTTAAGAACTCGCGCAGAGCTCCGACCTCCTTCTCCGTGTTCCGCTCGATATTGAGATAGGTCGTATCGTTAGGGTAAGTATCCAGATGGTTGCATGATTCCAGATGAATCATGCAACCAGATGCTGAAACGAGCTTTTTAGTTGTGCTCGAGGTTGAGTCTGCACAATTGTTCGCTTCAAGGTCTTCATGTACTCGAAATCTCGTATGGCAACCACTTCCCTGCGTTAGAGGATTGGTTAGAGGCGCTGAATTTGTAACCCAGTATAGTCATGCATAGTACTCTGCAGCTTCTGGATCTGCTCTTCCGACACTGTCTCATGCTCGCTCATTTCAGTCTTTATAAGCGCCAGCTCATTCTGAAGATGGACGAGGTTCACTCTGTGGAGACTGCTGAAGCTTCCCACTGCGATGCTTTTGTCGTCAAACTTTGTAGAACCACACAACCATAGGTCTCGTCCGTATGTTACGCGTTTGAAAAGGCCGCTAGGAACGGGTACATGACTGGCATCCGGGCCCTTTCGAAGAGCTGTATCGTTGCGCGGAGCCAGTTCGGGTGTTGACACTAGAATCTGTTCGCCTGCCATTCGTCTGCGGGCTTTTTGTGAGGGCTAATTCGAGAAGAGGCAGACGATACGGAACATCCAAGGGGTGCAAACGTTCTTTTTATTTGAGCTATCAAATACCAATTCCACGACTCTATAGAGAGATTGAAAGTCGAAGTTGATCTTGACATCTGGGGATGAAGTGCAGTTCAGAGTTGAGATCCTAAGATCCTGGGTTCGTCGGAACGGCTCGGATGCGGCTCTTCGCAAGGAGGAGAAAAAAAGAGGCGAGTCCATTGATGTCTTCTATAGGCAGGCCTCTTCTCGATGGTGCCCTCATAATTTGCTGCCAACAAGACTGAACCAAGTGGCATGGGCGTGCATTGGGCGCACCTGAGTTGGAACAGTAGTCGTCGGTCTTTCGGACGATAGGTTTCCGCTACCCGCTGATGGATTTGAAGAGAGTCTCCTGGTAACCGACTCATCAGGTTGGAGAGTGAGTGCATGTATCAGAAGGGCACCTCAAGGACAACCAGGGAGGAAAATGAGGTCAATGAGGGGTTGCAAGGCTCTGCCATGTATTTTTCCACTCAGCCTTGCGGTCCTTGGACGGTGCGGAGACGTTTGGAGATCCGCCGCGAAATGTCGGCCAAGTTCGTCTCGAAGCTGTCAGGTCCAAGTACCGAGTAGGTCTTCCCTGGTCTTCCCTCTCCGTATAGAGTGTACTCCGGTCCTCGACACCGTAAGTCGAAAGCGAAATATAGCGTTTTCAACATGCCTCCTAAGCTCAAAGCCACTGCCTTTCGCCCATTCATATGCCCCGAATGCCAGACGCGGAGCCGCTATCTCGATCACCAATCTCAGTTGCGCCGCACGTTCAGGACCTCCCCGCGACGGCTCTACGCTCCATCATCGGCCCGGAGCAGCAAGCACCTCCATCTCACGAACCGCAGCATCATCCGCCTCGCCGGGCCCGACGCTGCTCTCTTCCTCCATAACCTCATCCCTGCGAAGATCCTCGACATTGGAGGGAGCACGAACCCGATCTACACGGCGTTTCTCTCTGCCCAGGGCAGGATATTAAATGATGTATTTATCTACCCACCACCACCTGCGGGCAGTGACAAACTTGGGGAAGAATGGTTTATCGAAGTCGACTCGGCAAGCGCGGGGGAGTTGTTGAAACATTTGAAGAAACACAAGCTACGCGCAAAGTTTACGCTTGAAAAGGTGGACGCGGAGGCGATGGGGGTGTATTATACTTGGCCGTCGCCTTCCGGCGGCGGTGGTAACGATTTAGAGAGATCGAACCGCAGATCGAGGCTGGGTGGGCAAGATCCCAGGCCTGGAATGGGCGTCCGCTGGCTCGACGAAGCATCCTCTCATAAACCGGGCGCACTACGGCAACTGGAAGACACTGGGAGTCAACAAGCGACGCTGGAAGAATACACCATCCACCGCATGCTCAACGGCGTTGCGGAGGGCCAGTCCGAGATCATCTCCGGCCACGCGCTGCCGCAAGAAAGCAACATCGATTTCTTTGGCGGAATAGACTTCTTCAAGGGGTGTTATCTGGGCCAGGAGTTGACCATACGGACGCATCACACTGGCGTGGTCAGGAAGAGGATACTGCCGTGCCAACTGTACGCCACGGACACCGAGCCGTTGCCGGCACACCAAGAGACGCCCGAGTATAAAGCCCGCGGTGTGGAAACGCCGCTTCCGCTCCCACCTCCGGGGTCAAATATCTGCAAGATGAAGGCAAAAGGCCGAGGCCGGAGTAGTGGCAAATGGCTCGACGGGGTGGGCAATATCGGCCTCGCGCTGTGTCGCTTGGAGATGATGACGGATATCCAGTTGACCGCGGACAGGACGAATTATGACCCCAATGAGCAGTACAAGGTCCAGTGGGAGACAGCGGAAGGTGGAGAACAGCAAGGGGTCATGCTCAAGCCGTTTGTACCCCGGTGGCTCAGGGAGGGCGTCGAGCAGAGTTTACGGAGGAAGGAGAGGAAGGCCAAGCCCCGACGTGAAGAGGAGGAAGACGACGAGGAAGTTGATTAAAAGGACGGACTTTCGACGTCAAAAAAACAACAACAAAATTCTCGTCTTCCATGGTCGCTAAACGGATCTGTGTACGGGCTGCAAGGCACAAATCTCTAGAATTCCTGCCTTCTGGTTCCTCGAGTTACTAACCTTCACAGCTTAGCAAAGGCGTCTTGTTGTAGATGGCCTCGTCCTCTGCAAAGGATCATTTTCCAGGGTGCTTGTGAGATGGACGCTGGGGACTTGATCCGTGCATCTCAAATGTTTGGAATGAACAGTCATTGTTCGATCCGGGCTTGCAGATTGGCAGTTGGCGTAGCAGAGGTCAGTCAGGCTGAAGCACAGGGGCTCGATGGACTCCCAGAGCAAACTGGTCTTGCTGTGAGCTGCATTGTTTGAGGAATCAACATCTCGGAGAGGGCTTTCTGCTGCCTTATTCAGTGCCTGACAACCGACGGCAACTCACTGACAAAAGTTTGCCCTCTGGGCCCAGTCCGGATTTGGTGCTTGAGACTCTCTGTCTGGGCGTAAATTGAACTTTCTGAGCAGGTCGCGGTGGCCGGGACTGGTGGAAATCATAGGCCATCCTCCACGTTCAACCGCCATCAGCTTCTTTTGTTGCCGCCCACTCGACACTTTCGATACCCTCCCATGGACCCTGTGCCACTACTTTCTTAGCTGTAGCCAACGATTTGAACACAATAACGGCTGTGCCAAGTAGGACCTTTTTTTCTCTGCCTTCTACACGGCGTTTCTTGTCTTTTAGCATTAGGACATTCTCCACATCGCCCGAGGCGAAGTTTTCTTCGAGTGCCTCTTGATCAATATCCAGCCCATCTGCTTCCTTGATCCAGCGCACCTTAACAGACCGGTCTATCGAACCGGAAGACTTGTCTTCTTCCGCTGCTTCGGCTGCCTGTGCTCGGACCTGCGCCTCTCGAGTCTTCTGTGCCATTGCCACCTCTCGCTTCTTTCTGTTCTCTTCGGCAATACGCTTGATCTCGAGTTCTCGCTCGGTCCAAGTGCGCTTCACGCCGCTTACAGAGGCGGGCATTCCAGTGGCAGATCCCTCTCTTTTCTCCAGCTCTTCCTTCATCTGTCGCCGTCGGCTCTCGAGCGCAGCAGTCTCTGCCAGACGCCTTTGCTTAGCTTCCCGCGTCTGGTCATACTTTAACTTCTCAGCGGCGTCTGTCAGAATATTAAGCGCAGTCTGCAGCAGTTGGAACTTCTCCAAGGTCTCTGGTGTGGGCTTGACTTTGTCGGGGTGATAGAGCAGCGAGGTTTTCCTATAAGCACGTCGGATTTCAGATTCCGATGCTGTCATTGGAATTGACAGCAGTTCGTAATAGTCGACGGACATATCTGCCTCACTTGACGGCGCCATAGTTGCGAAGACGCATGTCAAGGTGGGATTTATGCAGTTGTTGGTGTAGTTTCGCAGGCAACACGAAGACCGAGAAGCGACAAAAGGAAGGACACAGAAAGTGTATGCTCCGCACTAGTTACTACGGCGCACCAAAACGGTATCCAAATGTTGTGCACCAGCCTTGACCGCCAACCAGCCCAAGACCAACCTAAGACCAGCCCAACCAGTCCAACCAGCCTGATGATTGTCACCCACTTGAGAGCTGGAGGAAACTCACCTTCCCAAGTCGGTCAATCGAAGTCATTTTAGCTTTTTGAGGTTATGGTGACTCTCACGTAAAATAAGTCATTTCTTGTATGCTCCTCCCTATGAGATGTGAAACGATGGGTGTGCCTTCCATGCTTCCTGCGCAATTCTCGATTTCCAATGCTCTCTTTTGACTCAATGACACCAACCGCTCCTTATCTTCTTCCCTCTCCTTCAGCAGCTTGTAATCTCGTCTTCTTTTCCTCTCAATATGCCATTCTCATAATCTCTCTTAACATGAACAAGAGATATGACCACTCGCCTGAAGCCAGACCCCAACCGGAACTATCATGACTTGCCCTGCCCTGCCCACATCGCTTTTGCAGTTGCCGTGGTTCGATCGAAACCATCTCAGTTGTCCATAGAAGGTATGAACCTGCCAAGATAAAGCTATTCTCGGCTGATCTAGTGAGAATACCTCGAGCATCTCCGTCGGTCCATTGTGACTCGGTCTCGTGATCCATCCACCACGATTTTCGACTTCGACGCAGGAATGTACTGGAAAAGCTGCTATCAGAAGGCCGAATCAGAGCGCTTGAAGCTAGTCAATGAGCTGGCGAGGCTGAGAAAAGAGAGAGACTCTCTTCTGGCTGGTGAGGAAGCCCAGCGTTCAAAGGGACAGTCTGCTGTTGGTAAACGCAAGCGAGAAACCCCAGCGTCTTCGACGAGAAAAGCCCTACAAACAGCCCAACAACAAAAGAACAACCTTGACCTCGACGATGACGATATTGACTTAAAAATTGAAGGCCTCGATGTACCTCTCATGGGTGCGTTCGCTCGAAAATTCCAGGTTTGGGGAGATACTAATCTATGGTAGATCGTCAATCATTCCTTCACGGCTTCATATCTCTCCGTCATAGCCTGCGTCTAGCAGATCCCGATCAGGAGACTCTTGTGAATGCAGTCAGAGCTTCTGCCATTCCTATCTCAAGGATACTTGAAAAGCACTTGGGTGCAAGACGGAAAAGTCATGCCAAGCAGGAAGATCAATCTATTAAAGACCTTTGTGCGGCCTTCAGGAATGTCTACCCATCAGTTCTGCAGGGGGTGGATCGCATCCGGCCACAGACAGGCGAGGGCGGTGAACAGTATCACCCGGCTCTTTCCGACGTGATCAAGGTGTTTCGGGCGTTCTTGGGACAGCTTTATCAGTTCGCTTTGAATGAGAACCACAAACGAAAGCTTGCAAACAAGGCGAAGAGACGGGGATCTGCTCCAGCACATGAGACACCCATCCACGGATTCGCACTGATCGGTGAACGAGACGCGACCAAAGCCAAAGAGATAATTTGGACGCTGGTGAAGATGATAACTGCGCTTGATGTCTCCAGCGATGCTCAGTGTGAACTCCTGGAAGGATACTTGTGCACAATCCTGGACCATGTGGGCTCATCCTTGTCCCTTTTAGTTTTCACAGACTCGACTGGGATAAGCAAAGAGCAGCCAGGCCTGCTTGCACCATGCGGTTTGTTGGACGTTGCGCATATTGACAGGGGGTCGGCAGTAGGTACCGCTACAGCTGAAGGACCATACCTTATCTGGATTCTGCGCAAGGCTATGGAATTTTTGCGTGCAAACAGCCAAAAAATGTCTGAAAAGTCTCTGCTCCTTTTTGCCGTGCAGGAGTGCGACTCAAAAGCTGTGGCTGATGACAAGGGTCTTCGGCGGCGCATCGAAGACACACTACAAAATACCCTTCTTCGAGGTGTGTTTGGCGATGATGACGACACGTTCTACAGTTCTCTGAGACGTGAGGACGAAGAAGAGGAAAATGAAGAATTGACGAAAATGACGGAGGGAATCAAGAAGAGCGAGTGCTCACCGGAGTGGTTCATTGGAGAAGTCTGGGAGCATTTAGGTTGGGACATCTTATCTGGAAGAAGGGGTGTTTGAACCTTTTCTTTTGAGCGGACTCCCGAAGGTCTTTGTCGAATTTCCATGGTTGTTCAGATGCACAAGAATACTGTACCAGTAGAGTCGCCAGGGGACGATCGATCTCGTTGATTTGGTGGGAAATGTTATAAGTCCAAACCGAGCACTCTGATGGCATTTCCACCCAGTATCTTTCTCTTCGCGTCCTCATCCTCCGGGAAACAGCCGTCAATGGCCCCTTTGTTGCTCTCCACGCTCAACCACTTGGCTTCCTTGTCATCTCCCAACGGCGGGAAGAAAGGATGATCCGTCCCGAACATCACTCGATCCACGCTCCCTGCTGCCTCAATCGCGGCTTTCAGTCCGGGCTGGCCATATATTACCGCGTCGAGGTAAATGTTGGTATGCAGAACGTCCCATATTGACCGCTGGGGACCTTGCCTGTGACCACCATTGGCGATGAATTCCCGTTCATGTGCCACACAAGATTCAATCCTTCCCGCCAGGAATGGTAAGGTGCCGCCTGAATGGGCCAGAAGGAACTGCAGCTGGGGATGACGGTCGAAGACACCAGATAGATACATCCTGGACACGGCGATGGTTGTCTCCAAGGGAAAGCCTAGAGCCAGGGGCAGGACATGGCCGGACTTTGCGACGACTTCGGGGCCTCCAAAGGCGGAATCGGGCAGGCCATAGTGCGGATGTAAGAAGACCAAGGTCGCCGTGGAGGACAAGGCCGAGTAGACGTCGTCCAAAGCCGGGTCGTCCAAGCCGTTTCCCAGGCCTGTCGTGCCCATGATGACGCCTTTGACGTGGCCGAGGGACTTCAATCGCTGGATTTCGCTCACGATGTCCCTTGCCGGAGCGGACAGGGGGAGACAGCCAAAGGCGAAGAGTTTCAATCCCTCATGCGAGGCTGAGCCGTTGTTCTCGGCACACGCGGCGTCGAGGTCGTTGTTGATTTCCTGGGCCGTCTTTAGCGCGGAGTCTGGGTCGAGAAAGTCCAACCAGGGATTTGCCAGGCTGATGACGCTGCAGGAAATGCCGTGGCGGCGCATGAAGGCACGCTTCTGGTCAAAGGACGAGTATGTGCTGTCGACGGGTCTTCCTCGCGAGGATTTGGGGCGCGACGGGTCGTCATCCGAGGCGAGGATGATGAGACGCGGATCTGAGTCTGGAGTTTCGGCTGGTGTTGGATGGTAGATATAGGGGACTGTGGAGCGCGAGGAGAGGAGTTTGATGTATGAAGGCGGGTACATGTGGGTGTGGATGTCGACGACAGCTGGCTGAGGCATGTTGGCGGTCATATGTGGCTATGTACCTACCTAGTATCTAGCTACCTCCTGTGGTGTATAGAGGAATGAAGCACTGTAGGTTGGACAACAATGATATCGAGAGTATGGACAGACACGGGCTCCTCCGCCACTAGCGACGGTGGCGAGTTTGTGTTCCTTATCCTTATCAGGCTCTTGTCCAATCGTTGTTTTATTTGTCCCATGCCGAGGAAGACGCCCGTCACGATATATGTGATATAACTCGCCTTTCTTTGTTTTCATGATTCTTGAGCAATCCGGCAGTCCCTCGAGGAACTCGGGTCTCTGTGTCTGTGAGTCGCCAAGCGAGCCGCACTCCACAACGAGCACCACACGCGCCATTTACCGCAGATTGTTCCCTGCATCCACCTTCAAGCCACTTACATAGTCAAGGCAACTCTCCGGCCGCACTGTCCGTTGTATACGCACCCATCCAAGATCCTCAGGGGAATCGGGCCCACTTCAGCCTTGCGAAAGATGGGCTCAGCAGGCGATGTCTCCCAAAGGGGGGTAGAGCAGGATGATCTGGTCATGCCGGTAAGTACGGCATAGTACATAGTTATGTGCCTGTGCATGCCCCCTCCACTGAGGCTAGTGAGGCTTCATTGGAGCTGCTCCATTATTAGGGACACATTTGCACCACCTGCCCCTTTCTGCCCTTCCTCTACTTCCCCATAAACACCACCTTCCCCTTTCGACCACCAACACCTAACTAGCAGGACTAACTTCTCACAGCTGATTGACTTTGGCGCCTTCCTGCACGGTTCTGCCGCCGCCAAACAGGCGACCGCCGAGCAAATTTCAAAGGCCTTCAAGTCCTCAGGCTTTCTGTACCTGCAGAACCACGGAATCCCCGAGGATCAGGTTTCCTTGGCCTTCGCGCAGTCGGCCGACTTCTTCAAGCGTCCCCAGGATCAGAAGGACGGGCTGAGATGGACCACCCCGGACGCCAATCGCGGCTATGTAACCTGGGGCCGCGAAAAGGTTACCCAATCCGACGACCCAGATGTCATCGCCAAACTGCGCGCCTCGAACCCGGATCTGAAGGAATCCATGGAGATCGGCCGTGAAGGGGTAGAGGGGAAGCCCAACCAGTGGCCTGCACACCTGGATGAAGCTGGCGCCGCTTTCACCCGGGACATGCAGCGGTTCTTTCTCACCTTGAAAGACTTGCACGTCAACGTCATGCGCGCCATAGCCCTGGGCATGGGCATGGAGGAGCACTTCTTCGACAGCTACACCGACGGAGGGGACAACACGCTCCGACTGCTACACTACCCGCCCGTGAAGAAGAGCGTTTGGCGGGACAACCCGAACCAGGTCCGCGCGGGTGAACACTCGGATTACGGCTCCATCACGCTGCTGTTCCAAGACGACATTGGCGGGCTAGAGGTCAAGTCCCCCAAGGGCACGTGGGTGCGAGCCACGCCCATCCCGGGCACCATCGTGGTCAATGCGGGCGACTTGCTGCAGCGCTGGAGCAACGATCAGATCAAGTCGACCAACCATCGCGTTATTCAGCCCCCACCGGAAAACGCGGATCTGACCGATGAAGACCCGGACGCCATGGTCCCTGCTCGTTATAGTATTGCCTATTTCTGCAACCCCAACTTTGACCGCTGGATTGAGGCCTTGCCAGGCACCTGGGAGGAGACGGGAAAGAAGTACAAGGGAATCAATAGCGGGGACTATCTAGTGATGAGGCTGGCTGCGACTTATTGATCCTCTTTACCTGGTAGGCCATTGGCTCCTTACGCGTAGATACAAGTACTCGTACACGAAGGATCGTTCATTTGTGTTATTAATACTCCTACTATGTAAGAAGAGTATTTGATTGGACTACCTAATGTGGTTAGACTGCATTGATTGCAGACCTGCCCTTGGCGCCTCTCTTTACACTTATTTTCACCTCCCTTTCTATCCCAACGAGATGACATTTTCTCGACCAATGCAAGTCGGTTTGAAACCTTACTTGCTCAAGAGCGAAACATCCGTGAGACATCCTCATGTACCTTTTGGCATCATCTATATCATGCCCGAAGACCAACTTCGCATCAAAGAGCCGTGCGCATGGCTGAGCTCATAATTTTCCGCAATGTGGAACTAGTCCGTCGTCCAGATCCAGGCCCCGCTCCGCTCAAGGTTCACCTGCATGACGCATAGACCCGGCGTGTGGCCTGGAAAATGGTGCAGCGCGATGCCTTGGTGGCTGCGGCAAGCCTGTGATGCTCGGTATCCGCGGGGGCGGGGAAGAGATCAGTCATTGGCGCCAGCAGTGCCAGTGGTTCGAGCGTGGTGATTATAAGTTGACGCATCAATCACACCGATGGAGGAGTAATGCACCACCAAGCACAGGAGCACAAGAGGGGGACGACACTACGTACAATTTCAAGGTCCTCCGTACATCCCGTCTCAAAGAGAATGCCTCCGAGGCCCGGATACTCGATCCAGGCCGCCCAGAACGATCCAAAGAATGGGTCTGAAGTCGGGACCGGGGGGGCTCAGTACCATCCTTCATCGGCCTGGAGGGTACCGAGATCCAAGCAGTGCATCTTTGTTCCCGGCGGACACTTGAATGCCGCGATATTGGACGACGACGCCACGGGGTCTCAGACGCAAGCAGGCACTGATTTGCTCTGCCCGAGATGGATGTTGCAACCGGAGGGTAGTGGCCGCCACCACCTACAGATGTTCATCTACCTAAAAAGAGCCCTACCTACACTCTGAGTGAGATTGGTAAAATCGGCCTCCTCTTCAACGCTACGCCGGGTAGCCAATTTGGCATCGGGGGCCTATAGTCCCCTCCATCACCTACGACGCGAGGTGAGTTCTGAGTTTACAAACCCATGTTCTATGGACACCGTTCGTTATACACAGCGAGGGCCCAAATCATGTTCCTCGTTCGGTGACAACGAGTTTACGACCAGGAGGTTGCGGTGGTGTCGAGGGCACAGTAAAACCAAACGAGCAGACTGTATACTAGTAATTCCCCTCCTTTTACCAGTCCTGTATCCCTGGAAAAGGCACATCGACGGCATCACTCCTTGCTTCGGAGAGTAATGGAAGTTGGTAAGTGGTATGTACAGATCCAATTATGTGACTCTATAGCTATATAATCAGGGCTTCATATGTCACCCGCAACGTGCGGCCGTGCTTTGGCCTCAAGACAGCCATTGTCCGTAAAGATGCCAAAAGTCCGCAGGATGCCTTGTGAACCATGAGCGTCACTCCAGAAGCGATGCTCTTCTCATGACAACTCCGATATCAGTGCCGTTACAGTTCACCTGACCAATTCCGACCCAAGTCCTGGAGAACACGCTGCAATACTATTGAAATACCAACCATGATCCTCAATGCTGCTATCGAGCTGCCCCTGATTACCTTGCAAATCAATCACGCCGGTGCTCACCTGCACATCATTTACCGTCACTGCGGCGTTGGTCGGGGATGTGATCCAGTATTCGGGCGAAACATGAGCGAAGATTGGGTAACCTGGCAGCTTGGGGACGATGTCTTCGGCATGGGTCACGCGGTAATTGCCGCCTGATTGATTGGTGATGAATGTCGCTAGAAGATAGTTTCCTACCATCGGGGAACCGTACGTGTACTTATTGATGTCAGTCAAAAGAATCGTGGACTTGGCTGATCCTTGGAAGCTGACATACCAGGGCAATGTTATAGCCCGACGTTCTCAAGTCAGCAGCAGCCAGGGTCGCTACTGCGCCGCCCAGGCTATGGCCCGTGGAGATAATATTGTACGAGGGGTAACTAGCTTTGGCACTGGCAAGGACGCCCTGAATCTGTGGTTTGACCGTCCGCCAGGAGTCAAGGAAGCCAGAATGCGCGGTGCACAGATTGCACAGGGTCCAAGGAACCATGACCAAGTTGATGTCTGCGAGAATGTTTGAGAATGAAGTGGTGCCTCGGAAAGACATCACTATCAGTTGGTTCGTGTGGTCAATGGCAACGAATCCTGTTGAGTCCGCCAGCCCTTCACTGTGAGTGGGAAGATGGACGTTAGCTGTGCTCAGCCTAGCACAGATAGAAATGGAGAGGACGGACTACACCTACTTCTGAAACTCAAGCAATGACTCTGCCTGCGCCGTTTGAACAAGAGGGCAGTTTCCGGCAGTGCAAGTAATAGTAGTGTTGGATGAGGCCACATTGTTGTTCGGACAGTATGCAGCCGCGGAGTATTGTTCGAAGAATGACATTTGGCTGAGTAAATCTTGGGAAATAGCTGAAGAACATATGTCAGCCTCGTCGATCCTCTCCATTCACCAATATCAGCAACTACCTCTTTTATCAAGTGCAAACGGTGCGGCGTTGACAAGTGTTAGAAGCAGAAGAAGAAAGGGTACACAAGTTGAAGCGAAGGACATTTTGGCGAAAAGAGCGGCCAGCTGTGAAACAGAAAGAGTACAAAGAAGTGAGCGGTGGCTGGCTTGCTGACGATGCAGAGAGGACCAAAGAGAAAGTATCTAAGTAGTGAGAGGAGTCAAGGAGCAGAAGCCCTCGAAACGGCAAGCACCAAACAGCAAGAATAACAGAACGAAAAGTGACCGGTAAAGGAAAGTCCTCCTACAGTTGGAAGGAATGAGGAACAGACTGAGACGAGGCGGGCGGCAGCTGCTTCATATGAAGTATCGAGTTCCTGACGACAACGCAGTGTTGAGGCAGCGCCGGAGGTAACTGATACCAGAGGTAGCATCTTCCCGACAAAGCTTGAGCATCGAGCCTGAAGCTAATGCAGGTGGTCGGTAGTCAAGCAGGGTACACAAGCTATAGAAGCTGAGGCTGGAGGACCGAGGAGGAAAATGCAATCTCGAAGAGTATGGATTGTGTAGAAACAAGGAATCTAGCCTGCCGCGTCCGGCCAAGCTGATGGGGGTGGGAACGTATGATCGGCCAGCTCTTTCCACGTGAAGTAAAAGATCCGTGCGAACAGCATGTGATGAGAGATAGTGTTCTGGCCAACAGGAAAAGCAAGCTCAACAACCGCAAGCAGATTACGTTCCAGGCGAAGTTGTTCCATGAAGTTGAATGAAGACGCGTCCAGGTTCGCGGAGGCGGAGGAACTGATCGAATCGCAGCCGCTACAAGGAAATGAGCAGGAAGAAGCGTTTGTCCAATCAAATGCTTTGGGGACGCTAGTTCCAGGAAATTCACTATTCCCAAAGAGGTTAGACTGCTAATGCCCCTTCAAGAGGCGAGTTTTCCTCCTCGACTTCCATTTCACTTTCATTTCACTTTGATTCCTGTTGCCACTCATTATTCCTACTCCGTACTGTCGTTTCATGCATATCCTGTTCGGACTTCAATCTACGTTTTCCGTCCGATGCAATACAGATTTCTCTGCAAAGCAGGCCTCCATCGAGATCGCCAATCAATGCCTCGGCGGAGCAACTGATGCCGCGGCTCAAGTAGGTTCGACCCTTGCCCAGCTCATTTCCCCAGATCAGCCTCCAACGGACCTCCATCCCAGAACAGGTATGTTGCACCGCTTGAGGTTCTTTCTCTCAGGCAGAGCAAAAGCGCTTGTGCATTCTCAAGAGAATAGCTAGAAGATTGACCAAATTGGATCCCATGATTGGGACTGATGCCACATTGAGCACGGTGGTTGAACCTCTGGCCGTTCCTCCCATGGGCTCGCCCGGCTCGCCAGTGGGCATGGATGATATACGAAGTACGGAGTACGCTTTTTTGGACTGCTGTTGTGCGGCGTCCAGGCATCTCGACGTTTTTACCAGTTTCTTTACCCCGTGGTCAATGCTCAGTTCCTGAAATTGTTCCTTGTCAGTCAGTTGCATCATTCTTAGCCCTATGAGAAACATCAAGATGGTCATCATAGGTTACGACGTATATACATATCTGGCTGTCGCGTCGGTAACGTTCTGGCTGACTGACCCCGACAAAGCCTTATATGATGCATTTGCTAAGCCCTTGGCTCGCCTTTCCTTATTGATGATCTCCCCGCACCTATTCCTCAATCTGCACTGATGATGGATCACTTCTTTAGGCACCATTCTCCATTCATGACTAGCAGCCAAGATGACTAAGTGTGCAAGCACAACGCAACTTTCATTCTATGCGACAGCTTCGACCTTGTCAAGGACTCAGTTGTCTCCTGCTTTTCTACATCAGATTCTGCTTCTACCTCGAAGTCTCTGTCCCCAAGGCGTGATTCGATACCTTTTGATAGGACAATGCACTCCGACGGCAGATATCGACAACCGACCTGAACCCCTGATTGACGCTACAAGGGCTGACGCTAGCGACTGCGTCAGGCCTACTACTGGCGCCAAAACGCACTAATATTAAGTCCGTGCATTTGTTCCAGATATAGCATCCATTTCGACCCCTCTATTGATGTAGGCTGCTTGGATTTCCCTTAGTGCTGCAACTCGACAGGCAATTCTTTGACAATTCTCAACAAGGATTTATCGAGACTACCGCATTCACTGAGATCGCGATGGCTGACCAACAAAAGAAGGAGGACACCTTTCATTTCGTGGCCTTTCAAGATCCTTCAAGTGCTGCGGCTCGGAAGTCGTTGGAAAAGTCCCGAGCACGTGCTCACGCTGCTCGAGTCACACATTCAAGGAGAAAAGCCAAGCGTGGGCAGACGGTCGTCAAATGGATTGTTGAGGGCCCAGGTTCTCATGAAGACAACACTCAAAAGCCGGAGCAAGACAAAGTCCTGGTGACTAAATTCAAGATCAGCCCGTTATCACGTCTTTCGCAAGACAAGGTCGACCCCTTTGGGTCCAACCCTCATACCGCGTTGCCGAGATATCTCCAGTCAGTCCTCGATTACGGTATGTACGTTGACAATCTTCCTGGAGGTTGCCGCTATGACTAACGCGCCTGCTTCTTGCAAGCCTATGAATGTATACATCCGAAGCTAATTACCGTCGCCTCGGCGAACGAAGTGTCGATGGTGAAGATAGCATGGAGAAGGAGCGGGCAAGAGTGGCCGTTGATGTTTCACCTGCAAGTCGCCTCTGCGGCAAACCTCATCCGCGCGGACATTAAGAACGAGCGGTTTCCTAACAATATCGAGGTTCTGCGGCTGAAACACCAGGCTCGCGGCCTAGCTTTGGTGACGAAAGAGCTCCAGAACCTCAAAGGCCCAGCACCCGATTCACTGATCATGGCGATGATTATGGTAGCCAACCTGACCGATCCCAACCCGACCCAATTTCCGGAAACCATTCGCCCCTCTCCATTAGCGACCGCTCAAAGTCTACACCTCTATGCCAGACTTACCGTTATACCTTCCATGATTCAAGCACTGCTGGAACTCGTCGTCAAGCGTGGTGGGATTCAAACCATGCAACAATTTGGACTCCCGCAACTTCTTCAATTGTTCGTTGACATTCCTGTCCCGTATTGTCTTAAACGCCAGCTAATACTGATGATAGCGCCGACTTGATGGTCAGCTCGAGACTTGGTATGACACCTTCTTTTCCGTGGGTACTTCCATCCTTCTCCATTCTCAAAGGACCCACATATCAGCCTGACCATGATGCTATCATGATGTCGATGGTGATCGGTACTGGCTTCAGACAGCTAGATCCCACCGGGATGGACCTGGCAAATGCCTTGAGAGTTGCGGGCGAGGTTACTGTCGCTCTTGACCACTACCAGCAAGGCCGACCAAACGCCCCAAACCTGATCGATATAGTTAATGCAGCCAATGAAACGCACCACAAGCTATCCGGTTTCGGGCCGAAGATACCTCTCAATCCGCAAAGAACCGACTACTTATGGAATGTTTGCCGTGTGGCTGGCCTCATCTATAGCGATTTGGTTTTGTTTCCTCTGCCACCCACCGCCGGTGTTAGACCCCGACTTGCTGGAGAGCTTCTCCTTGCTATGGAAAATTTCGAAGTTTTCCAAGCGGAAGAAACTGCCTGTCTTGATCAAGGCACTGATATGGATGACTACACCCGCTTGCTGCTGTGGGCATTGACACTCGGAGGTCTTGCTTCACTGAACACTCCCAACAAGCCATATTTTGTGCAAAAACTGCAAGAATATGTTGTGCGATGGCCATATGTTTCCGACTGGCACGCTTACATCAATCTTATGGCTACATACTTGTGGTGGGACTACATACTCGAAGAGCCTGCTGCACAAATATGGACGGAGGTCACCTTGTCCTCTACGGATATGTCAAACCAAGGTTCGGTATTTGCAAGACCAAATAGTAACCCGTCTCCATCGGACTGGATACCGATTCTACCAGTCCAGCAGAGCAATTTGTCTGATTTCCATCGGCCGCCCCGTCGGGGTATACCAACACCAAGTTCTTCTGAGCAATCTCCACAGACGCCCGGGAATGTCCAAATAAGACTGTGATCGGTTTTTCTGATGACACCACAGTGTCTGCATCAAGCCGTGATGGACTTGATGATGCTGGCCACGAACACATCGGGCTGGCTCAGGAAGGGCGAATGCCCGGCTCCACACCTTAGTTCCTGCACGTCCGTCAAACCTGACTGCTTCACCATCATCTCCTGCACAGCGAGAGGCAGAGCTTGGTCGTCCTCGCAATATAGGTACGTCACTGGAATGTCGGTGTAAGCGACCTGGGTCAGCGGAGTGTTCTGGGCGATGGTGCTATGATGTTTCAATTTCGACGCCCAATGCTTCTGTTCTTCAGCTGGCAGGTCATGATAGAACACATGCTCGGGCATAGTTGCGTTGCAGCTGCCGTCTTCCTAGATACCCAATCTCGAGTTAATACTCCTGAAATAAGCGGAGCAGCGTTTTCACTTGCCTCCTCTTTGATCCACGGAGGAAGCCGGCCACCGAGCCCACCACACAGATCTTTTCCCAGCGGCAAAAGAAATGCACAGGCATAAAACAGTCGGACTATGCCGCCTTTTTGTCCTCGCTTCATCCTCTCAGCCTTCCCCAATCCGGCGGCTGCTTGTGTCCCTACCATCCCGCCATACGAGTGCAACACCAGTACAACATCTTCGCCTTGTTCAACTAGTTGCTCCAGCTCGGCCCGGACATGAGCCGCGTCGTCGTACAAGGTTGTGGTTGGGGGGATGCCACCGGTGGAAGGCTGCTGTGGACAGACCATGGTATATCCAAGCGCCTCAAGTTTGGACTTGACCGGCTCAAAGTACACCGGACCGTGCCATGCACCATGAAGGACGAATACCACCGGTTTAGGCGCCATTCTGGGATTGTCGATCTTGGGAGGGACGACATTTTTGAACAAGACAGAGGGGACTGACGGATCCTTATATGCACCAGCGTGTCAAAAGCTGCTTCCTCTGTGCTCAAAATATCAAAGGTCCCAAATGTAGGTCCCCAGCGGCATCGGGCACCACATTATTAAGCCTTTGATGAAGGTCTGACCACCCGTGGTTCCAAATATGCTGCCAGACTAATAACTAGTAATCATATTCAGAACCCAAACCATGCACAGTGCACACGTGATCTACGCGAAGCTCGCATGTTGCGGAGGGGAGACCTGATCGGCGCCAGGAAGCCAGTCTACTCGAGGAGGTTTTCGATCTACGGTGCAAGCTTTTTGATAGCAGTTGGGGCCGCGTGGGATCGTTCTTCTCAGACACCCTTTGCCAGTCCTCGGCGAGATGTGCTGAACAGGAGGCGCTTTTGATCATCTTCTCCCCGCTGGCGTTCGACGCGTTCGCAAAGACCCTCTTCTTCGGAGATACCCCGAGTCAAGTGCGGAGAGAACCGGACTATCTACTGTGCGAGTGATGAAATGCCTTGCATACAGCGTGTGAGGGATGGGAGAGTGCACGGACATGAGTGTCGAGAAAAAAGAAGGGAAACGCACGCTATATTATCGGGATCCGCGCTATGTACTGCCATCCCGATTCCCCACAGACGCCTAAGCTGCGGTCCCTGTCGATCCCTCACCTGTCGGTCTCAGACCAGCCATGCTCTCGGCAACCGCTCTATATATGTGCGGACGATTCTGGGCACGTTACGGTGTTCATTGCGTTGCAAACAGAGCAGACGAAGACTGTGAGTTGGATGTATGTAATTTGACTGCTCAAGTCCATTCATCGGGCGTCCAAGGTCTCACATCACCCCGTAGCCCCCTTGAATTATGTCTTGTCTATCTAACCGTACAGCTCAGTGTTGGCGAAGATGAGGGACTGGTCAAGGCAAAGGCAAAAGGCAAAAGCTACGCTCTACAGCTTGAGGTTCGCGAAGCTCCAAGTCGGCTCTCCACCCGTCTCAGCCTGATTATTGCCGCGATTGTCTTTCTTCGGCTTTATTTCCTTCGTGCCATTTTCGCCCGTCAGAGTAGCTCCGAAGTCGACTGGATTCCCCGGTCGTTGCGTCCTCTCTCGAACCAGTTCCTTGCTGCTTGCTTAGTGAGCTTACAGGTGATGGACCGACGACTGACGCTTCGCCAGCATGGATTGTTGTTGGTTGCTCAGCTGCTGAACCAGCGGCGGCCGTATTGTTTCTGTTTGACGCGCTTGCAGTAAGGAACTGCTGACTTGACGTCTGAGCGGTAGTGGAATGTTGTTGGCTCGTGGAGGAGTTGGGAACAGCAGCTGCATGTTGACTTGATGGACCCGTAATGGCTGTCGAGTGCTCATTCAACTTGACGTTTATATTTGCTTCTTCCTTTCCACGGTCAGTTGCTAGCAGTGGTCCGGCGGAGTGTGCTTTGGTGTCAGCTGCGACCGGTGGTCTCCCAGTAGTTGACTTGCCCAACACTCGCTTCCTGGATTGTGCCTTCACTCCCGCTACTCCTTTCTGAAGTCTGGAAGTGCCTCCCTCTCGGGTCGTTTTCCTCGTCTTCGCCTTCAGTTGGGATGAACCTGGCGTTTGGACTTCCTTTGGAAATGGTCCTGCGAATGTTGACTTGCCTAACCTAGTTCCTCCTCTACTTGCAGGCCGTCGTTCATGTCGTGGTCCTTCATCTTTGGATTCCCCTCCAGTTACAGATTTGTTCCGATCCTCATCCCTATCCTGGAGTGTAATGGCTTTCTTACCTGCTCTCTTCTCCTGCAGAGCCTTGTACTCTGCCGTGCTGAGCACACGGCCATCATTTATCGAGATTCGGATCGATGTTCCATGCGTGGGAGGGATGTGCTGTTGTGGTCGAGAAAGTCCTGTCTGAGAGGGCACCTGGCATGAATTGTCTCTCGTGTCTGGTGGTCCGTCGCAGACTGCGATTGGTGGCGAAGGGTCGCTACAGTGGAAACTCGAATGACTCTGCTGAGTGGGTTCACATATAGGGCTGGGACGATGAGAAAGAGGCGTGTGAGAGCTCTGGGTCTCGTTCGGGAGTCTGTACGGCGGAGTGTCTTCCGCCTGGTTGGCCAGGGTTGAAGGCGAGGTCCTATTCGGTCCTGGATCTCCTGGTCCCTGTGTAAGACGTTCAGGTCTCCGGTTACTAGGTCTCTGCGCAACTCGCTCAGGTCTTCGCCCTCCTGTACCATCTTCAAATCCCCGTGTCCGTCGACCTGGTCTTCGTTGTATCTGAATGCGGGTCTGCGAATTTTCTGGCAATATTTGTATACGAGGATGCACACCATTATTCCGATCCTGGTTTCGGTTTTGAGGCAATCGAGGATAGGGCTGCATAGGTTGAGGTCTAGGGGATCTAGGTCGACGAGGCTGGCGATAGACTAGACGACGTAAGGGCGGATGAAGAGGATGCACGTCGTCAAGATGATCTTCATTTTCTGCAAATATGAACGCACAGTTGTGAGCAGTCGAAATGCCTGAAGATTGGCGACGGTGCGGTCCACGTCTGTGACTGTTGAACGCATCATGATCATTGTCCCACTGATGACTTGTATTGACGGAGTTGAAGTTACCTCCACCACGCAGAGATTCTGTGGGGCGGCGCCCTTGAAAAGATTGATCCTGGGCTTCGGCTTGCTTCCGTGCTACTCGGGCTCGAAGAGCGCCACCGATTCTCTGATTCTGGTGTTGATTAAATGTATCTTGAAAAGCCTTGGACGAGGAAGTAGACCTGTTTGAGAGAATCCTTTGGACGCTGGAGTTAGTGGTTGAGTTAGATGTTCTCTTGTCCCAGAGGGTCTTCGGCCGCAAAAGCCATTTTCCGATTGTGGAAAGACGCTTCCTGCTGCTCTTGGTGATGCTCTCGGGAGGGGAACTGGAGTGCAGCGGCTGCCCTTCGGCTGCCCTATTTGCGCTTTTCAGAGATGGCTTCGGTAGTGATGAAGGCTCCTTATCTGCTCCGGCCCCATTCTCTGGGTCTGGCAGTTCCGTTGCGCCCATAACGATAGTGGAATTTCTTTCAGATATATCGACTGCATCCTCTGCCGAGATATGCTCCGCAGTTTGCTCTGGAGGAGCGATCATTTGTCTTACTCGCTGTCTCCATTCTCTGGAGTAGATGGAGCAAGGTGGGAGATTCCTTGAGGGTTGTTCGCCTCGGACAGAGAACCTAACGTGAATTTCACTCGGAATCTCTGAGACAGGTGAGATCCATCCGTTCTGTTGCAGTTCTTGGTTCTGCTCCTTTTTGATCCGTGAATATTTGAGCTGTCCTCGCTCTTTACAATATGGCCCATCTGAAAGTGCTACGCCTATATCGTCGCTGGGGTCGATCTGATTCGTGGTCTTCGTTGTAAACTCATCCTTAACGAAAGGCTTTTCGATATCGAAGCTGAGGTTGAGCGTTGAGTCCTTGAAGTCGAAATCAAAGGTGAGGTCCGCCGCTGGAGCAGCCGCAGGTGTCTCTGGTTGTCGACTTTCCCTTCGATATCCGCCGCACAGGTAGTGATCTCTGGTGCGAGTAAATCGATCCATACCTTCGGCAGTACCAGTGGCTTCTAGAGAGGCTGCTTGTAAACCGCAGTAAATCTTGTTCAAGAGGGCAACTAGCAGGATATCTAGGGTCCAGACGAAGAGGTACAATGGTCCAATAATGGTGGCCAGAAGGACAAAGCAGATCTGGAAAGGGATATTCGTAAGCAAGAGAGAGAAATCGGGGTCCGTCGAGCGAGCCCTCGACGCTGCCGGTAAATCGGGTATTGTCTGGGGCATTAGATATTTCTGCCTTGGTTCCGAAAACTTGGCAAGAAAGGTTCGCTGAAGAGAATTTGAGAGAAAGAGTTTGATCTCGGCTGGCTGTATGAGTGACTGACATCCTGGATTCAAGAAAAGCGTGAAACGCAGTGAATATCGGCCTGTAGTAACAAGTTGCACACCATATTCGGTCGTTGGTTCACATGTGACATTCAAATGACGCCGACCGGTCCAATTCAGCCTTCAAACGCTGATTGTCTTGAAGACTCCTAGACCGCTTCCGCCGGTGACCATGACCGTACCGGGCATTTGCGGGTGCCAGTGCAATTCTTTGCCGTCTTCAACGTGATGAATGAACAAGAGTTGCGGAGGGACCTTTTCGGCACCTTCACCCAAACCTAAGCCCGCTTCTCTGCCATATTCTTCATCATCAAGCTCGACCGCGAGATCCCACAGAGTTGCTGTATTATCAGCGCAGGCGACAGCTACCACGCTATCATCTGTCGGATGCCACTCTATTGAAGTGATGGGCTTCTTGTGGAAGTGAAAGTTAGCGACAGGACTCGGTTTGATCTGTGCGCCAGGTGCTGCTCCTGACTGAGGCTTCCATTGCCGCAAATCCCAAACTGCCCATTCGCCATCATCGGCGCCAGTGGCAAGCAAGTGGAATGTCTGGCGCGACCAAGACATCACGTTGACATCCGTGTTGCTAATCTTCACATCAACAGCGGGTTTGCGACTCTTACTTCGCGCATCCCACACCTTCACAGTGCCGTCGGAGCTTGCGGATGCAAAGACAAATTTCTCATTGGGTGACCATTGAAGTTCTTCCACTGCGTCAGTGTGGCCGACAAATGATCTGGTGTCGGTTACCCATCCGCCGCCCTCGGTTCGCTGTGTGCTGAATATTTGTCCGGCATTGTCACCGGAGAGAAGTCGACCGTTCGGGTGCGAGGAAGCTGGCGCCCAGTCCAGTGCGTATCCTTCTGTCTTGTGCACTCGGAGCGTGCTGAGCGGCTTCGAGGCATTCGGAGGCAGTGTGTAGCCTGGTGTTGAAAGAGAATGGAGATATGGTGACACATCATGGATCAGAACCTGACCATTTTCGAGGGATGTAGCCGTCAATGTCTGAGGCATTTGGGCCATATCGGCAGCGGCAGAGGCTGGCTGGAATGCTCTAATTCTATTGGTTGTGCTTGGGAGCGGTATCGACCTCGACTCGAGCACGGGATCAGATGAGCCCTCGTCGTCCTCATCGTCGTCGCTATCGCTTTCCGAATCTGTCTGATTTCCACGATCCATCTTCGATAGACTGCTCAATCGCAAAATATACATTTCATTCTCTTTGGCGCGTGACGACTCAGCCTGCGTGCCCGCAACGGCATAGACTGTCCTTGGATACTGCTTGCGATTTCCCCCCAGATTATCTCGCACCACGTCAAAAGATAGACAGGGCCACGATGTTGACATGAGGTGAAGCATCTCGTAGGTGGACGGGTCCGGCGTCAACGACATTCCAGGTTGCAATATCGATCGGCCTGGGATAAATGTTTGCTCCTTCGTGTCGACATCCATAGCATCTTGTGCCTGCTCGGCTTCTCTTTCGGCGTCCGGCCGCCCATCAACGCCCGCTTCCATGATCTCGTCTTCCGACTCGTATTCATCTTCGAATTCGTCTTCGAAGTCGAGGGTGGGGTCACCGTTTGCACTCGAATCTGGTCGCTGCCCTGCCTTGAGGGACTCTAGGTTATCCTGGTCTTCGGCGGTTCTTTTCGACATCTTGATCAGTCGAGCGTTCTGTCCACAGTGTCACAAGGAAGGCGAGGCCTGGTGGCCGCGCAAGAAGTCTGCGTTTCTCTCTCCGCACATGAATTTCGAAATTATTTTTTTCTCCAATAAACATGCTGATGTAACACTGGTCACGTGCATATGTGGGATGTTCGCTGCCCGAATGCGGATTTGCGTCTTCTTCCGGTTGTGCATGAAGTCCAAGGGTACATAACTGTAGCCTGCTATTATTACCTAGATACTCTTCCGGTGGAAGGGTCTGAATCTCCAGGATGAGGGTCTATAGCCGCCTCATTACCGACCCAGACCAGTGTTGATTCTGCTCCCCCAAATCAGTGAGATAGCCTCGGCAGTTCTACGGGCCTGCCCCCAGATCTGCACACTCGACACCTCCAGTCAACTAACTAATCCTCAGGTACAAAATTGCATGCTCTGCTCAAAGGTCGAGGACTGCTCTCGTGAGACTGTCCCGGCAGTCAAGACAGAAAGTTGATTTCCTGAATTCTTCCTGCGCACCTTGACCTCATTCTGCATCCATACCTTTTGCCTACGCCTGTCTTTCCCTGCCCCTCACCTCGACCTGAGGCGCATTGAACGCACAAGTCAACACTTGGTGGTGTGCGCACCTTGCACCACGCAGCTTGCACCTCGCACCTCGCGGTCGACGGCATCAGCGACTCTGAACATTACCTCCGCATTTTCTAAGCTCCAAGTCAGTAAAAGATATTTTAGGGCGATGACGGCCGTCCCCAAACGGCGCCTCACAGCGCTGTCCAAGCAACTTGTGGAAGGAATACCTTCTGAGGGCACATTTGAGGAGATTCCTCGTATCAGACACGTCGCAGAAAGCTCAGCAGGACCAAGAGTCAAGGGGAAGGTTGTTATAGTTACTGGTAAGTCCAAAGGACGCAACACTTGAAGAGCCGCCTTAGCCTCCGTTAGGAAAACTCGTTCTCATTATAATTCCTCTTTAGGATGCAACTCTCCCATCGGCATTGGTCGAGCGTCTGCGCACCAATACGCTCAGAATGGCGCCAAAGCGGTCTACATTTGCGATTATGATGACAAGTATTTGGAAATGCATAAGCGGGAAATGGCCTCCTTGTATCCCGAATGCGAGGTCCATTGCGTGAAAATGGACGTCGGGGAGGAATCTCAAGTGAAAGCCGTGGTGGATCAATGCATGGCCAGATACGGCAGACTCGACATCATGTTTGCAAATGCTGGCATAGTGGGCGTGCCCAATACGTTCGAACACATCTCGAGCACAGCATTCATGAACACACTGAGGGTTAATACGGTGGGTGTGTTTCTGTGTTTCAAATATGCAGCCATCGCGATGCAGAAGACTGGTCCCGAGAAGGAATATCCGGGGGGTAGCATCATTGGCACGGCATCGGTGGCTGGAATTAGGTCGAATGCTGGGGGTACGGATTATTCAGCCAGCAAAGCTGCAGTGGTGTCGATGGCACAGACCATGTCCTATCAATTAAGTGGGACAGGAGTGAGGGTCAATGCTATCTGCCCAGGCGTGATTGAGACTGGGATGACCAAACCCATGTATGATGCGGCACGAAACCGAGGCACAGAGAAGAAGATTGGCCAGCTGAATCCACTGCAGAGAGGTGCGGTGGCCGACGAAGTTGCCAGGGTCGCCTTGTTCTTAGGGAGTGACGAGGCTAGCTACGTCAATGGTCAGGCCTGGGCCGTATGTGGTGGGTTGAGTGCCGGACATCCCTTCGTCCCAGGCAAGTTAGGTTGAGGATCGTCATAGATTTGAACCTAGACTCAGCCATTCAGGTCTTTTTGAAGGACTTCCAGGACCCTTTTCTCGTCGATGTTGTCCAAAGAAACGAGGTCAGGCCCATCTGCTTTGTCCTCCGGAGCGTAAGTTGGCAGGTTGACAGGAATTTCTGTCCCATACTGTTCGTTGTAATTTTCTTCGGTGATGAATGGGGCTGGTAAATTCTCCGGGCCTTCTTGCCGGACGTAGAAGGTCGGAAACTCCAGGATAGCCTGATCGCGGAGAACATCGACCAGCTTCGAGTCCGAAGCAACCGGAATCAAGCATTTCACCTTGGATATCGTGTCTGGTTTGAAAAGATAAAACTGGAGATCCTGTGATGCCTGTGGGGGTTTTGGAAGTTGCCCTTTCCTTCGCGTCGTTTCATCGTTCTTGTCGATGCCAGTCTGGTCATTAACTGATTCTTGGACAGACTCGGATCCTGGGTGTACAGGGGCTCCTTCCACCTTCCTGTTATGCGAGCTCTCTCCGTTGCTCCCCCCGGCAGCGACCGACTGAACAGATCTGGCATCGGGTTGAAGAGCTGATACAGACGTTGTTTCAGCATCACTTCGCTTGCGTTTCTTGCGGTGGACGGCGTGTTTCCCAAATGCAAACAGAAAGGCTTCCTCAACCGTTCTCGACTCGAGTACATTGCAAGTTTTCTTGTCGCCGTCATAACATAACCATTCAGTCGTCCACATGATACAGTTTCCATGTCCCGCCCAATGAGACTTGTTCTGTTTGTTTCTCGATAGTCCTTCCGGTGCCTTGATCAATCGTATACCTCTCTTTTCGAGTTCGGCGGTGAACTTCCGGCTACCCTCCTGGCCCTTTCGTGTGATGCCACTAGGGACCAAGTCAATCCCTTTGCTAATGGTAAGTTCGTCTGCACGCGCTAGGGATCTCTCGACGGAAGTGATGAAGTTGAAGTCCTGATCGATAGAGGCTGGTGTGGCCAGATCAGCTCGCTTTCGATAGGCGGTAGGGTCTCGAATGCCTGAGCACTGAGCCCAGGACTTGTGGCGCTTGACGCATGGGAGGGAGCATGTGTGAATTCCACATCGAGGGCAAGTGTATTTGATAGGATTGACGTGGCTGTTCCAAGGTCACAGATTTAGTCTTTGTTGCAAACACTGAGAACAGATGTTTCAAGCTCACCAGATAGCACAGAGATCGGTCAATATCAGGTCGCTGCCCGTTTCTTGCATAGCATAATCGATGGAAGTGAAGCATGACACTGCAGATGCAGGGACAGAGGTTATGTATTCATGGGATTTATTTTGATGCTACTCCAAGATGGCTGGGGCTGGATTTTTTTGCACCGCGCCCGTTATCGATAAGCAAGCGGCACTCCAGAGTCCTGTGCTGGCTACGTCACTGCGCAGCCTCGTTCAGCCTCGTTTGAGAACCGCACTCCAGCCTATGTATCAACTGAACCTCCTACAGCTCTCCTCGACCGTCGCCTTCTTTTCCTCGCTGAACATCCGTTCATCTCCCAACTCACTGTAGTCGTCAATGCTGCTATCACCATATAGGTGGACAGTGGCATTAATGACCTCGTCACCCTTGTTGATGGTATTACACTTGGCGTCATCCAGGTGACGAATTATGGTCTGAGTGCAAGTAGATAGCTAACACGCTCAGTTTCAGCCCAAGCAGAACACTATTAAACCTCCATCTCCCTAAAACGCAAAACTGGCCGTCGATGACAGTAGCACTTCCTGGTCAAATGGGTGGGAGCCTTTAGCGCCAGCAGTCTGTATAAAGACTAGGTAGGATATTGGAGTTGGAAACTGGTGGCGCTGCTGTGAATGTGAGAATCAGGATGGTGGGCATAAATTCGGGGACGACACGAAAATCGGCCTGAGGCTTGCTGCCGATGGGCTAAGAAGAGGCCAAAGGAATATAGAGTTCGGAGCAGCGTCAATGGGACTTGACACTAATATCTGTTCTCCCTTGCTCTGTTCGTCCTCTTCTCTTTGTTGGTGCATGTTGCGCTCTCGCTGGTTAGAACCCAAAAACAAATTGGATCAGATGAGCAGGACAAGCCAATTCATTGGCAACGCACTAACCTTGTTTGCTTCGCTCTTTCCGTTCCATTGGGATCAGAGTTTAGAGGACATCCTGGCAAACCTAGGTATGTAGATAGACAAAGGTCAATCGCTCCTGGCGTGCACTGGCACGTTTTCCAGCAGATCATGTCATGGAATCTTGATTGGACGCAACCCCGCGGATTACCTTTGATGGAGTAGCAGAGGACGACCCCTGAGGAGTGCAGCGTTCCATTCTGGAAGGATGACAAGAACCTTGATGCGCGGCAATGGACCAACAGGAGCATGTTTGTCCATGCGAGACAGAAAACGCATGTCCACTTGCTGGCATGGATCCTCAGCCTTGACGTGAAACAAGTCCTGGGACGAATGCGGCTTGGGTCGCGAATAAGACGGCAAAATCGTCTCCTAGGCTTCTCATTCCCGTGTGCAACTCTTGTGTCGCGAGCGCGCAGGCTCCATGATTGACTTCCGTCCCGGCAGAGAACTTCGAGGAGATGCAGTCCGTAGTTAAAACTTTGAATGGAACGTTGCCAATTGCGTGCTGGTGCTTTACATAAAAAAGCATGTGGCAAGACGGCTGGAACACGAAAGACGCGATACTAATGCCTCCATCGAATCATCAATATGCTCGGCGAATTCCCTCCCCGGAGAATGAAATGTGTAAGTAGGTACTCCGTTTGTAGACTGTGCTCTCGGCAGTGTCTTTGTTGGGCCAAACAACAGCATCCGTATGTACGGAGTACAAGGTAGAGCGGCGAGGGGTTCTCTGTGATACCTGCTATACGAAAGGCTAGAAGCCCAGAAGGCTAGCCACATCCCTAAAAGAAAAGCAACCCAAAAGAGAAGTTGAAACCCCCTGAAGCCCACCCAAGCAAGTGGGCCGCAGGTGTGGAGGAGGAGGAGGAGGCAGCACGGCCTTTTTCCTCCCCCCAGAAAACCAGAAAAAGCCTCAGCCAGCCTGTGATGGAGGTGGCCAAAAAAGGCCTGCCACAGGTTGCACCTTCTGGCACTCAATCCGTCACCCAGGCCATCAACCAAGTTTTCTGGCTCATCACAGACAAGTGGATCAGGAGTGTTGGTTACCAGCCAAATTGAGGGCTGCCGGGGGAACAAGACATGGCCAGGGTGCTGCAGGGCACCAGGGGCACCTTCAACCCAAAACGGCGTGGCTCGGTGTGAGCGGGCTGGTCGACCCCTGGCCGGTGTGTGATGCCTCAGCTCCTGGCTAGACCCAACATGGGGGACGATGGGATGGATAGCTCTTTTGGATGTTCGATGATTTGCAACAAGGGGGCCCACGAGCATGGGCACGGCTCAGGTACAGGCGCAGGCGCAGGCGATTGAAAGGCTAGTGGGCAGAGATTCGCCATTCGATTCGTGCACACAGGACGAGGTGGGTAGAGTACCTGGACGGAGGACTTGGTGCTCGTAAGTAAGTAGCTGGCGCTGGATAGAGACTGGACTTGTATCGACATGGGCAGCTTTGAGAGGGCATGGGACTCACCAGATTCGCTCACTCTTGTAGCTGATGCTGTCTTCAAACTCGCAAGAATGGGAGCACTGAGGACTTTTGAGGACTGGGCCTCCACGCACCTCGTCCGAGACCCCGAGCAACCAGCAAGATGGGGGGAGATGGCGACCGTGCTACCTACCCAGTACTTACTCGGGTGCCATTCTCGGTTACGGCTTGTAGGCGGGCACAGAGTGTTGAAAGTGGTTTCTGACCCCTGCAAGCCTCATCTTGTTAGCTGCATATCCGCAGTACTGGCTGGTACTAGTCGTGGCTCTTGATGTGCCTCCGGCCCGCTTGGCCTGACACCTCTTGCTGCGCTTCTTCTCGCTTCCAATGCCAGATGGACTCCTGAAATCTATGGAGCTCAAGGAGCTTCAATTGTGCCTTGCAACAATCTCTCCTGGCACCTACGCCCATTCCAGTGCTGGTCTTGCTTTTCTATCCTCCCAACGGGTTCCGACCGCTGGTTTTTTTTTTCTTTCTTCTTTACACCGCGGGGCCTGTCTCTGAGCCAACGTCCTCTTCCCCTCCGTGTCTCTTGAAGAGAAAGGAATTGTCTTTCCGGCGCAGATACTCCAAGCTAGAAAGGCTGAGGGTGTCTTGGAGCTGGCCTTTGGTTCCTGGTTGAGTTGCTGGACAATTGATATCCCACACCACACACGGCTTCAGACACTGAGGCCAACCCTCTCTACCGCCTCGGAATCGAAACCATGGGCCCTTCGCTGAGAGGTCATACCTCTATGACTTCCATGGCTGCCCGACCTCAGACTCGCGATACAAATCGCCCTGCTACCCGAGAACAAGCAGTCGACAATGCCATGGTTCCCAGCCGAACCTCCTCTCTACATTCACGAATCACCCAGCCTCTCCCCTCCACTCTGGCCAAGTCGAACAATCGACCTACTCCAAAGACTCTGACACATGCATATATGGTGTGTGGGGTGGGAAGAGAGCCGTCGCAATGGGTCAAAGCACCTCCTCCGTCACACGGCAAGATCCAACATATGAAGGGAGCTGTTGGGCAGTTCTGGCTTCCCGAGATCTTGGGAAGCAGCCCCAGACTCGAGAGTGACAATGAGATTGCAAGAGCTCTGCACAGTGCTATGAGGGTAGGTTGCTACTGCTGCCAGCTGTCCTGATTCCAACACTGACCATCATACAGGCGTGCTTTCCACATGATGTCGAGATCTGCACTGGCAGGAGCCAGCCACACTGTGTGCATCACTCATTCGTGCTCCAGCAGGATTCCCAGCACACTCTGTACGGCATTGCCCTTCGAGTGTGGTCACGGGCGGACGAGAAACGAGCCGAAACCATTCGTGATCTTCGTCGCAAGACCGAACCTGACTATAGAGATGTCGCTGATGAGACTTACTGGATTCCCTACTGCTTGAGCTTCCTCTCCAGATATCCTCTATACAACTTGTTGGGCGACTACCTGCGAGGAATGTGGATTCACTGGAACAAGGCCACCAACTTGTTCCACGCTGAGGAGGTCTCGAGAATCCTCAGCTTTCCTGCTCCACGACTGAACGACCTCGTACGGATCGATATGAAAGATTATGCGCTCTGCTATCAATTCCCGTCTTCGCCTACTGGATTCCAGAACTTCAATATGTGGCCACTTTTCTGTTGCTTGAGCATTCCCAATATCGTGGGCCTCATCGAGGCGGCTGTATCGCCTACTCGCCGCATCATTCTCACCAGTCACCACCCAGCCATGCTTACAATCGCAGCTGAGACCATCAGATTTTGTGTCCGAGTCTACGAATGGAGCGGTCTTTATGTTCCCGTCGTCCACGCTCGTAATGCTAGTGAAATGGTGCAAGAGCCTGGACCATATATTCTGGGTATCACCACTGAATGTCGATCACTCTTCCAGCCTCCTAAGGACGCTCTTCTGGTCGACTTGGATCGGAATCTCGTCATCACCGATCATCCTCCGAATATCCTGACTGCTGGTCAGCGCACTAAGATGATCAACCGTCTAACGCAAGCGTTGAACACCGACGTTGAGATTAGCGGTGTCCCCCAACATCTCAAGTCTGCTTATGGCGGTGGCAAGCTCATCCCCGCCGGACAGATCATCGTTCTACGTGGCGAGGTTGAAAGTGTCCAAGACCCCTCGTGGTGGAACCAAGACGCCGTCATGGCAGTCATGGACCACGTCTGCGAGAAACTTGGCCGCAATACTGGCGTCAAGGCCATCTTTGGTGGCAGCATGAAGAAACCCCTGATGACCAAGATCTCCATGAGACACATGAATGAGATTGTTCGAGAACGTAACCAGTATTCGAGAGACGCACTTGAAGCATGGCAAGACTTCATCAACTTGAAGGGCCGCATGGATACAGAGCTTGCCAAGGTTGCGAAGAGGAACAACTATCTCGAACAAGAAGTCGAGACCTGGAAGTTGCAATTCCAGAAATTCCAAGCCTTCGTCGAGTCTCTCAACAAGGAATTGGCTGAACTTCGTGTCAAGATTGAGTCTCACAAGCGTGAGAATCGCAGACTTACCGGTCTCATCGATCAACAAAAGGATGACGCTGCTCGTCTTGCTCTTCGCTTGTCTGGCACTGAGAGACAGCGTGATAACGCACTGGAGGCATTGGTGCTTCAGCAGGGTATTGCCGAAGATCTGGAGAAAGAGCGTGCTCGCAACCGCAAGGAAATTGCGGCCCTGCAACATACCAACCAGACCCTCCAGAGACAGCGTGATGAAGCTCAACGTGTCGTTCTCCACCTCCGATCCCTCATCACCGGTCAGACCCACCACATGGAACACATTGTTCGTTCTATTGGGTCTGCTTCGGAGCTGGCAGAGTACATCAATGAAGGGTATGAAGACGAGGAGGATGAAGAAGTAGAAGAAGAGCAAGACGAGGAAGAGCAAGATGGAACTGGTGAGGATGGCGACGGACTCAAGAGCGTGACCGCCGGATCAGGCAAACGACCATCGAGATCTGCCTCCATTGACGGCCAAGATGTCACGCCGCAAATGGAGAACAAACTCCTAGCCGCCAGTAAGAGAGCTAGCAAACGCTATTCAGAGCTTAGCATGTCTGATGTGGCCGATCGCCATCTTCGTGACAAGACGGATGCCATTGCCGATATCATTCGCAACATCAGTGAACAATGTGCTGCTGCTGTCGAAGGGCTTCAGCTCGCCAACGAAGCGGCTGATGTCGAAGAGGACGAGCAGGCTGAGGGGGACGAGGCGGGCATGTCGACCTCAACGGGCCATGCCCGACAAGACAGCGAGAATTTGTCTCCTGTTGACCATGGCGCCACCGATTCTCGTGCAGGCACAGGCCATCTGACTCCTCAGAGCGAACGAAGTTCGATTCCTCCGACGCCGGACTTGGTTCACCAACGATCCAGCACCGCATTGAGCATGGCAAGCACAGCACCAACAAACTACACTGCTCGCGAGTCGCTGAACCACAACACTCGAGGTCCAGATCGGACGAAGATTGTTGAAGACGAAGATGCTGAACGTGCCCACGCAAATATTGCCAGCGGCACGGGCAGTGTGAAGGGAGACTCGGTGTCCGAGGAAAACGTCAAACCGTCTCCTGGTCGAGGCCCCGTTCTCAGCCGCGTCGTGGAGGCGTGAGAGACCAGATTGAAAACCGAACAATTTTGCATGCAATGGATTTGGATTTGGATTTGCATCGAACTTGGGATGGCAAGGAGCTTTGGCGCAATATCTCTTGGGAACTGAGCGGCACGAACAATCTCATGCCCTTTGCCCGTCGTGCGTCTCGAGGCAATATCTTTGCCCTCGCTTTCCGACGCTCGGCATGTTCCTACATTTGTTTCTTTGGTTAATCTGTAATTGTTGGTGTGGCTGTCATGGTTTTACGGGCTCATATGGTGTGATATTCCTTTTTTGTGTGTGTGTGTGTGTGTGTGCGTGTGTGTGTTGCGACAGGTATTTTTCATGACAACCGAGTTGGATTGCCGAGTCGAGGCAGGAGACTTCACTTGATGGCCTTGCAAAAATGTTGACTTTAGGAAATGGAACCAGAACAAACAAAGTGTTTGAGCATCTAGATGTAACTGTACCCGTTGAAACAGGGCGCGGGCAAGCCAGAACAGAGCAGAGTCCTATATCAAAGTCAGAGTTTTGCATTCTAGTCAACTGCGTCCCTTGGGACGTGATTTTTCTTCCTGGTCTCATTGCTCCATCTGTCCCTGCTCTTGCGCCTGCGCCTGCTCCTCCTGAACCTTCACTACCGCCTTCAACGCCCTGTCCCTTTTCTTGATCTCGGCCGCGCTGGGCACCCCATACGCCTCGACCGTCTGCTCGATCACGGTGGCCTTCCAGCCTCCGGACCCATCACCGTCATCCATGCTGATCTGGTCGCCAGCATCATCCTTCCAGACGGCGTCGATGGCCTCGCCGATATTGTCGAGGAAGCCGGCCATGCCACGCACGCCGCCGCCGAAGTTGTACATCTGGAAGGGCCCCGCCACGGCCCAGCGGGGGCCCAGGCTCGCGCGCACGATCTCGTCCAGATCATGCACAGAGCACACACCCTGTTGCACCAGCCGGCACGCCTCGCGGAACAGGATAAACGACAATCTGTTCGCGACGAAACCCACACTCTCCTTGCGGATCGTGATCGGGCGGTGGATCGAGCCCAGCGAGGAAAAGTAGCTCCTTGCGAATGCGGTTTCGGTGGCGGAGGTGCTCGGCGACGGGACCAGTTCGAGCAGCGGCATCAGGTGCGGCGGGTTGAATGGGTGCACGATCAGGAGGCGCGCGCGGGCCGAGGCGATGGCCTCTTCTGAGAGATCAAGATCACCGGTGGTGGCGGTGAGGTGCGCGAGTTGCTGGCTCGCGGGGATCCCGCTCGTCGACGACCACAGGTGCGTGCTGGCGCCCACGTAGCGCAGCACCTCAGACCATGTCCGCTGCTTGAACTGCATGTTCTCGGGCCCCTGTTCCTGCACAACCGTCGCGTGCTGCACGGCCTCGCGCAGCGAGGTGCAGAACCTCAACCGGCCTGACGCCGTGAGCTGCTCGATCGAGGACTTGCCCTCGGACCCTAACCCTGGCGGAGAAGTCGGGAGGTATAGCGGCAGCATAGCGGCGACGTGCTCCTTTAAGTCCGGGCGCGGGTCGAACACCGACACCCGCGCGGCCGTGTAGGTCAGATGCAGGGCCAGGAAGGAGATTCCTATGGCGCCGACGCCGATCAGGGCGATGTGCTCGGCCGCGTGCGACGACACCGTGGTCGCGGCCATGCCCGTGGTTGTAGATGTCGATGCGGATTCAGACGGCGGTTCTTGGAGGCCTGGCATCTTCGCAGGGTATCGCAAGGCACAGAGTATGTGAGAGGGAGAGAGAGGGAGGGAAAAGAGTGTTTGTGTATAGACACGGATTTCACCAGTCAGGCAGCTTTAAACAGGCCGGGTCGGGTCTGGTCTGGTCTTGCCCTGTCTTGGTTGAAGATGGAGATGAGAGTCCTCAGTCGAGAGTCGAGATTTGGATTCTCTTTGCACCGATCAATAACCAGCGCCTTTGCCCTTTGTCTTGCTCTTCCTCCTATGTCTTTTCGTTCCTGATTTTGCCCTCTGTGCCAGGTAAACCTGCCTTTCGAATATTCTCACCTTGACGGCCTATCGATCTATCTATCTGAAGTGGATTATTGTTGTTATTTCCCCCACGACAGGCCAAAGGAAAACATTCACCTACTCACAAACACACTCACGTAGGGCGGAGAGATGTCCTCGGTATGCTATTGAGTTACATAGGAACAGGGAGTGGATGGCCCGAGTGACAGCCGAGAGGTTGCCAGGTTTTCAAAAGACGAAACACTATTCGCTCTGTGAGGGTTGTGTATAAAAGCTAACTAGGTGCTCCGCAACAAATACCTGCGGCGATTGATTGGCAAGACACTTCTCATAGCAAGCAAGACAAGAGAATGAGGAGCGAAGAGAAGATGCTGTTGCATACATGCTGCAAGTCCAAGAGATCAGCTCCGCCCTCTTTTGACGAGGTCCGAATCGGATATTGATGGGCTCTATGCCAATTTCATGCTTTCATATGTGGGCAAGGTATTAATGTGACTTTTCGACGCCTCTACATGGCATCTGTGCTCTTGACAGGGATGACGAGGATAACACATCCCTCAACCACGGATACAAGTGTTGTTCAACGTGGGTGCCTACCGCGGCCCCGTCAGCTGGAAGGATATGGATTCATCCTTTCAGACTCGCACCGGACCTAGCAACTCCAGCTCAATGGAATATAGCGATATTCCCACCTTGGTCCACACTGACCACGCATCCATACGGTTTCCTCAGCATTACCACGTCAGTGATTGAATCCAGATGAGTTCGGAGTAGTTGCTGCTGCGCGGCACTGATAATCGTGTTGCGGGGTGGTTTGATGGCTTGAGGGGTTGAAGGCGTGGATGAAGTGCTTGTACTGGAGTTTCTGTGTATGTTCGGTGTCCCGGGCCGGCTGCTCGTCGTGGCAGTTTGCGTAGGTGTGTTCGATCTTCTCGTAGGAGTTGAAGCTACATGAGTTGTGGCATCTCTCGAAAAACGAGTATAGGACGATGTTTTCCTCGACGGCTGAGCCGAGGTTGCGGCTTCCTCGCTGATATTGTCCTTTTCCTGTACGAGCGCGATCTGCGCTCCAGCGCTCAGGCTCAACGGATGCGACACTTCATATTTGTACTTAGACTTGACACTCCCGGCCGGCGTGAAGCTCTCCTCACTTGCATCATGTAATTGTGGTCCGGAGACAATGAAGCTGTTCTCCGGTCGACCAATGTCCCAGTATCGTAATGCTCTATCAACACCGCCAGTAAAAAGTATGGAGTGCTTGTTGGGGTTCTCTGGGTTCGAGCTTTGGGTGTAGTCGGTGAAAATGTACATCGCAAGGATCGGAAAGGTAGAAACCGAGCCCGAGCTGGACGACGGGGTCGACTTCTTCGTAGGTGAACCGGCAGATATCTCATTTGGGGTCGGCGACCGATGCAATTGAGGTTCAATCAAGCCGTCATTCTCAGAGACCGCCTTGGCAAATCGTGCCAGAATCTTTTCGCTGCTCTCTTCGTCCGGAGACCACGCTTCATATGGGCGTGTCTGCCCACCTTTGGGACTGAATGTACTTGGCCGTAAAACTTCGCGGCAAACCATCTTTTCAATGTCCCAGGTGCTGATCTCTCCACCAGCGCTCACCATCACCCATCTCCCATGACCTTTGGCAGGATGAATCAGGAGCCGATCTATGCGAGAATTGGTTTGGATGCCAAAGCTACGCAAGTGCAATTTGAACCGCAAGTCCCACAGGTCCAGAATTCCGTGACTCGTCCCCAAGAGCAACCAATGGTGTTTCCTGTCAACACAAAATGTAGTCGGTGTACCGTGATGTACCGGGTTCTTCATGCTGTGGAGGATTTCCATGTTCTTCATGTCAATGACGAGAATTCGACATTTGTTAGTCGCTGCTAGTAAGATAGATTGCGAGGTTGGCGTGCGATAATGATGAAGCCAGACGGCGTATTCTGAAACGGATCCAGCAGCACTACCATCGAGGCCGCTGACATTGTTCACGGCTCGATTGGATGGTATTAGGTAGTCCCGGACGAGACTCGGTCTGCCATATCGGGAAGTCTCACCACCTTCGACACTCCTATAGTCAATTCGTAAAGCATGAATACTTCCATCGTCCGCCCCACTGAGAAAGGTGTGCGTTTCCTCGATGAAGCAAAGACTCTTGACCCTCACTCCCTCGGCGCGTCGATGTGTATACCTCGAGCGCGCCGTGACATTCTTTTCCAACCTGATCGTGTCCCAGATCTTGCAAGTTCCATCATCTGATGCTGTCACGAAGAAGGCGTGATCAGGGGCTGCACACACTCGATTGATGGCAGCTGTATGCTCCGAAAACTGAGTCAGAAGTTGGCCTGCAGGGCGCCACGGTTCGCTGCGAAACTTCTCTTCCTGTTGCGCCGCTTTCCCGCTAGCCTGTTGTAAGACGTCGGTAGCTCTCCGAATAGGTGTCCTAGTGTCCGCGGGAGGTCTATTCCCGCCAAAGTCCATTTGATCTATGGGAAAATTCTCCAAGAAATGATTGTCCAGCAGTCGCAGAACATTGGCGTCGTTCCCTTGGTATGAATGGTTGGGCTCATAGAGCGGCGTTCTAGTCCCGCTGCCACGAGGCGAAACGGACCTTGATTTGGCGACCACATTGGCGGTCACTGACAACGCTGAGGGTCCGCCCGTGCTTCGTCGATGAAACTGCCCATCTACTTCGACCTTGCCAAATGCATTCTCCGAGATCGTGGAAATTTCTGGGTCCGCCTTTGCGGAGTCCGTTCGATTCATCAAGTTCAAACCGCTGGCTCGATGTCTGAGTTCGAACGAGGTGTTGCGACGCAATGACAGCCTATCTCCATTTAAGGAAGTCTCGCCATTTGAGATGCTTGGCCTGGAGGACACACTTGCCCTTTCCACTGCTATTGCAGGCGCGCCGTTGGGCCTTGTTTCGGAGGGTTTGCGATGCTGGATGTCCATGGGCTTAGTTGCGGGCGTTGCCGTTCCGCTTGACTGCTCTGTGGACGATATCCTCCTCGACATATGGTCGTCGATACTGGTTGACGCATCAAGAAGAGCATCTGCCAGACTATGTCTCTCATCCACTCTTGATCTTCTCTGCGTCCTCCTAGGTCCACTTGTATTCTCTCTAATCGGCTGACGCGAATCAAAGAAGACGTTCTGCGGGGTAACATTGATCTGATTTAGAGGGATGATATTACTCAACAAGTGATATTTTTCATCTGAATCCTCAAGTGGTTTGTGCCTGGAAATTTTCAATATGTACTCCCGCAGCGCAAGAAGCTTGATTTCATCATCCGTGGTCATTCCGAGGTTTCGTAGACTCTCGAGAGATATTTGATCATCTTTGTCTTTTTGAGAAGGGGGTATTCTGGTCAACAGCCGCTTTGTGAGCGCCGACGGATTTTGCGGAGTTGTGGGATCGGATAGTGTCAATGCACCATCTCGGCTTGCAGCTGTCCAGAATAGGCTGTTTCCCTTCCTCGCTGCCCAGTGGGTGGCGGAATCAAACACTATCTTCGGCAAAGGTCGCTTCAGATTGTCCAATATTCGCTCTTCCGTCAGGGCCGAGATCGGCCCTTTTAAGAATGGCTGGATGATGGGGAGGACAATGCAGTACTGATCGGCTGCTGGGATGTACTTGGCAGACAAAACGATGAATTGTACAGCACTCTCGCGCACCCAAATACTGGGATGGATCGAAAATCTTGCGGCGATGCCGACAAGTTCCCAGGTTGTGCTCTTCTGCAACAGACCCAATGCAGCCATCCGGGCTAATGATCGAAAGACTTTCTCCACAACAAAGCTCTCGGGATCAGTCAAGGAGCCAACCATCACTGGCAATATGAACTTCTCTAGGCTTGTGGCTCCAATGTAAGAGGCGATTCCCACAAGCGCTTCAAAAAATGAACACCTCAGGATCCAGTCTTTGTCGTTCAGGTAGGTGTTAAGGTGTGTTAATATCACATCACTGGACTGTTGACTGCCGAAAAAGACGCAGAGTCGGGATATTGAGCCCAGCAAAGCTCTTCGGACAGATGGTTCCGGGTCCGTTATCAAGGCAACGGTCGACTCTTCAAAATGGGGAACGATCTCGCGTCGGCTATAGTCGTAGAGAGCATCATACGATTGCTGGGGAGCTAATTCATCTTCTCGTAACGCAGACAAGCGCCCGTCAGCCCGGATGGCATGGAAGATGTCGAGCACTCGTTCAGCAGACAATGCCAAAGAAGCCAGGCAGGATGCATACGCGGAGCGCACAAGGATGCTGGGCTCACTTGAAGCGCCCAACCCAAAATGTTTCAGACGCGGCAGGATATACTCTGGAAAGACATATGCATTGATCGGCGAGACGACTTCAATCATTTCGAAGATTGAGGTCATTGCGTAGATTGCTGCAGCCCTGACCACGTCTGATTGATCTGCGATCAAGCCAACAATGTACGGTAGGATTCGATCCAACTTCGCCTCATCTGGGAGTCGTTCAGCGAATGCAACCAAAAGATCGCATGCCTTGAGCCGTGCTGATGCCTTTGCCGTATTCCTTAGACTAGACTCGACAAGAGTGAGAAACAGTAAACTACCGTCGTAAAGGCTAGGATCTGCATCCGGCGTTTTGAATCTGTTGTTGGACTTCATCGTCAACGGCGATCGCGAAGACTGTTTTGTGGAACTTGGGCCATAGCCGAGGAAGAAAGAGATCTTGTCAAAGTCATGATAGACGCGTTCTATCTTCTCATCGAATTCGCTCAAGCTCCTGAGATTCAGTTCCACGGGTTTCAGCGCAGTCGCAGGCCTAGTGAGATCGAGCATATACTGATGGAGAAAGCTGTAAAAGTAGTCGGGAAAGATCTTGGACCGGTAGAAGGAGAGGTGTTGTTCTGCGCTGTAGCGCTTCTCGGGATCCAGTTCGATCATGTTGAGAATCATCGCCCGCACTTCGGGATCTTCGATCTTGTTGAGATGGGTATGCTCTGGGCTATAATCCCCTGACCGGTATTTGAACAGCTGACTGAGAGAAAAGATGGGTCCTTCTAGGAATATTTCAGCAATGACGCACCCGACGCTGAAGATATCCATGGCCCAGTTTAGTTCCGCTGGGGCGTCTTCTGGATTGGCCGAAGTGAAGCGTTCTGGAGCAATGTAGCATGTCCGTCGCGATGAAGTATCAAAATAAAACGAGAAGTCGGCTGGGTTGTCTTCGGGTAGATTTACAGGCTTGAATGAAGAGGAAAAATCGGTGAGATAGAGCCAGTTCCAGGAAGTGACAAGAAGGTTTTCCGTCTTGATGTCTCCATGGTGGAGGTTGCGGGCGTGGCAGTCACGAACAGCGCAGAGCAGCTGGAAGGCCAGCCATTTCTTTTCGATGTCCTCCAAGAATGGCCGGGTGCTCATGCGGTCGTATACCGAGCTGAACATGTACTGGCGGACAAGGAAGCCACCACTAGGTACCTCGATGATTCGCTGATAGCCCAGGGCATTGGGGATGTCAGCCAGCGTGTTTCTCTCGTGGGTAATCTGGCGAATATACTCGTGGACCGGGAAGGACGAATATGGCTTCATGACGGCCTTGACAAATACGAAGCCTTGCTGACTCCTCGCTCGGACGCTTTTCATGAAACGGGCCGAGGCCAGGGTCTTCTCGTGCACCAGGTCCGCCAGTTCAGGGACATCTATGCTGGCGGATGCAGCGGACAGGGTGGTCATGGAGTAGCCTTGACCCATCTTGAATACCTGACAGGCGGGAGACTCGGTGGATGGATTAGGGGAAGAGAGGCTCTGTGAGCAAGTCCAAACACGGGCTAAGGAGAAAATGAAGAGGATCCAGCATCCATAATGGTTTGATTTGTTCACCCTCTAGAGGCGTTTGAAGTAGAAAGCGCGGGCGCGCCCGGAATATCTGGTTGATAGGACTAGGGGCTGGGGAACGATGGGTGCCTGACAGGACTACCACTTTCGTTTGGGACGAATCTGGGACAGGGTTATTTTGCGCAGTTCATTTTGCTAGAGTGTCTTTGTGAAGGGCAAGAGCCTGGGTGGGATAGGGTCGGGGTTGGACAGGTATGGGTGTTCTTTTTGCTGGAAAAATGATATTTCTTAGAGGGGGGTGTTGGTGTTGGTGTTGGTTTGAGTCTCTGAGGTGAATCATGTGACATCACGTGAAAAGAGCGCCGGACTTTCTTCCTCCCGCGTGTGTTAGTAGCCCTGCCAGCTGCCCAGCCCTGCCCGGCCTTGCGTCTCCGTCTCCGCCCCCGTTGGTGCCGTTGGTGCCCTTGCTTGAGTGACCTACCCGGGTCTTGAACTTCACCAGTGCCACATGTGTGTGGCACGAACAAGCTCCACCACCCCCCCTGTAACGCCCCGGCACCAAGGCACCAAAGACACCAACCCAGCTGCCGCAAACCTGCAACTTGTGGGTTTCGTCATATCACACGAGCATTTCTTTCTGCCATTGCCAGCTGCCAGAGCCAGAGATGCCCAACCATACTACCACCACTACCAACCTCCACACAGTGTCCGTTTGATGTCCCGTCAGCTCTCGGACTTTCTTCTGTGCTGTCCATCACCGCCTCTCCCGCGACATAACAAATACCATCTTGTTCTCCCTTGTCTCCTCTTCGCTTTACCACACACGTCATTACTGCCATCGTCATCCGATCCAAGAGCATGGCCGGATCCCCCATCCTTCGACTTTGACTTCCGCCCGTTTCTCCCGCATTCCGACACTGTCATAACCTATTTGTGCTGTGAAGATGCGGGCAGCGGTGTTCGAGCGATCTCTGGGTTCCAGTCGATAGGGCCCTCGTCGGCTTCAAAATGTCCGAACATGGCAGCAATGAATCGAGACGATCCTCCTCACAGACCTCCAGTCAGTCCGCCGATCAGAAGAAGCCCAAGACCGTGCGAGGAGCCCCCAAGCGTCATGGCTCGAAGCACTCGTCTCAATCCTTTGAACAAGACGACCCTTCCCTGACCTCCTTTCCCTCCTTCTCCCCAGAGACCGAAACGAAATCGGCAAGCATTGCTCAAGAGGTTGTGCCCAAGCCCATACGGACAATATCACAAAAGGCAAGGGATAGGAAGGCCACTCTTGCAGGCTTGACCAGTGCATCTCCCTCCCTCAATAGACAAAATGCCTTGTTCGACGACTCTCCACGATCATCCCTGGAAATTCCGGGTTCCCTGCATTTGGCTAGTGATGAGCACATCGAAAGACTCATTGCCAGGACTGGTGCGGTCAAGTTGGTCCGTCAGTATGCCTCCGACCTTGCTCAAAGGGATGCGGAAATTTCGGCTCTACGAATCCGAGCGGACCACAGGGAGAGGGAATTGAAGAAGATCCTGCGCGAAGCCAATGTCCCGACGGCAGAGGTGGAGAAGAGGCTCCTGAGATTGGAACAGGGAGACAATGATTCAAGTCTCGGGGCGTCATCAGGTTCTGTGGATCGAGCAGCTGCGATGCTAGATGGCATGATGAGCGAAGCAATGGCAGATGGCATTGTGGTCAGCAGTCCCCTGGACAGCGATTTCCCCACCGGTCATGTCTCAGATACTCGGAATCTGCCAGCAGCCTTGCAAGTCGAGTCGGAAGCGAATCGCAGCAGGGCTGGGTCGATGGCATCGAGCCTGGCCAAGGCAAGCCGAACCCCTAGCAGGGCCAACAGCAGCCTCAGTGACAGTAGCCAGGATATGGAGGCCACCTTGCGTCCGCGTATACCAAGCTCAAACACCCCCAAGTTGTCTGGTCTACAAAGCATATTCCAGCCTCCAACACAGTCTTCCAGCTATTTCATCGGCGGGAAAACTGTCAGAAAGCCCAAAGCCAGCGACGAAGCCAGTGTCCGCTCTAGTCAGTCTACTCGCTCTTTTGCCTCTTGGACCCAGATTTTTGGTGGAAAGTCCCAAACCGGTCGATCGAGGGCATCGTCGCTGGGACAGCAGAATGCAGCAGGCGAAACGGAACCGAGTGTATCGAAACCGCGCACCAATCCGCCTCTAACCACCACCAAGTCATCTGCATCGCTACCTACAACTGGGACGGTCAAGAGTCGGCCGCCAGTAAAGCGGACACCGACTGCCACGCGACTTTCGGCCAGTCCTGGTCATACGCGAAAAGAATCAAACGCAAGTAACCTCCCTCCTACTGTCGAGTTAGACTCTATGATTGAGAGCTCCCAGCTGCCGCCCACCATGACAACCCAAAATGTGGAGAACACTGGACTATTGACGGACAGATTCGGCTTCATCTATGACCAGAAACGGCGAAAGCGACAGAACCTTCAGGTTCGAGGCCACCGACGAAACAAGTTGAGTGGTACCGAAACCATAGCTAGCTTTAGAGCCAGTGAAGCTCCGCATTCTGAAGAACTCTCGATCGAAAGACCTGTTACACCCATTTCGGTAGATGAGGAGGCGCCTAAAAAGTCATGGCAAGATTACCTCAAAGTACCCGCGGCCTTGTCCTCAGGAAGGCCAAAAGAATTGCTTTCACACACGCCCTCTGCTGGAGCTGTGGTTACTGTGAGCACGGTGGACGCAGCAGGCACTACGACGCCACCGCGTCGAAGCAGAGAGACTTCCATTTCCGTCTCTGCTGCTTCGCAAAAGGCTCTTCCAACCACTAGCATGGTGATGGAACCGCAACCCTCGACAGTGACAGCGACTTCTGCGGACTTTACACCGGATTCCGAGTCCGAAGCCACGACCGACTCCGGTCCAGCAAAATTGCTTCTGGAGCAGCTGACAGAATTGCACGATGCACTTCAAGCCGAGCGGGCGGTCCGGTGGAATGACTTTCTGCGCAGAGTGAGAGCGGAAAGAGCGAACAACGCAGATCGCGCGAGCAACACCAACACCCCTGAAGCAGATCTTCTCAACGGCGAGCTCATTGGAATAGCAACCCTTGGGCGCTCCACAAAGACGAAAGCCAAGTACATGCACTTCAAGTCACTGGTTCTCGCCGGTATCCCTGTCTCCTTACGGCCAAAGATTTGGGCCGAGTGTTCTGGTGCAAGTGCTCTGAGAATTCCTGGCTACTATGAGGACCTTGTTGCTCGATCGCAGGAGGGCATAGACATCGATCCGGATATTGCTAGTCAAATCAAGGCGGATGTTCACCGGACGCTCACAGACAATGTCTTCTTTCGGCACGGACCTGGCATTCAGAGGTTGGAAGAGTTGCTAAGGGCCTATTCCTTGCACAATCCACGCATTGGATACTGTCAAGGTATGAATCTCATCACAGCGTCTTTGCTGCTCATTTGTGCCACGGCGGAAGATTGCTTTTGGCTTCTCGTTGCCATCATCGACGTCATCCTCCCAAGCCAATACTTCAGCTCGACTCTGCTTGTCGCTCGAGCTGATCAAGTGGTTCTTCGCCAATATGTTACCGAAGTCCTGCCAAAACTGAGCGCCAAACTGGATGAACTGGGTGTCGAGTTGGAGGCGTGCACGTTTCATTGGTTCTTGTCGCTTTACACGGGCGTGTTAACGGGCGGAGAGGCCCTGTACCGAGTTTGGGACGTCATGTGAGTTTTTCTTCTCCTCGTATTACAAGGAACCTTCAACTAAGACTCCTTTCTCTGCACAACAGTCTGTGCCTCAATAGTTCCGACGCCCCCCCACACGCATTGAACCAATCCAAAACCACACTCACTGTGGACATTCCTTCCCTTGGCCTGACAAGTGGCCCATCCACGCCCGTGACCGCGTTGCACGCCCAAGCAGAAACCACATCCTCGGTGGACAACAATTCCCCCGATGAACACGATGGTACATCGTCGCCTTTCCTCTTCCAACTGGCCCTCGCCTTGCTCAAGCTCAATGAAAACGCGATTCTTGCGCTCGACTCCGCCGCGCAGGTGTATACGTATATCAACCACAACATGACCAATCACGCCATTAGTATTGATGCGTTGGTACAGGCGAGTGAGGCGCTGAGGACCAGGATAGTGAGGAAGGAAATGTTGGAGAGGCGGAAACAGGCAATCAAGGAGCTGGGGGCATGAGTGCCGCAACGATTGGCACCTACCATGAGTGGCCGTTTTGATTCGACTAATTTCAGCATGGCGAACGCAAGTCGTAATAGATCGTGGCGATGTCGAACAGTCATCAACCTATACCGAACACGTTCGCGGAGAAGAGCAGACAAGGTTTCAGGCCTCAGGCCAAGAAAATCATGAGTTCATTACCTGCAACCGCCGACCAAAATAGAATGGATGGGGATGAAGTAGCGCGGAGCTTCTTGGGCTCAGACTTGAGCTTGGAGTACGATCAGGATAAGAAAATCAATTCTGGCGAAGCAGAGCACCTCCTGGATTCTGAACCTGTGAAGGGCATGAGGAAAGAGTGACGGAGAGAGTATATGTCTCTTGAATCGTCAGTGATGTTTCAGAGGGGAAGAAGCCTGATACCCCTGCCCCCTCATGCGGTCAGATGCACAAAGGGGTAGAAAAGCGAGGAGAGAGGGGGGAAAAAAAGGAAGCAGAGTGCGGGCCAAAAAGATGCAACGACCTTTTTTCTTTTGTGGTTTTTTTGCTTTTTGTTTTGCTTTTTTGGCCTTTTTGGCAAAGAGTTGATTGTTTGTTACCTATATGCACGCATGTTACATGATACCCGCCGAGCACCTGGCCACCATTCGAGGAAAGAAAGAGAGACTGCCTGACTGTGTTGTGAAACAAAGAATGAAAGAATGAAAGAATGAAAGAAAGAGCTAGCCAGCTAGGTAGCTTGCTTGCTTGCTTGCTTGCCTGCTTGCAAAATGGAAATGGAAAAAAAAGAGGTTCCAAGTTTTCAAACGAAAGACATACCGGAGATACTATCGAGTACTTGCTTTCTCAATCGACCTCTTTGGACATGCGTACATATATACGTGCTCCTCGTACGCGATGATCGAGATACGGGACACGGGACACGGGACATGGGACATGGGACACGGCGAGAGAAAGGGTGTCTATCTCAAAGCGTAATCAAGTCCGGTAAGTTGAGTGGTTGATCCGGTGGAAGAGAGAACGAATGAGTAAGTCATCGAGTGATCGTGTTGTTGATGCTATTCTACCACTGTGTTCATGCTCTGCTATGTACGAAGCTACCAGCTGCATCCCAGCCAGCCGGCCAGTCAGCCAACTCCCTCCTTCCAATCTCTGTAGATGGATGCACTCTTGATGCGCTGATGTCATCCGCCCTCTACCTAGACCGGGGGGTGTTGTGCGGTGTAGTGCCTCGCTGTGCGCTGTGGTATGGTATGCTCTGTCTGTTCCTGCCCTGGCATATCTGTTCCGCCTTGCTGTATCCGTCATCTTCTTCTCCGCTCCTTCCAGTTGTCTTCAATACTCAATCTGTTCTTCAAATCCAAATTTCTCCACCTAGCTATACCTCTTCTGATTGAGAGGGTATGTTGGACGATGGAGGATGCCTGTTTTGAGTCTCTTGTTGCTGTTAATGCTTCGTATTGTTGTGCTCACGGAATGAACTGTCGAGAGGCATCCTGGCATCTTCTGGACAAGAAGGATTGCCGTTGGTGGAGACAGATTCGCCCGTGCCTGGGATCATTCTAGCTCGGCCTCCTTCACTGATGTCTGTTCACATGTTGGGAGCCCGTAGTGTTGTCGCTGTGGAAGATGTCGTATGGCTTTATTCCACAGAGTAGCCCTGGGGCAAATATACAGCTCGTAAGACGGCCCATTGCCATCCAAAGACGATGAGGTGATGTGAAGATGAATGAGGTACCAATAAATAAAAGAGCGCAGCCTCCTCAGAATGGCGGAGGGGGTAGTCTGTTGGTAAGGTCGACTTCATCGTCGTCCTCCTTGCCTTCATTCTCGTCCTCCACCAAGATGAATTCATTCTGACCATCCTCTCTCACCTCGCCAAACAACTCGAGCAACTGCTGGATGGTGGCTCTTTTCCCCATGCTTTCTGGCCCAATCGCGCCCGTCACCTCAATGTTCTTGCGATCTTGCATTTTGATCAGATCCTCATCGATGGAGTCCTGGACGACAAAGCGCACAACATCGACTTGGTTTTCTTGCCCAATGCGGAATGCCCGGCAGTAGGCTTGGGCTTCGATGGAAGAGTTGAACCACAGATCTAGTATGATGATTTTGCTCGCCATGGTGAGATTCAAGCCGACGCCGCCGGCTTTGAGGGAGCAAATCATGATGAAGATTTCCGGGTCATCGCGGAACTTCTCGATCGCTCGTCCTCGTGCCTCGATGGTCATTTTGCCGTTGAAGAGCACATGGCCCCATCGCTCTGTGGAGCACACTTTGCTGAAGATCTGGCCGAGACCCAGAAATTGGGTGTAAACGATGACCTTTTGTCCCGGGCAATCTGTCTTCCAGTTGAGAATGGCAGCTTTTGTATGCGCGAGTTTGGCAGAGGGTAGCAATGAGCCCCCTATGTCCATCCAGTCTTTCTCATCCTCGTCGTCGTCTTCCTCGTCATCTTCATCAGACACAAAGTTGTTGCGGTGGATACTGCCACTTCTCCATCTAGATTTCTGCGCCATCTTCGCCAACTTCATTTTTCTCTTGTCCACCCTCTCCGCGCTTTCCTTGCTGTTGAAGCCCAACTCTTTAAGACCAGCACACGGAGACGTTTCCTCGAACAAAGTTTGGCATTCAAGGCAAGCGGTCTTCTCCTCTCCTCTGGCTTTTCGTTCCTCGTGCATGGCATTGATGCACTCTTGGCAATACACGTGGAAGCATGAAGTGCACACCGGATCGTCGGGGGGAAGACGGCATTGAGCGCAGACTGATCGAAGATGCACTTCAGTCCAAGTTCCAGACTCGCTTAAAGCGCGGAGGAATTTTCTGAACTTGAAGGAGAGCCCATATGTGGAGCCTGTTTCCATGTTTTGGTCATCCTGAAAGTCTGGCGTGACCCCACTGCTTAGTTCGAGCTCCTTGGTCTGGGAGGTCTTGAGTGTATTTTCGTTGGCTGCCAGCATCTTCCGTAGAGTCTTCATCATATTCATCTGGCCGCAGTCTCCAGCGGCCTGGACTTCTTTCGCGGTTAGCCTCCACAAAGTCTCGATGTCCGCTGCGACGAACATTCGCTTCAACACGTCTTGGCAGAGCATAATGTGTGAACAGAGCATTCTGAGACGCATCAACATCCCTAGAATATTGCTGTAGTTCGAATTCAATGTGCCAGACTTCGAGTACGTATTGATTTGCTGAATGTACCGCGACTTGACCATGTTGTATATATGCCTCTCGACGGCATTGAACTGGATATGGACCGTGGTGTGTGTGATACCGGGGAGTTTGACAATGGGAGCATTGAAAAGAGTATCCACATGAGTCCTCCTCAGCATGATGGCCCTCAAAATGTTGTGTATTCTGCCCATGTTCACCGGATCTCTGTTGGTGCGATTGCTGCAATAATTATGGCAAAACGTGCTATAGTCGCCTGTGTGAGGAACCTTGAGGAAAGAGAAATATGGAAATAATTCTTCGATGTAGTTCAAGATGGGGGTCCCCGTAATGCACCACCTGAAGTTGCCTGTGAGAGCACGCACGGCAATTGAAGTTTTGGAGGTATGGTTCTTGATATGGTGGGCTTCATCCAGCACGACGCGATGGAACTTGATTTGGTGGAGGGGTCCGACGTGGTTACGGTAGTGGTTCTCCCACCACTCATTCTTTCTCTCCTCAGACGCCAGATGCTTAGGCGGTTCTGCTAGTGGATAGCTCTTCTGGACCTCACTATAGGTCGTAAGGATCACGTCGTACGCCCCCAAGTCCGCGAGGATGTTGTTGCTGTAGAGGCGAGAGCCGGAGTAGTAAAGGAGAATTCGACCAAGGGCGTTCCTCTTGACGTGCTTGTCCATCTCTTGCATCCATTGGCCGAGCAGTGAAGGTGGTGCAACGATCAGGGTGGTCTTGACGGCACTTCCCTCCTCCGCTTTGCCGTCGAGGATATTCGCACTACTCTAGTTAGCAATGGTAAGGGGAATGAGGGACGCAACATACATCATCTGTATGGTTTTGCCAAACCCCATTTCGTCACACACAAGCCCACCCTTGGGTTTCGACTCTCCGGTTTCACGTTCCCGCATAAAGGCGGCGCCGAGAAGCTGGTGATTGTAGAGTGACGACTCCATACCTCGAAGCCTCCATCCTCCACGGTTGTCTGATCTAACAGCGCCCTTCCCGTTGAATTTCTTTGTCGCTGCTAAGACAGCTGCTCTGTCGGAACTGGCTGTGGCTCGCTCGGCTGACGGAATGCTTGCAATTAGCTCTTTAAGTGCCTTAGCCTTATTGCCGGAGGTGAAAGTAGGCACGTTAGGTCTTAAAGCGTTAGCTTGGGCGGCCTCCACGATATTGGTTCGTCCAAGACTTTGAATATTGCTGAGATTGGGGCCCTGATGCCGACCTCTCTTTTGTGGTGCCTTTCGGGCGCCGCCGTCCTGATTGATTTGACATCTCTTCTTTGGTGGGCGATCATCACTGGAGGCTGTTGCTTTTCTCTTTGGTTTGCGGCTCTCCCCAAATCCGGCGTCGATGCCAGCAGAGATGGCGTCTTGCAAGTCCTTCTTGGAGAGTCGATTGCGAGGTGTCGGTCCTGCTCTCTTCTTTGGCCGAGAGTCTGGCAGGTTGGGGACCTCCGGAACAAAGAGCGAGTCTGCCTCCTCATAACCAGGAGGTACACCATTCTGCCCAGGGAGATCTCTCACAACCAGCTTGCTCCTTGCGATGTCCCGGAGGCGCCTATGTTCCGCAACTTCTTCTGTAGCGAATCGAATGTCGTCCTCTGTAGTGTTTGTGCCTTCTGCTGTCTTTCTCTCATACTCTTTCTTGCGAATGGCAAAGACTGTGGCGGCGGATTCATTCGCCGGTGAGGAATCTTCCTCCAGAGCGATATTCCAGTCCATCTCGTCGGCGTTTTCGTCAATCACCATGCCCAATGGCTCAGCAGCGCCTTCGGCAGACCCATCATTGACGATATCACCATCATCGAAGCTGATCTTATTCTGGTTGTACTGCAGAAGAGCCTCGAAACCAGCCATTTCCGAACTTTCATCGGGAGACGGGTAAGGTCCTGGTAGTCCCTCGAGGCTCATTTCGTCCGGACATTCCGTGGGATCGTGCGGGATATCATATTTGTTGCTGGTCAAATCTGACTTGATTGGTTTTGTCTCAAGGTTGAGCTCATCTGGGTTGGTATTGTTCATCCTTTGGTTCAACTCGTTGTCCTGTTGAATAGATGTGGTTTCGATGGCAACAGTGTCTTTCTTTTCACCATCCAGTTCTTTCTTGATGACTGGATGGACCATTTGGATGTCGCATACCGCGACGTCACCCGAGTCGTCTGTGAGGTCAATAGTGTCTCTAACTAGAGAGGCGGGGAGAGCAGCTGAGGTAGCCATGATGCTCCGAGTGGACTGCTGGAGGAGCAGGTCAAGATAAACTCGCACGGGATGAGGTCTCGTGTTGAAACGCCGAAAGCCAGGAAGAAATCAAATACAACTAAACGAGTAGAGCTGGCGGAAAGAGCCGAGCGGAGAAGGACGGACGAAGGAGTTCAAACGAGAGACATGAATGGGTGAAGGACTTAAAAATATGAAAGTTGTGAGAGAAGGTAGGAGACAAAGAGGTGGATCAAGGTGTTGAACTGACGACGAGGTCAAGGGGGGAAGACTTATAGCCTGGGTGAAGAACCTGCCAAGATTTGAACTGATATCGTCACCCTCCGAGAGTGAAGCACCAGTAACAGAGCATGTGTTTCCAAGAAGAAACAGTCCAGTAATAGAAAACTAAGCTGGAGATGATACTGGGACACGAGAGAGGTGTGGTGTTGGCCCGTGTTCATGGATGTGACAGCCTTGTGGACGGAAGGAGGCATCAAATTTGAGGCGGAAAGGAAGAGCATTTGGGGGAGGGGAATGGCACCTTGCCGATCAAAAAGTCATGCTTTTTGACTAGATATCTACGTGTTTGTCGACGACTAGTCCAGAACCTGAATGTAGCGGAAAGGCAAGGTGGTGGAAGTATTGAATGTAGAGCCAAGTACGGTGGCATCGAGATGGCGTGTTGGAAGGAAAACTATCAAGCTATTGCCAAGCTACCTCGCTACGCACCCTTGGTCATGTGACTGGTTGGTATTTCACAGGCACGTGCCTCGAGCTACGATGAGGAAGGGGTTCGAACACAGACTTTGATTCTCAACAAGACAACAAAATGATATTTAAGGATGTGTGGATGTGCATGTACACGGTACCCTGGTAAAAAGAAAGAGAGAGGCGATGACAATGGCTTCTGTACTGTTTATAATACCACATGTAATTTGGGTGTGTCTGTGTTGATTTATCGAGTACATACGTGCCACTCGATATATTGCCTGTAATATATAGACAGAATGCATCTTTCCCTTCTCGTAGTTCCAACTATTTGTACATTGATGATCTTTGAACGCTCATGAGGTGCAGTCATGTTACTCGTGCTTCGTCAGGAAAAGAAAAAAAGGTCATCCTTCGTCTGCGCATCGATAGCGTGTGTTCAGAGGTGGAGGCTTGTGGTCGTCACTGTGAGGGAATGGTGTCCCTGCCCTCGGCCAGTGTCACTCCTCCCTCTCTCAATGAAATAGGATTTTCATTCGAGTTTGCCTCCGTGACCGTGTCGAGGGGGAACAAAACATCTGTCGGTCTGGCGTAATCCAATGGGTTCAGCTTCCCACAACTTGTATTCCAAGATCAACGAGACTCCAAACACCTTACCCGCACACAACGAACGCTCCTCATATTTTCGGGATGAATCAAACAGCAGTCCCACACTTTTTACACCTGAAGCTTTGGCCCTTATCCGTCATGGTCGCTTTGAATGTTGTGCCTCCACACTTCTTGCACTTTAAATCGCTCTCGCTTGCTGCACTACTCCGCCTCCAGGACCGGGATTTGCGGTTCTTGTTATCGACCGCCGACGCCCTGCGCTCATCATCGCCCATACTCCCGCCAGGACTGGGTTCGCGTTCTGAACCAGTAAGTTCACTAGACAATTGGCTCATGTAGCTAGGGGCGCGGGAGAGGGGGTTGCCATCTGCGCCCAACAAGCCGGGTGTGCGGGGCATATGCTTCGCCATAGGCAATAATGTGGTCCTCATATCCCAAGCGAGGTACGACTGCTGGTCCATCAGGAAAAGTGGATCGTTCGGGCTGTGTGGGAGGTCGCTCGGAGTAGGATTCGAAGGCAAAGGCTTCAGAGATACCTGCGGCGAGAGTACCTCCTGGTGTGGAGATTTCTGCGTCGCTGAGTGAAAACTACCAGGTGACTCAGTGAGAGGCGACTGAATCGTAATCGAGGGCCCATTGTGGATCTGCTGTAACGGCGAGTGATATTCGGGAGATGCAGGGGAGGCAGCAGTATCTTTCCGTGGAGGAGCCGATCTGTGAAGCGATAGACGGTGTCCGAGGATCTTCCTGGGAGAAGCACTACGAGACCGCTCGTTGTTGGCCAGTCCGCCCCGGATATCCAACATACTTGTCGAGGCATTGTGGTTTGCGGTATCGTTGACACTCACAGAATTCCTCCAGCTCAAGATGCGATCCGTTGACTGGGTCTTAGGGTTCATGACGAACGAGTTCCGATGAGTGGATGAGTTCACAGAGTTGCGCGTTGCCACAGATCCAGTCCGAGCTAGCATTTTCCTGGAGAAAGTTGAGCTGGAGTCCCATGACTCATGTCTGCGTTTCTGGAAAGCACAGTCTTGCCGGAAGACCTTGATTTGTCCAGTGTAGTCTGCTGTGACAATGATCTGACCGCCAGGATGCGAATGACGAGACAAATACGCGGGCGTCTCCGGGGCGCGGCGGGGAGATTCCGATAGCCTGGTTCCATCCTTGGTATGTTTGTCGTCCGAGTGGTTGCTGTTGTTTGTGGGTGCGCGAGACGAAATGACCGAGTCTGCACGACTGACCAATGTCACTGGTGGCGGATTGCAGAGGTCATACAGAGGATCTCCCGACTGTGCCAGTAAACGTCTCGTCTTTTCAGGAGCCATAATCGCCGTAGTGACGATGGCTGAGTGCGCCTCAAACACTTCCATCGGCCGCTTATCATTGTCAGGCCGTTCGTTGACGGATGTTGGCCATATATACACCTTGCGGTCCTCGCTCCCGCAGATTACATATTTCCCGTCGTCGCTGAACGAGGCATGGATTTGGCTGCAGGAATTCTCATTACCGCGGAATTTCACCTCAAGGGTCCTATCCTTTAAGTTGTACATGCGCACCCTGGAGTCGTTGCTGGTGATCAGGAGTTTCACGTCCGGCTGCCCGCCCTCTCGAGGTAAGGATATTGTGTCAATCCCCGTGATTTTGCTACCTTTGGCATTTTTGCCTCGCGCCGACCGGACGTGAATTTGCGAATGCGCCTTGAGACCTTCAGTGTCATAAAGAATACACAAACCATTCAGGCAACCGGCGATGGCGGTCTTCCCATCTGGCGTGAATGCGACAGCAGTGACCATGTCAGAAACCTGCGTCCAGTATGCGACGTTCTTGTCCGGTATGCTCCACAAACGTATCTTCGAGTCCAGGGAGCCGGCCAAGAAGAATCGATCATCTCGTGGATGAAATTGGATCGAGGTGACGAAGTCATTATGTTTGAACGCACATAAACATTCCGCCCGACTCACATGATATAGCCTAACGGTTTTATCCATGGACGAAGACAGCAGGAAGTTGTTCTTGCTCCAGCTGAGGTCCAGGATGCTCGAAGTGTGGCCGTCATATTCGCGAATGAGTTTCCTCTTGAAGACGGGAGCGTTGAGTTTGACCTTCTCCCCATCATTGTTGGTCTCGGCAAGCTTCTCTTCCATCTCTCGATCGTCCGCAGATGAGATGACCTCCCACACTCTCAGCTTTTTGTCCTGCCCGGCAGCAGCGAGATATCTTCCATCTTTTGAGAATTCCATGGCCCATACCGCATTGTTTGCAGAGTTCCTGGGGAGCGTTGGCGGGACATCATCCGGACTATCATTGATGCTGTGGATCTTGGAGTCTATCTCGGCCTTGCGAGTTTTGGACGGCGGCGCCCCCAACAGTATTTGGGCCAGGAATAGCCTGTCGAAATCCTTCTGTTTCCTATATTGGGCCTTGACCTTGATATATCGTGGCGGCGCAGGGAACTTGGGGATGAAGCCGACGGGCTGGGAAAAGACTTCTGCCTCGACCCCGGCAGGTCGAAACTCGGAACCGACCTCTGAAGCATTGTCGTCGTGAAGGTCGAAGGAATCCCTCTTCTTGTTGCCCATTATTCGACTGAGGAAGGAAACCCCTTTCCTGCAGAAGCATTGGCCATTAGTACACCGCAGTGGTCAAAACTTTCAGCGCCGAGGCCGGGAACCAGCAGATCCCCGAAAGCACATGGAAACAAAAGTGCTTATCCATGGACGGCAGAGACAGGAAGAGAGAGAAGGGGGGGGGGCTAGGGGAACAAGACAGTGGTGCCTGTTCCTTCAGGCTTCTATCAAGGGAAACTCACTTCTTCTCCTTGCCCGAATTGCTACTGTCAACCCGTCGCAACGAGACCGGCTCGGCTTTCAGGCTGCCCGAGTCGGAGTAACCGGAGTCTGCATAAGGCGACTTGGAAGGCACACCGCCTTGGGAAGAGGCAGGCAATTTGCTCTGCGACTGGGTCCTTTCGAGGATTTGCTAGAGGGTCATGAATGAGCCAAGCGTTGCCAGCCAAGTGGGTATTGTAATGTATACGATACCCTTGAGATGGGATCTAGGACGGGTTCGGAGGCAGGCTGGGGCTCTGACGAGCCCACGGTCAGGATAGGAGACATGTTGCCTGATGAGCTGGCCGTGCCTGGGGTCAGGCCGTAATTGTAATCGCGATCAAGGCTGCTGGCAGCATCCGGTTCTGGAGGTGGGCGAACACAGTCAGCACCAGAGATTGGGCAGTCTTGGGGAGTGCAAAGAGTCGATGAGACGAGGTTGGCGCCCCAGACATTAAATTCGGGAACCACAAATGGCTGATTGGAACATCACATAATGACATACTGCTGTGGGAAGGAGGAGGAGAGAGAAGATGTTGCTGGATTTGCGCATTGGAGCTGGCGCTGGCGCTGGCGACTGCAGTGCCTGCAGTGACTTGCACATCGCTGCTGGGGAGAGAGAGGCAAATGTTTGGAGCGGGTGATGACAAAGAGCATTTAGACTCGATGGCGGCGGCGGCGGCCTCTTCCTCTTCCTCTGCCTCTGCCTCTGCCTTTGCGTCACTCGCGCTCGCTGTCGTCAAGTCACCAAAGTAGTAGTTTCCTATCGCTACAACCCGCGCAGCCACCATCTGGGCCATTGTCATTGTTGAACCTCATGAAACACCAAAATCCCACAGAAGAAAGAAAACCGGCCGTCAAGTCAGGAACCAAGATCCCAAGGCGCAACCCATCGGTGAGCTTGCATGGGGGCGGATTGCCACTCTTCTTCTACTGCTGCTTCTATCATCTACTTCCGTATTCCGTGTCTGACTTATGCATCCAGATCCAAAGCCTGGGCGAACACACCAAGACCGGTGACAGCTCGTTACAGAGTTGAAGCTCAGCTAGCCTCGTTGGGGACCTGTCGAACCATTCAAATGCTTGAATCATCCCTCCATGCAGCTGAGCTCATCATTTGCCCATGCCTGCAATTGGCTGTCAACGACTCCACGATTTTGACATAACACACTCACGGCTTTTACTGCTTTTGGGCATGGTACTGGCCCGCAGGTCAAAGCAGATGTACATAGGGAAGAGCGACCAAAAAAAAAATATATCCATCTTCATCCAGGCCGAAGGGCGGGCGGAAACAAAAGTGATCCTGTTTACCCGACACACTGGATGCATAAATTATGCCCATGGCACCACCAACTGCGGACTATCACGAGAGAAATTTCAAGAGCCCGAGAGCCCAGGCGCCTGGGCGCCCAGAAGCCCCGCTTCCAGAAAACACCAATGCGAATACGAAGCCCCTCGTATAGTGGTGCATTTGACTTCTCAGCTCCCCGAACAACATCGTACACGTGCTCGTGAACGTCTCAGACCGCCTGCCCGTGCCCAACATCATTCGTGTCCTGTCAAATCATTAAAATCCACACATTCATTGCTCCTGGCTCGCGATTCTGCCCAAATACCCCAAAAGAAATGCCTTGTTCTCTGCGCCTGTCTGTCGTTTTTCGCCCGTCGCCCGCCCCGTTCCTGGCCCACTCACGATCGATGTCATGCTCCCCACACGGGATGTCCGAGTGGAAATGGGTTCAATCCCGGACAGCGGTGCCTCGCCATTGGCATTGAAGATTTGACTGTTCGTTAGCGGAGAGACTATGCCCGAACTAGGTTGTAATGTTGTTGCCCGAGGCGTAGTGTCCAGCCCTCCACCAAAGAGAGAAAGCAATGTTTGTTTCTGCGCCTCTGTTTGAGAAGCCTTCCGGCTCGGTGTCGATTTTTCACCAGCATCTGCCGTGGTAGGAGGCGAGGGAGCCGCGGCCGTCGAAATCGGCTGCTGACTTGTAGTCTCGCTCGTGGCGGTGAGCCTGACAGCCATGGTCGAGTCATTGGTCTGAGGCCGACGAAGAATCTGAGGCTGGAATGGCTTCCCTTGCTCCTTTGGTGTCGTCTTTTCCCTCACTGTCCGCCTCGAGGTTGACTTGAGGCCTCTTGGTGACCGGGGACGCTGTGGACGAGACTCCTCTGATCGGCTCAGAATCTTGACTGGTGCTGGTTGGTTTGGATCGTACAGCGTCCTATTGGCAGTAAGCGGACTTCGGCCCATCTCGTTCGTCGCATGTCTGGTCGCCCTAGAGATTACTTCGAATTCGGGTTGATTCAATGGGCCACTGACGGTAGCAGACGTCTCACCCTCTCTTGGAGATGGCCGCTTGATCTCAGCTGCTTTTCGCGATGCTTCTCGAGTACCTTTCCTCAACAACGAGAGCAGGTCATCCTCGTCGACTTTCGGCTTTGGAGACGAGATGGCAGCAGCTGTCGCTGCGAGCTCTACCGGTGGTGGAGGTCGAGCGGTTGAGCTGTCCATGGGTTTTGGTGGAGATGGTTGAGTAAAAAGCTGAAGAAGGGAGGTCTGCTGTGCGCTTTGGGGTCGTCTAGGCGATCGCAAGGAAGAGACCCGGCTTTCAAAGTCCGCGTTTATGGTCGATTGTAAGGGCACGTTGGAAGACAAAGTAGCTAAACCTTTGCCAATTCCTTGGACAGCGTGATCAGCTTTGAACGCAAGGGTGCCAGTTGGTAGGGTCTGTCTTTGTGCTTGGGGAGGGTGCAATGCTTCATTCTGGCGCAAGGTATTTGGGGGAGACATCTCAAAATGGGGCAACGGCTGAGTTGTTGTGCCTGTCGCTCCCCTGAAAACATCCAATAGCGCTTTTGTGTGGTTGGTCAGCTTGGGCAATGCACTAGCTGGAGGTACGGTCGGTCGTTGCTGTATCGCTTCTTCAGATGCAAACAACGGTTCGGTGGTCCTTTGGAATGGTGTAACGCGAGGGGCATTATGGGCGGGATAAGTTGCGGCATTTGAGGTGATGTTTGAATCTTTTGATCTTTGGTAGGGTGCCTGTGTAGGAAGGAGGACTTGGTCTTGGAGTTGCGGTTGAAATGGAGGCGGTGGCTGGGCGTGATCAATTTGAGGCTGCCGTACATGGGAGATGTGCGGCGACCTTTGAACCTCGGGCGGCAACGAGATCTGTTCTAGTGGAGTCTGGGGGACGGCGGCAGACTGATCCTGTAAGTCTCCCCGTGGCGCCCGTAGAAGAGCCAGAAGAGCGTTCGACATCTCGGTGTCAACCTGCGGCATATGACTTGGTGGCAACGCCGCTTGAGGCGGGACAGCTTGCATGCCAATATTCAGCAGCTCCTTAAGATGTGAACTTGGGTCAATCGCACTAGAATTGGAGACTTCAGGTAGGTCGCTGACAGTCGGCGGCAACGTCTCTCCAAGCCGCGCCCCGACGCCGTCTTGCTCATCCTCGGTGGTCACGTCCTCTGGCACCATGGGAGGCGCTGCAAGATGCGAGCTATACCGGTTTTCCTTCTTCCGTTGCTGAGCGATCCATTTCTTGAGTGGATTCAAAAACGGCGCCACCATATAGAACTTGTTCGAGTTGATGGATGCGTGGTCCGTGCCGCTGGCCTCGTGTTGTCGATGATTATTCTTCTTCAAGGTGGGCAAATCTGTCAACTTGTACCACTCAATTTTGCTGATCTCCTTTCGTGTCCTGGGTTCAAAATGCGCGTTTCTGGGCACTCCACGGAATACATAGAGTCTCATGTGCTGTTCTCTCATGGTAACTTCGATATACTTCATGTCTTTCTCATCTTTGACGAGTCCAGCCTCGCGAACATCGAAACCCGTCTCTTCGTAGACTTCTCGCACTGCACAATCAAGATCATCCTCATCCTTGTTGATCTTCCCTCGAGGGAAGCTCCAATTTGCGCCTTTTTTCCAGCCTTTGACAAGGACGACCTCATCCATCGCCTCATTCAACAGGATGGCCCCTCGGACGGGAACACGGGATTTATATGCCAGGAACTCGGCGAAAGCGGTGGTGTGATGCTGCGCAGACCATTGCGAGAAAAGTGGACAGTGCTGGAAGATGCGTAGACTGAAAGCACGAAGGGAAAGAGAGGGTAGGGACGGGTCAAGGGGCCGGATGAAGTCTTCGTAGAACCATTGTGCCTCCTCGACTTGGAAGCAAATGCGCTCCACGGACTCGAGCTCCTCGGGGGGAAGGTTTATGATGAATCGGACACAAAGGTCATCCAACCCTGACAAGGCATAGTGTTAGCATCTGGACAAATATCGTGCCAGGTTCGGGAGTCTCACAGTCCTCCAGCTGCATCTCTTGAGTTTGTTGTTGGAGTAGAAGATCTGGTCATCTCCACTGCTCTGGAGACCGTAGGATGTAGAGGTCACGGGTCGGAAACAGAAGGGCTGCAGAGTCTACAGTCTCTCATCTGGATGTTGCGATCGAGTTGAGAAGTGGCGGATAGCCAGTCAGGTCTGAGGGGTATGTTTTCGTTACGGTGACTGAGAGACACCAGGCGTTGAAAAGAGAGTCCAGGTCTTCGAAGACCGTGGCTGTGCATATTGCTGTGGCTAATGAGGCCGCACAGCCACCAAGTGACGAATTGAATGACGTTGCCGCGCGTGAAGGCGCAGGGAGGGTGTCCAGGGAATGTCCAGGAAATTCAGCGCGTATCAACCTGTTTTGAGTGAGTCTGAATGCCAATCAATTCCAGCAAGCCAAACAGGCTTCTAACAGCACCAAGTGGCACTTAATGGCCCTTATCCTTGCGACTCATCTTGGCTTTGTTTGACAGGACTAGGGACTAAATTTTGCAGTGATATAAAGCCTGAACGTCCAGGTCTTTTGTTGACTTTTCCGCCTCTGCCATCCCTCCACCTACATCTGCCCTACATCTGCCCCCCATTTCCCTACTTTTCCCTAATCGTACAGTCCCTATTTCACTCACATCTCATCTCGAGCATCTCACACATGGCGTCTTACGCAGCAAAACTGGTGGCCAGGAGGCTCTTCAAGGAAAATTCGTCCAACAAAGAGGGCCGCGAGGTATGGATCCAGACCCCGGGAACCTTTGCCAACTCTAACTTTACGCAGGATCCCTACTTCGAGACGATACCCGCTACCAGGCTCGGAGGACTCTACAAAACCACAAAGAAGAGAAAAAGGGCGCTCCCGCCGGGGTTGACTTCAGAGGAGGAGAGAATCCTCACCAAAGCAAAAAGAAGAGCCTACCGCGTCGACCTCTGTCTTGGAAGCTTTTTGGGCACAAGATTCGGCTGGGGAGCGGTCATCGGCTTGATCCCGGGGTAAGCCTAGGACTCTGTTCCCTAACAAATGTAGCACTCGAAAACTGACCTCCCTTAGCATCGGCGATGTCCTTGATCTCTTCCTCGCTCTCATGGTCTACCGCACCTGCTGCTCTGTCGACCCGGAGTTGCCCTCGGGCATTAAAATGCGAATGCAAATGAACGTTGTCATTGACTTCGCAGTTGGGCTGATTCCATTTATCGGTGACTTTGTAGATGCGGCATACAAATGCAACACCCGAAATGTGGTTCTGCTCGAAAAGGAGTTGCGTGCGCGTGGCCAAAAGAGGATTAAGGGTACTCCGCAGGCAAATGTCGCAGATCCGAGCCTTCCAGATGAGTTTGACTACCAGAACGAGGAAGTTCGATTGAACGTCCAGAACGGTCCTCCCCCAAGATATACTTCGCGACGAGAGTCCAGGAGGTCAAATCGAGAGAGGCAACACGATGTCGAAGCAGCAGAGGACATACCTCCTCCGATGCCTGCTCGCACCCGTTGAGTTGGCGAGTATTGGAAGTGAGCTGTGCTCTACCCCAAGACGACATTACCCTGGAGTTAGCAATCAGAGCGATGGTAAACGTTGAGCGTTCCTTTCCCTTTTCATCAGACGATTCAGAAGAGAAAAAAGAGGTGGATGAAGATCCATGGCATCGACAACCTCCGAGCCTGGAGGATTTCAAGCTCGAATATCCTGCTTCACCCTCGCACATCCATAGCAAAGAACTGTATTCCCCCGTGAACTGTTGGGATTTCTCATCGTTGGCATGACACAGACCGGGCAAGCGTTCGTCTCCTGATCGGTGGCTTGAGCTTGCAATTTACTCGCTGTTCGCACCACGTTTGCCATTATACTAGGGTATTTCACGCCCTGCTCATTGATATAGTTGGTGAGAAGGTCGCCAATGGAGGTATTGCGGATCGTAGGCGCCACCCGATCGGACATATCGCTCTTCGACTCTGCCACCAAAGGATTCGGCAAAGCTCGTGCGTAGGTTTGAAGCTCAACCTTGAACAGGTCACGGGCGGGATAATTAAAGTTGATCCCGTGCATAGACGGCCCATCAGCGATGGTTGCAGGGACTGACCCACCTCTACCTTTCGCAACATCTGCGAGTGCAAGGGCTGCCAGCCGACTATCCGAATGACCCCAGAGCACGCCCTCGCAGTTCTGCCGTCTGGCGAGGGACACCAGCAGTCTCCGTAGAAGAATGGATTGCAAGTCTGCCCGTGCGGTCACGGATGTCGCACAGGAGAGCACACGGCGCGAGAACTCGTCGTGTGACTCGGTTTCCTGGCGATGGATCCCAAGGTGAATGAGGTCTTGATGGATATTCTCGTCCAGCCGAAAGACGTCATACAGACGCAGCAGTGGGAGGAAATTGTGCAAAGGAAATCTTTCGCTCACTTGCTGATACTGGCCCTCTGCCTCTGTCTGAGTCTCCGTGTCAGGGAGCACGACGCGGGCAATGACAAGCTCGTAAGCAGTTTTATTGCGGCTCTCCATCTGCTTCTGCAGCTGCGCATCGAGGACCTGTAGCAAAACAAGAGACGAGACGCCCCCGGAGAGAGGGAGAAACAACCGGCGCTTCTGATCTCCAGCAAGGTTTTTGAATCGATAGGACTCCATGCGCTTGAGGATCTTGGAGTTTACATATCGGATGAAACATGGAGCACACAGGCGCCGGTTTCTAATGTCTAGGCTGGCGTCACGCTCCTGGCAGTCGACGCATATGTCGCCCTGTGGTTTTGTTGCCATTCTGGTCAGTATACTCGGTAGGTGGAGATGTGAAGATGGAAATTGACGCTTGACTGACGAGTGCAGAGCTTAGACTGAAGGGCCTCACGCAAATTACCGCTAAAAAAGTTCATGTACCGAGTATTAAATTTTCTTTTCGGGGATCGTGGGGCTCGCCGCTTTTATGTACTTGTAGACGGCGCCCGCCCAAAGGGTTACCCCCCCGCAACCAAAATATCAATTGAGGTCTATGGGTCCAAGCGTGTCTTCCTCTCGGTAATTGTACTTGTAGGTATTTAAGTAAGTACTTATGTCAAGTTGTTGCGGGAGTCTTCGGCTTGGGTGGTCCTGCCGTTTCGAGCATAATCGTAGGCTGGGCGCGCCGCTGCTTTTGACGACTATGAGGACCCTCGTCTCTCACTTACTCCCTCTTCTAACCAGTTTTAATTTTTTTCCGTCCCAGTCACGCTCATTACCCATAGCATTTCATAGTCCTTCGTGGTCAATATGAACATTGCTTTACGCATTCAACGTTATTGTGTGTTGGTCTTCATTGCCCCTCGCTGACCCCCGTTATCCCACTGACACAAACGAATAATTACTCTGGGCCAAGTTCATCACAATCGGGTCAGGGCTCGGAAGGCACGATGGGCTCGAAGGCTGCCAAGATCCAGATCTGCGTCTGCGGCCCTTCCGACCCGTCTGGCCCTCCTGGTCCAATCATTTACTTCAGTCATGTGAGAGCATCGAGGTAGCCAAAGTCGCTCGGTCGATTACGAAAAGAAACTCGGGGCATTCACTACATGACCACACACCAGTTCTTCTTCTTGGGATCTGAGGGTATGGCCGTGTTCTTCAGCGGAGAGGAAACCGGCACGGAGAGATGCCGTGCGAATTTCCTGGGCAGTCCAGTATCCTTCTGTGTCAATCCGTTCGAAATCTCCGGCTCTAGGAATATTTTCAACCCTGCTTGAATTTTCGGCATCAATTTCTGCAACCGGTCTTTATAAGTCTCCAGGTCCGTTGGCTGGCCAATGGTGCCATCGCGCGTCGCGTGCTCCCACGGTTGTCGCAAATTCCGTTTGATCTCGTTGCAGTATCCGGGGAGCGAAGTGTCTAATCGACAATATTAAGAAAAAGGTACCGTAGGAGTTGCCAATACCCTCCACTTACCAGTCAGCAATTTCAGATACACGCTCCTGGCCTCCATCGGAGCCGCGTCCGTAGACGAGTTTTGGGGATCAACGACAGAGTTCCAAATCGAGGACAGGGAGTTTGCGGCATCGACAACGGCGGTGCAGAGTTCCTCTTTGACTTTTTCAAACGCATAGTACTGCGCATCGGATTTTTCGATCGTGAACGACTCTACAAGATCCGCGAATGTGCCGAGCGATGCAATGATGGAGTCGACGACTTCCCAGCCGTAGAGAGGGTCCCCAGAAGAACTATATCTGAAATGCATACGGGGTGGGGGTTGTTTTGGATACTTGATTTTGTTTTTCGCCTTGCCCATCTTTACTACCAACTAGGTGAATTTCGACTTGGAGGGATTGAAATTCAAGCAGGAAATACGGGGAACTGGATAATCAAGTTGTGTTGTGATAAGTGGTGATGAGCCAGCCGGGCGAGTCGGTGGCTGAGTTCTCTTTTTTCCCATGCATGTTTCTCAGCGCAGCTGAACGCACAGCCCTGTGCACACAGCGCGTGCTCACCGCTGATTTGTTGCAAGTCTAGTTTCTACTTTGACTCGCTAAGCCACGAGGACGGACGGACGGTGACGGTCCCCTCCATTTACCGCTAGTGAGGCACAATACCTCTCCCGCCGCCAAAACCACACAAAGGCAATGTCGCTAAACCGCCCTACCCAGCCAGCCTAAGAGGGTTGGGCACCCTCTCCAGATGATCGAGCTTGGGGTCGTGATAGAGTATACTAGAATACGCAAGCAATACAGACATCGTCATTTAGTGGACCTTTTACAATTTGTTTTGTCTGATACTTCCTTAGAATTGCATCTCGATCAATTTAGGATGGCACCGGCGATGAACAGTAAGGTTCAAACTCCCATCAGCCTTGTCTTGCCCGACGATGAGCCGGATGATACGGGCCCGGTGACATTGGGAGAGGATTACTGGCGGAAGTTGGGCGAGCACACCAAGCTCGAGCAGGACGAGATTGAGCCTGCCTTGGGCGAGTTCAAGAAGCTACATGCCATGAATCTAACACATTTGCTCAATCAACTCGTTCTCATCAAGGCCAACATAGAAAAGAACGGAACCACAAGCAAGAAGCAGATGACACTGCTCAGGAAAACGCTACAGCACTACGGTACACGATCAATCGATGACTGAAACGGTCACCAGCTGACATCGAATCAGCTAACGCAATCCGAGACTTCCAATACATCACCGAGCTCAACACGCCACCACGCATATACCGCAATCAAAAGCGCATCGCTCTCGAAGGTAGCTTTCCGGAACTTGCCAACCCGTTCCCTGGCTCAAGGAACATCCCCTACAACACATTCTACCGGACCCTCCAAAAACGCACCGTCCAAAACCGCGACGGCATCCGAGAACTCCTGCGCAAGTTTCTCCCCAACCGCCTCTCCTGGACCGAATCCGAGCGACGCGCACGCCCAGACGTTTACTCGTCCGGGCGGGCGCCCGATATTTATTCTCCTTTTGTGGATTCCACAGCGCGCTTCATCATCGGGACATTTGGCGGGTGTGCGCTTGTGGTGCCAATGATGGTGATGGTATTCCAGCCGTCGTTGACGAAGACCCTTATTACTGTATGCGTGGCGGTGGTATTATTTGCGTTAGCGTTGAGTCTAGTGTTTGAGACGGATAATAAGGATACTATCTCGGCGACAGCGACGTATGCTGCTGTTCTCGTGGTTTTCGTCGGAACAAGTACGGGGCAAAGCTGATGGATGCTGTCTGGAGGAGGCTTGATCGTTACGGCCGTCGCGGAGCGTTGATGCGCAATAATGAAGGTATGTAAACGAACGGATACACTTGATCGGAACAGGGTATCAGATATCAGACATTCGCATCAGATATCTCTCGAGAGCTTGCTCTTCTACAGGGTTGAGATACTGTTGGCTTTTGGCTTTGTCTTCCAGGGTAGTATATCATCTTCATCATGGTCCCATCCTGCTCTGACTTCCGGTAAAGATAGTTTGCAAACGAGGTTAGCTTTGTGACACCTAGAGGCATTTTCAGAAGCCAACCGCCATATACCACGTCCGTCCAAGACTCCATTGAAGCCTTCCCTTATTGGCGTGAGAACCTTGCGTCACTCTAGAGCGTGACTACTCGTCGATGTGGCAAACGCATCCCATTCCATATAAATATTCGAATCCAACTTTCTCTTTGTCCATCTCCGAAATCAATAGCCATGTGTACGACCTGGGTGAAGAAGGACAGGGATGTACTGCTCCAGAATGCACCGAACAACCACCTCCAGGTTATCCGTCACCTTATTGTATAGGTTCAGCAAGTTCTCTTCAGTCAAGCTTTCTTCCAGCCGACGAGCTAGTAACGGCTCCCCTTAGTAGGTTCAATACAGTGTACGCCATTATCGTCTCCACTTCTTTATCGCTCCTCGAGTGTTTCTTTCGTAGAGTCTCTATATGATTTGTTCATAGTACTATTCTCAGTAAGTTATTGACGATATTGTCGATAATGCTCGGCCGAATATCGAGCTGCTGGCCTTCGGGTAAGAGGCTGTACGGCCATACCGCCTTCGGGAAGATCCTCCTTTTTCAAACTCCTTCCTTCTACCAATAGTGGTAGTTAATATGAAGCCGTCACTAATAAGTAGGATAGGAAGCTTGGAGGTGAAATTCTTCGCGAAAAGTAAAACGATAAGACTCTCAACGTCTAGTCGATATCAAAGTCAGGTTGAGCCGCTAGAATACGGGAGACAAGATGAGAGAAGGGACGCGGTTCGAGTCAATTCTATAAAGGTCGAACAACGTTCTCTCTGGGGCAGTGAGGGAATCCAGAAGCGCCGTCCCTCTAGGACCTCAAGGCGCCATAGCTAGGGTAGCGTAGTCAAAGGCACCCACGGTTTTCGAGCAGTTGGACGGATCCCTTACTATTTCCGAAGGAGGACTGTTTCTGGTCCCCAGTGATAGTTGCATGGTTGGGTGGTGCACGAGAAGGCAAGTCACTCGGAGAGGGGAGTAACGGCCGAGCAGGATGGAGACTGGTGTCTTGGTGGGAAGGGACCAGGAGTGAAATCTTGGCATGGAAAGAAGCCTCGCAAAAGCGGCGGCACTGACCGCCAAATTCGGCGGGAATTTTCCCTGCAACCCACCGAGCACCTCGCCACGTTGTGTTGGAATATCTCCTTCTGCGGCTCCGTTGAGTCCAGGGTGAGAAAGAAGGCCATATCAGCTTCTTACGAAAAGAACGGACAAAAATGAACGTGAGTCGCAGCCAACTGGAAGAACCTTAAGTGACCTTGGCATTCAGCCTTGACCTCTCCATGCATGGAGTGTCAACACGGTTGGAAGCCAATCGCTAATTGGCAACACGAGCAACTCATTCAATCATGTGGGACGTGCCATGCACATGGGTCTGAATCCTTTCCGGACCAGCTTGCTGCCAGAGGCACCAGAGGAGCCTTGCTAGTTTACTGTGCTATTAGTGCCACCACCCCACGACACTTCTGAAGAGCGAAGAGCGTGTTGCTACTGTAAGTATGACGTTCCCACAGCCCGCGTCCACGTGCGGGATGCATGACGTACATAGCGTAGCATGGGACTTAGCCGCCCTTGCGCCTTGAACTCATCATGCCGATGGATGCAAGTCGCCGAGATTCAGGGTGTCAAGGCGGGCGAGAGCAAGCGAGCTGGCTGCAGCGCTGATAAGACTGGCATGCGGCGGCCGTGAGGCTTACTTTGTAGGATAATAGTCTGCCTCTCACTTAGTCCTCCACCAGTCGCATACTGACTGACCCTTTCCACGCTGTTTTCGCATTGCGCCTGTACACTTCGCCTTCGATTCTCTTTTTACAAAGCTACTCTGGTCAACAATGGCCGCCATTGACAGCATCCACCAAACAATCACTGACGCGAAAGACAGAGTCATGGGTGCCAATGCTCCACAATCGGGCGAAGAACCGCCCTCAGGCATCCAAGGCAAAGGGACACTGGATCAACCGTACGATCAAGGAAACGCACCAGGTAAGCAGCCGATCAATGCACTGCTCCACGACGTTTGCTGAATGGCTGGATGATGCAGAGAATGTTGCTGTCCGATCAGACCAAGAACCTCTTTCAGGCGTGCAGGGCAAAGGCACTGCGACCGAGCCATACGATCAGGGGAACGCAGCAGGTATAATCGGCATGCACCCCTTATCCAGAATCTGCATGCTGAGCCGTTGTGATGGCAGAGAACACTCCCTCTTCGCAGCCGACGAATACCTCACCCTCAAGCGCTTTGACAGCGCCGAAGACTGCCTCGACTAAAGCTGCTGACGCACAGACCAACCCATCGAGTGCTCCAGCAAGACGCCGTGCTTCCGAGCGCGATGTGAGCCCCGGCACATTACCGGATGGCTCTCACGCACAAACAAGTGGTGATCGTGGAGAGAGCTACGAGCCAGCCAAAGGGCTCCAGAGGCTCAAGGGCAAGCTGGGTCTTGGAAAGCATTAAAGAGGAGGGACTTGTGAGATACATTGCGGTGACCGGAGTCATGCTCACGCAACGTGACGGATTTGGTAAGGTTCTTCGTCTTGCAGGCCGTCATAGACTCACCCGATTATGCGATTGTTGTTGTAGAAGACCTGCAGACTCGCGGGATCGCTCGTCTGATATTGTCATTGAATGCACTTTCACCCCATCCTATAGCAACTAGCAGCCAATCACCACAGGCTAAGAGTGCAAAGTCTCGAGCGTATGAAGGAGGATGAAGACAAAATGAAATTGGTGCTTGACCACCCAAGAGATTGATTGAATCGCTTGTCGCCTGCTCGGTCAGAACGACCGAACTACTCCGTCTGTCACTTCCTTCGGACGGAGGTTGTCCGACCGTGCGTCAATACCACCAACACCCATCTCTACATCGAATAATCAATAATCTGCTTGATTGCTAATTGCTGCAATCACCATATATTTCTTCGAGGCCAGGAGAATTAAAGTCCCGTCTGCGCGTCTTCCCCCCATATTAAAACAGCCTGCATCCTTTTTCGAACGTTCTTACCGCTCGTACCAAGATGTCTACTGCCGATATCCCCCAGATCGAAGCAGGAAACCTGTTCAATGTCAAAGGCCTTGTTGCCGTGATCACCGGCGGTGGTTCAGGTACAGTACACTCCCATTTAGCTCTCTGTCGATTTCCACCAACTCGATCGGCCCACCACCGTTAACCCTTTCTCTAGGCCTCGGTCGGATGATGGCAAGAGCACTGGCGGTCAATGGGGCCTCCAAAGTCTTCATCATCGGTCGCCGTGAAGACAGCTTGATGGAGACTGCCAACTCTGTCCCCGGCGGCACTATCATCCCCTTAGCTGGAGACGTGACCTCGAAGGACTCGCTACAACAGTGCTTTGAAAAGGTCCAGGCGGAGGTCGATTCCATCGACGTCCTTGTCGCAAACAGCGGGATATCTGGGCCGTCAGTGCCGACGCTAGATTCCAACCAGAAGCCTGTATCCCTTGAGGAACTGGCAAAGAATATGTGGAAGCCCGAGCCAGAGGAAGTGACGCAGACATACGCCATCAACATTACTGGCGTCCATTTCACGATTGCAGCATTCCTCCCCCTTCTGGATGCGGCCAACAAGAAGAGACCTGCTCCGACAAAGGACAACTTCACCCCTCGTCCGCAGATCATCACCACCGGGTCTATTGGAGGATTTAATCGCAAGCCTCTAGGTAACCTGAGCTATGGTGCTAGCAAATCCGGGGTCATGTTTCTCTCAAAACAGCTGGCGACTGCACTCGTGCCCTACGATATCAGGGTGAATGTGATCGCCCCAGGTCTCTACTATTCCCCAATGACGCATGGAATGTACCAGGCTCAAGGGAAGACAGAGATTCACAATGTCGAGGGCACTTTCAGCAGCGAGGTCGTACCCGCGACCAGAACAGGTGATGAGCAGGACATGGCGGGAGTCATCCTGTGGCTTTGCTCGAGAGCGGGTGCATACATCAACGGATGTGTTGTTGTCACGGACGGTGGACGGCTCAGTGTTATGCCTGCATCATATTAGGCTGGAAATGAGCAACACGGCATCAGGCAGATAGATCGCTAGAGGCATAGATAGGATGGCGCGCTGGGCTGGTAAAGTTACGATCACAAGGCTATAACGATATGGGAGGACTGCACGCGGAGTCATTGCTGGGACGATACGAAATCAAGTGGCATCACATCCTTGACAGCCACAATCGAACAGAAGAGATTTGACCCGCAGACCTGACCCAAGTTCATGCCCTCGATTCAGGGGATGGATCATACCGGAGTTGACACTTCCGTGTAGAACGATCTTTCCGCTGGGCGACCCTGCACACGCCAGAAATTGCCCGTCGAGCCTTCTTGGTTGTAAGGTGTGGTAGTGGATGGTAGTGGATGGCCGTGGTGGCATCATGCAGGAACACCCAGTCTGCTTTCCAGTTCCCGGATCATCCCACCACAAGCCCAACGCCTCACCCACACCGCCCGCAAACAGGCCCAGACCATTGGCTCGCAGGGAGACCTTTAGGCACGAGCTAAGCACTAGGCTGGAACCTAATCGTGCTTAAAGGGCCTTGGTGGCCTCCTAGTTTCTGCTGGACTCCCCCCAACTCCCCTTGCTCCCAAGCAGGGCAACAGGGCTTGCAGTTTTCGCCTGTCAAAATTTGTGGCCATCATCTGCCATCATTTCCAAGTGCAGGTACTCCGATACAGGACTTTTGCTTGGTTTGCTACAAAAGCATCTCACCGCAAGCACTGTTCACATTTCTCTACCTGTTTCTTTCTGCTCTCACTCCCAAGTCTACATACCTTGTACCCTTTGTCAAGTCAGCAAACAAGGAGACATTCCTGCGCAATCCGTGCAGCTACCTTCCTTCCTATTTGCGGCCCCCCACAAAAATAGTACATTCTCACGCTCCTCGATATCTGACTTTGGTCTCCTCCCCGCCTCACCGCCTCATTTACCGTTCAGTGAATACATCGACCCTCCGAGTCCTCTCTCTCTTAACCACGGCATATCTCGAATAGGACAACTTGAAGAACCTTGTCATTCTGAACCCAATACCGCAAGTCGTCATGGCTTCACGACCTCACAACATCGGCATCAAAGCCATTGAAATCTACTTCCCAAATCAGGTATGGCGAGAGTTGAACGAACCAGACTTTGGAGCTGGCCAGGTGCTAATCCATTCCTAGTGTGTCGATCAAGCTGATTTGGAGAAGTTCGACGGCGTGTCGGCTGGCAAATACACGATTGGTCTCGGACAGACTAGAATGTCCTTCTGCGACGACAGGGAAGGTGAGCGGCAAATTTAGTTTGAGAAGCCCTCGACCCTCGACTAATTCACGAGTAGACATCTATTCCATTGCCCTTACCACTTTGACGAGCCTGATCTCAAAGTACTCGATTGACCTCAAAAATGTTGGGAGGCTCGAAGTCGGCACAGAGACCATGTTGGACAAGAGCAAAAGTGTGAAGTCAGTATTGATGCAGCTGTTCCAAGAGTCGGGCAACTTCAATGTTGAGGGCGTCGACTCTTACAACGCTTGCTAGTAAGTTGTGGAGCACCTCTGCACTACAGCAGAGCTCACGTTGCTGACTGGTTGCAGTGGCGGTACAAATGCAGTCTTCAACTCTCTGAACTGGATCGAATCATCTGCATGGGATGGAAGGGATGCTATCGTGGTTGCCGGTGACATTGCCCTTTACAAGAAAGGAAATGCTCGTCCCACTGGTGGCGCTGGTTGCGTGGCCATGTTGATCGGTCCTGATGCACCCATTGCTTTCGAGGCTGGTCTCCGAGGTTCCTACATCACCCACGCCTACGATTTCTATAAGCCTGATCTCACCAGCGAATATCCTTATGTTGATGGCCAATTTTCCCTGCGATGCTATACCGAGGCCGTTGACGCATGCTACAGAGCATACAATGCCCGGGAGAGAGCAATCAAGTCACAGGTCAATGGTGTCAATGGACATGCGCACATGAATGGAAATGGCGTGCACAAGGAAGAGGACGACAAGGCCCCTATGGACCGGTTCGATTACATGGCCTTCCACGCTCCCACCTGCAAGCTTGTCTCCAAATCGTACGCTCGTCTGCTCTACAATGATTTCCTCGAAGATCCAAGTCATCCCCAATTCAAGGAGGTTGCGCCCGAGTTGCGAGATCTGGACTACCAGGCATCTCTGACAGACAAAACTGTTGAGAAGACGTTCATGGCTTTGACGAAGAAGCGCTTTGCCGAACGAGTGCAGCCTGCCATCCAAGTGGCCACCATGTGTGGCAACATGTACTGCGGCAGCGTCTACGGCGGGCTTGTGGGGTTGATCAGCAACATTGCCCCGAAGACGTTCTATGGCAAGAGAGTTGGGGTCTTCAGCTACGGCAGTGGTCTCGCTAGCTCGATGTTTAGCCTCAAGGTTGTTGGAGACACCACAGAAATGGCCGAGAAGCTCAATCTTCAGAAACGATTAGACGCCCGACGGGTTGTCGCACCTGAAGTGTATGACGAGATGTGCATGCTCCGAGAGAAGGCCCATCTCAAGAAGGATTTCAAGCCGCTTGGTAATGTCGAGCATCTTGTGCCGGGTACATACTACTTGACCGAGGTCGACGACATGTTCCGACGGAAATATGAAGTCAAGGCATAATTGCGGTCAGCAGCAGAGCAGGGATTCGTATCATTCTCGCACCAGACATTGCGTTTCAGGTTCGGGGCCCGGACTTGCATTGGTGGACGCGATAGACCAGTCTTATGATAGAGGGAGAGGGGCGTTGCAAATGGACGGTTGATTGGATCAGGCCTGCAGACGGTGTTGGGCCTTGCATACACTTGTACATATGGAGGAGATACGCTTCTGACTTCCTGGGAGGCAGGAACTCACCTGAGCAATAATCGATCAGCAGAGAAGCAAAAGCGAATGATCACGAAGCGTTGTCGCAGATCCAAAGCATCCCGAAACTACCGCTGTGCATTGTCAGTCTAGTGCAATGCGGCTACCATGGCATGCATTGCAACTCAGCCTCGAGTTGGCCAATACGTTGACCTGTTTCGCACCGACCGTGGGCAAGATGAAACACGGCTCGATTCTGGAAGACGTTGGAGGCCACAGAGGACGGAGGAGCAACGTTTGAAGGACACTAAGAGATGCAGAACAAGGCAATGTGCATGTAAACGAGGAGGTTGGGATAAGAGAAGTACTTGGTTGGTGTCATAGTCGTTCAGTGTTCGTGTGTCGTTCGTGGTGGAGCTACTGCAGCTGGTTGCAGTAGTGAGGAGGTAATGCATGATATCTACAGTTGGTGCAGGTGACCTCGTGCCATTTTCGCGCGTGGTGACGAGGCGGTGACGCGGGCTTGCGCGGGTGGCCTGCGCGACGTGGGACACGTGAACTCGACTTCGGCAAACCTGCCTCCTAGTCCTTCGACATCTCTGACTCTGCTGCGCCACCTTCTTTTCTCCATCCGCTGGTATTTTTTGCATCGCGCGCCAACTGCACCACCAATGAGACTCCTTACACGGCTATAGAATTTCCAAGCGCCCGAAATCTGAGGGAAAAGATGGCAGGAAATTCTGCGGGGTTCTCTCACTGCGCTTCAGCTACGCCTCTGCAAATTCCCGGCAATCTCTCGTCTCTTCAGACTGCCGCTGGTGCCGTCTATTCTACTGAATTTGTCGAACAGCCGCCAAGTCGCAAGGATGCTCATCTCTCGAAATAACTGAGCAAGCGCCGACATAGATTGCCTCGTAAGACATGGTGGAATCGCCCGGAGCCTTGTTACACTCGATCTGAGCAAACCCGCAGCCTCAGGCCACACGTCTGCCGCCCAAAATAGCTGCAGATGGGCCCGAATGTTTCCATGCCTCTGGCGCGTACCACGCTCCACGCTTCGCGGTCGGCAGGCGATACTGGCCGTCGCTGGTTACCCATGATCGGATTCTCGAACACCGTGTCAGTCGTGTTTGTTTCCTTGCCAGCTTGATTCTCCTGCTCCACGTTTCAGGTGGGTAATGACCTGCAGGACACTGTTGGTCGGGCTTCATGTCGGTCTCTTTCGGTCGCATACACCCAACCCATTTATACCTGGTCCTTCTCCCTCCCAAGAGCTCTGAGCCTTTCATTCTTTCAAGTTGCAAGACTGAAGAGTCAGTCTGTCTGCTATTGGTAGTCCCATCTGCCTTTTCTCTCGTACCTTTCCTTTGTTCTTTGGGTTCTCGTCTCCACACTGAGAAGCTGGCTTCTCGCTGACCACTACTTTTGCTCCGACTCAACCAAAAAGTTACAATAGGTGAGTTGTCTTCCACGACGCTGCCTGGCTTTGACCCATGTAAACTGATAGAGTCTTTCAGAATGTCATTGGCACCTTACTACTATAGACCACTTACGCCTCCAGAGGCTGCTGGTGCTGCCGGTCGGCACGGTCATATTCGGAATGTGTCTCGATCGTCATCCTGTGCGGTCGACACGTCGCCCGAGTCGTTAATTACTACTTGTAATACAACTCCAAGTCGATCACCAGTTCTCCGTCAGCATGGCCCGACGTTGCTCCCCAAGATCAGGACTCAGGACTCCTCCCTGGAGCCCCCATTCGCTCATCGACCACCCATCCACCGAAGGACCTCGTCATCCGTCATCAACAATTCCAAGCATGCCCGACCGCCTATGTATAGGAGTGTGACTGAGCCTGTTGAGTGTACGCCGATGATTTCACCGGTCTCGAACGCGCCTCACTCGCGATCGAACTCGCTCAATCCCTCTCCTGGATTGGCCAAGGCACAGCTCAGTGTGCCTGTCAGGACTCATTCTCGCTCTACCTCTGCCTCCAGCATTAACAGCGATGTTCTGAATCGTTTTGGCTATCCTACTTACCGCCAAATGCCTGTCTATGTGTCTCATGATCAACAAACCCCGTCCCCAGACCTCTTCGCCACCAACTACATGCCATATACCAAAGCTCCTATGCCCGAGCCGCCAATGATCAACCTGGAGGGTACCTTTGACATGCCAATTGATCTTGATACCATTTCAAGACCTTGCTCTATGAGTCCTCCTCCCATGCTGCCACCTATCTCTACGATCAGTATGCTCAGCTACTTGACCCAGCCAACACAACCAATCAACCTAGTTCGGCACCTCACATTCCAGACAGGTCGTGGCCTCACAAACCACTTTTGGTGGGATGTGCGCAACATCCGACCCTGGAATTCGTTTTCGCTTCAGACTATGTCTGCTATCCCTGATCTTCTGACCCTACTTAACTTCGAACACGATAAAGCTTGTCTACCACCTATCAGTGCCAACGCAAACACTGTGACACCTGCTTCGGAAGTCGACCTTGCCAATCTGATCTCCAAGATCTACTTCCCTAAGGTCAACGCTGCCACGAGACTGTCGCTTGGTAATAACTCTGTTGCCCTTTACCCAACTCCAACCCCGACTAGCTCAGGGCTCAGTGCTAACTCCGCCAATATCCCCACTTTTCTTGCCAACTACCCGAGCGACAATGATCGCATTCTCTCCGGACTCCCGCGAGGCCGCGTGGTCGGCTTAGTCCGGTCTTTCGACCGCTGGAACACAGGCATGCGTCGTGAAGGCCCTGCCCGCAAGGTCGAGTACCTACGTACTCTGGCGCATCTGCAGAAATGCATGCGAGACCATAGCTGTCGGTACGGCTTCATTATCACAGAGATCGAACTGGTCTGTGTCCGCGCCGGCTGCGACAACCGTGGCCAGCCGTACTTCGGCTACCTGGAAGTCGCGGAAGCAGTGGAGACCAAGACCTTTGCTTGCAAAGGGAACGCGTCCGATGCAGAAGTTGACATGACTGTCACTTTGGCTCTGTACTATCTGCTTATGCTTGCCAAAGCGACGCCTTTGCCGGGCCAACCAGGCAGCTTCATGGATGTTGGCGGTCCTGGAACGTTGACTAGACAAAGAGTCTGGGATGGTGGAAATGGCGGCAGTCTTCTTTCGGGCGATGAGGATGGCGATGCTGAGGAGCTGGGGAAGGACGGCAAAGATAAGTGGATTCCAGAGCCGCAGATGGGGGAAAAAAGGGAGGCGAGGACGGTTAGAGGGTGGGTGTGGCCTTGCGACCCGTGGCACAAGAGGGAAGGGGAGCGCGGTGAACGTGGTAGCGGAAGAGGGGGAAAGAGACGATAATACTGTTCTCTAGTGATTCCTGGAGAGAAACTATGAACGTGATTATGAACGATGTGAGGGATTCTGTATCTGGGCAGGGGTTTTACAAGCGATGCCATCCAGGTGATGAGCTCGACGCATTAAGGTCCTCGAGATCTAAACTCGAAATCGCGGTATTGCAAACTTGGTAATTAAATATATTCATGTAAAAGTTCACAAACTCTGGTACAAGATTCCATTTCTTTGCAGGCTCTGGGAAAGCCTGGAGTAAATATATCCCTTGGGGGTGCCTGTCGAGTGCCTGTATCAACAGGTCGAAATACGTCAGCAGGGATTCTTGGAATTAAGCTTGAACGAGAAACGACTCGAATCGCGCAATAGCTGGATGGCTCCTCATACTGTTGAGACTTGACATAATTTTTGAAGTCACCGACGGACGGCTTGACATGGCCGGATCCGTCTCGTCAGTTATCGTTTGAGCATAAAGGTCAAAATCATCGGAGATCTTCCCCCCAAAGCAGATAGGAAAGGAAAAGAAAGGGAGCAAGAGGAAGCTGAGAAGGCTGCTTACCAGAGATGTGGTCGGAAAACTCCAAACAAAGGCGGTGCGACCGTGGAACAAGTACTTGTAACAGGTATGCAATGGCAGAATCGGAATGCGAGAATGTTCGGTATTAGAGTAGAAGGATGGAGGATGAAAGGAGTTCGAAGAAAGTGCAGGGGGGAAGAAATTGGACACGACGAGGACGGAGTAATATCGTTCACGTAGAAATTTTCTTGGCGGATCAGGCTGGTGGGTTCTGCGGTGGGCAGGTTGCGCTGGTGACACAATTTCCACCCTGGCGGTAACAGGCAACTAGGCCCGCGGGGTCAAACAAGCACCCATCAACCCATCTGTTCTCTTGAAGACACCGTCCACTGTTGCTCCCGTAGCAATACCCGCACAGAACAGACGAGTTCTAGTTGCTCCCGATCCCCTAAAACCATCGAGAGTTTCTGTTTCGCAGATATCGCCGATTTTCAGTCAAGATGGGAGGTATGTGTCGAGTCACAAAAGCCTCGTCTGCCGCTTGCCTCATCGGAGGCGCGAGTTGATGTCCTTACCATGATAGCAACTAACAGAAATGAACTCCGGCAGACTTCCAAGCAATCGCCCGTGAGCCTCCTTGTTCCTGAGAAAGCCTAGGACGCAGACATGCCTAATGCGACACAGAGCAATTCGTCGAGTTCTACTACAAGACCTTCGACACGGATCGCACACAGTTGGCAGCCCTCTACGTACGTTTGCAACTACGCGCCCTGGTGTAGATATGTCTTGAGCCGGGAAGGGAGAGGAAGAGCTTGACGTTTTCTGACACACCAGCGAGGGCACAGAGAGACAAGTCCATGCTTACCTTCGAGAAAGACCAGTTCATGGGGACACAGCCTATTCTTGAAAAGCTGACGGTGCGTAAATCTAAGCTTTTCAGCGATCAATTGTTCCCATGTCCAAGGGCGACTGACGGAGTGGCCTGTTGCAGAATCTACCATTCCAAAAAGTCCTACATCGGGTCGACACGACGGATGCGCAGCCGTCCAACGAGCAAGGAGGCATCTTGGTCATGGTAACTGGTGCATTGCTGGTAGGTGTGCCACATTGAAGGCTTAGCCTCTGCGTCGAAGTCGTGGCGGCGTGGTCTCTGATGGACACTACACAAACAGGTCGATGATCAACAACACCCGATGAGCTACGTCCAGACCTTCAACCTGCAGCCCGAGGCCGGCAGTTACTTCGTGTTCAACGACGTCTTTAGATGTAGGTGGAATCGGAAATTATCAGGCAGAGGTCGAAAAGGCTAACAGATGGCGACAGTGGTGTATGCCGCAAGCGGATAGATGAATCAGCAGCAAGGGGGTGTGGTGCAGGTTCTGATATTCTGCAAGGGTGGTATCGAACAGAGGCACACGACGGGCCGACATGCATAGCAGATGGCGCAGCTTGGATGGGAAGGAGGCTGTAGCGATTGTAAACCACACAAAGATGGTCATTGAGCAAGCAGGGGAGAAGGCAGCACGATGATAGAAGGGACGCAACCACCAACAACAAGTACTTCGGTATGCACGTGCCGGTGCAGAAGACATTCCGACAAGGCTGAAGGCTGCCATCATTCCTGCTTCCAATCACTTTCGCGCTGCCTGAGTGGCCTAATGTTCTTGTTTCGCGGTCCGAGACGCACTGGCGGACAATACGGAGTATTACGAGTGCTGGCGCTGGCGCTGGTGCTGATGGCGCCACCCATGCGCAGCTTCGGCTGTGCGAGGTCCAGGCTACTGTATTCCGCTCTGCACCCATAAAAGGGCCCTGTAAAGGAGTGAGCCCTGGAATTGTCTGTAAAGCCTGGGATAGAAAAACCCGGCCCCGTCGATTTGGATTCGAGTGTCTACGAGGTACGAATACCTACCTCGCTACATACGGCGCACAGGCACTGGCAAGCACTGGTTACCTCGTAAGCGTCGGACAGACCCTCAGAAAGCCCCATTAACTGTCTTGCCCTGCGCTAGGTTCCTCGGAGTCTCTGGCTTGCGGCTAGTTTAGGTGCACCGGACGCACCCCTGCCTCTCTGCACCTGCCACAACATCTCGCCAACGCCAACGCCAACACCAACGCCAGCGGTGCCCGTCATCCATCGACAACTTTTGATCCAGCTCAGACATCTTCGCGACAACGTGTTCGCTTCATTCCTCGAGCCAGTACGCTGTAAACCTCAAACTTTTCGATCACAACATACAATCCAAGTCACGATTGAGGCCGACATCGCTTCAGCGACAAACGTCTCACATCGAAAGCGTTCCATAGTCCAGCTGCATTGAAACAGTGCCGTTGTGCCACATCTGTCCTCTCCGACTTTCTCAACTTGAACCGCCCCCCAGTGTCATTGAAAGAGAGAATCCACCATGGCGCTCATGGACGAACTCAAAATGCGCAACTTCAGTGAGTCTTTCTTTCTGCTGATACCCGCAACTGCACCAGATCAGAGCTGACAGCTGACCGCAGGCATCTACGGGCAATGGTGAGAATTCATTCCCTCTCGTTCCATGTGTGGCCGCCAACGATGCCTTCCCTGTGAGCCTTTGCGCTGCAGAACATGACTGGGGAGATACCTATGCTTTCCACACATCGAGTTGAACGGATCCCGGAGAACAATTATGAGGTGGCTGAAAGACAGGGATGAGAAAGCTGACTGGTGAATCAATAACAGGCTCGGAGTGCTATCCATCATCCTTGGGCTTGCCTTGGGTATCGCCAACATCTTTCACTTTAACCTGCTCATCCTCTTCAGCATCATACTACTGTGCGTCCCCCACGGGCCCCGATCATCCGGATGTACGAAAGGTTGACCTTTGATCGCTGCAGTTGCTCCTCCCTCGTTCTGATATTCATCGAAATCCCGCTCTTACTACGTATCTGCCCTACATCCGCCAAATTCGATGCCTTTATCAAACGCTTCACCACCAACTACATGCGTGCCGCGATCTACGGCGTCATGTCTCTGGTTCAATGGCTGAGCATCATTGTGGATCCCAGCAGCTTGATTGCTGCCGCCGTGGTGTTGGCCCTCGCAGCAGGTTGCTATGCACTGGCGGGGTTGAAACAGCAGGAATTTGTGGGCAGCACGACGCTTGGTGGTCGGGGAGTGGCCCAGATGATTGTCTAAGAAGCCTTGGTCCGCCTTTCTTTCTCCCCGTCCCCGGCTTGTCGAGTTTGGCGGAACCAAAAGTGATTTGACAATGGTGTACTTCTAGCGGCGCGCCTGGACACAGAATGTTCGAGCGCAAGGAGTACGGAGTCCATGGAAATGGCATTTGGATGACCTGGCGGAGAGTTTTCACGTAGAGCTCCACGGAATTTTATGATGGTGGTTTACAATGCGCACACTGCAGGAGGCTGGATAGTCACTTAGGTCTATGAGTAGGAATCAAACTAGCATCGAATCCGTCTTGAACTTCATCTACTCGTATGGTATCAGCCTTGAGACTATGTGTTCGCCAAGAGTCGGAAGGGATGAAGGAAGAAAGGAAGGATTATTCGCTGCTGCTGATGGTCCGATGCCGCCTGAGCAAGATATCATAAGCTCGACTGCGTACATATGCAATGCAGCTTACGGTTGCTTCGTTTTGCCTTTTGGCGCGCACCTGGACGAGTTCCCGCGTCAACAGCGCCCTGCCGTGGATCGACAATCTAGACAAGGGAGACGGGCAACGGGGCTCGAGGGGGTGCCATGTCTAAAAGACCCAAAAACACCATATCCACCGCCACAGATCCCCCATCTTTTTTTCGCGTCATCCATCATGTTCACATAGCACGTCCTCGTCAGGTGCTATGCCTCTTGTGGGCGAGGAGATCGGATCGCGATCGACCGGAACATTGGATGGGAAGCGGCACTACTGACTCTGTACATACTCCGTTCACACTTGTGGATTCCTCCAGTCAATGAATCGCCGGGGAAGGCGCAGTCCAAGGGCAAGGGTGGCACCGACCATGCGGCTGGTGGGCATGGAAGAGCTGAACAGCAGTACTGGGTAGTAAGCAGTGAGCACGGAGAACCCATGATCTGGGTTCCTGTGGCTTGCCGAGCCCATCACGGCGTCCCTGGAATCTCTGGGGTTGGGATGATAAGAGGCTGAGGGCGCGGCGAGCCGCGAGAGAACAAGGCTCAGGTGGCGTGCTAGACCCGAAGCAGCTTGGGCAGCCCAGTTTCTAAGGCGAGATGAAGGCTGTGTTGGTGCTGTTTCGTCTTGCTTGGTCTTGGTCTTGGGCTGCTTTGTCGAGTGCATCGGGCCCCCCAGCGGTGCCCAGCCCAGACCTCCCAACCCTCCGTGTGCTATTCTTTTCATTTGCTTTGCGGCTGAGGCGTCCGTGTTCAATCGTCGAAGCCTGTGTACGAGGCAAGGTCCCTTTGTCTTGTCCGGCGTCCCTCGTTTCCTTGCTTGTCCTTGGACTCGAAGGGCAACTTCGGATTTCTGGCCTGAAAAACAAATCAAAAAATCATCGAAACATCCTCTCTTTTCGGTGACAAAAAAAACTGACACCTCTCAACTCTTTATTTACGTACCGGAAAGCCCCCGCCAAAAAAGGAAAAGACAAAAGGAACGATGAATTAGCCCGAGCAGCACTTCTTCGACAATGTCGCCGTACGCTTCGGGCCTGAATCATGGAAGAAGACAGTCGACCCAGCGCATATCTCAATGTTCCCATCACCGAAGCTGAGCGCCGTGCTCAAGTTGCTGAGGCCGCCGTCCGAGACCGAGACGACAGCTCCGAGCGACTATTGCCAGAACCTCGACAGCCCTCGCCAGAATTTCAGTCCGCACAGTCTTCTGCTCAACTACAGGCACCAGTCCCCAGCCGATTTCCCTCAATACACGCTCCGCCCGTCATCAGACAGTATGCGCCGAGATTCTCACAAAGACCAGAAGTTCGTCAATATGTCCCCATCTCCCCCGTCCCAGAGGAAGACGAACCCGAGTCCATCAGGCTTCGGCCGCACTCGGCCGCCGTCACTGACGATGGCTATCTACTCCCTTCCCCAGGGCCGATGCCGACTCTATGGACTCCCATCTGGTTGAAGCGGTGGTTTCTGGGCCTCTTCGCCCTCGTTTTTGCCGCCTTTCTGATCGTCCTAGTCCTCCTTTGGCACTTTGATGAACAGAACGATGGCTTCCACGTTGACCAGGGAACGAACCATGATGCCTGGACCTACACGCCTACTGTCATTGTCGTTATTGTCGTGGCCGCTTGGAGAATGGTTGACCACCAATCGAAGCTGGCCATGCCCTACGACGCTCTCCAAGACGGACCGATAAAGCCGTCTGAAAGCCTGTTGGTCGATTATATTTCGAATTTTCAGCTTGTGTCGTTACTTGAAGCCTTCAAAAACAGTCATTTCGCCGTCATTGCTTCAATCACCGGGTTCATGTTATTAAAAGTTGTCACCGTCTTTGCGACTGGGTTGTTGGTTGCTCTCCCAACACAAGTGACTCAAAAGGGCGCGACCGTGCGGGCCAGGGGATTCAACGCGGATTCTTTCGACCCGAACGCCGCACTCACTTCTTCGGCTTTCCCGGCTCAGCCGGTGTATGCGTACTATGGTAGTATGGCCCAGGGTGTGCCTTTGGAAAATGGCGTTAGGTTTGATCTGGCATACAGTGCCTTGACAGTCAGTTCGGATACCCCGATCGGCGACGATACAACAATTTCCGGCGAAGTCGATGCCTTTGTGCCGACTATGACATGCAAAACTTTGAATGTGCAGTTGGGAACTCCACGGATCGTGAACGACACCAACTCAGCGAGCGCATTCGCCACTTCGAGCAATATCACCTTCACCATCAATGCGGGCGATGTATGCAGTCAGCTTTCTTCAGTTTCCGTGCCAGCGGACAATCCGTACACTGAAATTCTCCCGAAGCGTCAGGTTACAGGCACTATGCAGCAGGTCTTCTGTGGAACCGCAAATGCTAGTGTACCTGGTTCAAACGGCCCACAAGGGTTGTTATTCACGATTACCGACATCCGTTACCAGCAGACACTATTTGACAACGCCACTGACCTCGCGGGGGGTTCGTTTGTCATTGCGAGTGACGTTTCCAGGACGCTGAACAATCTGACGAACGTGTTCTGCACTCCTTCGTATTCGATGACCAGGGCCGAGATTACTAACAACACCCGGCTACTCGCGAGTAATAACGCCGTATCAATCACGTTGAAGGATGGGGCAAGGAATAGCACTCTTTCGGGATTTTCGAATTGGAATGCCACCATTGTCCTTACGCAGGCTTCGATTGCGGCGCAAGTTCTCTTTGGCGACACGATCAACGATGACACTATTTCCGACTCAAGCGCCATATTTACGCTCATGGCTTTGACGCGGGGCTCCCAGAATATCGACACTTTGATTAACCCGGACGCGATGATATCAGCTGCTCAGGATACGTCCAAAGGCCTTTTATCTCAATATGCTCATCAAGTCTTAAGAGCCGCGGACGACGCCGATGTGGATGGAGGAAAGGTGACACGTCAAGAACGAAGGCTTCGAGTCAATGATGTTTCTGTGTGGACGATGGCTTCGGCATCTGGATTGCTGTTCTTTTTCTGTGTCGCCTTGATTTTCATCGCCCCCAGAGCGGTTGTTCCACGCGATCCAAGCTCTATTGCGGCGATGGCGACGATGCTGACCAGAAGTACCGAGCTAGATCGACTGCTGCGAAAGCAAGGCGCACCGAGCTATGCAAATCAAAAATCAGCGTTGGCAGGTTTCGAATTTGGTACGGCAATTGCCACGACGGATTCTGGGACGAGGAGTTTCAAGATCGTCACCTCAGAAGGTGAGCCAGACGAACCGACCACCAAGCTGACTATGGATATTAAATGGTGGGTGCCGATCACGGCAACATTTCCGGTCTTGACACTCACCTTGATTCTCCCCCTGGGCCTCATTGCGGCGTTGGAGCTCATTCAACGGCATTCTGACGATCATAATGGGTTTTACACCGTGGCGGACGACAAATGGACGGAGATTTACAGCCACTATATCCCAGGTCTCGTAATGCTTATTTTGGCAGCATTTGTCAACATGCTTGATTTCAATGTGGCGTTGTTCACTCCCTGGAACAACCTGGCAGCAGGCAATGCCATTCACAGAAGATCGGTACTCAACAACATTCTTGGAAGATCACCTCCATCCGCATTCTTACAGGCTCTGAGGACGCGGAGCCTCGGGGCTATGTTGAGCATCATCGCAGCTGCGCTTGCTAGTCTTCTGGCAGTGATTGCTTCAGGCCTGTACTACGTCCAGCATTACACAGTTGACGGGGCGAGTATTTCGCTTACTCAAGTTGACTCTTTCGACCTTCAGTGGCCAAACAGCTTCTCTAATGACAATGGAGCGGCGGCCATTACCAGTCTGATCATGCACCAGAATTTCAGCTACCCTCAATTCACATACGAGGGACTCGTTTTTCCGAAGCTGTCCCTGAACAACTCCGCTCTGACAAAGGATACACTAACGACGGTATCTGGATCGTCATCCCACCTGCTCCCGGCTGTTCGCGCAAATCTCAAATGCGACGTTCTTGCCAGCGACTCTTTCTCCCTATCCACAGAAAAGGCAGGAACCGACAGCGCATACGCAACGGACCAAGCATTCATCACCGCCAGAGCAGCGCTTCCGGACTCTTGTCAGCTTGGCGGCTCGAAAGGCACAGATGACTTTGTTCTTTACGAAAATAATTTCGAACTGCCTCCAGGTGGGAAGGGAACATTTGCCGGTGCTCAATTAGATCTTTTGTTTGGAGAGAATGCGACGACATACGGCAACTATGGCGAGAATCGTGGTCAATACATAAGTGACAATCCACCAGTTGGCTGCCCGAGTTTGGCTTTCACTTTTGGCCATTTCCAGCTGGACAGCACGGACAGAAGCCAAGTGACCACAATGGTGTGCTATCAAGAAATCCAAGGCCTCGACGCAAATGTCACGTTGCTACCCAACAGTACAATCATTGATTCGAGTCATCCACCAGCAGTGGTCGAGAGCAGCATCTTCCTCCACGACAATCCACTCAGCAATAGCAGCGGGGTGAAGACATTCGACTTCCGCATCCAGAACAATCTCGCTCAAGAGATGACTGTGTTTAACGGCGAGGGCGGGACACCCGCGACCAACCCTTCGACTACAAATACATTTGACATCTTCTTCCAAGCCATTATCAACGGTTCTGAACCCCACGACCCAGCAACGCTAGCTGGCCCAGACAACCAAGATGTCCTCATCGACGCAATAAACAGGTTCTATCGTATTTACATGGCGCAAGCCATTTCCGCAAACATGCGCGGACCCTTGAACAGTCTGAGCACTTCGTCCCGCCTTCTTCGACGCCAAACTTCTTCGACAATAACCTCCCCCACTACAGTCGATACTCCGCGGCTCGTCCAGGATAAAGACAGCAAGCTTATCCTCCAAACCCTCCTCGGCATCATGACGGTTTTGGCCGCATCAGCGTGGCTAACCACGAAATTCCAGCGCGTCCTCCCATGTAACCCGTGCTCCATGGCAGGGACCATGTCCCTCCTCGCGGGCAGCGATTTGTGCCATAGCGCCGACGATGGACTATGCGAATGCTGTGGGAAACGCCGTCGACGGTCATTTGGGCATGACGATGGTAACAGACCCGAATCAATTCATGCAGGTCCAGACGAAAATGGCGATGAAACCGACGAGCGCCAACAGGTCATTCCCGACGGCGCGGAATGGATGCCCGCCTCCCAGTTCGAAACCGTTTTCGGCGGGAAACGCTACAGCATGGGCTGGTGGCGCGAGCGGCGACTCGTGGGCAAAAGACGAAGATTTGGCGTGGATATCGGTGCTCGCGCCGATGGGGCAGATGATCAAGACTGGGAGCTGGGGGAAAGGAGACCCGAGGGAACTGGGTTCAGCGATTTTATGATGAGAGGCGGCGATAGGGATGGCAGGGGCGAGTATTCAAGATTTGGAGGCCGTTCGAGAGGTGCGAGTATGAGTGGACCGAGCCCTGAGCCCGGGGCGATAGAAGCAAGAGGAGGGCAGATGATGAATATGCCTAGAGAGCCTTCGCCGGGGGTGTATGTGCCCGAAACGGGTCGAACGGGCCAGCCCTTCCACCACGACGGAGGAGGACCAGGCCCGTCAACAATGGCAGGGAGGCGGAGTCCTGTGGGTGGTGAAGCATAGATTGATTGAGACTCACTTGATAAAGCTGACTAGGCGGCTCTTCTTCCTTTTGCCACCCTTGTTTGTAAACTACGGATTTCTTTTCAGGTTGGTCACAAGTCATGACGATTCATATATGGAGTTTCAGGTTACATAGGAGGTTTGGGGTGGTGGCACGATACCCTAGCACTATATACTATCGGCACTGGCACTGGAATTTCATCGAGACCTTTTTCACTTTCGTTTTCAAGGGCCTATTCTGGTTTCATTTCATTCCTTTCTCTTTCTCTTCTCTCCCTCTCAAATGAGCGATGCATGGTGTGGGATGTTCACACGCAAATGAACCTTAGAAAACGTGTTATCACGTGATGTGGATGCGGACCTGGGCTCCTGGGCTCCCTAACACGCTCCGAGGATCCTTGGTCCTTCTTCGAGAAATCCACCACGAACATCAGCTTCTGATCTCAAAGCGGCTGCAGAGAGGCAGCCTTCGGGCGTCGAGGGCCATGAACAATGTTGGAACGGTAGCTCTGCGCATAGCAAGGAATGGCCTGCAGGCCTCGACTCTCCAGGCCCCTCTCAGGCCTGTTTCGCGAGCATGGCTCATGAATCTATTTTCCTGTCACAGCGAGGGCTCTCTTTCATTCTCGCGATCACGCAATCCCCTTCTCCAGTCTCCTTTCCTCAAAGTCCCATTGCGCCCCTTCTCGCAGTCTTCGCAATGCAGCTTCCGCCAGTCTGCCATTGTTCAGAAACTCAAAACTTATGGTTCTGACAACAAGCCTGAGAAAGGACTGAGATTTCAGGACGCCGAGCTCAGCAGAGAGCAGATATTGTCTATCTTCGGACGCCCCGCTCCACCGCCTCAGTTTGCGAACAGACTGCTCCGAGTCCTCCATGGCCGCCGCCACGATGGAACGCTTGATCTGCCGCTCCCAAAGGACGTTGAGTCGCAGTTGGGGAACTATCCCCAGGCGGTCGAGGACGGTCTACGCTTTTTGAGGCAGGCGTACCCAATCGACGAAGATGAGGCTATTATGTACCGCATTGAGCGGGAAGAAGACAAGCTCGAAAAGGACCACCCTTCGGTTCTGATGCAAAGGGGACAAGATATCGGCCTCTACAGAGCACACAAAGCGCCGGAAGACACCTATTACGGTCCCCAGAGTGGGTACTATCAGGCTGAGCTGAGCGAAAGAGAGAGCGACCCGTATGGAAAGAGCGAGCTAGACAGGATCCGCGCAGAAAATGAAGCCAAACGTGAAAGGGAAGAGGCGGAACTACAAGCACAAATCGACAGGGAGATGGCAAAAGCCCAAAAGGCCCAGACTGAGCGATCCAGAGCACTCGCTCAGCGACCGGAACAAGGATTAGAGACCGCCAAAGAGCTGAGGCCGCCCAACAGGTTTGAGAGATGGGTGCTGAGAGCTCGTAATCGAGCCCAGTCAAAGCTAACACTCGAATCGCCAGAGATCGCTCAGATGACCATGCTGCGGCGCCTGTTTCCTTCGCTACTCCTGGTCGCATTATTGTGTGGTGGTTGTTACATCTTTGCCCAAGTCTGGACTCGACCAAAACAGTCCGATCGACTCTTCCCGGATGTGTCGCTTTCCTTCGCCACTATTGGCACCTTGATTGCCATCAATACCGCCGTCTGGTTGGCTTGGAAGTTCCCACCTTGCTGGTCTATGCTGAACAAGTACTTCTTGTTTGTTCCCGCTTATCCGTATGCACTGAGCATGTTGGGGAACCTCTTTAGCCACCAAACACTGTGGCATTTGACGATGAACATGGGGGCTTTGGCGATCTTTGGTCTTCCTCTCCACGAAGAGATTGGCCGTGGTAACTTTCTATCCATCTACTTTACTTCGGGTCTGGTGGGGGGCTTTGTGAGCTTTGCGCGCCATCTTGCTCAGCGCAACATGGCAACTTCGGTTCTGGGTGCTAGCGGATGCGTGTATGGCATCATATCCGCATATCTTGCTCTTCATTTACGGTAAAGATGAAATCCAACCCTTCTCGAACTGCGGCACGCACTAACACGGGCCCTCACAGTGACAACTTCTCTCTTATATTCATCCCCCACGACTGGACGGACAGATTATCTTTCAGCGGCCAAACAGTCTTGATAGTTCTTACATTGAGCCAAGTGTTTGGGGCGTTGGGCCGTCTAGGGAGGTACGACTACATCGACCACTTAGGCGGGATGGCGGTGGGTTACGTCTATGCTCGGTGGCTGCAGAGCAACGGTCACAGGAGAAGGGAAGACACGACCAGGCTGGGTGCATGGTGGACGAACCTGGTCGGGAAAAAGCCGTGAGCATATGTATGATCAGGGGAGGGAAGAAAGGACTCAACCTTGCCTGCAGGAGAGACGGAGAAGGTCTTCATCCACGTCCGGTGTGTCTGGCTGTCTGGCTGCGGAGGACCAAGAGGGAGAACCTTCGAGGACTCGATACAGTTCGAAGAGGCCTTTACTTCGGATACACCACGACCAGACTGGCCTCGGCCGACTTAGAGATACTGTACGTAGAGGCTCTCCGGACGACTCTCTTGCTCACCAATGGATTGCGACTCATGTGTCAGTGCATATAAAGCTGCCACAGAGGCAATATCTGCGATATGTCAAGCATCCATCCGCTTGACTTGATAAAAAAAAAAAAAAAAAAAGGATTCCACTCTTGTACAGATGTCACCACGAATATAAATTGCAGTGTATAGGAAGCCCATCAAAGCCGATAGCGGAGGAGTCTCGTTGAGCATTTCCGCCCCGCCGACGTCACTCTCTCCGATTCGTAGAGAAAGTCGTCTTCGAGAAAGTTTCTGCCATTATCTCCATTTGCTCAAACCCCCCCGAGCATCCCACTTCCCACGCTGCAATTTTTGCTCTTTCTCTCGTGTTTGCGCGTGGCCCTTGGCGCTTCAGCCGCTCCACTGAAGAATCAGGCGCCATCAGGCTCGGCCTCACACCACCTCTTTGTCACCCATACAGTACAACGCATCCTTGCACTCCAAATGGCCGACGCGTCTCCCTCCCACCCACTGCCTTCTCTGTCCCTTCTGAGAACCCTCCAACCCCCTGGTTCAGGGAGGACACGATCATGGCAATCAATCCCGCATCCAGATCCGTCTACACCGCTCCTCGCAACCGGGTCCGCAGACAAGTCCGTCAGCATCTGGTCATTGCGAGATTTCTCCCTGATCTCGACGATAAGCGGAGGGCATAAGAGGAGCGTGAGAACCGTCGCGTGGAAGGATTTCGGCGGCAGCACCAAGGTCAGGAGGAAGACGGAGAGGAAGAAACCTGTCGTGTTGGGCACAGGCAGCTTTGATGCGAATGTTGGGATCTGGGTGTGGAATGATGATCGGAGGTGGGCGGCCTTTCGAGACGCAGACGATCAAGAGAATGGGAAAGGGCGAACGCTGCAGGATGAAAGGAGCATGTCTTCTGACACGGACGAAGTCGACATGACCAACGACCTGGCCGACGATGAAGATGAAGAGTGGCATTTTTCCACTCTGCTGACCGGTCCCGATTCTGAGATCAAATCCATTGAATTCTCGCCCTCCCATTACCCGGCGAACCTCTTGGCGACCAGCTCAAGAGACAAGAGTGTTTGGATCTGGGAAGAAGTAGAGCCCGAAGAGTGGGAAACTATCGCGGTCCTGAGTGAGCATACGGGCGATGTCAAATGCGTTGGTTGGTGTCAGGGGGCAAGAAGGGGGAACGGCCGCAGGTCGAAGCGAAGAAAGCTCGAAGATGCGGGAGATCGAGACGGAGATGTCGATATGGGAGACACAGTTGGGCGACCAAACGGCATTACTTCCGCAACAACAAGGACCCAACAAGACGTTGACATCGACGAAGAAGACGAATTGGACGTCCTGGGCTGTCGCCCCATCCTAGCGAGCGGTTCATACGACGACACAATCCGCCTCTGGCGGGACGTCGAGGAAGAAGGCGACTGGATGTGCGTCAGCGTGATCGACGGGCACAAGGGAACAGTTTGGGATCTTAAGTGGGAGAAACACATCAATTACTCCCTCTTGGACCTCTCGCAGTGTCGCAACGAACGAGACAGAGAGGTTGCGATACGAGAATTTGAAGCAGATTGGATACCTCGCATTATCTCTGGCTCCGACGACCTTACGGTGCGTGTGTGGAGAAGGGAATTAAGTGAGGCAGAGAAAGAGAAGAGAAGAGCACAGTCTCAACATCTGTCAGCGCCAATGGGATTTGCGTCCTCGCGAATACCCAGCGTGATCCGCCCGATGAGCGCGATGGAGAAATGGGTCGAAGACTCGAAATTGCCAGCCGTACATGTACGGAGTGTATATGCAGTGGATTGGTCGAAAAGAACCGGAATGGTGGTGAGTTGCGGCGGAGACGGCACGATAGCGGTGTACAGGGAAGTACCTGCGTCAGCATCTGCGTTAGCAGCCGAAGACAGTGCGTCGGGCGGTGGAAATATGGAAGGAGAAGACGACGTCGTCATGAACGGCACGACGATAACATCGCTCTTACCCAGGTCCCCAGAGAATAATAACGCCCAAGGGGACAACGACGACGACGCGCCTTACAGGCTGCACCGCTCGAAATGGGAAGTCGTGGCGCTCATGGAAGCTGCCCACGACGAGTTCGAGATCAACCACGTCGGCTGGGCCGAGCGGCGCGACAAGGATAGACGGTTCGACGGCGAGGAGATGATCATTTCGACTGGCGACGAGGGCGACGTGAGGATATGGACCTTGCCTGACGACCTCATGGGAGAGTTTTGAGCGAATCTGTCGTGGCGAGGCGCGCTCGCTGCCTGGCTCGCCATGGAAGCGAGAACGACATGGACATTGGATTTTACATCGAATTGGGGGGGTTTTAGAAGCTCTGCAGATGGTGAAGAGGATGGGAAATGAAGAGCTTTGAAGTTCTAGCTATGTATATATTTATGCCCGCCATGCTTTGCATACGAAATCTTACTTCTCCTCTTGCTCCTCCCTGTCCGCAAGGAGTTCTTCAAACCGTTCATGCAGGTTAGCTTTTCCCTTGCACACTCTCTTCTCTCGCTCTAGGTGTCCCGTGTCGAAGACGTCCTCAGTACGGGTAGCTACCTAGTTACGTAGTCGCACGAGATCCGATATCCTCTTTGCTGGGTTTCTGCGTGTGTTGCGTGCCAGTCCAGCCCAGCCCAGTCTAGTCGACCGCCCTGTTGTATATCCTCCATGTCTATCATAGGTACGAGGGATTTAGGCGTGCGTGGGCCAACTCCGTGTCGACTGCTGTCGATCCACCGATCGTGGATTGGAGGCAGGAGGGCTGATGAGGATATATATATACAGTACATAGAATAGATCTCTCGGGAAGCTGCAGAGTTCTCAATACAATAGAGATTTCGCTGTACGTAGTGGAGATTATCATCTTGGAAGCCGGCCTCGTTTCCATACAAGGGGACTTGGTACGTAGCCCAAGACAGGAGAAGAGAGGAGAGGAGAGGAGACTTGCTTGTTATCGAGAGGATTTTGATAGCAAAGGTCCCGGAAGTGATGAGCTAGTGTCCAGTCACTCCCAGATGGAGGCTCTGCTTCACTGCCTGACCGCGTGTTAACCGTGTGTGGACCCGTCGCAGGTTCAGCCTTGTCAGCCCTTAGCAAGGCTGTGACCCACCAGGTCTGGTTCAAATCATTCACCTTTATATTTTTATTGTGCTCAGTTCCTGTCACACAAAGACCCCCTACCGCGACTAGGGCGATTCCGAACCGAGATCACAGCAGGCAGTCCAGGTCCTGCCAGGTCCAACTAGCACCGCGCTAACAGGCATCAGGACCTCGATTCGATCCTCCTCCTCTCCTCCGATGACGACAAAATCTATGTCTTGCCAGGACGAACTAACAATAACGGGTTAGCAGGCAGCAAGACATCGATTCAACCGTATAGAATTTGTAGTATAACCGGCCGAGAAAAACCAACCCCGAAAGGGGCGAGTTTCGCTTAACACAGACCAAAGGTTGGCTGTTCTGTGTTAAGTTTTTGCACTTTTTGACGCCAAATATCAATCGATGGTTTTCGTGTGATCTCCGTGATCACCATGATACACCGGTTGATCGTTGAGAGTGTGTCTGCTTGGCGACGTGTGCTAGTGAGCTGCATCGCCAAGGTTGGAGGCAGAAAGACGCGCCCGATTCGTGAAGTTGTCCACTTGAACCTGGTGAAGTCGGTCATAGTTCAGTCTCCTTCGAGGTAGGCCTCTTTCTTCAGCTGCTTCACGGCCTTGCGAGCCTGATTCATACTCCCTCCCAGGAACTCCAGCTGCCGAGTTCGCTCAGCCAACGCGTCTTCTGTCACGTCGTCCAACACAAACTTTCCCATTTGCCCACCCCTCCATTTCTGCACAAACTGCAAAGCCGAAGACTCAAAGTCGGGCAGCCCGCCCTTCTTTAGGCGACCCTGTTTCCGCGCAAGGCCCTCCAGCACATCAAAAATATCGTTGCTTGGTTCAGCATACATGTTATACAAGGCCGGATCGCGAAGATTGAGGTGGTACAGAAGATAGTCGGCGATCGTTGTGGGCGGGATAATCGTGTCTTTGACATTTCCGCAGAGAGCGAGCTTCAGCATACTCTCGGCATCTGGGACGTAGGGAACGAAGACGCCAGGAGTGTCCAGAACATATACGGCCTCTCTGCCATCTTCCGCCTCTAATATCTTGACATCACTGCCGATCTTCCTGGTTACTCCTGGTTGGTCTCCAGTTCTCGCAGCCTTGCTTTTTCCCAAGCTAACATTCCGCAAAGCGTTGAGAAGAGACGACTTTCCAACATTAGGCATGCCCACGACCATGAGACGGGTGCCGAAGAGGGAGGTCGAGGCATTCGCGTGCGCCCGGGCAAAATCGAGGACTCGGTTGATAGCGACTCGCGACTTCACATCTGCAAAGAATGATATGGATGGAGCATCCCATTTCTTGATGATCCTTTCTCTCTGTTCCAGGTCAGAACAGCCATGTGCAAGCTCATTCCCCGGGCCGCTCATACCTGCTTGTCTTCACCTGTGAAATTGCTTCCCAGATCTTGCTTGGTGTAAACTATCAATCGGGGTCGTTCGCCGAGGTTGGCTTCGAATAACGGATTACGAGATACAATGGGCGTTCGATAGTCTCGGCATTCGATGACTAGATCGATTTGCGAGATCAAGGATTTCATCTTCGACAAACCGGCCGCATGATGGCCCAGGAAGTAGGATCTAGGTATCGACTCGAGGTGTGGGTACACTCGGCGAGGCACGAATGGGCCCATGGTGGATGAAGGTGTTTTGCGGTGGAAAGGATAGGTTTTCAGCCATTGTCCTCATTTTAGCCGCTCTATGTGTTATTGCAACATGCTGGACGACCTTTAGAGGGGGAGGAGTCGGCACCAAGTTAGGTTTGCCAGGTGAAATTTGCGCTTGGAGTTTGGGAGTTGAAAATGCCGGCTACGGTGGAGTATTTTTCGCAAGGCGCAGAGCACCCCTTGATTGCCCTTGAGCACCCTTCCTTTCCACCCCACAAGGCTCCCACGAGAATCATCCTTCGCTCTGATACACGCAGCCATTCTTCGAAGGTGAGTCGTGCCGACAAATGGAGCTTGGGCTGATGGTTTGTGGAAAGGCTTCAAATCCTTTGGGCTGCAAGTCTATTGATGGAGCCAAATGATATGTGGCCGAAAGTGCCAACATCATTCCTCCACACAAACTAATTGTTCTAGACAATGAACTCCAGTCTATTGCAAGAAAGTCCTCAATGCAGTACGAGGACACTTGGAATACAATTCAAGCTAGATGTGAAGCAAGCGCAGCATTCAAGACGATATCTGGGGTCTTCTTGGTTCCATTTGGTCCTTTCTTCCCTTCAACACACCCAGGACAAGAGGCCTCAAGGGCAATTTCGATACTCTGATACAGCATGCCACTCCGAAGGCCTGAATTCAATCAACCATTTCGTTTAATAGCGCATTTTGCGGTGCATTTGTGGGAGAGAGGAAGGCATTGCATGTCGCTCAGCACAACATGACACTGCATCATTTGCTTTGAGTTCTCTGCCTGCCCACGTGCCATCTGGAGAGGAGCACGCACATATGGCGTCGGACACAAAAAGGCTGTCTTGTACCACAATTCTTTCTTTGGTTTAACAGGATGTTTGCAGCTTCGGCTACCGTCCATGTCCAACGGCTACACTGCCCCTCAGCCAGATACGGTGTCTGCCTAGGACTTCCCATCGCTTCGCAAACCAACATCTCCTGTGCGCAGAGCACCACCGGTTTCTGTGAGGCAATTGAGCTGCAAAGGCGTCAAGAAGACCAGCATTGCACTGCTTCAGCTGTCGAGTCGGCAAGCCTTGGCTGCCTCCCGTTTATACCGTCTTTCAGGTTTGTTGCAGTGCAGATCCTTCGTCCGGCTCTGGCATGGCGGATAGTTCTGTTAACGCGCAGCTAGCGTTTCACCGAGTTTCACTTCACAAACTGCCGTTCAATGTCTGCACAGAGCAAAAACTTCCTTGCGAATTGCACAGAAGCTTTCCGACGCACTGTCTCCTTTATTCGAGGTTCAACAATCACATTGTCAGTTGGCTCAGAGCAAGAGAGCGGGACCCTGTTCTGCCATGGTTCACCATTTGATGTGTCGATGAGAATGGCTTTTAGAAATTGCTTCGTGCACCGAATGCCACGACCTGCAGACACTCTGACGCAAGTGGGCATGGACGTGCCAACAGGCTCGGTGCGCAGGGAACAACAGACCAAATTAAGAGAATTCCAATGTGCGGATTGAGGCTGTTGCTGGCTTTCATGCGTGCACCGAGCATTATACTGTTCTTCATCAATTCTTGATCCGGGTCACCTTTACAGGAGACTGTCCCGGGACGGGATCTACGCGAATCCAGACTGATATCGCAAATCCTAGCCGATATTCCCAGTTATCGAGTCCTGAGGTGTCTCGAAATGCAACACTAGCCTCAATATCGGAGAGCTGGCAATCCATCCGCCGGTTACACGATGAATTCAGGCTGGGACGACGGTTGTCGAGCTTACCGTCGCACCACGAGGTAAGAAGGTCCGCTGTCGCTTCATATCAGCATCCAGGTTGCCCCGTCCGTTTTCTCGATGTCACTCACAAGTGGCCGCCGGTTTCAGCAACGTTGAGGATCGGGCATTTGAGCGACGAGCCCAACGACAAGAGCGGGGATCGAGTAACCGCAGCCCCTGAAAGAGTTACCGACCGGCTCTGGACTGTGAGCAGTTGAGATCATTATCATGCTGATATGCGCATCGCCTTATAAGGCTGGGGAGAGAAGGCTTTGCGAGGTTCAAGTTGAGATCCTTCCGGGAAAACGCGACGACAGCCGTCACCAAGAACGGGTGAACCAAATGGTCGGGTACAAGGCCTAGAGAAACTGTCCTACATTCGGGCCGCAAGCCAGCAGGTTTAGACCGCCTGCTCCGCGCTCGAGGAATTCCAGTTGACGCCGTTATTAACGCCACTGCGCCACTACCAGGATACAAATAACAGGTATTCCTGTGCCCAGGCAATTGGCTCTTTTTCACAATCAGAACTGCAGGACAGAGGCGTTGCAGATGACCTTTCGCGATCAGTAGCTCAAAAGGAGATCGGCAAGCACCCGAGGGATGGTGGCCACGCGTGGACAAGTCCAGGTGAATGGACAGCCCGTGCAGGATGTCGTACAGGTCAGTGTTCTACAGCATGGTCGACAGCATGGTCGAAGCAATGTCGATGATCCTGGCGAGGAAGATGAACGTCGCACAGACGGAGCAAATTACACACCTTAGGAAGAGATCGGTTGTCTGGCGTGCATAGGACAGATATGTTGCACCTTAGACTCCTCTGGCTCGTACGGTGAAGGTTGCTGTCGGAACCGTTTGTTTCGTCGTGGAGCTTGGACAGAAGATCCAGGCACCGGAACCACAAGGCGCGCCGTGGTGCTGGAGGTCACGGCCGGGATAGATTTGCCCGAAAGAGGAACAATCGATAGACGGCGAAACGTGGGTCCCATGGCGTCGGGCAGCGACCAATCACGGCTGTCCAGTGGGTCTCATCCGTTATCGCCGTATCAAGCGTGCGCTAAACCCCTTGTGGCAAGGCTGTCCGTGCAGCCAGCCGCAGCGTTGTGCATTCTGACGACCTCCATCGTCTCTCGCTCCATCTACCTTCTTGTTCGGATCCCTGGAGCGCCAGTCAAGTCGGCCCTGGATCTGGCTCGTTGGCTTCCTTCTGCCGATTCGTCGCCTACTCTTTTGGGGCTCACCCATCAGTCCTTCTGGCGTGGCAAGGTCTGGAGGTAGGTTGCTCGATAACCTGTCACGAACCGCTGCGATCACCCTCGTCGAGGATGGGCCGTGCAAGCTATGCCCCGGTACCTGTCAGGCCGTGCTAATGGCCGCTGGGATTCAAGTACCTTGTCCGAGCTGTCCTCAGGTTGCGTATCTTGGCTGATAGCTCTATACACCTCTCCAATAAGCGGTGGGGTTCACATTTTGGCCACGGGCACAGACCCTGCCTGCTCTACACCCATTTGAGCTCTCTTCTCCCTTGACAACATCATCAAACCCCTCTGGTCTTCCCCCAATTCCACAGCCCTTGCTGCAAGCTCAATCTGCTCTGCCCTTACCTGGTCTTCCTGCGATTTTTGTTATACAGTCAGGTCTTGTCTTACCGCTATGCTGAACATCGCTTAGCCTCGGTGGTGTGACTTGACCCATTATCTTTGTTTTTGCTTGCATTTTGCCCTGTTCGGGAGATCTTCGAGATCCGCCGTCGATATTTATATCAGCGCCATTTCGCCGTCCCTGGCATTGATTGTCGAGAGGCGGTACTTGGCTTCTGCACGCTTCCATTGACATATGTCGCTTGGCCAGTGTTGGTGGTCCTGACTTGCAACTGAAAGACTTTGGGACGGCTTTCGACTCGGCCTTTCAAAGGAAGTTGCTCGGATTCTTTTTGGTTGTACATATACATCGCCATCCCCTTTGATCCTCCACTCAGCTTCTTTCTCAACTCGGCAGGGATGGGGTCATTCCTGGACGGGCGAACTCTGCTCTATGCAGGCCTCGCTGTCTGCGTCAGCATCGTCACCTATCTGAGCCTCAGTCAGCGGCAGAAAGAAGTCGTCTTTAGAAGATTGCGGTTACGAGGTCGTCGCACGTCAAGTGCAGATACGCCGCCTCGATCCCTCTCACCAGAGAAGAGGGTACCCAACAACTCGCCACCGAAGTCATCTGAATATGTCAACACCTTCCCACCTCTAACCAGAGAGACCCTTTTGGTAGCCGCTGCCTCTCTACCCGAAGATCGCCGCATGGTCTTGCAAAATTCCACTTTCGACGAGAAGAACTGGACTAAATCTATTCTCGGATTTGACGAGGACTTCCGCAAGGCAGATCCCAGCAAGTATGTCTACACTGGCTACAAGATCCAAGAAATTCGAGCGCTCGGAGACTTCCCCGACTATTCTGTCCTCAGCGATGTTCCGCTTCCCAAACCATACCATGAACATGATATCAACAAAGCTCTTCCACGACCATATCGACCATTCCGATGGGCGTATCATCAAACCATGTGTCGGTACCCCATCTTGTGTTATTTTGATACGTAACTAACTGTCTCTGCTCGCAGCACTTACCAAGATGGAGCCGGACTGGTGGCTGGAACTGGAAAACACATATGTCGCACGAATTGCTCAACGCAAGCGGCTGTATGCCGAACATGGCGAGGCTGTGCTTCAGTGGCTCCCCGGCTCCGAACTAGCCTGCAAAGAGCTCATGGAAATGGCGCTTCAGTTCCTTTGTGCGCGCTATCCCCAGTATTTCCACCTACACTCTGACAAGAAGACATTCGAAAACAAGATTCTCGGCACAAAGCAGGACGTCTCAGCCAAGCATCCTCTTCTGGTCCTGTTGGACAACGTCCCCGAGGACTTTGCCATCACCTTGCGTAATCCGGAGACCGGTTACTACCATTTCCGCGCGGGGATGATCTGCTCGGCCTTGGGCTGGAATGTCGGGACCAAGATTGGATTGCAGTTGCACCAGATCCACGCACCGATCCCCGATTACAAGGAGAAGATGCAGTTTAGCATGGATAGGTAGGCCAGGGCTCCGAGCCATGACGCATATCTTCCGTTATCGCTAACATTACCCAACAGATTCTTTACCAAGATGCCCGCACCGAGACCCATCCAGCGCGGCTCGTGGGGTCTAGAAGTCGACCAACCGCTCTACATGCCTCCGGGCGACCCGCACGAAAAGTACCGCGACTTCCAATCCCCCGACCTAGACCTCTCCCGCATCCACTTGCGCGTCGACTGGCAAACACTGCGCCGCCTCCCCCTCTCCGGCGGCATCGTCTTCAACTTCAAAGCGCTGTTCACCCCCGTGGCCGAGTTCCGCGACGAACCCTATATCCCCAGCCTCGTGCTGAAGGTGCTGCGGGACGGCAAGGAGAATCTCATGAAGTACAAGAACACGTGGCACGTGGAGCACGTGGTGATTCCGGCGTTGGAGGAGTACGAGCGCGAGCAGGTCCGGAAAGGCCTCGTTGTGAAGGACTGGCAGCATCACACGCTCGACGAGAGTCCTTATTTCCCCGGCTGGAAGGAGAAGTGGGTGACACGGCAGGGGTTCGGGGACGTGGAGTAACGCAACTAGGAGGGAGGGCGCCGATACATGCAATGCAATGTGGTCTCGCTGCGTGGGATGCCACGGGGGAAGTAGGGGAGTTTGTTCACGAGTGGGAACACACAACCTCAAGAAGAAGGGAGGGGCCGACGCAGAGGAATAGATCCTACTCGATACTCACACCCATACCAACACCTACACGCGGTCCTACACAAGCCGACCGGACCTAATTCCACGACATGAACCACCACCAGAATTTCATGCAACACCACCGAAAACAGCACGACGATATAGAGCTCATCATCGACATCCCCAAGATCCGGACGGAGGTTGCAATATCCCGTATTTTTCCCTTCGTTTTCTTTCTTTTCCCGCGACCGACCTATATAGTGGCATAATCCGCACGCAGCTAACCCCCACCTTGCATTCATACATACTTCTGCATCTGGACAGTGGATAGGCATTCAGCGTCTACATGTATCTGGTTGATTGATTTAGGTGTCTCTTTTCTTTTTCCTTTTTCCTTCCCTTTTTATTTTCTGTCCCGTTTTTCTACTACTTTGTTTTCCGAGCCGGGGTCCTCGATGGCGACTTAGGCCGGTCGGGTCGCGACGAGCGCCGCAGTGCGAATCTCGGACGGGCCATGGGCACCGATGGGATAGGATTCGGATCACAGACCCGCTCCAATCGCCAGCTAGTTGCCGAGCTACCTGGTTACATAGCGAGATAGTTATCTACTCGTGCATGGTAGCTCTTCGCTATGTAGCGAGGTGGTTCGCGCCCTCGTCGATCAAACGTCAGCGATTGTTGCTCGACGTCGGATGCGAAATGTTAAACCTACCACGAAGCCAATCCAAAGAACGAGGCATGTGATAATAAATCAATAATCACGACCCCGTATTCCTCCTCATAAGTATGTATTCTGTGTAGGGAGCAGATGCTTATTGATGGCTTATCTGTCTTTCTTGCTTAATCCATTTTTCTCAGTGGTGAATGTACATATATATATATATATATGTATTATATTATGTACACGCCGAACCGTGCTTTCGTGCGTTACCATTTTCGTTCAGGAAGGGGAGCCATGCCGCTTCAATCGGGCATGTGACGGGGCGTAGAGGGAGCCACGCACAGTACGGGGAGGAGCACGCCCGAGCACTGGGCGAGCCACGGGGAGTGCTGCCCTGATACCAACGCGCAGAAGCCAGTTCGGGCTCAGGGGTCTCCTTTGGGCCCTCAGTTACAATCGCCCAAGCTGTTCACCTCATTCGTTTCGGCCAAACCCGCTGCCTGGCAACTTTCGGTCTTTCATTGTGACGCGTCTTACCCAATCCTGGCATTGGATGGGCAGTACAGTCGTTCTCGAAACTGCCCTCCCCTTCTTCTGTAGGTCCCCTAGCGGATGAGGAATCATCTGGCGAGGAATGTGTACGCTGTCAAAGAGAGAAGCTGAACTGTGACTGGGAGCAACCATGCTACTCATGTGTTATGGCGCAAGAAGAGACTGAAATTGTGGGCTGCAACTATCGGGTTTGACACGAACAACCCAGGCGAACAGAACATCCGGGAGAACTATTTTGGCAGTTCTTACCCCCTACGGGGTGCGCTCCGTAACAGCCCAGGCATTTCGGCCTCACCTGGGGAGCGATTCCGTCGCTCGTGGTCGCCCGAGCAGTACTCACTTTCTTTGCATGATCATGCCAGGTGGACCAAATCCTTGACATCGGTAGCATCGCTTCTTTTCGATCCGATAGTGTTCAATGCTCCTTTTATGTCGCGGACCGAATACTAGCCCATTGTTCACGACCCATTCTGCCGTGTCCGGCGTGTCCAACCATATCCCCAATGATACGTTCATGCTCAGCGGCTTGTCGGGCGTCTTCATCCATACAATCTCGTTAATGTGGAACCATTTTATGGCCAGGTTATTCTCTTCCATAATCTTCTGGATTCCATCTTTCTCATTTCCGGGTGAAGAAAAGTCCACCGTGGGTACGCGGTGAGCCACCACTCCGTACAGTGCGTTTTACCAACTTCGTACCATTGCCCAACTCTTCGAGCCATTCGGTATTGGTTCGGGTCGTTTTAGTAGATTGATGGTCTTTAAATCGGATGATATATTCTGTTTTGGTTGTTCCCACTGCGGCTACATGTACGCCTTTGGTTGTATCGACATTCAGGAGCGAATTCCGGATGTAGGTGTTAGCCGAGTCCGTAGATAGATATCTTGTAAACTCTATCTCGGTGTCCTCACCGTTGGCGAGCCTAGGTTGTGTGCTGATTCGGACATAGTTGGGGTTTTCCTTCGGATTCCTAGTCGGTGTCGATCCTGATAGTTCTTCTCGGTTCTAGCTGTTCCACCGCTGGCTGCCATATATGCCCATGACCTAGGGGAGGGAATAGAACCAGCCGGGATGGAGCCAGAATAGGCACTGAGTTGCGTGCGCAAGGATCGGATTTCATCCTTTAGTTCAGTATTCCGGTTTTTGAGGGCTTCCTGTTCAGATTTGATCTCTTCAAGGTCCGCTTTCAGATGCTCAATGGTGTTGCCTTCTTTAATATTGATCTCCTTCAGATCCGCGGTGAGTCCCAGACTATCATCAAGACTGGTGTCATTTTCATCATTTCTGCTAGTAAACTCGAAAATAGGGAGACTCCTTGGTCGCGGTGAATGAATTTAAGCGGTTCCTTTGTCCTTTTAGATATCCCCTCGTGATCCTTCTGGATTCTGGCGGCGATGTTGGAGATGGCAACACCACCTGGTGAGAATCGAGAGACCAAGCGGCGCACAGAGAGTTGATTGAATGGTCCATACTATTTACTCTACCCGTGCCAATACCGAGCACGTGACCAGGCTATCATAAAAGCAATGGAACGCGTGTAGTGTGTACATTGATTGCTATCCACCCCCCCCCTTTTTTTTTCTCCCTTCTCTTCTTCCTTCCTCCAATATCCTCCTGGGCTTGTGGAATCCCCATTTCTTGTTGCTAGCAATCCCGCTCTAAAACCTTTTCTCGTAGCATTCTGTCTCACCGGCTCTAGAATCCACTCTACTCGTGAATTTTTGATGGTGGTTTTCATTTGATCATTGAGATGTTTATATACCTTTGCTGGGATGCTAGATGGTTGTGAGATGAACCAAGTATCGATTTAATGACCAGACAACCTTGGGGGAGAGGGGGCCAGATTTCTACAACCAGGCTGTTGAAGACCATGCGGAACGGGCATGCTCCAAGGAGTTAATGTTGGCACTGTCCAAACTATATAGCACGCCAAAACATCTAGCTGAGAGCAGCTACCGCTCTCAAACATCTAGCTCCTGCGACTAGCATAATAGATCTCACAAAGAGTTTCGTTCTTTGGAGGCACGGCTTTTTAACTTCTCTAAAGCTTCTTTTCACGTAGTGTAAGGCTGATTCCCTCTGGGCTTCTGCGACCAGACTCCTTAAATGAACCACGACGACCTTCTCTATCTCTCTTCCAAATATTGAAAACATCAATAGCAATCGCTTTGAGACTTGTTGTCGGGGGATGATGTTAATGTTGACGTTGATGCTGAATTACGGTGATGGTTCTCAGGCGAGTCAAGTGAGCCTCGACCCGATTCGATGCTGACGGTGGCATTTCTGAAGCCTAAAAACTCCCCCCGTTCCCATTGATTAACCCGCTGTCCTGCCTTTTCAGTGCGAAGGGGTGAGTCAATAGGGGCATTATGTACCTCAATATCCCCTGCAGGATTATCATTCGTCCTAATCAGCCTCCACAAGATAATCACCGAAGGCGGAAGGGTAACTATGACGCCGACGATAGCGACAATGGCTTCGAGTGATAACCGAGTCATTGTCGTTCATGGGTTATTTTTTGGTTCAGCGGGAAAGAGCAGGATTTGATGTGGAGGGTCTCCGCACACCTGCTCGGGTAGGGTTTCGCCAGAACGCTCCGTGGGGAGTGTTTTGCTTGTGGGAGGTCCGCACTGATATAGATTTGTAGACTCGCCCAGAATCTTGTGTCCTTGACTCGCGACGGACCCAGCTGATCAAGGCCCACTCTGGGCTTCGTTGCTCCCAAAATCTGTTAGGGGTATTTGGCAGCGACGCCTGGCGTGTGCGGTGAGCCGTGAAGGCTAACCCCCTCAGACATGTGTCTCTCCTCTTTGATGATGAGGTTTCCAAAGTGCCCGTTTCGAATTCCCAATGCTAGCAGTCCTCATGTATACGATTGGGGACTTGGTTCGCATTCAATTGACATGCTACGTTACGGCAGGAGGCCCCGGACGGGTCGTTGTGGCGCTCGCACAAGATTTTGGGCTCTGGCAAATGAGATCAGGGGGTTGCCTGGGTGGGCAAAAAGACTCTAGGTCACGACAGCTTGTCCTTGATGGCCAGCATTGCGTTGCCTCCGAAGTTTAGACCCTCCCAAGATTCTGGCATCTAGCAACGGGTGTCACCGTTTGGCTGATGAGGCTTTCAAATTTGGGTTTGGGCAGCCCTCAGATCCTGGGTCTTCCAGTCTTAGTAGCTATCCTAGAATCCGACTGGGATATATGGACCTTCCCTGGGCATTTGGGGATAGTCAATCGGCCTTTCAGGGCGTGGCGCTGCTAGGGCCTTTATAAGGGTAAGATTTTGGTCAGAGAATCTGCTGGTGATGATCGAGGCTTCCCAAAGGCTCAAGTCTCATTAAATCCCAGCGAAAGTGTATACAGGACCGGGTTGGGACACGGAGTGGAACGAAGATATTCCGCCAGCTCCTCTTTTCCTTCTATTCCATCCCAGAGACACTCAGAGAGCAACAATATCGAGCCTTTGGTGCCTGGCAAGGAGCCAGTGTGTTGTTCCCTTTTTCTGTTTCCTTTAGATATCCAAGGAGGATATCCAGTTCATAGTGTTTGTTTTGCACTACTTATTTCCTTTCAGCACGCAAGGCTTCCTCTGTTTGTTGGCCTTTGCTCTGTTTTCTTGTCCTCGATGGATAGCCACCCAAAAGCGAACGACCTAGCACCGCCACAGTACAACGATCTCCTGACTTGGGACAATCTCCCAAGCCCGCAGCAATTCAAGCCCACCGTAGTACGAAGCGCGCACCGAGGGATCCGGTCGGTCATGTCTTGTAACCCTCGCTGTTCCCTAAAATTCATTACCAGTGGCCCCTAAGCTATATAGCCATCACCTGCCGAGCGTAATAAGCCTCCAGAAGGCGCCTCGCGGCGATGTGACCATTCTCCGAAGCAAGTTCTCGTGCTCTTGCGTACTGTTCACTCCCTTGTCCGATGAGTTGCACTCCAGCATCCAGGAGGAACTGTAGCATATCGATCCGACCATGCTCAGCCGCTCCTTCAAGTGCTGTTCTCCCTCCAATCTTCGCGGGCGAAGCGTTGATGTTAGCTCCCTTCGCTAGCAGTATAGTCGCTATGCCGATGTATCCGTTGATAGCAGCAAATTGAAGCGCAGTTGCTCCAGTTCGACCACACGGAGGTGCATTCACATCTGCACCTTGCTCCAAGAGTATATCTATAATATCCGTTTTGCCTCGCTCAACTGCCCGTTGCAGCGGCGTAGCCGACACCCGATCGACGGGTGGCAGATTCACATCTGCTCCGGCAGCTATTAGCATTTTGACGAGTTCCGGTCTCCCCTGCTTGATGGCTGACAGAAGAGCGGTATTATCTCTAGTGTCATTCACGACCTTGTTGGGATCCGCACCGCGGTGCAAGAGCATCTGGATCACCCATAGGTCCTTGCTCTTGTCAACCCTGATTGCTGTTCCAAAGGCAGACTCTCTGTGCAACTCAACAGAGGAGTGGACAAAATTCTTGTATTCTCCATAATGGAACCTGACAATAGTGTTTGGATCCACGCCACTCGATAGTAGCGCTTCAATCATGACAGCATTTGATGACGCGATAGCATGCTGCAGTTTTGGGCAACCAAATCCTGTCGAGAAATGTTTATACCTGGCTAACCTGGCTGTTAGCAGTGTTTGCATCACCTCTATGCTTTTGTAAACAGCAGCAGTCAAGGACTGCTCATTCGGGTCCGCCCCCAGGTCAAGGAGAAAGTGGACCATGTTGATGTCATTGTTCCGAACAGCAGCTGAAAGAGCTGTATATCCAAAATAACTGGCAGCTGAAGCATTAACGTCCGCACCAGCATCAATCAAAAGTTGAATGATGGTCGAGTCACCTCGCTCGACTGCTATCGTGAGTGCCGTTTTGCCTTTTTCCCACGCAGGCGCGTTAACATCACCTCCTGCAGCGATTATGTCTCGGATCAATGGGTGATGACCGAATTCCACTGCTGCTGGCAGTGCAGAAGTTGTACATCTGTGGTCAATGCCTTGATGATTAGTTATTGTCGTGTTAACCTCTGCCCCAGCAGCTAAGAGCCTTTGTGAAAGGCCAGCATCCTTCTGACGTATTGCCTCCAAAAGGGGAGTGCTCTCTGTTTTAGTGTTCCGGTCGTTTACGTCTGCACCAGCCGTAAGAAGTAACGTAGTGACGTCGCTTTTGCCCTGGGCAATGGCAACGCTGAGAGCGCAACCTAAAGACTCGATAGCGGTAGCTCGGTATTTCGACCCATCACTGAGAAGGAGACGAAGGACTGAAATGTCTCCCCTAGAAGCAGCTGCCTGGATGGCCGCAGTCAGCCCGGGAGAGCTTCGAAGTTTGGCGCCAGACGTAGATAGAGTGTCAACCAGATCTTTTTCTCCACGATTTATAGCTGCGGTCAGTGCATCACTGAGGTTGCTTTCCTTTATGCTGTCTTCTGCAGAGTCAAGCAGGTGCCAAAATATTCCCCATTGACCACTGCGTGCTGCCTCTTTGATTGCTTTCTGCGTGACTCGAGCTGAAGAGCGGAGGAAGAGATTGACGATGTCCAAGTTGCCCACCTCCACGGCTCCGACCAATGCGGATTCGGTAACATGCGCTCCCCTCTCCAACAGTATTCGGATCAAGTCGACGCTGGAAGAGCTCAATTCGACGCTGGAAGAGCTCAATGCCGCCTCCAACACAGTTACTGTTTCTCCATCGCAATCAGAAGTAACAGCATTCACATGAGCGCCGGCCTGAAGCAGATGGCGAACTATCGAGATAATATCGGATATAGGCCCACGACTTTGCACTGCCGCACTGAGTGGAGTAGTGCCGGAATGGTCATCTGAGACATTTGGATCTGCTCCCGCAGAAAGAAGGACAGCAACGAGTTTCGGAATGCATGATGATGCAACCTCTGTCAGCGGGGATTCATCCGGGGGATTGACATTGGCGCCTGCGCGAAGGAGAACTTGTACCAGCTCAATGTCATCAAGATTGCGATTCTCAATGTCATCAATGTCGCTATTCTCAATGTCATCACCGTCCCAATTCTCAGTGCCATCACCGTCCCAATTCGCGACTATTCGGTGAATTAGATAGCTCAGAGGAGATTTAGTGTTTCGCAATGAGCTGTTGACGTCTGCTCCAGCATCCAACAATACTCGCACAAGCTCCAGGCTGCGCAGTTCGCAAGCTCGTTGAAGCGGTGTGAGCTGATACCAAGAATTAGACCGTCTCAACTCATTGGGATTAAGACCGGAATCTAATATCCTCTTGACAGTAGGGGCATCCTTCTCCTCCATCGCGAGAGAGAAGAACTGCTCTGCAAGGGCTTCGGCCGTCGGCCCGCCAACGGATAAGAGATATTCAAGAACCCCGACATCCGAACGGCGTTGGATCCAGTTATAGACTTTTTTGCTCATATCCGAATCCAGTGTAAAGAGCTTGTTCGAAACCATGAACAGAGTGAGATTTAAAAAGTCCACTGCGGGTGATGAGTGTTGCGGTAAGGTCATCTGCAAATTTGCGGTGCCGCAGGAAAACAGATTTTCTGGCATCAACGCATTGAGGTTTCTGCTGAATGCTGTCGGAGGGCCTTCTCTGTCTGCCCCTTTCTGGAAGTGATCAACAATGCTCGTTTGAAGATCCGGCAACGTGACAGCGGATGTTGAACTGTTGCTCTCAGGGCTGCTTGCCTGCAGAGAGTCTGCAGACCAAGATTGGTAGGTCCCTTTCAAGTTCAAGTTAGGTTAAAGGGCACATTGGTTGTTATCGAAAAACCTTTTGGTTCCAAGGAGTCCCCCGCCTAGTAACCACGGAAAAAGCATGATCACGGATCCACGCACCTTGTATGTTGACTACCGATTTAAACTGCATGAAGGGGAGGGAGCTTATCGAAAAGGTCGTGTGATTCGCTAGCGTTGGTGTGACAAAGACAGGTGCTGGAGAGGTTCTTCCCGCAGCAGGAGTAGGAGGAGGAGGCAACGGTGTGCGAACGGTAATGTCCCCTGGTGTTTGTGGTGATGATGCTGGTACTTTGGATGAGCGGTGACCTGGGATACGGAGGGAAAACAATGGGTTTATACCTTGAAAAAGCATTCTTGAGTCAGAACCATACCGTGACACAGCTCTCTGGACTTTCTTTGGGTTCTTGAGTAGCCCATTAATGTACACCTCGGTCTCTTTGTGGTCTCTTTTCCGTTTTTGAATTTTGTCTGTGACGATAGCCCATTCTTCTTTGGTTAAGTTTTTCGGGAAGTTCCATCTTCTGAAGTGCCCTTCGAATTGCGCCTTACGTCGGAGACTTAGCTGATAGGCATAACTAGAACAGGGTGGATGGCAGTCGGAGCTTACGTCGCAGTGAATTGATATTTCGTCTTCATCTCTTCCATGACCTTTTCCAGACTCTGATCTTCAATCAGGTACAACGTGCAAATCGTGTCCCTAAAGGAATCCCATATGGGATCGGTGGCATGCACGTCGGCATTCAAACCAGGCATCTTTCTAACCTTTGGAGACAAATATGAGCTGAAGGAGGTTGGATGATGGTCAGTGTTGTCTAATCTTCACTTCTCGGGGGTTGGAGGTGAGAAGTGGGATAAAATGGAAGAAGCCTTGTCCTTGCCTTATATAGGGCTCCCGTGTGCCACGGTTCCTTCTGTCCTCCCCAGGGGCTGAGATGCCGCTAGGAGGAACGATTCTGTGTGTAGCTCTACTTGGTAGTTTTGCCTTGCGCCACTCACATTGGGGGCGTCGTCTGATTGGATGCGTCCAAAATCTTTTGTGCCCAAGTTGCCTTGCATTAGCGCCGAAGGCGTCCTCCCAAAATCTGGTTGCTACCCCTCTCGTGTCATGGGCGGGATTGCCTCAGGACAGCAACTCGCACAGGGATTAGTTAGCCGAATGGGCGTGGAGGACGATTATTCGGGGATATTACATGTAAGTATATACATACATACGCCTGTGCGTGACTTGATTGAATCAAGTCAATTCGAATCGTCGCATCTCCCCGATCTGTCCGTCGAATTACAGTTTTGACGCAATGTAAAGATCCTCCTCCGTTTGGAATCCTTGAGGCGGCTGCAATTGGGCTACCGTAAACAACCAGGTCACACGCATCGACGGCGACATACTACTACAGTTTCGAGGTCACCCGCTGCCAATTCCAGGCTTATCGCGGACGTCGGTCCCCCGTAAGAAAGAAGAATATGGATAGTTCAGGAGCAGAAGCTCAAAAGAGCATCATCCTCGACCTACCAGCATCTTTCGAGGTCAAAGTGGAAGATGTCATTTCTTTCAGCTTCGAGGACGAGGAGCTTGAGAAAACCGCCGCAGCCCACACTGGTGCAGGGATCCTCCTCGTGGCCAAAATATGTGACGCCCTGCTGAGTTGGGGCGGCTGCAGTGACGGAGACGTCCGTAACGTCACAGACCTCACCGCAAGGAACTTGATCACTTGCGAATCAGCACACGTCGAAATCGAGGACGAGATGAACATCGACGAGCACAGCAACAGCAGGGGCAAGGGGATGGGGGTTCCAGCAAAGACGGTCGAGTCCATGCTCAAAGGACTCCTTGATCCTAACGTCCCGCGGTCAAAACACCTGCACATCAACTCCAATGAACCCGTCTTGCTTGTCAATTTCGAGCAACTTCTCCACCCGGAGAACAGGGATTGGGTCAACGATGTGATTGACACAACGGTCCTGCAGCTTCAACAGCAGTGGAACATCTGGCCCGTTCGTGTATATGCCCATGCCAACCCGCTCACGCCACGAAAAATAGCTGGGGGTGGCGGGGCTACTCGCCGTGGCGATACCCTTGGAGATGCATTTTCCATAACATTGCTGAATGTGGTAAATACAGACATTGGTGGCCCGAGTATGCCCCAGCTACTCGACGCGCCATGTGATGCTGCTGAGTGGAACGGGTATGTGAGGAGGGAGGTATGGAGGGGACGAGAAGTCGTGGTTCGTGAGGAGGGCGAGGGAAATTGGGGTCAGCAGGAAGTTGCTGCTGTGGATGCCGATAATGCGTCCGAACGATCTTTTAGGAGTGAGAATGATGACGACGATGACAAGTCTGTGGGCTCAGACGCCCTCAACTTGGTGAATTCGAAGAGCCCAAGGCAGCCTGATTCGCCAGAACAGGAGGATGGAACAGCCGCTCAGCACGCGGAAGTAACTCCGAAGACAGGTGCTCGTGAAGATACTCCTCTCTTAACCCACCTCGAGGAGGATCAAGTCCGGGGCGATATGGATGACGGCAATGATAATGATCAGGATGTGGCTCAAGCGACGACCCAGAAGCCGCCACTGCCACAGGAGTTCGAAGTGCCCGAGAGACACATAAAACATCCGACATGGGAACGCCACGATGACGGCACGTCTCTAATCGACCTCATCAGATCCCAGGTGTCCATGATCGTGCCATTCGGGACGGAAGATGCAGGACATGGTGTCGGCGACATCGAGACTGATGTGGCCAAATCGAGGTCAGAGAAGGCCGAGTCATCGTCCCCCAGCGACGAGGAGTTTATCGTCGTTTGAAGTCAAGCTTTCAAATGTGATTTCAAGCTCCGATGTGAGTAATGCATGCCTTTTTGGTCATGCTTGTGTTCAATCACTGATCGAACGACTCCTGCTCGACGACCTGGGACTCCTCCCATTCTCAGAAGCCGTCCCGTTTCTTTCCATATCTTCCACATCTTCCATACCCTCATTCTCATCTCTTTTCTCGCCATTTTCCTCCTCTTCCATGACATCCAGTTCCGCCTGCATTGGACTAACCCGCTCATCCAACTGTTCCAAATCCTCCAACAACTGCCTAGCAGGCAATTTCCATAAACTTGTCCCGCACACTCGATCCTTCGTGAGCAGATTGTCCACGAACTCGTCCATGTGTATCAAGACATAAGATTCCTTCCTCCTCTGCCTTAATTTTCTCGAATCCTCCAGAAACGGTTCCAAGGTCTTGTAAATGTCTGCAGGCTCGAACGTCAAGCGGACATAGAATGCCGCTAACGCTCTCAGATATTTCCACTCCTCTCCTCCATTTTGTAGGTATTCGAGCACAATCTCTCGGTCGGGGACGAGCGTCAGGAGTTTAAATGCGAGGCAGATGAAGGGCGTGGGTTTCATAGCTACGCCATATGTACCGCCAATGTAGCTGAGTTCGACGGCTCGATCGCACAAGGTGGCTGCGTTCAGACCAAAACACTGTTCTTTCCAGTAAAGGGAGTCGGTGATGCGGTCGCGCATGGCTGTCTCTAGGAGGAGAGCAGGATTTTGCCCTCGTACCAGCGGACCGCTGTAGCCGCGATTATCGAGGGTGTTGGAGGCATCGGCGCGGTGCGTCATTGTAGCTCTTTGTTCAAGGATGGGACAAGGGATAGCAGGAGTCTAGTTGTCTTTAGCACCTTTGATATTGCGCGGAGAGTGAGCGGCGTGAGTGAGTGAGTTCGGCGCATGCAAAAATGTTACCCGCTCGGACTTGCAAGGCTGGCAGCAACGTCACAGAGCCAACGAGGCTGAAAATGCTCGTGACTCGCCCCTTTTCGGATTAGCGTGATTCCTCCCTGTACTCACATCTGACGAGCCTGGTTCCCTCTTCAGCCTCACCAGCCTCATTTCAGCCTCAATTGAGCACGCACGGAGCTACCAAAACAAATAGGCACCAGTGGGGGCTTAATCTATCCAGTTATGTAGCTCCTCCAGTGATCGGCTCCGGCTTTACCGAGTACCCAGTACTTCTCAGCTCGACATAGCCCCACACAGCCACAATCAAGTATGGCGGCATCCTCCCATATATCCCACGATGCGCCCAACAGGGCTTCTTTGGTTCGTGTCGTGCAACGTATTCTGCTCTGATTTCACAGATGGTTGACCCAGTGAGTGCGATTGGTGCGGCAGGGAGCGTCCTGCAATTCCTCGACTTCGCTGCAAAGGTGGTAACAAAAGGGAATCAAATCTATCGTACTCGTGATGGGCTCCTGCAGGAGCACCAGGATCTTAATCTCGTCACCTCAGACCTCTTGTTGATGAAAACGAAACTCGAAAAGCTCCATCCAGATGAGACAATACCCGACCAACTGCTGTCTGCTTCCGTGGAACTAGCCCGGCAACTCCTAACAAGACTCAATCAAGCCCAGGCGCAAGGCAGATTACGAAGATGGAAGAGCCTTCGCCAAGCAGTCAAATGTGTCTGCTCAAAGAAGGAAGTAGACGACATGGCAAATCGATTGGCAATGTTTCGCGACCAGATTACGTTACGCTTAATGACATCCGTGAGGTGAGCTAGTCGCCTCCTCAACTCAGTGTCTACGAGGCTAACGTGGAAAGCACGGAAATCAACCGAAACCTGCTGTGCCAGACAGAAGCAACAAGAAAGATTGGACAGCAGGAAAAGGCACTCTCGTCAATCCAAAACAGCATCGGTCAAATTAAATCCCAGGTCGAGGATGTGGCCCAAGTGGTAGGAAGAGAACACCTTGTCACGAACGAGTTTGTCAGCACGTCTCTTGACAATGCAACAACAACACTCACGAAGCTCATCGAAGAATACGGCTTGAATTTGCAAAGAACACTTGAGTACCTGCAGACTTTAAGCCCACCGCAAAACTTACCAGAAAAGGCCACAAAGCCATCCAACAACCCAGAAACCACCGAGATAGCCATATTACGAAGCTTCGCATATCAAAGCATGAATGTCCGCACAGAGGCGGTCGCTGCTGCCCACGCCGAGACCTTCCAATGGCTATTTCTGGGTTCAGAAGACGTCGAGCGACCATGGGATGACTTCATCGAATGGCTCGAAACTAAGAAAGACATCTATTGGATAACTGGTAAAGCTGCGAGCGGGAAGAGTACCTTGCTCAAGTATATCCTGCAAAACGAGAATACTCGACGAGGATTAGAACTGTGGGGAGGCGGTTCAGAAGTTGTGATAGCCAGCTTCTTCTTTTGGTCGCTCGGGAACAGCATGCAGAGATCGCAGTGTGGCCTATTACGGTCACTAATCTATAATATCTTGCAGCAAAGGCCGAGTATGATCAGCCAGGTGCTTCCAAGTCTGTGGCAACAACTGCATCGCCAGCCGCTAGATTTCTTCAGATCATTGGGATCAGCGTGGCATGCGTGGTCCGTCAGCGAGCTCAGGGATATTTTGACCACACTAATCACCCAGAACGAAAGTCTGCTCAAATTCTGCTTGTTCATTGATGGCTTGGATGAATTTGACGGCGATCACCGCGAAATCGCCGACTTTTGCTGGCAACTATCCCAATTTCCGCACGTCAAGATTTGTCTTTCCAGTCGTCCTCTTATGGTATTCGAAGAGGCGTTTAGCAGCTACTCTCATCTTCGACTGCAAGATTTGACTCGGAAAGACATCGAAAGATACGTATTCGACAATCTTTCAGATCATCCAAGGTCCAAGGTGTCACATGATCTTTCTTCGCAGATTCTATCCCTGACAGATGAAGTGGTCAAGCGAGCTTCCGGCGTTTTCCTGTGGGTGGTATTGGTTGTGAGATCTTTGCGAGCTGGCATGACGAATCACGATTCGCCGTCTGACCTTCAACAACGTCTAAATGAGTTGCCGCTGGAGCTTGATGGGATGTATTCCATGATCCTCGAGAAAATCGAACCTCATTTCTACCGACAGCAGGCATGCCGTTTACTACAGTTGATGTATCACGCCAGAGGCTCACTTTCAATGCTGGAACTGTCATTTGCAGACGACCCCGATACAGAGATCCCCTCCAATCGCGATTTCTTCGCCATGTCTCCAGTTGGGCTCCAAGATCGAATTACTACAACAGGCGCTCGTTGCAAAAGCCGTTGTGGAGGCCTACTCGAGGCTGTTCCGTCTTCAAGATCGAGCGGACCGGGACGTCATGAATTTTGCCCGGATGTTAACTTTCTCCATCTGACCGTCCGGGAGTTCCTCGAGAAGCCTGAGGTATGGTGTCTTCTGTTACGCAATACCTCGGAAACTGACTTCGACGCAAATCGGGCATTACTTCGAAGCTCTATTGTAATGTTCAAACTTTATCAGAGCTCTCCAGCAGTCGAAAACGCCGGCTTTGGGGATAGGTGCACTTCCATGAACTCTCATTTTGACAACTCTATATTCTATGCTCGCCAAGCGGAGGCTAGCGGTGGACGACCATTATTAACTCTGACAGATGAGATCAAGAGTCTCGGTCAGCACTCTCTCTACGCTGAGAAATCAGGTCCATCTCAGCCATTTGTTGAGTTTTTGGTATCTAACGGTTTAGCTCTCTCTGTGAAAGCTAAATATGGTTCAAGGCTCCTCCAACTTGACCGGGCGTCTTCACGGCCTCTGCTTCAAAGTGCCCTAAAGAATTTCAACAATATCCCTCGACTCGCCCCATCGATGATAGCTCTTCTTTTGCAGGCTGGCCTGGACCCAAATCGGCGGCTGTCCCGGAGCAGCCATACCGTATGGACTGATTTCCTGATCTCGGTTGGCAAGGAAACAACAGGCGCAGATTGGACTGACCGGAAATCCGAGCTTCTCAGACCCTGTCTTGATATTTGCGAGCTATTTCTGCTTTACGGAGCAAACGAACGGCTTGACGAGGGTCATATGATAGGACAGTGTCGCTGCCAGGAAGGTGGTGATTCGATTTGGCATCGAACGGGAGGGAGCTCTGGCAAAGCATTGTTTCAGATGCTGCTGTCTCTCCTCCCAAATGACAAAGCCAAACATTTAGAGAACCTCAGAAACCAAGCACAGAGGGCTGATTCTTGTCGAACGATGCCGGGACAATACTCTGTTGGTCTCCAGCAAGGACCACAAGTCGATAACAATGATCCTCGCTTACCAGATACCTCTTCTCAGGAATTTCGACCGGTCACGATTCAGCGACGATGGAAGGAAGGGTCACCATATGATCCCCGGCGGAAACAATGGTCATCACACGAGCCTCGTTGGAATCAAGACGTTCGTTTGCGGCACGGTAGGGGTTTTGATCACAGATCGGAGTGGAGCTCTCGGCCATGGAGAACCGAACAGCGGGCTCCAATGCAGTCCGAGCATTTCAGTCCACACCAAGCCAGCGACAGACATCAACAGAACTATATGCTTCCGCGACCTCGACAGCCCCTCTTTGTCTCCAACGATTCACGAAACGGAGTTCGCGACAAGAGCGATCATCAGCACAGGGGGTTTGAGGAAGCCTCAACTGTCTCGAACCCAGGACGAGTGTCCTCTCCTGGAGGGACGAGAAAACGAGGCAGATCTCCAGGCTTTTACGAAGTGGGGGCTCGCCAATCCAAGCGTCGGTGGTTATAAACATGTAAATTTCAAGACTTGGGGGATTTTCTTGTGTTTGATATTGGGAGAGTAGGCTGAAGCAATCTCTCTGCCCGCGAAGTCCTACAAAATTTGGCACAAACGACAGGAAACCGACGCTTGTTAGTCGTCAAAGTGGCGGAGCGGGGGGAGTTGAGGTAGAATCTTGAAGAAAACGTCAGGCCGTGTAGAAGTAATGGCCAGCATTGCGGATCTTCCACATCTTTTCAGGTGCCGACCCTCCAGAAAGTATGTTCACCAGGACCAGCCAGTGTTGGGAGGAGTTTAAAGAGTTGTGGAAGGGGATGCATTTGGACTTGCTGGCCCTAGCCTGATTACACATGATAAAGCGTGCGGCGTTTGCGCTTTGCAGAATCTCACCTTGATGGGTATCTCGGCCGCTCTGACTGTGGACATTTTGCAATCAATGGATGTTGATGATTGTGTCTCAACGACGAAATCACACCGACAGCACTGCATCTCTTCCATCATCTTCGTAGCGCTCATTGCAGGCTTTGTTATGGCCAGCGACTTCACTGCAGCCCTCATCGTCATCATCCTCGTCAAAGTTCTCACTACCTTCGTCATCGCTGCTTTCGAATTTTCACTTGCAAGAATAGATTCCATACTTGAACGAGGCCGCAAGATCATTTCAGATCTTGCTTCATGCTCGTGGTGATGGGATAAGCTTTTGACAGCTTCGTGCTGCGTTGGATGAGCGCTCAGGCACCAGTGTCGATACTGACATTTCGAGTTTGATTCCTGACTATACCGAGCAGGAAGGAAGACTCCAGCGCCAGTTGGTTTCCGGTTGTGATGGCCTGGTGGAGGTCCAAGGGTTGGTCCGTTGCCTGTGTTTAATGTGTTATTGCTGATCACAACCTAGGGGCAGAGTCTATTTTATTCACCAAACAGTCAAAGAATACCTGACTTTTCGTGATAACTTCTTGTCGACTCACCAAAGAATTAACCTTTCGGCGTTTGACCCAGACATTGCTCTTCTGCAGTCGATCGTAGTTCTCCTGCACCTCCGGCTTGACGACGGCTTTCACTGGCAGCTGGATGCCAATGACCTTATAGAGCGTGCGATTGAACATGCGTCTCGGATCCAAGAGAAGTCAGGCAACGCTCTTGTGCTACTCCTTGACAAGTTGGAGTCTTTTGTGCACCGCTTCATTGAAGTAGACAGTCCACATAGCCCCGAGGGAGTTTCAACAGCGTGGAAGAACGAGATGTTCTGGTCAACGCTGCTTCATCCGAAGCCTGGCAGACGGTGCCATTTGTGTACAGAATCCTTCCTGACGTTTGTGACTATAAAGGGTCTTGTCCGCTATGCCGAGTCGAAACTGGCTTCTCCTCATCTCAAGAGTCAGCCCGAATGTCCGCTGTTGATCTACGCAACAATCGGCAGATCGTGGCATGGAATTCCACCGCTGCCAGCAATGGTTAAATCACTCTTGTCTGGTGGTCAAGATCCCAATGCCCCGTTTGAAGAGTCGACAGTTGGGAAGCTGATTTTGCGTCACCTAACCATCGAAAATAACCTAGCAAAGACTGGCAACAACACTGTTCAGGATTGGCTTGAGATCTGCTCGTTGTTCTTGATGCAAGGCGCAGATGCCGATGCACTCTCACATCACGAGTATGAAGACATCACGGAGCGTCTTAAGCCGCGAAGATTTATCCCAGTGGAGCCGTTTAGGGATATGGAGTGAAAAAATTGCATTCGTAGTCATGGCTGTGCAAGGCTAGCTTTGCATAGCGAACGACAGTGAGACCATGGTGTTGGGGGCCCTCCTGCATCCAGGACTGGGAGAAAATTGGAACCAGACTCTATTCTCCAAAAGGCCTTCCTCGAAACTCGTCATACACGACAACCTGGGGAAGCTGTGTGAAGATCATAATTAGGTGCGACTATGGATCATTCAGGAGGTGTTGGTCTGGCTTGTCGGTGAGACAACATATCCCTCCTAGTCCACCGCCATCGATATGGACATGACGTGTGACGATGACGCATTTACCGCGACGATGACCATTCAGAGCACCAACATGGAATATCTTCGCATTCCGAGCAGTTGTCACTCTGCTTGGGCTATCAAGCATAGGACAGAGTGAGCTGAGGAGGCGGGAGAGGTATTGAGTACCTGACGAGGCTGAAAACTGCTCGGAACGCATTCCCCTCCCGGATTAGCGTGACGCCGCCCTGTGCTCGCCCAGATCGCGCGAGTCAGGCGGGACGGGCATCACAGGGTCGGGGGAAGAAGGGCAGCGCGCTAGGGCTGCTAACGATGGCGCGAACTCGGCCTGTGGGGAGATGGACATGATTCTCGCTTCGTCCTCGCCTCTGCGTCTTCGGCGGCCATGGACCCTACCCGCTGCCTTCCCGGATCCTTGCAAGATCGGCCCTCATCGCCAAGGCATCGCTACCCTACCTTTTCCTCGGCCATGGCGTACAACTACCTATTCCGCCACACGACTGGATTGTTTCTGCCACTCCCACTGGCCCGCTCCAGGGTGTCAAGGCTGATGTCAAGGTCTGGGTGACAGCTGGGTATAAGGAGCGGTAACGAGTCCTTCCGCTTGTGCTAACATAGGATTAATGTAGGTGTAAGAAAACAAGCAATTGGTGAGCAAAGTCCATATAGTTAGCAACCGTGAAGTTCGCAACGGCCTTATCAATCACGCTTAATAAAGCATAGCCAACTCAGTCTCGAACCGACCATGCCTCATACTCTTTCAGCACTGTTTCTGACAGCAGCCCATCATCGCATTCTCTATCTGAATCGGTTAGACTTTCCGAAGACGGTACACGCGCAATCATGTTGTACGACGACCTCGGGACGGCGGCTTGGCTGGTGGGTGGCAACGGCAGAGAAGCGGCAGCCTCGCCAGCAGCTTCACGACGCCTTGCCAGCTCTTGCCTTCGCTTTTGCTGTCTTGACGCTGCACGCATTCGTCAGTCTCCGGTATCGAGAGGGAAACATAACGCAAGAGGAATCCTTACCGTTTCTCTCGTTCTCCACGATAAATCTGCGCGGGAAGCCGCTGATGGGGTAGTCGCATGTGTGGACTTTGCTCGGCGTTGAGCTAGGTTGTCTGAGCCGAAGAAGGATGTAGACTGGATCTTCGCGATCCTGGATCTCAATTTCCGTATTGAAGGTTCCCTCGAAGACTTTGCGAGTGTACATGTCGTCGAGAAACTTTTTGTCGAGATCGAGGAGCTGCGTCACCTTTTAGCTCGGCGGCCTTGCGAAAAGAGATGTGCATCAAGTTTTCAAGGGAAGTGGTACGTACTGTAAATTCTTCCAGGGACGTTAGACTCTTCTTCACCACAAAGGTGGGAACAAAGTCCCCAATGATGTGATTTTGCAGAAATTCAGCTAGGGTTTTGATGCTCTGGTCCTGGTGGACGAGTTTGCATTGGATATGACCTTTTTTTGAACTCATTAACTACCTCCTTCCAAGTCGCTTTGACTCACCTGTGCAGACAAAGACCCGGTTTTGTCTATCGCCATGGAGGTGAGACTCGTCCTTTTTGAAATAGAAGGTGCTGGCAACAAGCGCGTTCGCAATTTCAATAATATCCCTAGCCAGTGGAGGTTGTCTGAGCAGCTTATACACTTTTCGTTGAAGCCTATTCACATCCCAATTTGCATCTAATGGCGGAGGCTTTTCTCTGAGGTCAGGGTTGATGCGGACATAACGGGACGCAAATTCCGTTGCCCACTGTTCACCGACTGTGTCGCGGTAGAATTCATGCCAGGACCATTCAGTATCAAGGATATTGTCGATTTTGTCAACCTGGATGACCGGGATTAGAAGATCTACCAACCTGTGGCAGAATCAGCATGGACCAGTGACACTTACTAGGACGCTGAAGTAATTTTTGATGCCTTTCCAGGCTCGATACTTTTTTCGGGAGTCCTGAGATCCTTCCTTTTGCTGCATTCTTCTCAATTGGTCCTCCCTGGAGTGACCAGAAAGTCTGTTTAGTTTCTGGCTCATCTCTGCTGCATGTTGGCCCGTACCGAGTGAGAGGAATATATCCGGATGGCGCGATTCGACATCTGGCCATAGCAACCTCCGCTCCCTTTTCGCGACAACCACTGGATTATTGTGATTGATAGCCCCATCAAGGTAAGTCCTTCCACGCCTCACAAAAGGTTTGAAGTATGACGGAGCAGCCGAGGTTGCCGCGGCAGCTTCCCAGACACGAAAGGCTTCATTCGGTGCGCTCGCGGTTTCCAAAGTGTATCCAGGATCAGAAGTTTCCTGTCGGTTGTAGTTGGCCATGATTAAAGATCGGTTGCCAGTACCTGAAGTAGACACCACAGCTACCTTCGTGGCGTATCTAGCGGCATTACCTTTTCCCCCAAACAGAAGGTGGTTATGAAAGGACTCTTGCAGAACTTGATGCAGGGGTGTGGTTTTGTACTTGCTCCCGTGGTTTAAGGTCGCCAGTTTCTCGAAGATTGTATCTGCGAATTCCCTCTCTGTGAATGCTGTTTTGCAAAGAGCCGTGAACTTATGTGTGCATTTAGAAACGGGCCACTGGGCTGCAACCAGGCCGAGAGCGATGATGCCACCGGTGCTAACTGCGTCAGGACTCTCAGAAAGGACTAGGGCTAGTTTACTCACCTTGTTCCCACAATCAGATCGAATAATTGTTGAATCTGAATGCCGTGAGTTGAATGGTAGTTGTTGATGCAATTCTCGATCGCACGCAAGATCTCAAGCTCCACAGCCCCACGAATTCCCCCGCTAGCCACTGATGTTAGCTTCGTATGAGAGGTTGCAGAGATACTCACCCGTCCAGACACAGAATTCTCAGGCCTGCGAATTCGGGCTTTTTGATTATTTTCCAGTTCATGGACCTCTTTCCTCGATGCAAAGGGCAGCTTCCGACAAGAGTGATAAGGTCGTCTTGTTCCTCTCCGTGTTCTCGAATGCAAGAGCCGCAGAGGATGTGGCCGCATTCGAGTGCATGTTCAGGAGTCGCCATGAGACATCGAAAGCAGCTTACACAGCTAATAAAATCCCGTGAAGATTTGATCTGGGATGAGAAGAATTCGGCGAGTTTTTCTTCGTGTAGTCGTGAGACTAGTTTCATGTCTGTCGAAACGGAGACTTCCTGGTTGTTGGAAAGATTTGTCCGAGCTTGTCCCTGGAATGGATACCTTGTGCGAAGCTCTTTTATAAAAGTGCTATTGAGCGCCTTCAGATTGTCTTCGATCTTCTTGATCCAGACCTTCTCATATGAAGAAGCTATAAGTGAAGACCTGTATGGTCCAATCTCTCTCTTACCCCTCTCATTCTGGTGTCCCTTGTCGTGGGCGGACTTGACGTTACAGCAGTGAGGAATTTTCTTGCTTGCGTATTCGCAAGACATAATGTCGTTGCAAAATCTATATAAGGCAGTCCTGCAGAATGGGGCGTAGTTTTTTGCGAAGTAATCAATCACGGGACCTGTAAAACCAGTAATGAGAATCTTCGCCGCACGAAGAACAGCACCGACTTACCCTGCAAGTTGTTCCGGACGTAGTCCAACAGAATGCACGACGCTATCAGCGAACACAGACCCCCGAGAAGTATTTTCGGTTGGAGACGCTCGTGACGGGTGCTTTCGTGGATGGTTCTTGCCAACGTCAAAATATGATCGCTAAAATCGTGGGCAATGAGTTTATTACGAGTGGACACCGTTCTGAAGTCAAACGGTGTTTCAATGTCGTTGGCAAAATGCTCGAAGCCCGCTTGTAGGTATTGCTGCAAGTCGTCGGCGTTGGCCAGCCGTCGCTTTATGCTTTTCTCGTAGTGTGCGGTTTGACAGACTCTGATGATTTCCTCTCGGAGTTGCAAGATTTGCTTGTTGATCAAGTTGTACGTTTCAGAGCTCTTCGCAGGGATGCGAATTACGCGTACCGATCGGTAGTAGCATTTGAGCAACTCACGGGCAGACAAGCTGCGGCAATCACTTTCGGAAGCAAAATTCCTCGCGAGCTCTCTGAGATCATGGCCAGAAGTTGTGATACCTTGGACGTCTCGGAAAAAGCTCCTCGTCGCATCTTCAATTGTCCATCTCTCTTCTTTACCAGCCACCTCAACAGCGTTGAGCACAACTATGGCGCTGGGCAGAATCGGTTGATTCAGCGACTTCTCAACACTGCGCTTTGCAAAGTCGACGAGGTATTTGTAAGTGATGTGGAGTTGGCTTGCGTTTTGTAAGTGGGGAATCCTCGTGAGTGAAATAAACTTACTTGGGATTTCTCTGGACAAAAACAATAGCGTCGGAGAAAGTATAGAGAAACCTAGGGTAAAGATTGGTGACGGCATATTCTCGAGTCCCCTTAACCGGATCGTTGGCCTTTGTCCATTGAATGGGAACAGACCTCCCAGCAAGTCTCATTTTTAGTTTGTTTTGCCCGCTTGCCTCTTTTGCTGTTTTCCTGGAATGGGACGGATCTTCTGCAGCAAAAGGGATCTTCTCACCGGCGTTCAAGCCCTCACAGTCAGCATAAAGGATAGGTATTGCGACCTCCAGATGCTCTGGGTCAGCATATAGGTGTACGCCTTCAGACGTGGCCGTTCCTTCATTGGCTCGGGAGCCCGGGACAGGAGTATGAAAAGAATCTCGACCGGGATCGGTGGACACCAAACCGCCATGAGACACGAGCGCTTTCACGATTGTACTTTTGCCAGCATCTAACCAATGTCAGGGAACTCCAGATACCAGATCTTCAAGTACTTACATGTGTCTCCAATGAAAGAGACTAGTTTCGGGTATCTGGCAGCGCCGCCGAGTGGCCGACTTTCCATCATCATTTGGCCATAACGGCCAAAGTCACAAAATTCGGATTTTCTACCCCCCGAGGATTTGACGACTCCAAACCACCTTGAGTCCTGGTCTTTGACATGCAAATTTCTAACCTCTTGAGGATCCATTGGCGGTTCCAGGATTGAGCGTATCATCAATATCGTGGCTCTGTCTTCTTTGGTATGAACACAACCACCAAGGCCCGGAGTTTTTGCTTTGTGAGCAGCCTGTCGTGGCCAGCATCCATCGCAGAATGAAATGCCGGTGCAGGCTGAACAAAGCCAGACTTTCACATTCGTTTGCTCACAGTCTGCGCAAGCATCGCCGTTCGCCATGGCGTCGATCAATCAAATGAAGGCTTGAGTTGAGGGTCCCAACTTGACGCTCAGAGATTGCTGGTGCAGGAGCAGGGAGTTGCACACAGTCAGATATATAAGTTTGCTCGGCAGACGGAGCATAGTGAAATTTGAAAGCCAGGCTTCAGCCTCACCTTGCACATGGGCTCAATGGATGCCATCTCTTTTTTTCACAAATAGAACCCGGCATTGTGACCGGGTGTGAGACAAGCCAGCAGCTACTACGGCCGAGTCTAGTCGTTCCCTGGCATCAGGTCACCTGCTCATTGCTCACGAAAAAGTGTCCAAGAGCAGTGGCGCAAACAGTACACGTACTACCCGTACCGAGAGGGCATCAAGGTTTGAGCCGCATTGGCATGCGGCGCTCGCTTTGCCATCATTTGCAAGGATGATCCTAGGCCCTCGTATCCGTGTAATCGAGGGACTGGCATGGCTTCAACCGGCCTGATGCAGATGCAGCTGAACACCAGAGATCTTCTCCCGATATCGAGCTAACAGGGCGGCCGGCAGCGGAGCTTGTAGCTTTTATTTTGGCGCAAAGGGTCAGGTCGAAAGGTCCTTGCGTGGGATTAGTTGTTCAGTTGGCTCTCCATCTTTGTTTTTTGGGGGCGGTTTCTCGGAGCAGATCCGGAACTACGGTTCGGTAGGCACTATTTGAGAGGGCTGAGCCCATGGCGGCGCATACTCGTATTGGTCGTATACTAGTAAAATTCGAGTCATTGGGTTGGAGGAGCACACAGGCGAATAGGAGCAGAACGGAATATGAAGCAAGGAATATCAGCAAGTAACGTGACCCTAAAAGCGGCGTCATCGGCGCCAAGCCTCGTGAGGTCTGTCGGGCCGCCAAGATCAGACTCCCGTTGTCCCTCACGACGGGGCTGTAAACACGTAACTTGTACTGCATGATCAGTTTCCCTGCACACGAGGCTCATCCGGATCTATCTGAGAAAAGCAAACCAAAAGAACAAATTCACCAGCATAGACCCAAGGAAACTCAACTCTGAAGTTAAAGTCGATTGAGAAACTTCCTCGTACCACGACCGCGGAATCAACCAGCTGCATGAACGTATCTGTTAGTCGGATCACGGACTGGTCCCTGCAGGGCAATGGTCCTCCTTACATCTTCGACCGTCTCGGTCATCATTTCTAGTGGAGTGGTCTGCATGTTCACATTCCTGCTATTCCTCTCGGGATACGTGCTACAACAGCAGTCTGTACGATCCATACAAGAAGCCATTCGGCGACCGCCTGAACGAAGGCCTGTGCCAACTTTGCCCCCTCGGTTTCAGCATCAAGACAATGACACTGTTCCGACCGTGTTGGAACAGCCTCGAGATGGCTCGCAGCCCGTTGTGGTGGTCGAGAGTAACCGAAGACCGGGAAGCGACGGTGGAGTGTTGAACTCGGTCCAAGTGCCAGTAATTATCCAGGACCAGAATCAAGCCCCCTTGGACTCCGCTGCAGAACTGTCAGACTTAGCTTTGGGAAACAGTGCGTCGCCCCAACGCATCGCGTACATGTTTGCCCTTCTTGAACCACATCATCTCTGCTCCGCTCTCCTCTTCGCGAAACAGCGGCGGTTATCATCTCGATTGTCCAAAGAACCGTCAATTATACTCCTGTATCCATCAACTTGGGAGTCCGAGTTTTCCGCGCTTCATACATCAACCTTGAGCTTCATGCGCGAAATCCAGGAACTCTACAACCTCGTTTACCACCCAGTGAGGATATACGACGCATGGGATGTTAGATCGCAACTTCTTGGGGAGCTGCAATGGGGCAGATGGGATTATGATCAAGCACTGTACTTGCGTTCGCCAGGAATGGTGCTTGACAGTCGGGCGCTGGACGCCGCATTGACGTCTCTCGACATAAGAAAGACATGGGCACCGTTAAATCCATCCTCGGGAGATAATCCGGAGCTCCTCCTTATCACTCCCAGGGGTCTTCAGAGTCCGAGGAGGGAGACAAAGAAGTTGGTGTATTCTGTTGCCGCAAACAATCCCGATGTACGAGAACCGAGGCAAGAAACCGCCTATGTATTGCTTGATAACCATGGTTTGGGCGATGAGGAAGACAATGGATGGTACGGCGAGATCAAGCGGAGGTTCGACCAAGGAACGGGCACTGTTTGTGGAGGTAGCGGGCTGTTGGAAGACAGCTTGAAATTGGAGCTGAAAAGAATTCTGTAGATTATAAGCACGAGCGGCCATTTGACTACGGGAGTAATGATTCATCAAGGGATAGAAACGCCAAATACCATCATTCCATATGAGACGTTTGATACCCTCACCCGTTCCAGCATCCGATGTCAACTCGTTGCTTTGCATGAGCGTCGACAGCCACCGCTACTCTTTGCAATCATTCTTGACCAAGCAGATTCTCATCATAACCCAACCTTGGAAGAGCCACACGACGTGATGCCATGCCACCGCAACAAGCAACATTGTCCCAAACTCCAACCAATGTAGACCCAAGGCTCCGTAAAAACTGAAGTCTGTGGCAGCCCTGGCATCACATAGAGCGAGCCGGCTCTCGTACAGAGACCGCGCATTCTGTTTGCAGATTTCGTGCACGGCGGCCTTTTTGGAACGAGTATATCGTAGGTAAGGGAAAAGCAGGGCGCAAAATGCTATGACGGAGAAAAGCTGGAGGGCGATGTGAATTGCATTCGGCGTAAGGAATTGTCTGAATGGGTAGGATCCAATTAACGATGCCCCGTCAGACTGCGCAGTAGAGAGTTCTGCGACCTGTTGAGACATCAGCTCTGAGTAAGACGAGTTCGTCTCTGGTATACCATGGCAGGCCTCGCTGCTTCTTCAATTGGCTCATCTTTGGAAGTTGGTTGTCGATGTTGTAGGCCATGCAACACTTGACAGTCGTCTGCCACATCGTCGGTGTCCATGACGGAGATGGTGGTGCGTAGGAAGTCGTCTTGAGCTGTCACGGCGATAAGAATGCGCATCGAGAGTTTGGTCTCTCGTTGATGCTAAGAGAGATGAGTGCACAGCGGTCCGCAAGGTGACGGGGCCAAGGTACAGAGAAAAGTGAGGTGAGGTGAAGCACCTTCCCATGGGCCTGAGCATCCGGAGCTGGTGTTGGCACTGCTTGCCTTCATTCTGCACATTTCACTTTCACTTTCACTTTCACTTTCACCTTCACCTTCACCTTCACCTTCACCTTCGCTTCACTCACATCGTCATTCTCGAAGCACTCTTGACACTCAAACCGCTCTGTCTTGAGGTCTTCGTCTTTGCTCTCCTCAGGGACACCCTGCAAGTCCGCTGGCACCGGCAGACAGCATCTCAGGCGTCATCGAAGGCAAAACCCGGTCTTCGGCTTTCTGGGTTCCGTGGCAGCGTTTTGGCCTCATGACTTGGAAGTTGCATCTGTGTCCACACCCACGACACCAATATCTATTCACAGGTATGCTTATTATACCGCCATTCACCGGACGAGTGTTCGTCAATATGCTCAAAGATACCTAGTAGTTTCGTCTCATAACAGCGTTCCAGCCAAGCCCATACGCTGGGTTTCCAAATACCTGTTACGACCGAGTATGCACAGAGCATCTCAGAGGGCGCCACACCCATTGTTCAAATCGCTCGTTTCAGCGAGCTGGAAACCCTTTACCGGTCAAAATCACGCAAGATAGTGATGGTCGGCAAGGAGCTAGGTAACATTTACAATCGCAATCACACACGGCACTGAGGAAACAGGCTGTGGCGCTGGCAGCCCTTTTGAGTAAGTAGAGGTGAGTGTCGCTTTCTCATGAGGCGCCTGGGACGTGGCAAGCTGAATCGAAAAATACCCAAGTGGCAGGTCGAATGCCTTCGCTGTTGGAACAGAGGTGGCTTTCGTTGATAAGGGGGTTCTGTTTATCGTCGGTAATAGAGGCACTCTGTCCCCTACCTCCGCCATTAGCTCTTTTCGATATGACGACTACTGCCTTGTTGTTGGGTCCCGTGACACTTATTTCAATTCGGCTGGGTGTGTTTTTGCAGGCGGCTCAAGAAGAGTATAACCTGCTCAGAGGTCTCTTTGAGATTCGCTCTGGTGACTCCCGAACAGATTACTTTGATTTGTCTGATCACGCAATCACAAGTCCAATCATCGCAGAAATAGGGAGTCCGAAGAGCGCCTAAAGATAGCAACACTCCCTACAAGTACAAGTAGAAGAGTGGTTTCGGTGCCCACCAGCCCAAGACCCCAAGGTGCCCCAACCCCTCGTCAGGCCGGGCACCCGAATCCTCAGCCTGGTGAGCCTGGTGGTCTCACCCCTCCTTCACCGCCCCCCCATTGGTGTCTCATTTCAGTCTCATTTACAGCTGCTCCATGTTTGCGCGTTGAGCAGGTTTACTAATTCAAAACCTGCCCGCCCAAGAACGAGCAAGTTTCGCGTGATTGAGCGCCATAAGTGAAAACAAGACAACAACCCCTTTGTTTTGAACTCGGTCCTTACTCAGGCTTCAGCCTTCGCATCAACTCACCCGCGCTGTCCCACCAACCTGCCCTACGCACAATTGCCGCACCGCTCTCGCACTTCGCATATCGCATTACTAGAGCAGCATACTCGATATAAAAGTCCTCGCGTGCCCGCCGCCTCGCTTACGAACCTGGCATCTCTCCATTTCCCCTGACGTCCTCGATTCCTCCTCTGTGTCACTACATTCGCGGTCTCACTCGTCACGCAATCGAAACCGCTCTCCGGATACCTAAATTAACATAAAACAATCTCTCACAATGTCTGAACACCACTACAAGTTCAACGTGACAATGACCTGCGGCGGCTGCTCCGGCGCCGTGGAGCGCGTGCTCAAGAAACTCGACGGTAAGTCGTCCTCCTCTATGCCATCGTGTCCCTTCTCGCCCTCCCTGCCTCTTCTACCTCTTCTCTTTCATTCCACTTGCTCGCATCATCCTCACCAGTTCCGTATCGATACTAAGACCAATTCCCAGGCGTCAAAAACTACACCGTCTCCCTCGACACACAAACCGCTGACGTAACGACCGAGGACTCGGTCTCGTACGAGACCGTGCTGGAGAAGATCAAAAAGACCGGCAAGACAGTAAACTCGGGCGAGGCGGACGGCGTGAGCATGGCCGTGTAAGATATCCACATTAAAAAAAACAAAAGGCGAATCAGAAACATCAAGGAGAGAAGGGAGACAGAGGTACATCAACACAAGAAGGTCAGTAGGAAGGAAAAGAAACATGTGCTAGAACAGAGCAAGGAAATGCAATGTTAGCTCGAGAAGGAGGGGATCATACTGACCTGCAATGCGCGGCACGTTACATGTGACGACTGCGTCGAGTTAGTGGATGGGAAGAATAGATGTTCAAGAGGATGGAGCGATTGCAGCGGCGTTCATCACGAGCATGCAACACCACCTGAGTTTTACAAGTAGTCGGCGTCTTCAAGAAGCATTTCGTACAAGATAGAGTCCAATCTTCAGCCCGGGAACGAATAGAACAACCAACCACAACAACATTGGAAATTTGATTCAATTTCTTCCACATTGTCTCTAGCTAACATAGCGGAGATATCGGAAGGATATGCCTGAGTATGGCTGTTTGCCTGTACTTGAGAGGGTCCAACAAAAGGTCAGCATTCCCTCCGCTGTGTAGAGAACCGACGAAAGAGAGATGAAAAGAGAGAAGTATCTCGTTGGCGACTTGGATTTATTCACAAGCACAAGTAGTTCATAACACGGAGTACCCAGTACTGGGTGCGGTACCTAACAAGTAAGATGCAGGATGTTAGGGATTACCAAGTGCACTACCCGGGACCCATTTCAGGGCGCTAAACCCTTTAGCCTCAACAGCTAGTGAGGTACATACTAAGGGTGATTACTAGCTTCCACGGCGATCCGGAGTTGTGCCCAGGCAGTAAGTATGATGCTGAGAGTAGATTTGACTTTACTTGCAGGGATTATGACAGTTTTGCAACCTACGAGCCGAGGCAACGCTGGAGCTCTTCCGCAATAGGCATCGCCTTGCTTTAAAGTAACGGCCGTGGCGGCGCAGTTTCCACTGGCATGACGTCCTGGCCTCTTAACTGTCTCGTCCTTGAACCCTGCGCACCGTGGCAGAAGTCAACCGTATGACTTGGTAATGCAAGCCACAGACAATTTGAAAAACATCGATACGAAGGTTTGATACCTGGTATACGAGGCCTCAGGGAAAAAAAAGTATATCAGGAGACTTTTCCCTGCAGTTCAATGCGAGTTTCCCTTCTTCAGCAGCGCCTCTCTCTTCAGAAGTCAGATAACTTCTCCAAATAGGTCGAATACCTCTACCATACAACACCACTCCTCACCTGCGCCTTCACCATGTCCACCTCCAAATCCTCTTCCTCTTTGATCCCCGCTGATCCCGCGAAGGTCATGGTCATCAGAGATGTCACTCCAAACATCACCACGCTCAGTGTACCTTTCCTGCGGTTCGGGCACATCAAGATTGGCGGTCGGGGTACGTTGGTCAAGCTACAGACGGGCAACGTCGCCGTCTTTTCCCCCGTTGCACTCACACCGGATGTCAAGGCCAAAGTCACGTCTATGGGTCCCATCAAATACATCATTGCACCGGATATCGAACACCACATATTCCTCTCCACGTGGGCTCAAGAATATCCGGACGCAGAGGTGATTGGCATGGAAGGACTGCCGGAGAAGAGGGAGGGCGATCCGGCCACCAAAGGGACAAAATTCGCACATGTCTTCTCTGCGAAGAACAAGCTCGACATGCACATCACTCCCGAGTTCGACACCGAGTTCTCATACGAGTATTTCGACTCCCATACCAACAAGGAGCTCGTCTTCCTCCACAAGCCGAGCAGGACCATGATTGAGGCGGATTTGCTCTTCAACCTCCCGGCCACCGAGCAGTACTCCAAGACGGGAATGCGTCCGAATTCCGGAATCCTGACCAAGCTCTTCGCGGGCATTATGAACACCAAGGGCGAGATGACCTGGCAAAAGCGCTTTCTCTGGTACGCTGCTGGCGCCAAGGATAGGAAGAGTTTCGCAGAGTCGGCCAAAAGAGTCAAGCAATGGGACTATGACCGAGTCATTCCTTGCCACGGGGATGTCATTGAAACTGGCGGCAAGGTAATTATCGACAAGGCGACCGTGTGGTTTACAGAAGGCAAGCACTGATGGGCTTCATGGTGTGGGGCGCATGTGACAGATGTAGGTTGCCGTTGTGTTTATTTGGTTTTTGTAGTTCAGAGATACCATTATAGCTTATTGTCGTCAGCCTTTGATCTATTCCTTGGCTGAACTCGTATTTAAGGACCACATTCGCGAAGCATGCCGCTCGAGCTAGAAGTCCGTGTTCGATCCTCACGGTCACATAAACAATACCAAAAGGACGGACTATAGTATCCGATAGCCTTTGGACCGCGGCATGGGCGAACAACCGGAGAAGAGAGCCTTTACCTTTGATAGATAAATACACTCCAAGGCCAGCACCCTTCAAATATGTAGGAATGGCTATCAGTCGCCGGGTTGGAAACTACATACTCCGCCGTTATGGTCCCGTGCATTAAAAGTACGCTCTGAGTAACTGACAGTGGACACTTTACGTAAATAGCGTAAAGTCATGTAAAACGATTTGCTTCTTAGCGGAACTCCTCCTCCCTCACCTCCCGTGGCTGTAACGACCAACTTCTCTTCTCACCTCAGTAGTACAGAGACTTCTGCCACCACCGACAGCGGGCGTTGTCGTTGGGATCCGCGACCACGTCCAGGCCCGTCACGTTCAGGTCCAGGATCTTGTCGGATGGCTGGTACACTGGGATCGTGACCGCGTCCCCCTTGCGGTTGGGGTCGCCGCTGAGCGCGAAGCGCGTGAAGAACCTTTGCATGAGCAGGGCGATCGTGGCGTTCACGCCGTGGCCCGCCGTAGCGGCGTTGTAGTACGTGTAGGCCACGTCTTGGCCGTGGTAGGCAGGCGGGACGCTGAAGCGGTATCCGTACCCGGCCGCCAGCTTCGCGGCCTCCTGGAGGAAGAACGTGTTGCATGTGAAGGCGCTTTCCTGCAGCGTCAGCTCGGCCCGCTCATAGAACGACGCATAAGGGTAGCTTCCGTTGAAGATCGGCGGGTAGAGGTCCTGGGCGACGTAGTTGGCCACCGAGGGCTGGATGCCGGGAAACGTGCTAGAGATGCTGGACACGAAGATGGAGTTGTTGGTACTGTCCGGGTCGGTGAAGTAGAGCGTCTCGTGGGCGTTGAAGCCCGTCATGATCTGTACCGACGTATCATAGTTCCCCTGTGCCAACAGGTTGCCTGGCAGCGACGGTACGAAATCCCCGTCGACCGCAGGCGCAAAAGTAAACGTCCCATACGGCGATCCCGCAACGAGTTCCACATTGGCGGCCGAGAGAGAAGCGAACGGAAGTTGGCGAGCTTCTTGGATCGTCGACACGTTGAGGAGTCCGAGATATTTGTGCAACAGATTGTCCTGTTCCCAGTGGCTGGGGAATGGTTCAAATCCGGGGGATTGCAGAATTGCTCTCCGAAAAGGCGCAGGACCCTTCAGGCCTGCATATGCTGTGATCTGGTGCATGATGGACCCGGCACCAGCGGATTGTCCAAACACGGTGACCTGCTTTGGATCGCCTCCGAAGAGATGGATATAGTGCTGCACCCACTCGAGCGCCATTCGCTGATCGAGCAGACCAGCGTTCGCCGTCCCATTGGATTGGACGTTAGGTCCTGACAGAAACCCAAATGCACCACCCTAAATCCATCCGACGTTAGAGATGTTTAACAAGGCAAGACGTACAAGAGAGAAATCCTACCCTATAATTGAAGGTGACGTAGACAACCCCTTTGCCACTGGGGTCTTCTTCCCGGCTTCTCTGGATAAGGCCAGCGGGATTTCCATCCTCATATTTCTTGCTAAAAGTGAATCCACCTCCATATACCCAAACCATCACCGGCGCTCCTGTAGCCTGTTTTGTGCTGGCGTCGGCAAAAATCTGTTTGGGAACGATGACGTCTAGGAACAGGCAATCCTCTCGTTCTGTGGAGTCAGGCTTGGGAATGAGGCTAGCATCACATGCATCGGTGGAGTTGATGGAGCCGCTGAGCAGAGCCAAGCCACAGAGATACCAAACAGGGTATGACTGAGGGCAGGTCCCGCCGGAGCTGCCGTTCTGAACAGTTCTGTTCGCCAATGGAGGCTGGGGAGCCGTGAAGCGAAGATTGCCGGTTGGAGCACGAACATATCGGATGTTGGAGAAGTTATAAAAGTCCAAAGAGTCCTGTAAATGGTCAATCAACTCGTATTTCAGAGAGAAAATTGATATTTGCCCACGTTGTATGCTATTGCCTGATGGAGCCCATACCCAAGGTCGACGACAGGCAACTTGACACTTTGCGTAACCCAGCAGAAGTCGAGAATCGCAGCCACAAGCAACGAGAGCAGCATATTCTCAGCGAAGGAAAACCGACTAAAGTTGCTGGCTCGTCTTTGGCTCTTGACGTAGCAAGAATAGCCACTGGAGTTGTATATGTCGACATCGATGATTTCAAGGAGCTGCCTTCTATTTGTAGCATGCAGAGGCTCCTCTTTTGAGACGGACAGTGGTGGGGATTTCAACAGGTAGATTTGGAGCACAGGACTGTGAAGCCAAGTGGCGTGCTGCAGAGAATAGCGGTGCCCATAACAATGCAAATTCGGTTCGCTCGTCGTTAGCAACAGCGGCCATTGAAGACGGTGAGGATGGGCACCCGGTCCATTCTTGGTTAGCCTTGCGGAGCAGCCAATCAAGGTCCGCGAGTGGAGGCACGGTAACCGCTTTTCACCTTACTATCAACCAATCACTTGTTTCGACAAGGGGGAGGACGATGCGAGGTAGTCGGTCTTCAGGGGCCTTCGGCATCAAATATCCGACATGAGCTCTCAGCCGTAAATTTAGAGATGCAGGCAGTTCATTTGATGTACATCAGCTTCCTCTCAGTAGCACACACACTCAAAGTGATCATCACCATACGCCCACAACTCACTGTGCGAGAAGGGAATCGTGTCTCTTTTGTGGCACAAAATCTGACACATCGAAAGGGCGAGTCCAATGCCCAGGCTGGTGCCAATTCGACTCAGTTGACACGAGATCCAAGTCCTTCGTTCAAGGCTTGTCGTAGGTAACATACCAGCCATGAAGAGGGGCCAGAGAAGAAGTTCACTACCTGGAATTGAGTCCGTGGCTATTTCATTCTGATAACAACTAGAGTTGTATGGTGAGGCATTCGGGCCTGGTCTCAGATGGTAGTCAACGCTCAGGCAGATTTCAGCGGTCATCTGGCGCAAGAGATTGATGGTTGCGCATAGTTGCTTGGTATCGAATGTGGTTGTGTTGGAAGCGGAGGTTGCCATGGACAAAAGCGTTTCGTGGATTAAAATACGGGCGCCACGGTAGTTGTTCCAGAGCGAGGCAATGTATAGATCGGGATAGACCTCAAATGGCATTCCTTCGAAATGACTGTGTAGGGAACAGTCCTCAAGACAGCGAGCGGGATCAGATCTGGACCCCCAGGACATGGGGAGCTGGTCTTGCCAGCTCTGGAGCATGCTATCGATTGGTAGAAGCATGGATGAGACGGCAATAATATCTCGCGTCTGGGATGCTCTGATCAGTGACCGAACAGATGCAAGTATCTCGACAATCTCCGAAAGTCGATTAGAAAGATGGACAACTTCGCAATTTCCTCCAACATCGGCGCATTCCAACCATGTCGACCACTTCTTCAGAGAGAAAGGCACAGGTTTCTGGAGTTGGTATGCTGAAAGGACCTGGAGCAATTGTATTCAGCAGGCTTCTTCTGCAACCAGCGACCGCCAGGTGCAAGCTGACATGAGATTGCACTTACTATGAGGCGCCGAATCTGCAGGAACATTTGAATGCTAACCCTGTCTCGGAACTGGCTTGGACCACGGAAATCGATCAGGGCTGCTGCGCCAAGTATATGCTGACTCCAAGCCCTCATAGTTTCTCGTCCTTTAAGGGCAATAGTCTGCCGCTCAAATGTTACTTGCCGTCTCTCGGTTTATGCAAGCTCTGATCGCTCACCTCATATATCCCTAGAAGCATAATGCTGGCAAGGACGTCGTCTGACTTTGCATCTACCGGGTTCGCAAGTGCATGTCTACATTTCAGAATCCCCAGCCCGAACAAACGGTGACTTTGCTGCATCCAACTCGGAACGTTCCCAGCGTTGGCAAAACTGGCGAGCGCAGCAGCATGCGCGATCGTAACCAAGGGACCGTCCGGCTGACTCCGTGCGTACAGAGATGGCAGGTATTCGAAGGGTCCAGGTTGGAATCTCTCGGAGGATGCCAGGGGTCGGTGAACATATTGAGAAAAGAAGAACGATACTGCTCGCGTCATCACGTCCATGTCCAGCCTGCTCGGTGATACGTCTGGACTCAAGGCATTCGAATTGGGGGAACATTCTCCAGAGCTTGCATCCGATGCCGACATGCGGGGACGCTTTGGTCGATAGGCCTGGTATTTCCGTGTGACGCCTTTGGTTTCATCACGAAAACAGAGGTCGACGCCTGACCGATAACCAGGGCAAGACCAGTGAGCCTTGACGCATTGGTGACATGCCGGTTTGCTTTGATCACACTGATTCAAAAGGTGTTATCCACATGCTTGACAAAAGTGTCCCGGCATTGCATCAATACTGCTTACCTTGATCTTTCTTTTCTGACAGTTGGCGCAGGCTTTGCTGGGAAACCCATTATTGACCATCGCCTGGCGTTGATCGTTTCGGAGCTTGATCAATCGAGTCTTCGTATAGGTCCGGTCACGGCTTTGGAGACTCGTCTTGTCCAAGTTGAGGTCAAAGGCGACTCTCTTCACATACCTCATAGGACTAGTGAAGTCGAGCAAACGCAGGCTTTCGAGTCAAGAACTCACCGAGAATAACACGACAGCGTTATAGGCTAAGGGGTACTCGGTACACGGTACCTTAGCAAAGCATTGCAGACCCCAATGCTGCCCGTTAGTCATCTGGCCCCGGTCTGGGGGCGGTAGTCCAGGAGTGGATAAGGGCTCATTTACGTGCGTAAGCGTTGCCTGATGCTTCGAACAGGGCTTCGAATATAACAGGGCCTCGCGAGAAAGAACGTACGGGAGTACAATCGACGACATCCAGGTAGACGAAGGAGTCGCCAGAGGCAATCAACGGAAGAAGCAAAGGGGCCGGAGTTGCCTCTTGGCCTTTGCCCTTATTGTCGATCCCTTGGCGACTTGAAACGCGCTCTACTCACGCGTTTCAGGCGCGATCATGACCGAATATGTACCAAGTAATACCCAGCCTCCCCTCACCCCACCGAGTTGCAGTCCCTGTCTCCGGCCGAAAACAACTAAGTGTGACTACCCCCTACCGACCGCAGCTACAATTGCTGCCCTTTGTGTTCAGTTCTTCTCTTTAGCATACATCGTGATGTTCGCTCGCGCATCATTTCGCAGCTCAGATTGATCATTCTCTGTCAGGTTCAGCATTCAGGGGCATCAAAGAACATGGCCTCAACTCCTCCTTCTCCGGGAGAACGCTTTGAGATTGCGTCCCAACATGCAGCTCTAATCCGGGCTCTCCTCTCTCACCCAGCCACGAATCTTACCACCGCCGGCCTTCCTGACCGCACCAAAACCCATCCGACACTCTACAATGTCACTGACTTCGAATTGAGAACCTACAAGGAGTACCTTCTCCCTATCCTTCCGCCAGATGCAGAGAAGATATCACCGGCGCTGGCAATTTCGCAGGCGGAGGAAGTGCAAGAGAATCCAGACTTGATGAGCGATGATATGTACCCACGCATGAACGTGGGCGGCTTCGGCGAAAAATGGAGGGATGCGATTGGACGTACGGTCATGATCACGGATATCATTCTGAATACGAGCAGGCAGATCTTGTTTGGCGGGACCTTTGACTTTGGGAACGAGGTGAAGGAGAAGGCGAGGGCGTTGGACTGAACACACATTGGACAAAAGCGAGAGATGCGAGCGGAGGAGTCGGAAGGATGAGGGATGAGAAATAGGGCAGGCGTTGATCGAGAGCAACCTTGTGTTTGTGTTAGGAGGAAGGTAAGGGTGTCGGTGGGGTGGTCGGGAGATTCTCTTTTTCGGGTTGATCAGAATGAATTGAGTGCCGAGCGGGAATACTAAGGGCTATCCATTATCCAGCACATCTGGTCAGTCTCAACAGGCACATTGAGGTGCAGGTGGCAAGATGCCAAGATGGGAACCATGACTGAGACGAGGCTGAGAACGAGAGCCTCGTGCTTCTTATTACGTCATGCACCTCGTGACAAACCGACATCTCGACCTGCAATGGACTTGATTTCCACCCGCCGGCTGCTCGCTTACCAGTTTTTGCTCTCTCTAAAAGCTTCCTTCACCACATTCAGCCTTGCCAGTTTGTCAGATCCTATCCGTGATCATCTCCCCCATGGCGGTTGGGATTGGTGAGCCTCAAGCCTTCTGCCCGGTTTTGGTAGCATGTTTTCCTTTCCCAACTTCCCAATGACGTCTTGTCAGGTCTTCTCAACGCGTTTCATGTCACGCGCCAGGGTCTTGGACTCTGGGGACGGACAGCACACAATGTGGCGTGGCCCAAAATCAAGGCAAGGCATGGATGGCTGTTCTGTGCAACGAATACCGTGCCGGTCTACGATGACGGCAGCAACGGTGGCTGGCAAATGGGGAATCTCTGTGTCTCCTTGTTACCACTTCGCACCCTAGTTTCACGAACCACTCTTCATTCTTAAGGTGCCGCTTCTCCCTCAACTGGTAGGCATTTCTCCTCTGACCTTGTCTGTATCTCAGGATAGTATCTTTTCATCTTGTGGTGTCTCTTCTCTCTCCCTCTCCAGGAAACCATCAACCCATCGTCAAAATGCCTGTCGTGTCCAGAGTCGTGTCTATGGGTCTGCGTGTTTGCGAGCTCGCTTTCGCTGGTGTAAGTGCAGCTTCCTCCCATCTCGCCATCATTCTCTAACTGTGCTCAGATCGTTGCGGGCATCGTCGGCTCCTACCTGGATGACTACCGCCACGGCAATGGTTGGCCCCTTGCGCGTTTCATCTACATCGAAATTCTGGCTGGAATCTCTCTTCTTCTTGGTCTACTCTGGCTGCTCCCATTCGCAGGCGGCTTCTTTCACTGTGAGCCCCAGACAGCATAATGTGGCGCATAAGGGAATACACACTAATAACCGGTTGCTCTTCAAACAGGGCCTATGGATATCATCCTGTCGTTTGCCTGGTTCGCCTCTTTTGGGCTCCTCGTCGAATGGGCGAATGGCACCAGCTGCGATGGAGACACCTTCGACTGGAATCAAATCAGCTTCCACGGATTCTGCGGTCGCTATAGGTCTGCTGAGGCGTTCTCATTCTTATCTGCGATTTTCTGGATCTTCAGCGCCTTGGTGGGCATCTGGTTCGTTCATCGAGAGAGGCGCAAGACTGTTGCGGCCGCTCCCGCTGACGGAGCGTAAGATTGACCACAAGAATTCATAGGAGTCAGTATGTGCTTACCAAGGCTGCCAGATACGTACGCCGCCCATGGTACCGGCGCAGTCGTGTGTAGACGGAGGATGCGGGGAAGCATCAGGACGAAACACAGAACTCGTTAACGGTTGATCAACATCCGGATCTGAAATTCATGCGGAGTCAGCTGGCGAAAACGGCGAAAGAGGCTGTCCTTTATGTCTCAGAGATCCCCACTATGCAGATTACCATGCGCTCGGTATAGGGATGAAGTGTTGCTAGGCAGCTAGCCGTAATAACGGGTGTCTAGCAATGTGACAGGTGAAATCAAATCAAATGATAATTGTTTAGAATGGAAATTCTGTGATTATGTCACACGACCTGGGATATCTGTGCGTTTGCACTTGACTACTCGAGCGTCATCGTTTATTCAGAGACTTGTGAAGATTTTGTCCTCGACCTCTCCAAGGTTGAGATCTCCATCATCTCTCAGTATATATACTTTATGCAAAACACCTACGGTCAGTTTCAAGTATAAGTCCTTGTTGATTCCGGTCCATTCCTACCCTGTCGGTGAAGTGAAAGGGGCCTCGTAGTGAAGACCCATGTTATTGTCACGCGTGTTCCTGTCTCTTCCCTTGCCTTCAACCTCTTAAGTTATCTTTTCTTCTCGCCTCATCCCACTACTTTGTGAGCTCTTGGCAACTCCTCTGTTCAACTCACCAGATTCCCAAACTGCAAACTCTCATATTGGCATCATGGCACCTGTATCGCCTTCAGGTCGCGAAGAGACGTCCACAGACAATCCGGTCACATTCTCTACACTTCTAGCAGACATTCGGCTCAAGATTGATGAATTTGTCCTCAGCAAAATCGAACGCGAACGACGCTTCATAAACGGGACAGGTGATATCACAGCCCTCGAATCCAAATCTTCGAATCCTTTTGCTTTTTTAAAGGTTTGTACAGACGTTCAAAGAGAGGTTCGTGAAAAATTTAGGCTCTTCTACGCAGCCATTAAGCCCCCGAGCGGAGCCCTTTCTTCCGGAGCCATGCCAATGGATTGAAGAGACCGGATTTTTTGCCTCTCGGCCGTCTGATGGACTCCGTACTGTTTCCACCGTTGGCCGGAACAATCAGAACTTGAGCCCTACCCTTGGGTAGAGCTTATCCAGTTTGGACAGTACTACGATGATGCCGAAGATGATGAGGAGCGCTTAGTGGCAATGCCAGAACTCACATATGTCATGGACGTGGTCAATGGCGATGTCCCGTCGAACGAGACCGATATTCTCCTTGCGGCGCTAGGCAAGGATGACTTTTTGGGTCAGGAGACCATCGAAAAGACAAAAAAGACCATCGAGCAGAAAAACAACACGGTCGAGATACCATGCAGAATGATAAACCCAACATCCCCTATCGCATGCACCTGCACGGAATGTAATCCAATGAGGCACAGCGGCTGTTATACGGTTGTCCAAAAAGGAATGAGTCATCTTTCGCTTTCACGTCTGGTTCACTGCCCACCTTTGCGTAGGTGCTCGTCTGGGATGCGAACGGTATCACCTTTGCCGAAGTTTGAGATCTAAGAGAAGATAGCAAGAGGGGTGAATTAGATGAGGAAGACGAGTGAAAGGGTTCTCTGACTGAGGCTAGATCGGGAACCAATGGCGTGCTAGACGTAGCGAAAATGTACGATTGAAGGTGGCACGAAGGTGTGGTATGGATCCTATTGCGGCCAACGAAAGGCATGGGGCTCAAAGTTTCATCTTGTGGTGTATTGAACTAGGCATTGGAGGTATTGGTTCTATCCTCTGAGTGGAGGCTGAGAGATCGAAGGGATCAGACCTTGATGATTGGGAAGCACTTGCACATTGGTATGTCGAGATGTGTAGGAGTCCTACTGCAGTCTTCTTTGATGGCGCCAGCTACAGCACACATGCTCCTTGTCTCATAGCCTTTCTCAGCCAAGTTGCCTACTGAAACTTGCTCAATATGACATACTTGAATAGGGCACTTCTTCTCAACCTGCGTTTCATTCCCCTAACTCAGCTTAACGAGCCGACTCCTTCGTCTATCCATTGTTGGGGTAGCGTCGCTAGAGCCTATGTCGAGTGCCATACCCTGTACATGTGCAGTCATCATGGGCTTGGTGCACCCTTTTCCGTCCTTCAGACGACGGGCTGCACCTGCACGTCGGCACCTTCAACCTCGACAACATCAAAGAGCAATCTAACTTTCTGCTCACTTGGATGCTGAGGCTTTGGTCTATTTTTCTGCCATTGATCAATCCAACTCCCCATCTACGTCGCCTACGCTAACCAGCGCATTCTGCAGTCCAGATTCGGGGGACCTTCCAGCGCTACTCTACATCTTCGCGGCAATAACAAGCATTCTCCACCCTCCTCCTGTCCCTTCATGTCGAAGATGACGTAGCCTCTCCAGAAAAAGGGCTGACGTCGGCTTTGATATCCCGGAGGGCGAATCTCTAGATCCCGCTGAGCAGGCCAAGGATGATCTCCGCCCTTGGACATCCACCGAGCGCCTTGGCAGTCCATTCCCGCTGTTACATCTTGGCGGTAATCCGTCTTTTTTTCCTCCACTCAACCACTCCCCGCCTATCCAATCTTTGGTCAAAGTTTTGGCGGTGGCTCCCAGTCCACTGTACAAGTGTCTACCGGTTGTATCATCCTTGATAGTTGAGATGCTCATCTCATTTCTAGAAGCTAGTCTAGAAGCCAGGCTCTTCCGAAGCCGCATACTGAATATTCACCCTCAGTTGTGTATAAGACGACTAGGAGTCCAGGAGCCCAGGCCTATGTAAACTTTCATTAGTCGGTTTCAGGGAAACAAGCACACCAAGGTCACTTAGACATACTTCTAGGCAACACCAAATGACATCTGCCAATTTCAACCCGCACGCTTTTTTCCTTGGTGAGGTGGAGATTTCTCCGCTGCCAAGGGCTTTGCCTACAGGTGAAGTGGCGCCCGCTATGCTTGCGATCGCTTCCAGAAGCCCAATACCTGCCAATGGATGATCGGAAAGGCAGTTGCATCGGGGGTCTTCATCTTGCAAACCCTCTGTCATCTATGGGACGATGTCACCATGGCCTGTACGCCTTACTGTGGACTTGATCAGCGGGCGGGTTCCCCACAACTGAACAGGATGATCAGTGTATATGAGAAAGACGGGATCCAGCGATTCTTCTTCTGATTTCCTCTTTCCAAGGCATCTGAGTTATACTGACCGTCATAGTGACGGACCTTAAACACTCCAATATGTCGGACGCTAGGGGCACCGGCAGCTTCGACGACAGGCACATCGCGAACCACCATGAAAAGTCTCTAGGTCCAGAGCGCCGGCGCTCGTCTATTGCGGATCTCAACAGAGGCAAGAACTTAGATGCGAAGTACGCCGCGCTTTCGGTCTTCGTATACTCCGGCTAAGCTTGAACAGGATCTCCAATCCTCTCGCTGATATCCCTCGGGAAGAGTTGTTGGCCGAGGTGAGGAAGCTCGTTCACTGGCAATGTTCAGTAGGAAGCATTAATTAATGCCCTACCTACAGGTTGGAGATTTTGCAAACCGTGCCGGTCTGGCTTCTGAAATCGAGCTGATTAAGAAGGGCGCCTTAGTCGCGCAGAACCCTGGTCACTTTGAGAGTTTTACATTCCTTAGTGAAGAAGAGAAGGACGCTCTCCGCACGGAGGTTTCGAGAAAATGGAAACATCCTTGGAAGCTCTACATGACCGTCATTGTCTGTTCTATCGGTGCCGCAGTCCAAGGCTGGGACCAGACTGGAACTAACGGGGCCAATCTATCGTTCCCGGAAGCCTTTGGTCTTGATACACCAGAGGGCCAGCCCGGCTACGAGAGAGACTTCTGGATCATTGGGCTTGTCAATTCGGCACCTTACATAGGCAGTGCCTTCCTAGGCTGCTGGCTCTCTGATCCTTGCAACTTCTACTTAGGCCGACGAGGCACCATCTTCACCTCTGCTATCTTTCTGATTGCAACGCCCATTGGTGGTGCGTTTTGCAAAACCTGGGAACAGCTGCTTGCCACACGTGTTTTAATGGGCATCGGCATGGGTCTGAAAGGCGCCACCACCCCGGTATTCGCCGCTGAAAACTCGCCGGCCGCAATTCGAGGGTGAGCTCCCTGTTGCTTAGACCGTCAACGCCGCGTTAGCTGACATCTGCTTGTAGCGCCCTTGTGATGACCTGGCAATTTTGGACCGCTTTTGGAATATTTCTGGGCACCGCCTTTAACTTGGCTGTTTGGAATGCCGGCGACATTGGCTGGCGTCTTCAGCTCGGCTCAGCCTTCATTCCTGCCATTCCTCTTGCTGCCATGGTGTTTCTCTGCCCGTAAGTCTGAGCCCCGAGTCTTTTTGATGGCTTCATTGGGAGTTTCCGAACTCTGTCACCACTTGGTGTCTTTGGATGTGTTCAATGATTCCGAATCTAACGCCTCACCCGAATAGAGAGAGTCCGAGATGGTATATCAAACACGGTAAACCTGGTAAAGCATATCAATCTCTACTCAAGCTTCGGAATCATCCTCTCCTCGCCGCAAGAGATTTATATTATATCAGTACACAGATCGAGATTGAGCACGACATTGTCGGCGAGTCTACATACGTCTCACGATTCATGCAGCTGTTCACCATGCCTCGCGTCCGTCGCGCTACCTTGGCTTCCTTCACAGTCATGATCGCACAACAAATGTGTGGCATCAACATCATGGCATTCTACTCGTCGACCATCTTCCGTGAGGGTGGAGCGTCTGACTTCGAGGCGCTGTTGGGTTCATTCGGCTTTGGAGCGGTCAACTTCCTCTTCGCCATTCCAGCATTTCTCACGATTGACACCTTCGGTCGACGTGCTCTGTTGTTGTTCACGTTCCCGAACATGGCCTGGACGCTCCTTGCCGCAGGGTTTGCCTTCTACATTCCGCGATCGAGCAGTGCTCATCTGGGCGTCATCGCACTCTTCGTGTACCTCTTCGCTGCTTTCTACTCACCTGGCGAAGGTCCAGTGCCATTCACGTACTCGGCCGAGGTTTTCCCTCTCTCTCACCGTGAGGTCGGCATGGGATGGGCGGTTGCCACCTGTCTATTCTGGGCCGCGGTCTTGGGCTTGACATTTCCAAAGATCCTGAGCAGTTTTGGCGCCACGGGCGCGTTCGGCTTCTTTGCCGGCTTGAATATGCTGGCTCTGATCATGATCTTCTTCTGGGTTCCTGAGACGAAGGTAAGCTATCATATCTTTTCATTTTTCCAGAGATTTGCTGACCAAAATGCTCCATAGCAACGCACCCTCGAAGAACTCGACTACATCTTCGCCGTCCCGACGCGCAGATTCATGTCTTACCAGACAGGCACATGGTTACCGTGGTTCATCAAACGCTATATCTTCTGGCAGAAGTCCGCTGAGTTGAAGCCGTTGTACACGTTCGAGAGGGGCATCGTCAGGGACATCCGAGAGCAAAGGCGCGCGCAAGAAGCGGAGAGGGCTGCGAGTATTTCGAGGGAAGAAGCTAAGACTGTGTGAGTGTGGTATGATGTGGGAAATCCGGGAGGATGGCACCGGCATGGGTGATGTTTCCCAACCGTATGAAAGACTGTCCAAGCAGATAGCACAAGTATTGAGCTTCGTTAGCCTCCAAGCCGAATTGAAACAGAAGTGGCGTGGTCCAAGGGCTTCGCCGTTAGAACCGTGGTGACTTTCGTCGGTAACAAGTATTCCGTTTACCTTGGAAATAGAGGTCCTCTGTCCCCTAGTATCGATGCCGTTAGCTACATTGGATATAGCGATCACTTGGCTGTTATTGAGCTCTGCTTGGCCACATTGGATGCGGCGTGTGTTTTGAGTTAGACTGGGTCACATATTTTCGAATTCGGCTTGCCCCGATGCGTCTTCTATCTTGATTTTTGTCCACCACTCTTACGTGCTATATGTGATCCAGAATCCTAAGCATGGTTTCGAGCACCTGGCTACGGTCTGGACAAGCCACTTAGGGGTCTACAAGCCGCCTATTCTATTTCCCATCCTCTCCCTCCATCCACTTCAGCTTGATCCAATATATCACCCGGAAGATCATTCTGGCGGAGATGTCACAATTTGAAATGACAACAGCCGTGGGTGTTCTTTCTTCGAGCCACGGGGAGCTTACCACTTGTCACTTGAGACCCCGTGTCTCTGCGTCTCGTAAACTTACTGGTAAATAGTACGCGTTTCAAGGGCTTCCGCAATAACGTTTAAGCGGAAGGTCGAATGCCGGATGTGGAGATGGTGGCTTTGACATCAGGATTCAGCTTGATCGACAAAATGGCATCTCGTTGGTGGAATTGGTTTCTTGGAAATCGTGGCACCCCGCTTTGTAAACGGTAGACCGACTCACTTTCAATGGCCACATGCCAGAGGCAGCCGGTAGTCTATCAACACCCATGGCTTGATAGACATCTGTGGCAAGTACTCCGTAGAACAGACGAGGCTAATGCACCCCGGCGCGGAGTGAGTGGATGTCTCTCCCCTCCCCCACGTCTACATCCAGAACCCTAAAACCTTAACCGCTTATTTCAACATCAGGTATCCGTCTTGGCATGTAGCCGCCGTGTCTACCTATATAGTCAGGTCGGAGTTGCCACCTCGATACGGCCTGTCTTCCCAACTGCTAAGCCCAAGAGCTTCCAATGCGAACAATCCATCATGAAGTTCTTCAAAAGCGTCAAACACTCTCTTGAGACCGATGTCAACTGGCATAATGCACGGCGATATGGTGTACAAGGCGCCCGTGCATTCCCCTCGGCGGCGGCCACCTATGTTCTTGACAAAGTGCCCATTGCCAGTTGGCTGCCTCGATACAATCCTCGATGGCTCGTCAACGACTTCATTGCAGGCCTTACACTGGGCATCATGCTGATCCCTCAGGGACTGGCATATGCCAAGATTGCCACAATCCCCGTGCAGTATGGTCTGATGGCCAGCTGGCTGCCAGGCATCCTGTACACCTTCATGGGCACCTCCAAAGGTAATGAATATCTCACGAAACATGGAAGATCTGACGTCTTTCAGATCTCTCCACGGGTCCCACTTCGCTCATCGGTTTGCTCACCGCGGACATCATCAAAGATCTTGTCAAGGATGGTTATACTCCCCAGCAAATTGCCTCCGCGGTGTCTTTGGGCATGGGTGTCTATGGCATGGCCCTTGGATTCTTGAAACTGGGCTTCCTCCTTGATTTTGTTTCCACACCTGTTCTCAATGGCTTCATCTCCGCTGCGGCCATTGTCATTGGGTTGGGACAGGTGGCCTCGTTGCTCGGTGAGCCTGGTGGCGGCGACGGCACGGCTCAACAGATCAACTATGTCTTCTCTCAGCTCCCGCAGGCGGGAGGGATCACGTGCGCGATCGGCTTCTCCGCCATGGTTATCCTGGTGTCCCTGGACCAAGTCGGCAAGAAATGGGGGAACAAGAGCCGCATCGCATTCTACCTCTCAATCAGTCGAGCCTTCATTTGCGTCCTGTTGTACACTGGCATCAGCTACGCTGTCAATCACAATCGAGCCAGCGACGACCATCTCTTCGCCGTTGCCAAGGTCAAGGCCGATGGTCTCCAAGGGAGCGTTGTCGATTCAAAACTATTTTCCAAAACCATTGGCCGGAGCATTGCTCCCTTCGTGGCCGCCGCGCTCGAACACGTGGCCATTGGACGAGCATTTGGAATTCGCAATAACTACTTACCTGATATCTCCCAGGAACTCTGCTACCTTGGTGTCGTCAACATGGGCAACAGTTTCTTCATGGCCATGGGTGTTGGTGGCGCCATGTCACGAACATCTGTCAATTCGGGGTGCAAAGTGCGCTCCCCTCTCTGTGGCACCATCACCACCGCTGTCGTCTTGATCACCATCTACGAACTGACCGGGGCGCTTTACTGGATCCCGAAAGCTGTTCTTTCCGCCATTGTCATCACCGCCATCTGGCCGTTGATTGGAAGCTGGCGCACCTATTACTACTACTGGCGCACCTCTTTCACCGACTTTGTTGCTGCAATGCTGGCATTCTGGCTGACGTTGTTCAAATCATCTGAAGTCGGAATTGGAACCGGCGTGGGATGGTCCATTGCCGTCTCATTGATTCGACAAGCATTCAAGCGTGTCCCGAATGTCAATTCGGCGTCCGCCTCGCCTCTTGTAAGATCGATCGATGCCGCAAGAGACATGCCCGACAATGTGCCTGCCGATACTGAAATTTTCGTGTTCGCCGAGTCAATCTTCTTCCCGAACGCCCACCGATTCAAGACCGCGATTTTGGATACGATCAAGACACATCACTCGCCTTCGTTTCTTTCGCCTGAGAGTGAAGAAGCCGAGAGGACATGGTCCGTTGTAGGTGAGAAGAGAGTGGCCAAACTCCGAAAAGCCGTCGGCGCGGGAAGCAGTTCCGTCCTTCCTCCCATTCGACTCCTCATCCTCGACTTCACCAAAGTGAATCACTTTGACACCACGGCCAACTTGAAACTGCGAGAGCTTTTCAACGAGGCTAGAAAGTATGGTGGTGATTCACTCGAGATAAGGTTTGTGGCATTGAATGCTACCGTACGAGCACGACTTGAGAGGGCAGAGCCTGGCTGGATTCTCATCGATGCAGACCAGGCAGAAAGTGCGGACCCAGACGAGAAGACGAACCCATTCACTGTCAGGGTGTATGAAAGCGCCAAGGAGGCAATGACTGCGCCGAGATATTATCAACCGGAGCAAATGGTGGACGTGAACGTGGACGACGTGGAAGTGGTGAACGAGAAGATGACTTCTAAGCATGTTGAGACTGTCTGAGCTGCCACGGGTATTCGATATCCCTATCCGAGAGGAGGTTGGATCCTTGTTAGAGCTGTGTTGCGGACCCACGGTCTGACAAGAGTACAGTGGTGATGGTGATCCACCATTGGATTGAGGGTGACCTTCATTGACAATTAGTATGCTGTTTGCCTTTAACAATAACGATACCCTGTCATTCATCCTCACCTTAAGCCATAATTGAATCTTGATACTGCGGCCGCTCTGTTATTGTTGAGCCCTCTGCAGCCATTACGTTGGTTACGGTTTCGCTGTCACGGTCATTTCTCTAGCACGTTTAACGGAGTCCCCAGGTCCTCAGGCACTTCAGATCCTTGGCTATCTGCGGAACCGATCCGCAGTATTTCTCACTTTGGAGATGTGATTGCCTTCCATTTTCGGAACTTGAGATTCCGAAACACCGAAATAATGTGGACCGAACCTTGACTTGCGATGCTCCTTGGACGTGGACGAAGGGGCAAGCATTCTGCTTTGTTCCGCATTGCCAAGTGAGGTACAAGTACTGGAGCCTCCAAAGCATGGGGAATGTGAAGAGTCGAGCCCGGTCGGCGTGTTATAAGTCCTTCAGCGGGCAGTTTTTGGTGTCCATGAAAACATACCACTCCACTTTGCTCCCGGTTCTTGGTTTGGGTATAGTAGGTCTCCTCTCATTTCAACGGTGCCACAATGATTGCTACTACCGTGGAAAGCCCTTTCTATGATGCTGTGATCATCGGAGCAGGCTTTGGGGGCATTTACCAGCTTTATTCACTGTTGAAGCTAGGCTTGTCGGTCAGGGTGCTCGAGAAAGCCCACGGATTAGGAGGGACATGGCATTGGAATCGCTATCCAGGAGCTATGAGTGACACCCCGTCCTACGTGTATCGGTACTCTTGGGACAAAGAAGACCTCCAGCAATATGCTTGGAAAGACAATTACCTGGATGCGAAGGACATTCTCACCTACCTGGAGCATATCGTCGAGCGTCATCGTTTACGCGAACACATGCAATTCAACACCGAGGTTCTGTCCGCGAGGTGGTGCGAAGAAGATGGGATTTGGCTGATCGAAACCGACAATGGCGGCGCTTTCCGGGCTCGCTACCTGATTACAGCCATTGGCCTCCTCAGTGCGGAGAACTGGCCGAGCATTCCCGGTAGGGAGACGTATAAAGGGGAACTGTACCATACAGCACGATGGCCAGAGTCTTACGACTTTAGCAACCAGAGAGTTGGCGTCATTGGAAATGGCTCGACGGGCGTCCAGGTGATCACCGATATAGCGAAGAGGGCGGGATCACTTCTCTGCTTCCAGAGGCATCCTCAGTATACCGTGCCTGCCGGGAGACGGGCTGTGACCAAGGAAGAGCGCGACGCCATCAACTCGACGTACGACGAAATATGGCACAACGTCAGACACAGTATCGGAGGAATGGGTTTCGAAGAGGCCAAGGTCGCCGCCATGAGCGTCTCCGAACAAGAGAGGGAGCGGGTCTATCAGGCCGCATGGGACAAAGGCGGCGGCTTGAACTTCCTCCTCGGGACCTTCAACGACATCACCTTTGACGAGACGGCCAACCGGACGGCGTGCGACTTCATCAAGGGCAAAATCGCGCAGATCGTGCACGATCCGGAGAAGAGGCGCAAGTTGATGCCCACCGAGCTGTACGCGCGTCGCCCGCTGTGCGACACGGGCTACTACGAGCAGTTCAACCGCGAGAACGTGGACATTGTCGACATCCGCACCAACCCCATCGCAGAGTTCACCAGCGGCGGGATCAGGCTGTCAGACGGCACCGTCTACGACCTGGACGTCATCATCTGCGCCACCGGTTTCAACGCGTTCGATGGTGCCTACAGGAGAATACGCTTCGAGGGCCGTAACGGACTCACGCTGGATGAGTACTGGAAGCAGCAAGGGGGAGTAGTCACCAACATGGGCGTCGCTGTGGCTCAATTTCCGAATCTTTTCATGATTCTCGGCCCGCAGTCTCCTCTTGCCAATGTTCCGCCCATGCTGGAGGCGCACGTCGAATTCATCACCAACGCTATCAAACGGGCCGAGGAGCACTCAAAAAGGCAGCAGCAAGATGCTGCTACTGGGCCGTCTCCTCATCAAAAACCTCAGGCAGGCAAGGTGATTGAGACAACTCAGGAAGGCGTGGATGAATGGGGCAAGCTGTGCAACTTCGTCAGCGACAAGATGTTGTTCAAAACGTCTGATTCGTACTTTTACGGAGCCAACGTCGAGGGCAAGACTCGTTCTGTCCTGGTTTTCTTGGGTGGTCTGGGCATGTTCATCCACAGGCTCAACGAGAGTAAGGACGGCGGATTCAGTGGTTTCCATCCATTCTAAAGTTTTGACGTGGTGGTGTCAAGGTTGATCATTGGTACTTGTCTTGCCCCGGCCCATACAATAAGCTCGAGCCTCTGTATCAGAAATAGTTCCACAGACTCCTGGATAAATCCTCTGCTGTCCCTGCCCGTGCGGGTTCTGCCGTCCGCTGGTACTGGCCCATAAGCTGCAACGGCATCGGATCGTACCTGGGCTCGATCGCTTGGAAGAGGCCCGAGAGCTCGGAGCTCAATTGACCTCCATCGACAGCACACTCATGCATGAAGAGACTGGGGCAACCATTTGACATTGGAACTTGCAAACCATCTGCCTGCCGAGTCTGAGTCCCGAAATCTATCCGAACAGACGGTGCAGCATGGCCGTACACTTGTTGTCCATGTCCGGCGAAAACCTGGTGCTCATCGCGCGGGGAAACATAGGTTTGGCCATTTCCACCGGGGCCACCGCCCTCTCCATCCGCTGTATCCATATACGCCAGAATCCCCAGTTTAGGACCCACGACCTTCAGGTGTTTGATCGTCTTCCACAACTTCCTGGCCAAGTGCGATCTGGCCGAAACTCCGCCAATGAGGTCCAGAGCCAGGAGAAATTCCCGGCGGCAATACTCGTAGAATCGTGCCTTGGCGTGGCACACGGCCAGGAAGATCAAAGTCAGGGCTGAGTACAGAAAGTAGTTGAAACAGGTCTGATGCGCAGAGTACAGGGCCGAAACGCGGTGCAGCTTGTCGAGCAACAATATACTCTCTCTGGCCAGATCGACAGCAAGCTGGGCACCCTCCCGTGTTGTGTCCGCTGTGATCGTATTCGGCGTCAGAAGTGACCTCCTATGGATCAGCATGCGCATATGGTTCATCCGAAGATGAAACAGAATTCTGTGTCTGTTCATGGCCGGCGAGAGACTCTCAATCACAAGGTCGTCGTCAGGATTGAATCGAAGTTCAGGGGATAGTGAGTCATGCCATTGCCGGACCTGATACTCGAGAAACGCGGTATCTTCTCTTTTGGCCGGTTGCAAAAAGTGGTCGAGGTTCAATGAAGCTTTCCAGATCTTGGATCCAATCCGTGAACAAGCTATCATGCTCGTGAACAAATGAGGAGGGGAGTCACGCTGTGTTCTGCGTCAGTTCGGTACAATCAGACAGAAAGGAGGCCCCCCGAGGGCCCAAGCATAAACTCACGGGTTCTGGAAGGCTGGGGTCGATATCCTCCTCGTGCAAAGCGAAAGGGAGCCCTGTACCGAGGCTCCACCGTCTGTCCAGAGCATAGATGCACCAGAAGAGCCTATTCGTGCGATCTCGTTCTTTTCCACATTCAAAGGGCGGCTCCCGAAGGTGCAGTCCCATTTCGAGGGCAGCTCTGGCCGCTAGACCTATGGTTCGCCACGCCAGCATCTCTTCGTCACGATAAAACTGATATATGCTCTGTGAGAAGTCTCTCAGCTTCTTTTTTCTCAGCTGTTGGGGTATCGCTCCTCACCATAAGGGTCAAAGTTTCGAGAAAACGGACATCGATGGACGCTCCACAGGGGCGAAAATCCATTTCCGCTTCGACATCGTCCAGCATGCTGGTACTGGAGGTAGTCTGGCCCCTTCCTTCTATCACCAACGCAATAGCAACAATCATCTCTAGGGTAACGTTTTCCCTAGAAGTGCGCTCAGACCGAGGCGTTGACGAAATACCACCATGCGCCGGTGATAAGAGACTGTGAGCCAGTTGACGAACGGCTGTCAGGTCCAGGAACGGATAAAGCAATCCACATTCGGCTTCATAAACACCTATCAAGCGTAATGTCTCGTCCTCTGAGATCCTAAGCAGCGGGCTGCGTGGAACATCTGCTGGGCCAAAGGCCGGACATCTGACGGAAACAGTATCGGGTTGATTCGACGTAGAATGAACCCCTATTCTCGAGATTGATGTCGCGGCAGTCGCACGGAAGGACGACGAGCTGGGGTGCCCACTACATGGTGGATAGTTCGAGGCGGTTGACCACATGGTACGTTGGCTGTCAGCCTGTGACGGAGTTGGATTTGACATGTGAGACGGGCATCTCGAGTCGCAATCAGCGATGAAGGCATGGCGTTGCGGGTTCTCCTTCACCCCTCTTGCCTCTTCATTCTGCCTCTGGGATGCTAGAGCAGAGACCTGTTCTTGCAGCATTTCAAGCCTGCGTTTCAGCAGGTTTAAATCTCTGCCCCCGTCATCTCAGCAACGAAGAATAGCGTCGGTCGAATGATGGACTCACGAAGAGGGTCGGCCGGACCTAGTTCGTTCGGCATAATTGCAGCGGAAGTAAGACCGAGTACATTGGTGACATGGAGATTTCCCGTCGCATTTGACCTTGCGCCTCTTGCATTCTTCACTGTCGTACGGGTAGGCACCATCAGCAATCAAGAGACAATAGCAAGAGTCTCTGCGGACGTACCAGGCCTTTGGGGCATATCTAGTTCGTTTCCCTCGTATCGCGCGATTCAAATAGGTCGGAGGCGCTTCTACCGTCATGGATACATGCCCAGAGGGGTGCAACTCTGCCATGGTCATGGTTGTCTGGTTCATGATCCGAGTTCTGGCATGATCATGGTCACCCATGCTAGCCAAAGGTGATTGTCGCTATGCAGATGCCTCGCACAGGGAGGTGAACGCTCTCTAGAAAAGCAGGGGGCAAATACTAGTCGAAATCTTCATGCATTCGGCTACACCAGGCTGAGCTAAGGAGCGGGGTTTGGGACTGGGGCAGTTAGCGAGAGGTATACGAGCCTTTCGGCTCCAAAACGCGGCTCATTTGCACTCCTCGACATCTCGGTTCTACATGGGAATCCTGACGCGAGAGCTCCAATAAGCTGGCTGGTACAGACTAAAATACTGTGTCTGTTCGCATCACTGCCTCTCTATGTATTTGAAGCACTCTCTTCCGTATGCTAATGGTTGACCCACCCTCCATCAACACGGTAGTTGCTTCCCGACACCATTGACGCCTCGTCGCTGGCTAGGAACAAGAACACCTTCGCAACTTCCATGGGTTCCGCCGCCCTTCCTGCAGTGGGGTTAATCAAAGTTCTGCGCAGTCGCATTTCATGCATGGTCCGGCAACGGCGGACAACGGGGAGCAGCTGGGAAACACTGAGACTTACCGGCTGGAGTAGCTTCAAGGCGGGCTTCAAGGTCCTCAAAGACATTGATCATAGATGTCCGTACATAGCCGGGTGAAACTGCGTTGACTCTGATCTTGTCCCTTGCGAACTCCTGCGCCGCAGTGATCATGAGAGCACGAACTGCAAACTTGGCCATGCTGTAGGCACACACCCCGGGGTGAGCCACCAGACTGGCAATGCTTGCTGTGCAAATGATACTACCCCCCACGCCCAAGCTCTTCATCTTCTGCGCGGAATATTTTACTCCGAGGAATGCTGGATACATGCGGCCATTGTGAGTCTCATCTCTTCGACAAAGCTTGCCAAAAAAAAAAAAAGAAACAGGGTGGAAGGGCCAGAGAACGAGACAGAGCACCTACGACCACGAGCGTTGATGCGCATCATACGATCATATTCCGCAGTAGTCAAGTCGGAGATGAAAAATTGAGTCCCGATGCCGGCGTTGAGTACTGCAATATCCAAACTTCCAAAATCTTGGACGCACTTGTCCACAAAGGCGATCACCGACTCTTCATCACTCGCATCGGCCTGGTGAAACTTAACAATGTCTGACGCGAGCCCTTGCGAGGAGAGGAGTGAGCGCGCCGACTCAATGTTCGCAGCAGAATAGTCGACCACAAGCACCTTGGCGCCTTCCGTCAAGAAGGTTTGTGCTACCGCCAGGCCTATTCCTGACGCCCCTCCTGTGATCAGGGCAACTTTTCCGGCGAGACGATTGAGGCTCTGAGAAGCCATGACGGGATTGAACTTGACGATGGTGTGGAGAGAGTGGTGTGTTTTTTGATAGATTGATGAAGAGAGAGAATTTTAAGGGGTTGAAGACCTAGCCCAGTCCTGTTAAGATTCCACGAAGCCGAAGAAAGAGCCAACGAACCATGCTGGTCAATGAATGCCAACAAGCCTGGTAGCGGCGGTCATGATCCGCATGAATTTCTGAACATGTCGTACTAGGCCAGTCCCTGGTGGAGATGCTGCGGAATATGAGAAGAACTGGCCCACTGTGCGGAGCCTCGTGGTTGCCGAATTCGGTTACATATAGGGAAACAGGGGTCGGAATTCGGAACCCCGCAGCGAATTCGGCCAACATGACCTCTGACCTGGCAATTCTTGGAGTCTGTTAGACTTGAATCTGACTCTGGGCGACCATGATATTCCGCCTGTGTGATGCTGGTGCTAGATTTCTCTGGGGAAGATATCGCACTTGCTCCCCACAATGAGGGGAGGGCGTAGGCATCCCATTAAGGCCCTAGTCTTCATCAGCCGGTGGACCGAGGTTGCTCTCTTTTCACATTCGCCGCCAAGTGCATGAAGAATGAAAGCAGCCTCAGCCTCAAACGGAGGGGGAGACGTGGCTTCTCAGCAGTGGTTGATACAAGCTTGAGAATGAGGGGAGGGATTGAAATTCGACAAAGCAGTTACTGTGTCGATGAATTGAGAAATTGCAGCGAAGTCGAGTCGCCTGACTTCCGGACAATATGATATGTGAGAGGCCGAGAAAAGAAATGAGCTGTCCTTCCTACTACTCCAACAACAGCGTGCTCTTCGGCACCGTGACTTCGAGTTTATTCTCCATCCGCTGTCACACCATAAACACTTGCTTCTCCCTTGGCCATGTAGTCAAACGACTCCTCGCTCGTCGTGGTCGCGGGTGGGCTCGGAGTCTCATCTCCATCTCCAACCTTCTTGTCTTGTCCCATGTCCGCCGCGAGGTCTCTCAACTCGTTGTCGTCGTCTGCTGTCGCCGGCGCAGCCCGCCTTCCTTCCCACAAAATACCATCTCCAAATCCCCAGCCGAGCCCCTTCTTCGTCCGGCGGGCTTCTTCCTCCATCAACCTGAATCCTGGTTGCGCGTCCTTCCCTCCAGTTGCCTTCAAAGGGAAATTTCTCTTGTGCCACTCCCCTAAAAACATGCCCTCGGGATCACTTTCATCCCTGATTTTCATGAAGTCACGCATATCATCGCCATATGCCTCGTTGATATATCCACCCGACGTATCTGAGAAATTCTTCGCCCAGTGCGGCTTTCCGCCGAGCTCTCGCATGAGATATTCAAAAGCCTCGTAGTAGGCGACATGACAAGGTGGGTCGCGGCCGTACGGCCGGTATAAAGTCGCATTCAGATAAAGCGTCGGGCCGTCGGGGACGGTAGGGTCAAGGTACGGCCTCACACGGGAACGGTTGGGGGCATCCTGACCAGTATGGGTGACACGGACTTCAACGGGACAATGCACCCAGATTCCTTTACTAGAGATGGGAATTCGCGCGGCGGCATCGTCATGGTTGATCCACGCGGAGAGCCGAGTGATCGCCTCAGGACCCTTGTCCAGTGGTAAGGCCCATTCGTTCACAAACTGAGAATAGAGACAGTCCATGAGCAGCCCCTCGCGGGCAGGTTGCACCGCAGACATGACAAAGCTGCCCGGTTTGAAGCCATATTGCATGCCGAAAACGAACCATTCTATCCATGGCAAAATTCGGGGGAAGGTGTTGGATAGCCAGAGCAAATTGTGATATACGTAGTAGCCGAACATGCCTCCGTAGAAAGTTGTGTTCGGGGGGCGACTGGGGGCGTCAGTTCTTGAGCCGCGCCAGACCACTGCACGTTTGAGATAAGGTAGCCACCAAACACGAGTAAATTCGTCCTTCGTCCAGAGGTCGGTGTCCCATGAATCAAGAACAGAAGTCAAGGTGTGAAGGGATTGAGACCAGGAGATCTTGAAATCAGGGACGGCTTGGATGGTCATCTCGACAATAATACCCAAGGCGCCCAACGAGAGAAGGCCTGCGCGGAAGAGTTGTGGATTTTTCGTCACCGAGCATGTGACTAGCTGAGAATTGGAAAGAAGAATGGTCATGGAGGTGACGGATTCGGAGATCAAGCCGTGTCTGAGACTTGAGCCGTGCGTTCCAGTTGATATGACTCCCGCGACCGATTGAACGTCGATAGATCCCAAGTTGGGCATGGTATAGCCGTCCTTGGCAAGTTCAACATTCAAATCATGCAGAGATATGCCAGCCTGGATGCGATAGAGGCCGGGGGTACCATCAACCCTCTTCTCCAAGACCTGATTGAGGTTGTCGAGGTTGACTAGCCACGACGAGGTACACGTGAGGTCGGATGGCGAATGCCCGAATCCTGTCACGCAAATGCGCTTTCGACATCTTCGTGCAAGGGTGACCACCTTCTGCAACTCGGGGATCGTAGAGGGCTGAAAATACAGCTCCGGGCGTGAGAAGAACGTCTGTGCCCATGTATGATGCAGATACCGGCCTTTGGGGTTGAACGGGATGGAGTCATCGAGCCGAGACAGCTCGCGCTGTAGTTGGGCATCCAAGTTGAGATTGGCGGTGGGGCCTTTGGAGAGGGGAGAGGTGTTAGACTTCGTCTGAGGGAGATTCGAAGCCGCCCAATCCATGGTGGTCGGCACAAGACAGCAAGGACACTTCCGAGAAGTCAGTGACGGGGGAGGAATGAGGACACTGGAGATGATTTGATATTAACGGGCAGAAGGAAATAAATGATGCCAAGGAACCTCGGGAGAGATCTAGACTCTCCGTGACGAACTTCATTACATAAGCAGGCACCGATTGGATGGAGTTTGACGACACCATTTTCCACGGCAGCCTTGAGACTGGCTGTGTGCTGCGAGTCCGATGGGCCAACTTGGCGTACCAAGAGCACATTCCTCCAAACGAAACTCAGTTCATCCACCTTCTTTTGAAGCACCTTATGTGAAGTCTGCCGGAACTCCTCGCATCAGATTGCAAGATTTACATGCATGCCGTGAGCCCAATCCGCTAACCTAGCGGTTCAGATGCTCCAAAATCCATCCCGAATAATCGTCCCCAAATCCTTTCCAAAAAATCCTGGTCGTCAATCCGCCTTCGTTCGTTCACAACGTTATTTCTAGTTCCTGTATCACTTCTTCCACTCGTACACAAACTTGCTCGTCCCGGCCATTCGGTCTTTCAGGCCTCCATTTCCGGAAGACCGATTTAATGCTCTGCGGAGGATCACCCATCACCACATAACAAGCAGGTAAAAGAGGTCTATCCTGAACAGATGGAGACAAGACAGCAATTTCCTGCGCCACCTGTACAGCCGTCATGAACTCGGCAGGTTTCTTTGCTGACCCACCGACGAGGCTGCCAAACACCGAAGACGTCAGCATAACGCGTAACGAGAGGTAGAAAACGACCGAACTTACACATAGAGCTCTCCATAGGTGTCAAGGATGTGGACATGGTTGGCGTCAAGGTCTTTCTGACTGAAGGGGGCAATTTCTTCCACTAAAGCTCTGGCGGGTTGTTTTGGGGGTGATGCTGCCCTTAAGCCCCAGAAGCCGCCGGACGACTTCGGTCTGTCATGCTCAACACGGTATAATCTGGGTGCATGACCGTGAAGCTGGCCTGTCTGGTTGCGTGGCTGGCTGGTAGGCCGTGACGGGAAAGCTTCCCAGAAGCTAGCGGGCTCTTCTCCCTCCGAGACTTCTTCAATCTCACCCGTAAGCCCCATATCCATGCCGATCAGTCTCGCACACCCCACATCTTCTGGATTGCTACCATTTCCTTTCCAGAGATAGAGCTTCCCGAACTTGGCGGATATCAAGAACGGTAGCCCAGAAGACAGGCTATCAGCCGATAAATCAACCTCGTCGAATGCAACGTGTCCAAGGTGTCGTCTACCGCACAGCATGTATAAAGCTGATGACTTGTTCTTCCGGACTATGACGATCCCGCCTAGAGCCTGGAAAAACTCGGAACTCTCTTTGCCTTGCTTTACTACCTCAAGTTTAGTGTTGTTGTCGCGAGCAACCTTTCGGCAGAATAGTTGAGCATCCTCAACAGCTGCTTCTGGGACCTCATCCCCGGACCAGAGATATACTTCGGCACTTTTTGAGCCGCTGGGTGATTCCATTGAATGCACGCAAAGATACATACAGTCCTCGAAGAGTATGTGTTCTTGTTGGGGGGGCATGGTTGTTCTCTTCCCATCACCAGAGACTTCCCAAATCTGTTTGCCGAGAGTCTTTGACTTTTCTCCCGCATTGTTTTGAGACGACAAGAAAGCGTGTGTATCAAATTCCACCTTTTCTCTTGCTTGAGGCAATACCCCAAAGAAGCTCTCAAACCGGGGTTTCATCGAGCGAGTAGATTTCGTGGGCGACAGAGGTCTCCTAAGAGGCGCTGTTGATTTTGTCGTTGCAGCTTCCGGCTCTGGGGGCGGTGTTAGTTCCGGCGTAGCCGCTGGTTTCTTTGAGGCAGACGTAAGCTGCAGGCCAAGTCCATTGGCTTTAGAGGGAGTGAACGAGGACATCTTTGCCGAACTGTCCACGTCGGGTTTTGGCCCTTTAGGTGTATTGATCTTGAATTTGTTGGGCGTAAGAGGCGAATTCACCGCAAAAGGTGGCGATAGAGGTGTGTTCTTCCGCACACTATCAGATTGGGGAGGGGTCGATACAGCTTGAGCACGGTCGGCCAGAACTTCGAACTTCTTCGGCGTTGAGGGCTTAGTTTGAGGCGGCTGCTGTACAGGCTTAGGTGGCAATGCAGGATTTGAAGTCTTTCTCAGCTCCGCAGATCTGTTAGGTTTGACCGGAAGTGGCTCGTCTGCGACATGGGATGACATTCCAGGATTTGAAGTTTTTCTTAACTCTGCCGACTTGTTGGCCACGACTGGCTTTGGTTTGGGACTCATCTCTGCCAATACAGGCCTTGATCCGGGAGTGCACTCGTCGACAATCTTTTTAGCGGGCTTGGCCTTCTCCAACCCCGGTCTTGACTGACATGCTGCGTCTTCAACGGCTAAACCTGGTCTCTTGTCGTCAAAGTTTGCTGCGGGCTTGCTGGAGATCGACTTCGATTCGAATACTTGCAAGGGTAACGGTCTGCTTGTATCAGAAATTGGTTGTCGTGACGATATCGATTGTGAAATGGTGGTGCCACCGGCGACAGAGCTCAATGTAGGCTTTTGGATATTAGCTGCAGCGGTCTCTTTCGGAGATGAGCCGCTCCTAGGTGCTCTTCTCTTAGGGCCCTTAGCCCGAGCCTTTGTCATGTGAGTGAGCTCCGAGTTGTTGTCATTCGCACTCTCCCGTGACTGCGTGATAGTATCTCGCACTTGTATCGCACCTCCGCTGTTAGAAGACGTGTCGCCTGGAGGTTTAGGGCTACCACTTCGTGATAAGATGCCGGCAAGTGCAGGATTAAGGCGAGCTGCAAGTTTACTGTTCTCCGGCGCTCTCATTTTGAACCCTGACTCCATGACAGGGGCGACCTCGGTTGAAGAGGTGTCTGCTCTTGGTTGGCTGTCGGCGCTGCGAGTTCCAGGCGCTGATTTTAGGGGGAAAGCTGTCGTCGAGGAAGATTCAGACTTCTCAGGTTTGACTGAAGCTAATCTCTCAGCTGAAACCGGTGCTTGTTCCGTACGTACAGAGACATTCTGCCTCTCTGGCGCTGGCTTTGCGGAAACAGCTTGAGGCTTTGATGCTGACACAGCGGGCTTCGGAGGCAGATCGATCGGTTTCTTGACTTCGACTTTTTCACTGGACGGACCGGTCTTATGGAGTGTCATGCGCCTTGCCAATGCTTCCGGGACAGCCTGGGCCGGCTTCTCAAGAGGACTAGGTGCGTCCGGTCGTTTTCCAACCGAACCACTCCCAGTTTTCATAGCTTCCTTCTTCTGCAAAATGCTTTCTTTGAATTCATCAACCCGTTTAGTTTTCTGTGGTCCGCCCGTGACATTCAACCCTGCCTTGCCTTTGGTGATGTTGTCTTTCAGGACGTCGGGAGCGACATAGTTCTGCGTTTGCGTCCTCTTCAGTTTCCCGAAGACAGCTTTGAACTCTGGTTCTGCGTCGCTATTGCTCGCGGGCGCTGCTTGCCGTGACTTCAAACTGGCTCTAAAATCGGTCTTTGGAGGTGTCTGCGGTTTTGGCTTCAACATCGGTGGCTTCAAGTCGGAAGAAGTGTCGTCCTGCAATTCGTCGACTGAGTATTCATTGTTTTTGTTTGATGGTGCCGTTGCAGCCTCAGACTTAATGCTCAAGCTTGCGCTCTGTGAAATAGGCGTGACATTTCTCTTAGACGGAACTGCCGGTTTCTCATCCCTTTTCTCCATGTTGGGCCGCTGGATCTCTGATGTGCATATGTCGCCTGGCACTAACGATCCTTGTACTAGTTCCTTTGCTGAATTCTCTGCCTCGTCTGCCGATTGTCGGGAAGTGTCTTCGTGAGAGGCCGGCTCATTGAGCGTCGTTGACTCCAACGAAGGCGAAATCAGGGGGTTTGGCGCAACTGCATGCTTCGCTGGCACATTTTCAGTGGCTTCGGATGATCGCTGCTGCTGCTGCTCTTGTTTAGCACGCTGCATGTTGAGCTTCCATGCAGGTGTCTCAGGTTTAGCCGAGGTAAATCTCGGAGAATCTGGTTTGTTAAGTGCACTTTCGAGCCAACTGGCTTTAGTGGGACTCCAGCGACGAGGATCCATGGTTTTTGATGGGCTGCGAGACAAGAGCATTTCGGATGGCGGTGGAGTGGTCGGGCGATTCTGATGTTGTATTTTGGCGGCTTCAAGATCAGCGGGGATACCTTGTCCATCCGCAGGTTGAGCCTCTGAACATGCTGCAGAGTCGTCATTTGGACGGCTCTGCGGACGGGCTTTGGTAAGGGGAATGGGTTCGGTGCCATGGCTTGAAACAGGTCTGGAGCTTGATAGCGGGGACGAATTGCCTTCTCGCACACCTCTGACATCCCTGGAAGGGCCACGGCTGTGGCCAGGAGTGAAAGCTGGTGCCCCAGAAACGTGGGCTGGACGAGCTGTGGCAACAGAGTCACCTCGCTTCAAGCCTGCATTTGCCTGTACGCTCCATCTTTTGTTCACACTATCTGATCTTTTCATCATTGCGCTCTCAACAAACCCGCCCAAACCCTTTGTAGGTGAAGGAGGGCGCCCCACAGATGACAAAATGCTCGAGGTTCTTCCCAGACCAGATGTGTCGGCTGTGAACGAAGTGTTCAAGTCCAATGGCTTGAAACTCGGCAAGTCCAAAGCAGGAGGCTTTGACGGTGACAAAGACACCGTGGAGAGCGGTCTCGTTGGCTTCGGGTCTTCCTGGTTTGACAATTGTCCTTGATTGAGGGAAGATGATTTCGGAGGGGACGTGGGGGGAGTCGCTTTTTCGGGATCATCCCTTGAGCGGTTCTCTGAAGTATTGGAATCCTTAGACATGCCTGGGAGCCTCATGCCCCGACTCGGGAAGGATGGAGCTGCCTCCGAATCTGTCTCATTCTTACGATACGCAGCCGAACCAATACCACGATCAGCAGTCTGACGGAACCAGGAAGGGTCTTTGGCGCCCAACGAAGCAGCAATATCTTTCCTCGACATGTCGTCGATGTCCTTTGGCTGATCAGGGCCTAGAGCCAGTGCTGAATCGGGGATGGATGCCACGGATAGCGGCCGTTGTTTTGAGCCGACTCCTCTCGATGAAGGCCGTTGTTGCCATGATAAAGTCCCGCTTCTGGAGAGCACAGTGGCATTCAGAGACGGGCTGGGCAAAGATGGTTTATCGCTTGCAGGTGGAGGAGGAAGAGGTCGAGTGAAATCTAGCCCAGAAGCTGCAGCTCGCTCGGGACTTGGAGATATTGAGTCGGAACGACCAATTGTACGAGGCTGGAGAGAAGGAGGCGTAAGGGTTATAGGAGGGTCAATCCCATGTGTGGACTTCGGAGCACTCTCTCCAGCCAGTCGCAAGGATGGTGTAGGGCCGGTTTTCGAGGGGGACAGAGACCGAGCGCGTTCTACATATCATCAGTATCTCCGTTGCATCATGTGGTGTGAGACTCCGTTGATAGATACCTGCTCTTCTCGCCTGTCTCTCCTTTCTAGCCTGCAACATCTCCTCCTCCATTCTCTTTGATCGCTCGGCATCTTCTTGCCCCTGCTTTGAACTCAGGCTGGCAATCCGGGCGAGGAACTGGTCGACGGACTCGGAGCCATCATTCGACGCGTCCATGTTGATTGGTGCGGAAGGGGTTGGCTTTCAATCGGTGACAGTCAGTACTAAAGGTGAAGATTATGCCGCAATCTGCATTGGGAACAACTGAAAAGGAACGGCCGGCGGCTGGCGTGCGCAAAAGATAAGCGAGCGAAGTCGAAAAGAATGGTTTCGTAGGCAACCGACCAGCAAAGAATAGTGTGGTGAGGAAGTAGTGGTACAGTCGGCAGGATAATGGGTGGATTGTATCGATTGTTGATGCTTGATGCGTGCAGTGCGTGGTGTGGTTGCGAGAGGCAAAGAGGAGCGGCACGCGGGACTTCGGGAACACACGCGCACGCCGCACACGTCTCCGCAGCCAAATCCAAAATTCGACCAACAGTACTCGGTAGTTTGTTTATTTTCCTCCTCCTCCTCTTCTTCTTCTTCTTCTTCTTCTCCTTCCTTTCCGGCGCCGTCGAGTCTCGTTCCTGGCCTGCCTCTCGGTTATCGTTGAAGGTCGATGCGGCGATGGCGAACAGGAGGTTTCAAGATGTTGAAATCAAATAGGGACTAGATAGGGCTGATGGCCACTTCGGTCTGGCCGGCGGCACCAGGCCAATTTACCCCCTGTGCTTTTTGCTTTGCAGGGGTCCCATGTGGCTTGCTTAAATACCGCTGGCGGCTTCACTTCATCATTCCTTCTTCTCAAGCCATGGCCAGTCTCTACTGGGTACCGTGGTGTATTAGTACAAGAACAACCGATCTCGCGCATCCTGCACTACCCAATCCAGGCCTTTCTCCAGATTCTCGCCCGTCATTGCACTGCAAGGGATAACAACCCAACGGTGAGTCAAGATCCGCTGGAGATCAAGCAGCTGCGTGACCTCGTCCTGGGTCATCCCACCTGCTACGTCGGTCTTGTTCAAGAAGACCAGCAGACTTGCTCCGCCTAACCGCTTGTCCCTGTCAGCGGCTCTACGGTTATGGTGGGTGAATGCTAGCGTACCTCTTCAAGCAGCAGTCCCTTAAGCTCGGCCTTGCAGTCGTCCATCCGTAGTCGGTCTGTGGCGTCCACCACCCAGATGAGAGCATCAGTCTTCTCGAAATAGTTCCTCCAGTATGATCTTATAGTCTTCTGGCCTCCAACATCCCAGATATTGAGCTTGTAACTGCATGGTCATTCATTAGTGTCCCCTCTGCAATGTTGTCACAGCTGGCAGTACCCCTGGAAATCAATGGTTTTGATGATGAAACCCAGCGTAGGACTGACAGTATTGACATCTTCATTCATGATCTTCTTGACGATGGTGGTCTTTCCGGCATTATCAAGTCCTCTGGAACAAATCAGCCTCTCGTGTTCGTAGGAGGATTGAGCCGCTGTACAGCATCAGAATACGCATCTCCTTATCCTTCAACCGCGCTTTGCGAAGTATGGAGAGCATGGCGATGACTTGCCTGTGTCCATTGACGCATACGAATCAACAAGGAACCGGCAAATGCAGAATGGATGGTGGTAGTCCTTTGCGGCCCTTTGATGGCTGTGTTGGGCTGTGCTTGGGTTGTGTTACTGTAGCTTCTGTGCACGTGCCAGCACGTGCACGACATGAATAGTAACTCGCCGCCTTACAGTCTTAAGTAACATATGTTCACGTGTGAGATTGCTGATTGGCGCTTTCTGTAGTAGTGCTGTGAAGCAGCAACGAATCAACACCCGCTGTTTACACTTTACCCTTGACTTCACTTTCATCACTTCACAGTTGTCGGGGTCTCAGTCTCGCCTTGTGCAGCCATTGTCCGTGACTCCCACAGCCATGGCTCAGACTCAGACATCCGTGGCTAGTCGTCTCCCGACTTGCATGACCTGTGACGAACATCTCAAGCTCTCATTTATCCATCCTTCTAATGACTCTGAGGCTACAACATCTAGCCGAGTAGGACAAGCCGTTTCTGCCCCTCCTCTTAATCCATCAGCCTTGGACATTGGCCTTTCAAATTCAACTCACCTCGGATTGACGCTCTCTCTAAGATCGCCACAACAGATTGCACATGCCAGTGACAAGCCTCCAGTAGAAGCACGTGTTCAGGATCACTGGGGACAGGTGAGCGCTACAACCTATTTAACTTCCAGTTCATTCGTCATCATCGCCTGTTGCCTTGTGTTCATTTGACCTCCAGAATAGTTGCTTATTCCTTGTCAGTCCGCCCTAAGCAACAACATGGGCTTTCACCCGGGTGCATATGGGTGTCCCACAGCGAAGAGAAGGTTTAGCGATGCGGGTCAAGATCGGTCTCAGAAGGGTGTCCATCCTGACTGGAATCTATCGTTGAAGCAGCCTGTCGGTCAACAATCTTCCTGGGCATCATGGCGCGAGAGCCATAATGGAGTGATGAATCCAGGTGGGAGCACTGCAACAGAGGCAGAACCAAACGATAAACGCGTGTCTTTGAGCGTGCGAACAAACGGAGTAGAGCATCACCTGACAAACTTCGAAGTATGTGAACCAGTTCCAACCGAGTCTATCTCAAACCCCACTCCTCCTGGTCCAGTGTCGCCACTAAGCATCCAAATCCCGGGGTTTGACAAGAGGGCCTATGGTGACCCAACAAGAAGAATGTCGAGTCAGATAGCGAGTGCATCGAGAGGGTGTAGCCTAGAACTGCGCCTTAGCCCCCGAATCAAGCCAGAAAGTGCAGTCTGGTCGAAAAATGGGGCGGATCCAACCACAGCCTCCATTAAACTCGAACCAGATCCTCGAGGTCTTCAAACTGCGACACCTCTTCTCACACCTTATTTAACCTCCTTCCACACGCCGAGTAACAAATCCCCGACAAATCTTCAAGCTGGACATAACACGGTCGACGTGGAAATGCATAAGTACCAACAGCCGCCCAAGGTGGCGAGTCCAAGTCGAATGAGTTCAGCAAAGAAATCAGGGTCACCACCTCGTCCCGAGACCTTTGAAACTCTAAGGCAAGGAAGCGAGACTCCGGAGCAACTGATTGCTCGCCTTCAAGAGACACAATGCCGTGAGGCATTCCGTCGGATAAAACAGAAGGAATACGCTGACGAGTCTGTCACTACGGGCCTCGCGATGCTGCATCTTCTGCGAGAACCACTGCCGCCCGATTCAGATCAATTACAACCCGGGATGGGCAATATCCGAACAGGCGCCTCCTCTGCCCTGGAGCTAAATCTGCCGCAGGATCAATCTTCACGAGGCAGAGATGGTTCGGCTGATTCATGTCCCTCAGCGTCAAAGCAAAAGAGAACGGCGGAGAGCTGGTCGGACGTGAATAAGTTGGAGCCGCCACAATGTAACAGTGTCGAAGACTCAGAAGAACCGGAGAGTGATAACGACTCGACGAGGCCCATGGCCGTTGGTTTTGGCAGACTTATTCACGTTCATGAGCCTCAAGTGCCCGAAGAGGAACTTGCAGGATGGGACGGTAAATTCCTACCACCCCCACTCGACTGGGAGCGACGTGGCCGGTTCTACAACAATACCCCAGAATACATCAGTGGCTTCGAAAGTTGGCTCGGTGCAGCCACAATGCGAACCATGTCGCGGGGGCCCGAAGTCGACTTCTCGGCCCTACCTCTCGAAGAAGTCCGGAACATCGATAATCACGCCGACGGCATTGGGTTTGCGCCAAAGCAGACGATGGTTAACGAAAGTAATGCTGGCCGCTACGGCTTTAACAGTGACAGCTTCAAAAGTGGCGAGGTGACGAAGCCTGAGTCATGGTCCCCAGTTGACTTCGACGGTGACCCAAAACTCGATCTGTCGGATCCTGAAAATGTTCGTCTGAAGGATGAAACAGCGCAGAAGCTTATTGATAACCGCATTGAGCGCGTGCGACGCGCGGAGAGGCAAGTGCAAGAAAATGTGGTGTTACGAGTACAGGTCGAGCACGAGAACAGTCCGGTGGCTGAAGAAGTCAGTCGACAAGAACAGCCGCCTCCCCTTATGACAACTAAGAACATCTACCTTCGCCCTGCCGTTAATGCAGACGTCCCGGGTATGAGAGCTATTCTCAACTGGCACATTGCTCAAGGCACTCGTCCCTCGGAACTGGCAGAGATAAGCGAAGAAAACATGAACCAGCGGTTAGAGGATTCGACGTCAAACCGTCTGCCAGTCATCGTTGCCGTCGAACGCAACCGTAAAAACTCCCGCCCTAAATCACGCAGGGGCCCGAGAGTCAATCCCAATCATCCTATTCAAAACACTGATCCTGAATATATTGGCGTGGTGAAAGACGAGCCCGTTGTTGGCTGGGCCTCTGCCACAGACTGGTCAGCGTCGGATTACATTGAAGCCATCACGGCCGAACTGGAGTTGTATGTGGCACCCTCACACCGCAAATCAGGTGTGGGACGATGCTTACTGGACGCTTTACTGGATGCTACAGATCGCGGGTACCTGAAGAAAGGGGGCTATGAATTTCGAGTCGCGCCGGAGTTGAGGCATATGTACAGCGCTGGCGGAGGACGCAATCTGCACAAGTTGATGGTTCAAGTACGCAGCTTCAACCACCCCATGCCTCCGGAGCTGCTTGACCGCCTTCAAGAAGCAGCCACTCAGGGACCGCCTGATCCTCCAGCCAGGGGGAATGGCTGGGCTCGTCGCAATGGAGAGGATTCTAGAAATTGCAAGAATCGCATACCTGAGAATTCGCCCTCTGAAAATGCTCGCAAACAGCAAAAGCGAAAGGATTACTCCAAAGCGGCGAAGCTGGATGACCGCGAAGACGATTACGAAATCTGGCTGAAAGAGTGGCTCGAGAGTCAAGGATTTGAGGAGGAAGCGCACTTGAAGAAAATAGGGACTAAGAAAGGGAGGTTTGTGGATGTGAGATACTTAAGCCGTGAGACTTGCTGGCAGCCTGTGGATCATCGGATCCCGGACTTTTCGCACGGTATTTGATGAACTCGACACAATGTGCAGCATATGGAAGGTGTCGAGGAGAGGCGGAGAGAAATGGCCATCACCACCAACCATGAGACGACATCACGAGAGCTTGCTTCTTCGACAAATCCGTTGCCCATATTTTTATTGCATTTTTGCAACTTTGCAGCAATCGGCGATACCCCGTCTTGTCATTCGACACAACCGACATCCTAGCGCTCCGCTTGCAGCAACACGACAACACTATCATCACTTGTTAGACCATAAAGGACTCTCTCCCCATCTTCTGCCAGGCGACAAGAGAAATCTATGACTCGGGCATTGACACCAACGACTACGGCTGAAGAGAAGCAGGATAATAGCAGTGCAAGCTGCACAAGGCTACATGGCTGGCACATATCCAAAGGGGATTCTAGCGGCGAGCTAGACAGGGATTATTTCTTTTTCTCTTCTCTATCAATTGTTTTTGCCCTTGTTTTTCTTCTTACAAAATGGGGGCACTAGGTATTAGAAGATGGACAATGCAACGAAAAATCGATAGATAACGAAATCAACGACAAAAACCTAACGGAGGAAACGATGATATCTTTGAGGCGTGGGAAAGGGAGATGTTGAGTCAGGCAACTTCCGTCGAACAGAGCTCTGTCTACTTCTAGAGCTCATCCTAGCAGAAACGAAGGAGATGGTGCTAGCGAGAGGGCTTCACGACTTCACAGCACAAAAGAGGGCACATAGCTTTACTTCCATAGATATTTCGACATACATACGACTAGAATGTACAGCGCAAACAGAATTGCCCCGAGCCAGAGCAAGAAAGGCTGCACCGCAGGCTGTAAAACGGGAAGAAGGCAGAAAAGAATAAAACACCACAATAGGCATGGCTGAAAGACGCTTCAAGGGTCTTTCCTGACACCCCTCTGCACACCTTCTAAGTACTGTTCTCCGTTCAATCAGGTTTCTGATCAAGCCATCGAAAGAAGGGTGCAACAACATCCGAGCTCGTTCCAAACTGCTTTGGGGAAGGTCCGCAAGCCACCGACGCATGAACAAGCGCCATTGGATCTGCCAAGCGCAAGAAGACCGATGGGGTCCGGGCGATTGCGGCATACCGCTCCGTATTCTTCTCATTGTCCCGTAGCGTACCGGGTACACAGTAGAGCGACAGAGAACAGGATTTGGCCAGTGAAGCTGGGGAAACGTCTTTCTCACTCCCATGGACAGGTCCGGAATCGTGGTAAGGGCGGTTGCCAGTCTGTGATCTCGTATCCGATATCTCAGTGTATCTGCGGCCTGAAGCTTGGGCCACCTCGAAGGACGATTAGTGCAGCGACCATTTTTTCTGGTGACCCCACCGAAACCGATGAGAGGCCAAGTTTCTTGCATCAGCGGGCCAATAGCTCGGTCGGCTGAGATTTCCGAATGGTGTTGGGTCTTGGAGAAAGTGAGACCGTGATCGAGGCTACGCCTTGACTTTGCGCCTGACTGTGCCTGACAGTAATCAACATGCATCAGCATCAACTTTTGGACCTCCGCAATCAATCCCGACACCCAAATGGTTTTCACGACCTGCACTCGAAATCGGTGGGGATTTGTTTGGTGTAACCAAGGGATCACCAAGAGGAGGACGGAGTTCGAGATAGGCGAGACTGGCGGCTGGACGATCGGTCAACTGGATTGTTCGGGTATGCAGGTCATCGCAGCGAATAGGCGTATGATTGGCTTGCACAATCCCTACTTGATGCGCATGAAGGCCTTGGGCATCAACTGACACGTTTTGGGATGACTTTGACGTTGGACAAAACCTGGCAATGACAGCTGTCAGTGTACCAATGTATGTACCCGAACAAAGAGACAATCAGGAGGTCTCGAAGCTCGCATCGACGTGAAGTGTGCTCTGCTACAATGTCCTCTTTTGTCAAGGGCAAGCAAGGGTAGATGCCATCCTGGGCAACCATTAAGTTCCAGACAGGCGACAAAATGAGAACAATAGACTTTGGGGCAAGAAGTTCCAAGCCTGCCGGAATTGCGAATCGGCAGGCAACATGCATGTTGACCCCTCGAAAACTGACTGTTTGGCCATTGTGTTGCTGCAGGATCCTTCAATGGTGCGAGATCAGGGCTCGTTGCCAGCAGACGGACAAATAGCTGTTGAGCGCAAGGTCCTTTTTGACAGGGTTTCAAGTTGGTGGCGTAATCCGTGGTGTGCATGGCTAGCATGGTGTCTACAGTAACTAGTAGGTAGTCTGGGGCTGGGAGACTCTGGAGCTGAATGTGGACATGGTGAAGGAGGGGGAGAGGGTTGTTGTGACCTCTCGAGAGCTAGGGGACGAACAGGGAATGTAGATCCTTCAATTGATCAACAGCAGCGTGGGATATGGTTCAGACGAGGGCGATCGTTGACCATGGGGACACAGGACAAGAAAAGGCTCCATCAGGAAAGAATTACTCAGTGGTGGTGAGAAGAGCCATGATGGAGAACCAGACTCTTGTCTGTGCTCAGGCTCTCATGTCTTGATGGTGGGTGGAGGGAAGGGAGGGTGGAAAGAGTTTTCATGGGCTTCCCGTGTCATCATCGGTTCGCCTAAATATGCCCCCCCCCCCCAAGCTTTCAGGCTCACTAGGCTGCCGTTCCCCCTTCTGGTACGCCTTCTAAGCCTCTAAGCCTCTAAGCTCAAACCTTAGTTAGCTGGGACTTAGCTAGATCCCTACTTGTAGGTAGTTGATAGCCTTCAGTGGCCCTCGGTGGCCCTGGGTGACCCCTCGCACGCCCTCGCACCCACCCTCACCCACCGAGACACCCTGGGCACCCACATTCGAAGGCCCTGGTAGCCCTAGACAAGCTCAACCCCCCCCCTCGACCCTGCCCTGCCCTACCCTGCCCTGCCCAAGTGGTGACCCGGTTCTCTGTCTTCTCTTGTTGAGTTTTAGTCGTGCTTCCCGCACTTTTCCTTGGACTTCCCACTTGTCTTTCTTCTCTGCCTCACCCCTCCATCTTCTCGACCTCTCTTGTTCCTGCGCGCGTCTCTCTTAATATCGCAGTCTTGCTTCTGCTTTCCTGCTTCCATTGGCGCCTGCTCTTCTCGGAGTTCCTCACGTTTGCGTCTGGTCTGATCTGTGGCTTGCACTGACATTTTTGGCCCCATCTAACCACTGCGCATTTGACCCGGTATGTGCAGAAGTCCTTGATCAACCTCCTCCTTTTCCCGCGAACTCGCCTCAACCCGTGCGCAAATCCAAGAGATGGACATTGGACATGACTGCGCATGAGAATATGCATCCTCTCAGGTCGGCTTGGTAGATGGAAGCCGCATACCCAAGGGCGCCAGCAATACAAAGCACGACAGAAGAGCACCACCACCGAAACATCAACTAAATCGCACTAGTCACGACAGCTACCATCACAAACCCATTTAAAATCTCTGCATTGTCAACTGCTCTTCACAACTTGGTGCTTGCGTGGACTTCCCTGTCTTCACTCTGCTCGTGATGATCGCCTGTGTTTGTCAATGAGATCGCATGCGCTAACTTCGTCTGTTTCCTAGACTTCAGAACAACCTTCGATTCCCAAAGACTCTTTGCGATCGCTTTGTACCCTGTTGCCTTGGACATTCGCCGTTCGGGATATTCTTGTGCGACAAAAGTTGGTTGAGTTGTCAAAAAAAAAGTCCACATAATCCCTTCGATATCCTTTTCGCAGCCGCTTCTTTAGCAAGAGACCCCTGTCCCATCGATCTTGGTATGTCCATCTCACACCTCCAAATCCCCTGGTGACTGCGACGACTGTCGTGGACAATTGGGATGAAAATTCTGTGGGAAGCTCGTCATCAAGACTGATCTCGGAATCTGACTCATCTCGACAGAAAGTGTACTTTAGCCTTCAAGCTCGTCATCTCGATTTTTGTCCTTCAACATGTCTTTTCCTGAATACGGCCAATTCCAAAACCCTCCGCAGGAGGGTGCTCCGGGTCAAGTTCCTACTCCTCAAGATGGAGCTCCTCCGGGCCAGCCAACCGACCCTTCTGCTCAGCAACAGATGTCATTCCCAACTTCGGATGTGAATGCCGCAGCACAAACTGGTGCGGGCGCTGAGGGAAAGACTACTCTTTGGTGAGTTCAAAGACGAGTGTCACTTCATGTTGGGTCATGTCACTGACGCCTAGGTAGGATGGGTGAACTGGAGCCATGGATTGACGAGAACTTTGTCCGTAATCTCTGGTTTCAAATGGGTGAGCAAGTCAGCGTCAAGATGATCCGCGACAAGTTTTCAGGGTAAGTTCCGGCAAAGCCATCCCCCTCCCTCGCACGTCTCTGAACTCATGGTAGCAGCAACGCTGGCTATTGCTTCGTCGACTTCTCCTCGCCTCAGGCTGCGGCCAAGGCTCTCCAGCTCAGCGGTCAACCTATGCCCAACTCCAGCCGCCCCTTCAAGCTCAACTGGGCCTCTGGAGGCGGTTTGACTGATCGACGCGACGACCGTGGCCCTGAGTACTCGATTTTTGTTGGTGATCTCGGCCCCGAGGTCAACGAGTACGTTTTGGTGTCGCTCTTCCAGAGCCGTTTCCCGTCCTGCAAGTCGGCCAAGATCATGACCGATCCTCTTTCCGGCATGTCTCGCGGATATGGTTTCGTTCGCTTCTCGGATGAAGGTGACCAGCAGCGCGCTCTCAGTGAGATGCAGGGCGTCTACTGTGGCAACCGTCCCATGCGCATCTCTACGGCAACTCCCAAGAACAAAGGCGGACCGATGACAGGCATGCAGATGGGAATGCCTGGTGCGGGCCCAATGGGCTACCCGCCTATGGGTGGTCAGCAACCTATGCCGTTCTACGGTGCTGGCCAGCAACAGCCACAGCCGATGAACCAATTCACCGATCCCAATAACACCACGGTGTTTGTCGGAGGGCTGTCTGGATACGTCACCGAGGACGAGCTGCGCTCTTTCTTCCAGGGATTCGGGGAGATCACCTATGTCAAGATTCCACCGGGCAAGGGTTGCGGTTTTGTGCAGTTCGTCCAGCGCCATGCCGCCGAGATGGCCATCAACCAAATGCAAGGCTATCCCATTGGCAATTCGCGAGTTCGTCTGAGCTGGGGACGTAGCCAGAACAACTCTGGTCCAGCGGGCACACCCTACCGCCCTGCGCCCCCGCCACCCATCTACCCTTCCATGGGCATGCCTCCTACTCACTCATACGGCAATTTCGCGCCTATGAAGGTTCGTCACAGTCCTGTCCCCACTCCCCCAATGGGACAATACTGACCTCGGGGTAGTGAAAACCCTTTTGACAACCTCGGCGCAGCAGGCGTTTCGTCCATGGGCATGCTTTTTCCTGTTGGGGAGCGGAAAAAGCAACGTTTTCATTTGTCAAGTCATTGAAAGCAGCGCGCAAAATCGAAATCTTAGCGTCATCATCGTTGGTATGGGAGGGTGTTTGTCCAAGAACAACAGAAAAGTTTCTTTCATTTCACATCTGCGATGACCCCTGACCACCCGACTGTCCTCGACAATGGCAGCCGGCTGTGTACAACACGATCGAACAAACATGGCATTCGCTTTTTGGTTGAGAGTGACGATACGATACCAACGAAAACGAGACATTAGCATGTGCTTGGGAAGCACTCACGGCAAGGGAGCGGAAGCATGGACGGATCGTCGCAAAAATGGCACCCGGGGTGGTGATGAAACTCAGTTGACAAGAAATGGTTTCTTTTCCTTTTTTTTCATTCTATATCTCTCTTTTTTTTTTCAGTCTCTCACATGGGACCAAGAGGTCTCCATGAACTCCCTCAGCTCACATGGCAAAGGTTGGGGATGGACTAAGCAACGACGGGCATTGGATGAGCTGAGCTGGGACGAGGGAACAATGCATTGGTTCATAGTGAGTGGACCAATACGAGACGATCGTTGACACTGAATTTCCAAGTTCCTTACGCGATGTTTCTCCTCTAGTGACTGCTGTCCTTCACGCCGGGTCTGTTCTTCCCTTCTTCGTGCTGCCCTCCCTTGGAATTATCGCTTGTCTTGCGCGAAACCTGTGAAAAGCCGGGGGGCTCATTTCCAGTCTTGTCAAATATGACCACCTCGCCCAGCCTCGCCGTCTCCTCCCAGCAGCCCAGCGCAGGCGGATTTGTTCTCTGCAGCCTCGGCGCCAAGCATTTGAGACCTCGGGATTTTGGCGGCTTCTCCAACTCCAGTTCGGTCAAACATCCATCGTTCAGTCCTTCGGCGCAAGCACGAGCCGCACGTACATCTCCACCGGAACGAGATGTGAGTGCTATGCTGTCGAAGCCAAATGAGCTTCAATTGTTCGTGGCCCTCCTCGGATACCTGGTCGCTACTTGAAAAGGGAACGTCTCGCATTGACCAAGCTACATAGAGATTCTTCCCCGCGCAGTGAAAGTCACGGTAAAGCCTTCCTGCCCTGACAGCCCTCAAAGCGCTACACCTTTTGCCAATCTTTTGAAGAAGGCTGCGAACGCTTTATCGTCCTCGCAAAATGGCCTCCAGAACAATTCGTATAGCAGGCAAGCCATCCTTTCTCCCCCTTCCTCGGCTATCTTCCACCTCAATCGTGACACTCTAACATTCTCTATCCCATGAAGGCGCGTCCGGCTCCGCCTCCGACCGCCGCCATGCCATGGCTGCATTTGCGAGGTCTTACACCTCCGACCCTGTGGACGTCATCATATCAGACTACATGTCCGAGGTAAACATGACGATCGGGGCCGCCAGAAAGGTCGACTCGACGCACTTGACTCCGGACATGGGCAATGCCTTTGTTGGCGCAGGTCCGGCTTTTGAAGCCTCATTCCTCGAGGCCTTGGAACCGGCGTTAGAAGACCTGGGAAGGTACGGGATCAAAGTGGCTGCAAACGCAGGAAATGCGGACGTACAAGGCCTGTATAAAATTGTGGTCGAGATGGTGAGGAAGAAAGGGCTGCAAGACAAGATCAAAGTCGCGTGGATCTCGGGCGACGAGGTCTTGCCGGCAATCAATGAAGGGTTGAAGAACGGGAGTTCCAAGTTCAAGAACATCTATACAGGCCAGGTGCTGGAGAGGTGGGAATTTGAACCCATCTACGCGCATGCCTATCTGGGCGGCATGGGCATTGCAGAGGCCTTTCGCCAGGGAGCCCAGATTGTGATTTGTGGCAGAGTCGCTGATGCGTCGCCCGTCATCGGGGCAGCGACGTGGTTTCACGAGTGGAAGAGGGAGGACTTTGGTCGATTGGCCAATGCCTTTGTCGCGGGCCATCTGATCGAGTGCTCGACCTATGTCACGGGCGGGAACTTCTCTGGATTCAAGAGCCTTGAGGCTGCGGATAGGTGGGTTGATATCGGATACCCAATCGCTGAGATCTCGCAGGATGGGCAAGTGGTCATCACAAAACAGAAGAACTCGGGCGGAACAGTGACGGTTCACACATGCTCGTCGCAGCTGCTGTACGAGATCCAAGGACCCTGGTATTTCAACAGCGATGTCACCGCCGTCCTGGATCAACTCTGGTTCGAACAGCTCGGCCCTGACCGCGTTGCACTGCACGGCGTCCAAGCCCTCCCGCCACCACCCACGACAAAAGTCGGAATTACCGCTCGCGGCGGATTCCAAGCTGAGGCCTGGTACTTCATGACTGGGTTGGACGTCGCCGAAAAGGCCCGCATGACTGAAGCACAGCTTCGCCATAGCCTCAAGCGGTACTCGGACAAACTTACCACACTGTCGTTCAGCGTCCTGGGAACGCCGGGCGTGGACGCGGACAACCAAAACGCCGCGACTTGCATATTCCGCGTATTCGCGCAAGCGAAGGAATTGAAGGACATTGCGTCGGGAAAGTTTCTTAGACCGGTGATTGACAATATAATGCAAAGCTACCCAGGTTCCACTTTCCATCTGGATTTCCGTCTGGGGATCCCGAAGCCATACTTTGAATATTATGTCACATTGCTGGATCAAGCGAAGGTGTCACATGTGGTGCATTTCAACGGCCGAGAAACACTGATCCCACCACCTACAATCACGAATGTCTTCGCGGAGAGGCAACCAAGTCAGCCAAGCACGCAGCTGCAGGTCGACCTCTCGAAATTCGGTCCGACAGAACGGGCTCCCCTGGGATCCATTGTCAACGCCCGCTCCGGCGACAAGGGCTCGGACTGCAACTGCGGCTTCTGGGTCGCGCGGGAGGACGAGTACGTGTGGCTGAAGAACCTGCTCTCTGTCTCGACCATCAAGCTGCTTTTGGGGAAGGAGTACGACGAATCGAGGGTGCCCAAGCTCGAGATTGAGCGGTTTGAGTTGCCGAATCTGAGGGGTGTGCACTTCTTGTTCAGAAACCTCCTGGATCGCGGCGCCACCAGTACGAGCACCGTAGATTTCCTGGGCAAGAACTGTGCCGAGTTCTTGAGGGCCCGGTACGTCGATGTGCCCGTGAGGTTTTTGGCCAGAGGCAGGTTGTGAACACCGTCAGGACTCTGAGGTGGATTCGACTCGGGCGAGTCAGTAATAACATATTGGTCCGGTGAATATGGACCGCCGATTTTGGAATGCTTCACCAAAAGAGATAGATTCAAACTTCTGAAGTTTTGCGATCAGTTCATCTCGTTCCAGAGTCTGGTTCCACGCCTATCGTTCTCTCTCCGCTACTACATCTTTCCTTTGCCGCCACAGGTTTCCAATGAGATGAGGCCGCCTTCCCCCAGCCGAATACGGCGTACTTTTGACGTCCTACCAGTTCCCAAGGCCTGAATAGCTCGTTGGCTGGTCCGTGATGCCGTCGTACCTAGCCTGTTGCCAATACCGAGACGTGGGCTCTCTTTAAAGTGAGGAATACTAGTCGCAAACCTCACATTCCCGAGTGGTTGAAGGGGTATCTTCATGCGACTCTTGCTCTTGTGCCCCTGCATGGAAGAGCTTTTTATTTCCCCTTCCTTCACAACTTCCGGCAGCAGATGTATCCATGCTCGAGGACACGCCAATCGATTGATCTTCTTGGTTGCCATATGCAAGAAACCCACAGACAATCCATCTCCCCCTTCGTGTGGCTTCGCGTGAGAGGGGAATGAAAGTTCATGCCTTCTTTCTCGCATCCTTTTTCTTACGTCCTGTCCCATTCTTCCCTCCTCCATGTTGCTGCTGCTGCTGCTGCTGCTGTTGTTGTCCCCCCTGCGGCGGAACAACCTGATAAATCTTCCCATCTTTCCCTACGATCCCCACACTTTTATTCGTCCGTCCTGCTCCTGCTCCCGCCGCAACCCCGCTCCCTTCCTGCTGCTGCCGTCGAAGAAACTCCAACCTCGCCCTTGCCTCCTCCTCCCTCCGATCCGGCGTCCCCGTCATCTTGCGGAACAGCGACTCCAGGTGCGGGCGGAAGAGAGCGTACGTCGAGATGGCGACGATGACGCGCAGGAGGGTTTGCAGGTTGGTGCGCGTCAGGTATGCCTGTACCGCCGGCGGGAGGTTCTCGAGGTATGGTTCGAGGAGCGTGGGGACGTCTGGGATGGTGAAATTGAAGTAGGACATTTCTGTGGCTTTATATGTTTTATCTATCCCCTTGGGGCTGCCGGAGGGTGGAGGTCCGGGTATGTACGCGTATGTGTCGTGCTGAGTAGGGGAAAGAGTTTCAGGTTCGAGGAACGTGATTTCACAAATTGGAGCGCATTGAGCGTGCAGTGAGAAGGCGGAGGGACTGTACTTGAAAGCTTGAGGAGATTGTCTACGAGATCGATGCTTCGCCGTACCAGCAGCAGACGGATATACGTCGAAACACTTGGTCATCCAGGGTCACTCCCAACAGGGTATGGACTTCTGTCAATACAATGCAATGGACTGGAGCAGATTGATGTTCCTTCTTTTTAACTCTAATTCTCCCCGTTTAGTCAAATCTACGAGGAAGGCATCTGTGAAAGCATAAACAACTGAACAAAAGAATAAGACATAAATACGAATGAATATGACTCCAGCTCGGGGTGGGAATAAGAGAGTGTTTCTCCTAACCCACCCGAGAACTGCTTCAAATCTCGTCATCCGAATCCTGAACTTAGAGAATCAGCCAGCCGTCTGTAGTCCGGGTGGGAACACAGAAAGCTCCGACGAACGTGGGTACTTCTTCCTCCCAACCGTGCCACGCCGACTGGAACTCGCCGATCGGCGCTCTGAAGATTGGACCGAAGAAGAACACGCAGATATGAAGCGTTGTCTTGAAGCTTGTACAGCCGAGCTAGTCCGGCACGTGGAGTCCGCAGAAGCCGAAGGTAGGAGTGTTTGTGTGAAAGAACATCTCATGTGGATGCTGTCGCCTGCAGCAGAGGATTTGGTTAAAGCGAGGGTAACGACAGAGGACCGTGATGCGAACATCCCACAGCAGGAAACAGGGGAAGGACAGAACGAGAGCCTAACAAAGGCACAGAACCAGACAGTCCTCCCTGATGCTTTCCTGCGCACATGGACACCAACGTTTTTAATTCGGCACCCTGCGTTGGTGTTTCCGTCACTTTATCGAACCTCTGTAGACCTGGAAGGCCCCGAACAAGCCACGAAGAATGCAGATGGGAGCTTTCGAATGGAAATGACCTGGAGATGGAGCCGAAATTTGTGGGAGTGGTTTAACAAGCAACGACTTGACCAATCCATGGCTTCTGGGAAGGTTCGAAGGCGCTCTAGGAATGATGGGCAGTCCACCTCGTCGTGGCCGATCATCCTAGACGCCGACGACGTTATTCTTCACCCGAGCGTCATCAGACGATATTGCGGGATTGTCGGGTTGGACCCAGACAAATGCCAATTCAAGTGGGAGTCTGCCACTGCTGAAGAGCAGCAAAGATTAAATGTCTTCGAAAGAAGGATGAAGTCGAGCCTGTTGTCCTCGACTGGCTTGATTAAAGAAGGGAAGACCGCGATCGGGTTAGACATCGAGCGCGAAGCACAGAAGTGGAAAGCCGAATTTGGAGGAGAGGAAGCCAAAAAGCTTCTGTCGTGGGTCAAAGATGCCATGCCGGATTATGAGTTCTTGAGAGAAAGGCGACTGAGAGAGGGAGATTGATGAATCAATGAAATCGAGGTCTCTCTATATCTAAGCAGCACATTTGGTGTTGTTGTGCCCTGCCGTTGTGCAATTTCCAGCTCTATGCTCAGACGTATTACATCGCCGACGCGTAACGCGTGATCTCGTGCGAAGTTAAAACGATTTTCCATTACATACCATTTCACGAATTGATAACAACAAGAGTGCATGCTCGAAGTGTCGGAGTACCTTGGTCGACACCGCTTCGAAGAACCTTAGGCCTGTCTATTATAACTTGGTCATTGGTATACTCATCATGGCTTCTGCGTCAGATGCAGAAGCGGAGTCCCTGCAGAAGGTGACACCCACGACTCCCCATGGCGTTGGAAGGCAGCGAGGATTCCGTGTGAATTGATGCCATGATGCTAACACCTTACTTTCTCTTTAGAAACTCAGATCTGCTCTATGGTTCCAGATTGGGAAGATGGTCGACGAAGAGAGCATCAACCTGGGAGTCAATGCGACGCCGCAGTTCATCGGCAGTCTGATGGAACTGGTATGGGCACAGATTGGTACGTTAGGATCAATGCATCCGGCTGAGGGGCGGAGATGAGGTTTTAAAGCTGACACTGAATGTCTTCCAGGAAATGCCGCGATTGACCTCGAAGCATTTGCAAAGCACGCAGGAAGATCCACGATCAAAACAGACGATGTCATGCTACTTTCTCGGCGAAATGAAGGATTAGAGCAGATCCTCCGCGATGAATTGAAGCAACTCGAGCAAGCAAAGGCCAGAAACGATAAGACCAAATGAAGGAGCCAATATGGACCGTCCAGAACAAATGAGACGATGCCGGCGCTTTCGAGACAAAAGTCCCAGGTCTCAGCAAGCATTGCTCGAAGGCACAGGGAGCACCAGTTTACCAATATGATCCAGCTTCGATGAAAATGTCAAAGCAGAACGCCGTTTCCTGGCGGCCGACTCCTGGAGACCAACAGACCTGTGATTCAGTCTGTTCAACACTCCTCTAAGTGGCATTCTTCCTCCATCCCAGCTTTGGAGGCTATCAAAACCCTCTCCCTACGCCAAAGCCATGGGCATCAGCCTGGTCATTCAACCTATTCGCGTCGAATTTGACATGCTTGAATATACATTGAGCAATGAAAGTCTATTCGAAAATGTAACGCCAGCCCGGAATGCCAAATACAGTCTCAGGCCCGGAGTTGGACAAGACCTGCTCACGGATATAAGAATCACCTCCACGAACTTCTATTTGGATAACCAGGCGCCTCGCGGCAGGAAGGGGCAAGTCATACCATTCAGACCCCGAAGAAGGGTGAGATGCTGTAGTGCCGACCCGCACAAACGAAGATTCACCCCGTGGCCATTGCGCAAAAACAAAGCAGAGATATTGTCGCGTCCACATGGTTCAGAGACCAGACATCATGCCACCAGATGGCAACGCTTGTTTGGGATGATGGAGTCAGTGACCACCTCAATCGCGGGAACCGTCGAAAGATTTCTCAGATGTGATACGGGCCATTCCCGATCGTGAAAAGAGACCAACTGCTTTCGGCTCATCGATTAAAGGGGCGTTCCCAAAGTCTGATGTTTCCACCTGGTCAAACAACACCCCATGACTGCCTGTCTTTGACCAGGCGAACTGTCCAATGACGCCGCTTCACTTCCGTGGAGATGATCAAGATTGTAATCCGTGTGCTCTGCGACGTGTCAGCCAGCGCCTCGAAATGAAATGTCAAGTGAGATGCAAGAAGTCTCACTGTGCTCACAAGGAAGGATCGCGCGCCATCCCCAATCCTTATCCCTTGATCGCTCGGCTACCGGTCCACCGCCACCGGCCCGAAATGACGCCATGTGTTTGGCCTTACCCAATTCCACAACCATGAGTTCGGACTACGCGATGCAGCCTTATTTTAGAATTCCGATATGTCATCGCATGAAGTTTCATGTCCGGCATGCAGCGTTGCAATGAGAAGCTGTTCCCCCTGGTCATCAATCGTTGTACATACTGGGAGTAAAACGCGCTGAGAGAACACATACGGCACGCTGATAACAGCTCTTATTCCAGAATGTTTCCATTCCGTCGTGGCTTGTCTGACATGACCTACCCCCACTCTTCAGTCATTCATTCGAGATTGATCTCACTCCACTTGCTCGCATCTGTCTCTGGTAGAACTTGTTCGAGATTGAATACGACATTGCCGCTGAGCTGCTATACAGATACGCTCTTCCACGGCCTTCCATCATGAGGACAGCCAGCTAAAACTAGCAGATGGAGAAATCCACAATCAAGTAGGGGCCGAAATTCGATAAGCCCTTATCCAACAGCCTTGTTGGAGAACCATTCAGATGACGATATATGACTACTGAATCTATGACTATGCTGGATACATCAACGGTCATTGATGGATCTGGTCACCCGGTATTCGCATGCAATCGCCTCCAAGCGCCCTGTAGCGGACGCCTCGGCGTGAGGCGACGGCACACTCAACAGTTTCCATGATGCCAGACGCAAGCTGCATCTAGGGGAACACCTGCGCCATTTCGTCCTATCACTCGAATGGTACTACATTCTGCCTTGGATCGGAATGTAGCTGTATTTGCTGTATGTTGCCGCACGTGTAGCCCTTGCCGACGTTCTGTTGCAGCATCTGGCAAAAGACATGAGGGGCGCAGCGGTTGCAACATGAGGCTCTCTAGTGGAGCAGAAGCCATGTTGCGGTTTGGCGTCGGTTTGAGTCGCACGATGCTCATTTCCCCCCAGGCTGAACTTTGATCCAGGTGAGCTTTTGTTTCTCTCTCCGCTGGGACGTCAAGTTGCTTGAAGCATCAACCAGCCCGCCAAACATGCACAAGGGCAGGACATCGGACCTCTCGGCGAGTACTCTTGCGAGCGACTCTGTGGATTGGTCGGTGGTCTTCTGATTGCTGGAGGATAACAGTTGAGCATCACTCTGAGGTGAGAGGGAATCACTTGAAGGGGACGCTGTGTCGCATGGCGAATTCGAATTCGACTTGGATTTGTTAGGGGAGTTCATTCGGATCTCTGGGTGGATTCGTCTGCCTGACTGATTGGGTCACAGTGCGGCCTGTCGCCCCGTTGCGGAGCAATGATTGTTGAGCGCCGTGATCTTATGCGGCCAACTGTTCCATTACTGTCAACGACGAGGCTGAGCGGGTCTCGCTGTGGAGATCTCACCCTCAGTGGTGGAAATTTGGAATGAGTCGATCGCCAATCCTGGCAAGGCTGGGTCCCGAATCAAGGGATGGAGCATTCAGACCGGAGTATGAACTTGATCTTTTGGAAGTCAGGACCGGGAGCCATGGAAAATATACATGTGAAAATTACCACGCATACAGGCAATTCCACGGCCGAGACAGAGTGATGTATCGTGTGTATCAGGTGTATCAGAGGTCACCACGGAGCGGACACGGGTCTCTGGACTCGTTTGAAATACAGTGTGCAGCAAGCGAGCAGGCGTATATGTTGGGTCGGCGACCATGTCTACGAGTAGGAAGGCGACGGCACTCTGGTGCAATCGAGCCCATATACAAGACCATGCAAGGCGTGCGGTATATGGACCATACTAGGCAGATAGCTGTGTTTTGACGCCGAGGAAGATGGACATGTCACATTGGCCCGTAGAGGGCAGAAGCAGTGAGTGAGCTAGAGTTGATGAGTATGGGAGGAGTTGAGTGGCGGAGGGAGGTAATGGTGGTTACAAGACGAACCGAGATGTGGGATTTGACGAGGCTGCGATAGACAGCGAGGTTGAGAAATATGCCACTGATTACACGGTCCGTGTCCATGCCCAAGTTGCCCGGCGTATATTTGGCCCATTGATTGACTTCCCTCTCTCCGCTCTGTCATGCTGCTTGGGGCATCAATCATCAATCCCAATTCTCTTTGTGCGGCTGAGCCTCGTTGGACCATGGCCGCTCCGCCACCTAACCGTGTCAACTCTAGTTGCAGCCCTGCGGCTTATTAAAGTCGGCCGCTATCTGCACCATGTGGGCATCATGGCCATTGAGCTCGCCGTCAGCTCGCGTAATGCCTCCAGATGAGGAACAGCGCGTCCACTACTGCGCCGATCATATTCGTCTCAGCACATGGCCAAATGACGGACACCGATGGGCATTGACGGGCAGCAATTCCTCGGACCTCCACACCGACAAGACACAACGCATGCCAAAACAAGGAAGCGAGCAGATAAGCATCGAGGCGTCGTTGAGGCGTCAAGGCGTCAAGTCCGTGTCTATGATGTTGTTGAGGCCTCCCTCGTCCCGCACGGCACGCGACTACCCAGTATGCGACTATGTGACTATGCGGCTATGCGATGTGATATGCGACTATGCGGCTGTATGCGAATATCACTTACCACGAAGTGAATTGGGGCTCAGGTGAAGGAATGCTACCCTCGTCTAAAAACACAAACACACGTGCAGCATCACCACTTGGTGCTTATGCTGCAGTGGTAATTATGGATTGCGGCCATTATCACCGTCGCCGTGCACCATACGCTACATCATCCGCCAGGCGAACATATTATATGCCACTCACACCCTTCCAACATGAACGCCGCCATAAGCAACAGTCCCCAAGATACTGCTCCTCTTCCTGCCCCTTCCAACCACCTGCAAACCGAGCCCAAAAAGACTCCCTCTCCCACCGCTACGACACAGTTCAGTATGAGAAAACAGGAGCGGAGCGATGCCGACCTTGAACAGAATACCACACTCCTTAACAATGCTGTTTCTCCGAAATGGAGGCCATCAACAACAGAAGCCATGGTCATGGTGACTTTGGCCATCATATCCTTGATGGTTAGCCTCGACGCCACTGTCATTGTGACCGCCTTGTCGGTACGTGCCTCTCGGTCCCGTCGACAAAGGCATTCCTAACATCAAACATAGACCATTGTCCAAGCGCTGAACGCCACCTCAACTCAAGGGTTTTGGATAGGAACCTCCTACCTCCTTGTCGTTGCAGTGACGATGCCATTCACGGCCTCCATCAGTGACATTGTTGGACGTCCACAGACGTTGTTCACTGTCTTGTTGAGCTTCACAGTGGGCACCGTCCTTTGCGCCACCGCTCACAGCATTGGTATCATGCTGGTTGGTCGATGTCTGCAAGGCGTCGGGGGTGGCGGCGTCATTATCCTCTCCCTCGTCGTCTTTTCCGACATTGTCCCTCTGCGATTCCGCCCACAATACGTTGGCGTTCTGTAAGTTTTCCTCCCCAACTTGCTCGTTCTCCTGGGCAACCAAGAAGATCCCTCTGGCCTTGGATCTGTCCACTGACGTCAATTGACTCTCTAGTCAAGGAGCATGGGCTCTGGGAAGCGTCATTGGTCCCATCGTCGGCGGTGCCTTTGCCAGCCCTACCCGTTGGCGCTGGGTCTTCTACTTGATGTTGCCCTTTTGCGGCGTTGGCTTGATCTTTGTGCCACTCTTCGTGCGGCTCAGGCGCCCCGAGGCCACCCTGAGAGAGATGCTCGGCCGTGTCGATTGGATCGGCGGGGTCCTCTTCATCTCCTCCGCGACCAGCTTCCTCGTGGCCATCTCTTGGGGCGGCACCACCTACGCATGGAATCACTGGAGAACCCTGGTGCCGTTGCTGGTTGGCCTGGCCGGCCTGGTGGCCACAATGATCTGGGAGCGATACGGCGCCCAAGAGACTGCGTTCTTGAGACACTCGCTCTTCCACGTCTGGTCGTCACACGCCATCTACTTCGGTGCTTTCGCCCAAGGTCTCATCGTAAGTTTCTAGCTCCAACCACGTCATCGCCAGTGCCACGTTGGCTAACAGGTGCTGTTCCCTCTCGTTCAGCTTTATGCGCAACTCTACTACATCCCCTTCTTCTTCGAGTCTGCCAAAGTGTACTCTCCAATCCGCACTGGTGTCTCGCTCTTGCCCGTGCTGCTCACCTTGGTCCCGGCCTCCGTCATCGTCGGCGCTGCCATCACGCGGACAGCCAAGTTCCGGTGGGCAATCGCCACAGGCTGGATTCTCGCGACTTTGGGCACGGGCCTGAGCATCTCATGGGACCGCGGCACCAACACGGCCGTGTGGGCGGTTGAGATGATTATCCTGGGCTTCGGGCACGGCCTGAATCTCAACGCGCTGAACACGGCGTCCCAGGCCGCGTGCAAGCCCGGCGACGAGGGCCGTGCGGTCGGCATGTACGCGTTCCTGCGCAGCTTCGGCATGGCCATCGGCGTGGGCGTGGGCGGCTCCGTGTTCCAGAACGTGATGAAGGCCAAGCTGGCGAGTTTGGGTTTGCCCACCGACATTGCCCTGCACGCCGAGGCGTACCTGGAGGTGCTCAAGCAGATAGACCCCAGCGCGCCGCAGCGCCAGGCCGCCATCGACGCCTACGTCGCCGGCTTCCACGGTGTGTTTGGCTTCCTGACTGGCCTCGCGGGCCTGGCCCTCATCGTCGGCCTCTTCATCAAGCACTTCGAGATCAACAAGGAGCTCATCACCGAGCACAAGATCGTCGACGAGTCGCGCATCAGCTGGCGCCGCAGCAGCCAGGGCACCCGCAGCGGGCTGTCGACCGCAGACCATTCCCGCATGCCCAGTCCCGAGCGAGGCCAGCAGGTCGTCGCCGAGCAGGTCTAAACCCTGGTATTGTTGCGTTTCCGTCACCACATCACGTCTCTGATCCGAATTCGAAGGGATGGAGATCACCCAACCCTTTTTTGGGGGGGCGTCTGTACCAATACATAATCATCAGTGCATCCACGCATCCATGTATTATTACTATTACGAATACCACGATGAGCACCACTATTAATATTGTCATCATTTTCTCACCGACCACAGCTTTCTTAGATATGCATACAGACATGCACAAGATCGACGACGACTAAATACCCGGAGGGCCTAGGGCAGGGACTTGTTTGGGAGCCTGCCCTTTTTTCTTTTCTGCTGGGCGGTCGATTGGGTGGTTAGGTGGGTTTGCATATGTATCATTACCACGCCCCCCTCCCAAAAAACCAATAGAGCGAGCAAGTAAGAGAGCGAAAAAGAACAACAATAGAGTTGCGCGAACGACCGGACTGTGTCGTGCCATGTGTACTCCTTCCTCCCAGAAGATGAAAGGGATCAAAGGGCTAATAGAACGAATACAAAGCATAGCATCCAAAACATGAATCTCAAGGCGAGGGTCGTGGGAAGTGGGAGGTAACTTTTCGTTTTTCTTTCCCCTCTTCTCTCACAGAATCTCTCGCAGTCTCAGGTCTCGACGTCCTCGTCTGACAAGGACGCGAAGACGATCAACAGCTACGCGATCGCATCTCGTCGGCCGCCTACGTAGCTCGGCGTCTCGGAATTCAATCTCGATGAATCCTAGGAACCATCCCTCCCTCCATCTCCGTTCTTCCTTCTCCTTCTTTCTTCCTCGTGCACACCAGTGGTTTCTTTTCACCCACGAGTCCTGATGCGGTTCCATCCTCTTCCTTCTCCTTCTTCTCTTCCTCGTCTTCTTCGCCCTCGTCCTCCACACTATGCCCCTCCTTCCTCCCTAGACCAATCCGGTTCATTAGATCCCCGATCCGACATCGACCAGGATCTTGACGTGGTTCTCCTTGTCCTCGATGAGCGTCTTGAAGCCTTCCTCGGCGACCTGGTCCAACTTGATCGTCTTGGTGATCATGCCCGCGGGTTTCATGGCACCGCTTGAGATGGCTTTGATCACGGCTTCAAAGTCGCCGAGAGCGTAGGTGGCTCTGCAATCACGTTCAGTTAGCGAGTTCGCGTAAGGGACGATTGACGACGCCTTGAAGAGACTCGGCCACTTGTGATTCACGCCAAAAACAAAATTTTTTTAAAAAAAAAAAAAAAACAGGAAAAAAAGGGGAAAGGGGGGTTGAAACTTACACGCCCATATACCCTCTCTCCCGAAACACAATATCATTCATCTGCAGCGTCGCCCTCTTCTCCCACACGGCGATATTTACCAACGTCCCTCTCGCCTTGATCGCTTTGAATGCCGTGTCCACCGCAACCTGCACCCCAGCGGCGTCGAACCCGACATCGGCGCCCTCGCCGTTTGTCAAGCGCTCGACTTCTTCCACGACATCTGCCTTGACCGGATCAATCACATGGTGTGCACCGAATTGCTTTGCAAATTCTCTCCTCCGGCCACTGACCTCGCTGACAATGATGGTTTTGCATCCCTTGCCAACCAGCGCCTGCACGACCGCAAGGCCGATGGGGCCGCCTCCCAGCACGAGAACCGAGTCGCCCTCCTTGTAGGGGGATATGTCGACGGCATGCCAGCCCACTGCCAATGGCTCAATCAAGGCACCAACCTCCAACGGTATGTTATCCGGCAACGGCTTGACGCAGCTCTCGGGCACGACCATATGTTCACACAACCCACCGCCCCAACCGCTCAGGCCCACGAATCCATTCTTGTCACAGCAATTCACCAGCCCTCTCTTACAGGCACGACAGCTGCCGTCGTAGATGGTAGGTTGCACGCAGACGCGGTCACCGGGCTTGACGTTCTTGACGCCTTCGCCCACCTCCTCCACCACGCCGCTGAATTCGTGGCCCAGCGTCAGAGGCAGGGTCTCGCCAGTGATGGGGTGTGGATGGCCCTCTTGGGGGATCAGATTCGCGCCGCCGAGGTATTCGTGAAGGTCCGAGCCACAGATGCCGCAGAACTTGGGGGCGATCTTCACCTGGCCGGGCTTGACGGAGGGAACGGGGATCTGATCGAGACGGATGTCGCGTTGGCCGTAGAAACGGACTGCATTCATTTTCGACATGGTGAGAAGGTTCTGGGAAGAAACGAAGAACGAGCCCTGGCGGCAGATAGTCTTTTGCTTCGAGTGGGCAGGATGTCCAGAGATGCTGAGGTTGGCTCTAATATGGGAGAGGGGAAGTAAGAATGAGACGGAAAGCAGCACAGTATGCGAGAATCAACAGAACAGCGGCTCTCCAACAATCGTCATCCCGTCAAAGCGGGCAGTCCGCTCTGCTTTTGACCGAAATGATGGGATCCGCGACGGCGTACAGAAACCCACCCAAGGGAGACAAAACAATAGACCCATTGCCTGCCTTCATTTCCCCCCCCCCCCCCCCCCTCCAGCCCTCCCGCTCAAGGATAGCCTGTGGAAGCCCGTTCATCTAATTTGTCTTCCAATGCACCGTCCCACTGCCTCATCACCTTCGCCTCCCATGGATTGCTTCATTAGGAAATCCCGAAATGAGGGGCAAAAGATGGAGGAGTTCGAGGAGGAGTCCGGATCGTCCGAGTCTGGGGAAAGCTTACAACAACAAGACCCAGACTTGCGAGGGCAGGTTGACCGAGTACAACCGTGATGTCAACATCGTATTCGCTTTGGCAAGGATGAGCCCTTTTCTCGGTGTCTGCTTCCTCCGTGGAGCGCTCGAGCGCGAGCGGTTTGAGTGTTGGGACCGCAGAAGCCCATAAGACTTTCATTGGCTGACTGCAAAGAAATCTCCTGCATCTATGTATATCCTGGAATCCTTCTGCCTGAGCCTAGTCTCAACACTAATGACGGCCTTTGTACTTGAGAAGCAGGAGAATAATTATGTTAAAGGCACGGCGTTGCCTCCTGACGCGAGGGAAATAGACCATTCTTGAAGTTGCGAAGAAAGTGTAGGCCGCCGAAAAAAACAACAGCAACAAACACCTTTTCATTCTCGTTTCGCGCGGCCGATGGACCGGCCCAAGTCACTATCCACAGAATCCTCGTCAAAGTTCCTATGCGGCAAAACAGTCCTCGTGTCCGGTGGCGGAATAGCTGGACTGACGTTCGCCGTCGCGATCGCCCAACTGTTCGCTCATGAATCTTCCACAGCTGCAAGGCCCAAAGTCATCATATACGAGCGAGATAGCTATGAGAACCGCATTGGCCGTGAAGGATACACACTTTCATTGAGAACAGACAACAATCCCGGTGCCATTCAGGTTTTGGATCTCCTGGACCTGTACGAGCTCGTCAGGAGCGTGAGTGTTCACTCTGGAGGCCTCGCAGAAGAAAGGGGCTCTTTCAACATCTGGGATCCCCAATTTCGCCCCTTTCTGCGCTTCACGGCACAGCCAGTTGGACCAAAAATGCTGCGTGGCATGAGAATTCGCCGGAATGCGCTGCAGAAAGTTCTCGCCGACGCTGCTGTGAGATCAGGAGCTCAAATTCTCTGGGAAACGGCCGTAACGGGGGCGGACTCGACCGAAGACGGCCGAATGCGAGTTTCCCTCAGCACTGGCTTGACTGCAGTGGGTGACATGCTAATAGCCGCTGATGGGTCCCGAAGCAAACTGCGCTCGCTGTTGAGGCCAAACGATCCTCTCAACTATGCTGGCGTTTATATCTGGTCAGGAATCGCCAAATTTGCCAGTCGGGACGACATCCCCAAGCCGGTGGATCGTGACTGGGGTGGTGTATTGGGAGCAGATGGTATCGGGCTTTTTGTCGCGCCCGTAGACGACAAATCCGCGCTCTGGGCCTTGAGTCGTCAAAGTCCTGTGGTGAAGGAATCATTGCGATATCCTATTCCTCAAGGGCGTCTCGTTGAATTACTGGAAGAATCAATGAGACTGGCGGAAAACTTTGCTCCATTGGTGAAGAATTTGATATCTGCGACCGATCCAAGCACTGTCATACAATTAAATGCAATGGATCGTCCCCCTTTCCCGCACCCGTCATTGGAGCATAGGCCTGTGGTATGGATCGGAGATGCAAACCATGCGGTTAGTCCTTTTGCAGGCAATGGTGCCAATATGGCAATAATGGATGCCTGGGACCTTGCCAATGCGCTCAAGAAAGCCTCAACCCTCGAAGAAGCCATCACAGCTTATGACAAGGTGGCGGTTCCTCGAGCTAGCAGCGTTCTGAAGTTCTCGCGGTGGACCATTGACCTTTTGCATGCCACAGGAGTCAAATTGTTCCTTTACAAAGTGGTCCTTCGTGTACTGGGATTTCTAACGCAGACAACCCCGAGCCATGACTGAGGAGTCTGGGACATTGGATCTTGCTAAACATGCCTTCGCGGTTGTCTGCGGCAAATGATTTGCTTTAGGAACCCACAAGAGTTTCGTGTATCTCTTCAAATCTGATCGGCCAAAGGGGCTGCAAGAGGCCGATCAAGTTGTAGCATTATGTGTTAAGGGTGACCTTGGAATCCACACTCCACCATTTCCAATCAATCTGTCCTTCATGGTCGCTCCCTCTGTCCGGACTCCCAATCGATGCACCGGGACTCGGTCGATTTGTCTCTGCGTGCTCTGCCTGAAATCAACATAGCGTTCTGTTAAAGATCGATTTGACGCTGCTGATTTGACGCGCTCCAATGTGGCATCTGCTGCCCAGGCAGGTCGAGCCAAACTTGCGCTCGTAATGGCGACGTCTTTGTAGAAATCAAACAGTTGTGCATCAACATCCGTCTCTTGGTTTGACTCGAGCTCTAGAGCTCGCAGATAACCCATCAGTATGACAGACAATTTGGCGTCAACAAAGTCCGCCGATTGGAAATCATAAATCAGGTAAACCCGAGCGGTGTTCTTTCCTACCACAGTTCTCCTTCCATCTGGGTCTGGAGAGACGAATATAATTGCCTGATGCCATTCATCTGAAATGTTTTTTTCCGCGGCGAGCTTGCTGGGCAGGTTTACCGCGGCCCAGCCAAAGAAGACACCTTTGTATCGCAAAAGGACGTCGTCGGGAATACCCATCAAATTGGCCGTTGGCATCTTCAATGCTGCTCTACTTCTGCCGGTGCCAGCTACCACCTTTCCATGGAACCGAACGGGAAATGGCGGGACTGGGCCAGACGCTGGTCCGATAACGTTTGGGCGATCCAAGGCATCGTATCCATCCAGGTCAGTTGGGGTATAAGACTCATCTCGAGCAGTGTCATACTGCTCGTTCATACTATCAAACCGATCCTGAATTCCACTCTGATCGTAAGCGGTAGTCATGGCCTGCTGAGCCAATACACTTGGTTGATACACTGAGGTTAGCTGGTTTGTGGCCGTCTGTCTCGCAGTCTCGACATATGGACCAGCAGTAGCCGTGACAAACTGTCTTCCAACGACAGCTGCTAGCTTGATGCCTGCTTCGAGCGGCATAGTCTTGAGAGAGGAGCCCCTGATAACACTGGAGTCGGTGGATGAGGATGCTAGTCGAAATACTGGGCTACCGCAAAGCGTCCGCTTTCCGTCGGCGGTGCATAGGACCACCCTCAGATAGCCGTCGTCGGCGTCGCAAGGAATGCGGAGTATGTCCGTCTCGCGTGGTCGATGAGCTCGAAGCTCTTTCGGAGCTTTCTTCAGAAATTTCTTGATATCTCTCTGCCAGGCGCGTTCATCCGTGGGGTTGATTTGCTCTGGTGCTGCCCTGTTACTTGGAGTCACATCTATCCAGGTGCTTCTGGCACCCAATAAGCCCCCGATCTTCAGACCCGTCTTGCCGGAGAAGCCTCTTCGCTGTAACCACAAAGTCCGATCCGGAGGAAGATCTCGGTCAGAGAAGATTGTGATGGCCAAATTTGTCGATGAACCGCTGTAGTAGACTATCCCAAAGGAGTGCCGTAGGATCGTGTAGTGCTTGGTAGACTCGTAGGGGTGACTGATCAGTCCACCAGCAAAGTGTCGTACATCCTGTAAGACTGATACAAATTTTGACTGAGATGACGAAGAATTCGTGGCCTCCCGGGAGAGAGGCGTGATAGGGGTTGTGGGCGTTGATATCGAACCAGGGCTTGGAAGGCTGAATTCGGTTGAAATGCTGGTGGGTGACTGAACAATGCCAGGAGATGGGTCGGGTGGTAGAGGATGGGGTGACTGGATTCCGGGAGGAGATTCGAGCGACATTGCCTGTAAAACGGCTGTCTGCTCCTCTAGGCTCAGATCTTCGCCTGCGTGCGCTCCGGTGAAGTGACTGGGATCATCTGTCTGAACTCCTCGAAGCGGAGGCCTGTAGCTGCCATCCGCCTCGGCCGCACCAGGGGGATGCTTTGTTAACGGCATATCAAATGTTCAATGATAAACTATACCCGTCGGACATGACATAATGCCCGGTAGGGGAGCAGCTATTTTGCGCCCATGCTGAGGGAGCGACGATTGAAAAATAGACATAAGCCTTGTTGTTTCGAAGCTGGCAGCTCCTGACTCGTCGATTTGGGTGAAGGGGGCAATAGACTGACCGCAGCAGTGCGACGGAGAAGTTTGGATGAATTCAGGATTGTCGTCAGGAGATATTTCGAATGGAGTCACGTGTTTCGCCAATCCCGTGCAGGCTTAGGTAATAGTCACCCCTCCCATTCGTGGCTTCCTACATAGCCTTTCGTATCAGCAGTTGAGGAAGCTGTTCTCGAACCGCCATCGCCCTCCTCTGTCCCCAAAGGCCTGAGGTATATGGGTATATCTATGACCGTTTCGAGCCTCCAGACTGAGAGGAACACCAAGGTTTCGGACTGGCACTGAAGGTGTGGTGCAGGCGAGCATTTCTAGACTCTGGATCGCTGTGTGTCCATACTGAAACTCCAGTGGCCCGGTGCCATGAAGCGGCAAAGAATGCGTTGGATTGACGTCTTGCTTGACTTACCGCTCTTGCGTTATATCATAGTCCTGATAACGTTGCAAACTGCAAAATTGCGATGTAGTAGGGACAAGTGCATACTTCGGCTCCCCGTCCATTGACCAACAACATCCTGGGAATTGGGAAATATGTCACACAAGCGCGACTTTAAACCGGGAGCAAAAACAGGGCAAACAAGAATTGCGAAACGGTGAGTTTCTTTCACCTCGTTCTGTTTAAATGGGATCATTACCTAGCGCATAAGCTAGTGAGGTACATAGAATTCTATCATGACATCGTCGCGAAAGCTCGTGCCGCCCGTCCACTCCGTGAGTAAGATGAGTGCTGTTGATACACGTTGAGAACACTTCCCGCGGGCCATATGATCTATCCTCCGCCTCGACAACTCTCCGAGAGTATATCAGAGGCTGACGCGAAAAGTTGGGTTAAATCGTTGGTGGTTTGACCATGTCACCCTGAAATATCTAGCTGCGTTCCTCTTTCGACCTTTACTCTAATGTCTCAACTCACTCATTCGCTCTTTGCGCCGACTAATAGTTGGTCGCCGGCGCCGAGTAGCCTTGCATACCATATCCTGGCTGACAGTACTTCGGTTCAGAGGCCACAGGGGCATGGCCACCGTGCATTGTTGACCCGGTCATGCCAGTCTCGTGGCTGGGACGGTATGCCGCTGTGGAAGTGGTACCTGTTGCCATCTCCGTGTCACGCGTAGATCGAGTCTGGCGATTGCGCTTCCAGAATGGGCGACGGCCGAAGCCTTTGGTGTAGTTGTTCGCAGGGCTGGGTCCGTAACGTTTCTCTTTCTTGTGGTGACGGGCCAACAGAACTTGCATACCCGCAGTGATGAGGAAGAGAAAGATGTTCAAGATGGCCATGGCGAAGCAAGCAGTGTTCAAACTGCAAACGTAGCCCCAATCACCCGCACCGGGAGCGGCCTCGCTGGAGAGACCGACACCGAGAGGTGTGTTGACAACACCGCGGCATGAGTTGGCGCCATGGCGTGTGTAGTAGGCTATGGCGGCGAAGCAGCCAACGAAGCAGATATCGAGGACGACAGCAAGCAAGGCGAAGAAGGAGATTCCCCCCAGGCAGAGGGTAAAGAGGACGCCGAATATGGTGTACAGGACGGCCGCTCCAGACATGCCCTCAACAGCCTTCTCCCATCTCGGAATGTAGATGTTCTTCTCGGAGAGCACGGCGAGAAAGTAGCTGTAGATACCGAGAATGATGGCAGAAGAGGCAAATTCGAGGAGTCGCAGGCCTGTCTGGCCGAAGCGAAGGAGGGCACCGCCAAGAGCCATGGTGGATGGTGTCGATCGATGGTGAGTGGGAGACTCAAGCGTAGGGGCAGTCAGTCGCGTGAGCTTGGAGAACGAAGATGAAGAGAATGAGAATACGAGAACGCGATTCGGGGGCCACCGGGGCTCTTGTAGTTTTGCGCCAGGGGTCAAAGGGGTCTTTCTGTGCACCCTGCGCGTCGACCAAGCTCTGGTCTGTGATGGCCGTCCGTCACCACTCACCATTCATCACCCGTGGCACTGTGTTTGACTGTGATGCAACGATGGGCAGAGAAAGTTGGCGAGTGACGTTGTGGCGTCGATCCCCAAATCAACAAGACGCAGGGCAGGGAACGAGGCGTCGAGAGAAGGAATTTGGTTGGCTGGAGACGCCGCTGCGCCACAGGCATGACATAACAATCGGTCCACTCCGCTCTTGGCGCCTTCAGAAGACGAGACGCCATTGGGCCGATCATCACCACCTCAGCTTCGATCGGGCGGCCTTCAAGAATTTTCTCCCAACAAACGGAATCGAGAAACGCACGCGCCACACAGCGAGGTGACGCTTGAGGCCATAATACTTTGGAGCCATCACCAGGCACCGAGTACCCCCATGACCTGCGAGACAGTTGGTCGGTTAACACATCTCTCCTGCATTCATCTAATCATCATTATGAGCACGTCCTAGGACTATGGTCCTTCTAGACTTCGGCCTGCAAAGTCAATTGCAAATATGTCCATGAAGAGAACGTGAACTATGCCCCCTTGGTTCCTTTGAAAAGATGCAGCGAATGAAGCCGTGATTCGAAACACAATCGACGTAGGATACGCATTCCATTCCTGTCCCGTGCACTCTCTGCAATCACAACTGCATAAACAGACCGGCAGTCAAGACTCCCAGGATAAGAGAACCGAATCTCCTCTCGTCTACCTTTGTAGCCGCATTGGTGTTTGTGGGTTGGCTACCGCCCGTGGTGGCAGATGGCGTGGCCGACGACGACGGAGTGCTCTTCGGTGTGCTTCCACTGGTGTTGTTGCCCGGCAAGTTACTCTCGTCATTGGGCAGAATGGTCAGTTCAAGCCCCGTGATCTCTTGGCCATTGGCATCATACACGGTTTGCGACGGCTTGGTGTTCGTGACAGATGAAGTCCCCGAGGGGAACTTGCCGGAGACACCATTCTGGATCAAGGTATCAACGCCGTCGGGGCGAGTTGGAAGGTCAAAGCTGGTGCTGAAGTTGGACCCACCCAGCAAATCAGCTGCGCACACTGGCGGATTCAGCGATGTTGCCGTAGCGTTGGCTCTCTCGAGGGCATTGACATCCAGCGAGTTGTACTGCTGTCGGAGGTTGTCGTAGTCGGGCAGAATCGACACAGTTCCGTTGTCGTTGAGATTCACCAAGCCATAGTTGTTGGGCTCTTCACTGTACTCGTAGATGAGACCGCCAGAAAAGACGGGAGTCATCTGCTCGGAATACAGGACGGGGACTTCGGTAAACAATCGTGGAGTGACCAGGTTGCAGCCGTATTCGGAGAAGAAGACTGGGACCGTGGTGTTGCCAAAGTCACCAACGAGGACGTCGTACCCGGAAGACTGGAAGGTCGCATTGCCGCACCAAGAATAGGAGTTGAGGCCGAAGAAATCAATCTTGGAGCTAGTGTCATTGTCCAATCCGCATGACAAGTAGTTCAAGGTGCCCATAAGCAAGGGACGGACATCGGCAGCCGAATAGCCCACGGGGATCGGTCGTGGAGATTGTTTGGAGATGTAATCCTTGAGGTCTCTGGTGACTGCGCGAATGTAAGATGGAACCTCTGGGACCGAGTCCTCGTTGATAACCTCATTCCCACTGAAGAAGCCCAAGGTGTTGTTGAAGTGCATGAACGCCTCCACGACGTCGAAAACACGTTCTAGATATGCCGAAGTGTACGACTCCCAGGGTGCACCGCGGTTGAGGGACTGGTTCGGCAGGGGACTGTTCACGTCCAGAATCATGTAAATACCAGCAGCGTTGAAGATGGAGGCGCAGGCGGAGTGGTCCAAGTCAGGATCGAGATTGTAGACGCGGATAGTGTTGACGCCCAGGCGTTGCATGAGGACAGCATCTCGGAGGCAGACATCAGCATCGCTTAACGGGTCGATGCCAGATCCGGGATTGAAACCCGAAGAGCCACCCGGTTGATAGCTACACAGGGCGTCAGTTATGTTGCTTGAGCCTCAATCAGAGGGATGCCTTCTCTTACGCTACACCAATAATCTGGAAGCGTGTGCCATCAACACTGTTGACGAAGTCGGAGCCCTGGACCGCGAGCGGAGACACGGCAAGGGCGTAGGATGCGAACAGGGCGACGAGGGCCAGCAACGCGGTTTTGAACTGTCGCTAGGTCAGGATTCGACTGCGAGTAGAGGGCAACACAAAAGCTTACCTGAGCCATTGTCACTGATTGATTGAGCTTTGGATTATGCAAAAGTGGTAGAGGAAGCAGATGGCAGAACAAGGCGAAACGGAGCGAGGGGAAGGCCAGAGATGATTATGCCAGCGCAAATTGAAAGGTTCCTGAACGAAAGGACGCAGCTTGGCCAAGAAGGCGCAAAGGAGGAAGAAGAAGCACAAGAAGTGAATGCGCACCCTCTAGACACCCGCAGGTGCGATTCTCATCACAGAGAAAAGCGAAGGTGGTGAAGGAATTGATAGAGCAGTTAAAGAGAGAGACGGGAGGGAGAAGACGTACATAGATACTCCATTGAGCCCATGTTCCTTTTCTCGACGGACAATCTGCACACTCCATCAGTGTTTGCATCCGGAGCTCATGCACCTACTCCAGTTTGGGCATGGTCAAGCCATGCTCTGCCAGATTCCACGGGCTTCATTCGCGATATCCATCTCCACTTCAGGCCTTATCCCCTGCGAGGACCAGGGCCACCACGGCCCATCCCTCCAGTTGCTGCCAATCATTCCCTCTACTGGAAAGTGGCGGACCTCCCGCACTCCTGATGGGTCTGGAGATTACCCGATGAGCGAGCCGGCGCAGGAGAGATTTGATTGCGTTCCCGGGTTGAGCTTCACAGCAGATAGAAGTATAGACCGGTACGGGGAGAGACAGGAGACGCAAGTTCACTGTCACACGCAATAATCATGATACGTCGACAAACAGAGCACAACATCAACCGACAGGACAGATGTGTCCACAGAGAGAAGTGGACACGCGATGAGCAGCAAACGTCTCTGTGCGACTCACAAGTACTGTACCTCAGTAAGATCCAGGCACTCCAGCCACGCGAGGAAGGTCAGCCGGGATGATTCTGTGTTCTGCGGGCGCAGTTGATCTCCATCTTCCAACAAACAAACGGATTGCACAGGCTATAATGACCCTCCACCTCCTCTCCTGCGCACATTCATGATATGGCTTCCTCACAGGAGGCGACTGTGCCGCTCCCAGCGCGGCCGAAGCGAATTGTCTTCTTTCACCCAGACCTGGGGATTGGCGGTGCCGAGAGGCTGATCGTCGACGCTGCAGTCGGTTTACAAGAGCAGGGAAACAAAGTCACAATCTTCACCTCGCATTGCGACCCCAATCATTGCTTTGAAGAGGCACGAGATGGTCAGTCCCTGTTCTCGGCTGTTTTCATTCTTGCCGTGGCTAAATCATTGACAGATTGATGAGTCTAGGCACCCTCGACGTCAGAGTTCGCGGAAACACACTCTTCCCCCCTACGTTCCTGAATCGCTTCCACATCCTGCTCGCAATCCTTCGTCAGATCCATCTCGTTCTCTCGATCGCAATTTGGAGCAATGAACTGAGCACAATTAAACCCGATGTCTTTGTGGTCGATCAGTTGTCGGCCTGCGTGCCCTTGCTAAGATGGTTATACCCCCATCGTCAACGCACCCTGTTCTATTGCCATTTCCCAGATCAGTTACTTGCCGATCGCCGGACTTCTGGCCTTCTTGGACTCGCAAAAAGAATTTACAGGTTCCCTTTCGACTGGCTCGAAGGATGGAGCATGAGCGCAAGTGACAGGATAGTCGTCAACTCCGAGTTCACAAAATCCGTCGCCTCCAGAGTCTGGCCCTCCCTTGCCGAATCACTAGGGGTCATATACCCTTGCGTCAGTAATGGAGAAAAAGAGGAGGATGGCAGAACAGACGAGAAGCCACTGTGGGACAAACAATTCAAGGTTCTCCTCAGCATAAATCGATTTGAGCGAAAAAAGGACATCGGCCTGGCCATCCGAGCGTATCATAAACTACCTCCCGCGGCCCTACGAGGTACCCGACTGATCATAGCCGGGGGCTACGACCAACGGGTGAGTGAAAATGTGGAATATCATAGAGAACTGGTGGACTTGGCCGAGGGGCTGGGTCTGTCTACTGCCACTGCCAAAACAGTACCGACGGCGTTAGGTATTCCCAGCAGCATACAAGTCTTATTCATGCTATCCGTGCCAGGGTTCTTCAAAGAGACTCTCCTAAACACAGCGCGGCTGTTATTATACACTCCGTCGAATGAGCATTTTGGCATTGTACCAGTGGAAGCTATGCACCACGGAGTCCCTGTTCTGGCTTCAAACTCTGGCGGACCGCTGGAGACCATTGTCGAAGACGAAACAGGTTGGTTACGTGACGCATCCAAAGTGGAAGAATGGACCGCAGTCATCAACAAAGTATTGCACGAACTCAGCCCGCCTGACCTCCAGATGATCGGTCGAAATGGGCGAGAAAGAGTCCGTGAGCATTTTACTAGGAGTACGATGGCAGGGAAATTCGACGATGAAATGACCGTGATGCTGAAGAGCAAACGAAGCACCTTTCTGGAGAGGAAAGACATTGTCCTGGCAGTCTGGCTCACGGCGGCTTGTGCGGCAGCAATACTGGCTACAGTCATCAAGGCCAAGTATGGTCGAGGGGATAGGAGGGCGAGTGAATTTGCACGCGCTAGGAGAATGAATCCCGATGCAGATCAGCAGCTGCAATTCTTCCATAACAGAGGACAATAGATAGATGTTGAATAGGCAAAGATGAGACAGAACAATCTGCGCAATCCACTTTACGCGTCGCCGAGAGATGGACGCGACGGTTCGATGCCAAGCATGTTTGGGCTTTTCCTGATCCGGATTGGCAGTTTCCGCATGGGATGACAACATTTGCAAGTGTTGTTTCCCTACAAGTCGAGTGCCTCATCGTCAATTTCAATGCTATGAAACCGCACACAATTGCTACTGCCAGATGATGCGCTTCTGTCGGATCTGTGTTTCTCTCCTCTTTTCTCTTTGCTCGACGTCAAAGTATTTTGGTCTGCAGCAACAATGAACGAGGTCATTGTGATTCTGTCATCATCACCACTCAGAAGTCCCGAGACCACGAAGGCTGCCCCAGTATCACTAGGCAGGAGAGAACCGTTCCACAATTACTTTGATTTGGATATCGACGACTTTGACGAAACTGGTTCGATTGATGTCAAATTTGACAGGCCCTCTAAGAGGAAACGACCAAGCTCAGTCGTCGGCTCTCCTTTTAGGCCCAGAAGAGCCGATGTCGCCACCGAACAACGCTCACAAGACCCGTTTGAGATCTTTGCTAGCGACGGACCGCAACCAGAGCCCAGGCTCAATGTCTCTGCAGCCTCGTTCTTACGCTCCTCGGGCCTGAACAAAAAGGCCGAAATTCTCGATGAAATTACCTTCTCATCATCCGCTCCGGAGCCGTTGACCACGGACAACAAGAAGAATGTTGGGGTGTTTCCATTGGATGAATTGGAAGATCGACTCCTTGACGATGAAATATTGAGCCTGTCACAACCAATGCAAACTGGCTACGATCACAGGACGGCGAACCTGCTTGCTACCCTTCATCGAGAGTCCACCGAAGAAGGGAAAGTTAAATCGCGACCCTTTAAAGTCAAGCCGCTTCAGAATATGACGACGGGGAACCTGGCGCCCAAAATTTTTGATGACATTGAATTTTCGTCCAGTCCGGTCAAAAGCGTAAAGTCTTCCAAATTGTCGGAAGCCAAAAAGGCTGCCAGAGCTGGCGAGAGGGCAGCAGCGAGGGTAGAGCGACAGGCTCTAAAAGAGGCTGAGAAGGAGAAGAGGAAGTTGGAGAGGGAGCAGAAGGCGAAGGAGAAGCAGAAGGCAGTGGACCTTGCGGAAGTCAACAAATCACGGACGAATAAGAAAGACGCAACAACGGAAATGATCTTGGATATGTCGAGCTTTCTCAAGGATACAAGTGTCGGCAATCAAATCGAAGAACGAATGAAAAATGTCCAGGTCGACGTAAACTATATCGATGAGGAGGTCAACCTGGCTGGTGAGGGTGCTGAGCCAGAGCGGTACGGAAGCATTATCACCTGGCGCCGTAAGGTGAAGTCAACATACAACGACGAAGACGACCTGTGGGAGCCGACCTCCAGATGTTGTATCGTTCATGAAAATCACGTTTTGCTCCATCTGCCCGCTGAGGACTTTGTAGCCGTTGCAGCAACGTCAAGGTCGGGATCTGTGGCCTGTGTTGTGCGGGAGGAGGAAGAGATGAAGGCAAACTTGGATGCGCATGTTTCGTCGATACGGCGGCGTTTCGGGGGCTGCGTTCCAATCTATCTCATCGAAGGGCTCCGCAGCTGGCTCAAGAAGAACGAGAATGCGAAGAATCGAGCATACACTGCTGCTGTTCGAGCTCAGATATTGCACACTGACGGTGAAAGTTCAGCAAATGTCGAGCATGTCACATCCCAGACCAGAAGTCGCAAGCGAAAGAAGCCCGCGACTGACTCACTGGACCTGTCCGTTGTAACGTCTGACATTGTCGATGATCTGCTCCTCCATCTTCAGCTGGCTCATCAACCAATATTGATTCATCATACATCGACTCCAAGCGACTCGGCATCTCAAGCATGTGCACTGACTCAGCATCTTTCCACCCGGCCATATCGCTTAGCGCAGCTTGAGTACAACCTTAAATCTGCGTCGTTCTGCATGGACAGTGGGCAAGTCCGGACCGGAGACGACTGCAAGGACACCTATGTCAAAATGCTTCAAGAGGTACAGAGAGTGACCCCAAGCATGGCTTATGGCATCGCGGAAGAATACAAGACCGTTCGAAAGCTCGTGAAAGGGTTCGACAAGCATGGCAACTTGTTGCTTGAAGATGTTCGCAAGACTGTGAACAAAGATGGCGGATGGAGTGACAAGAGATTAGGTCCACAGATTAGCAAACGACTGTACAAAGTATTCATGGGTAGAGACCCTTCGTCGACGGATGGAATGTCATGAGAGCATCGCCAACATCTGTATTTGAGTTGACACAGATACATCAGTATTTGACTATTTGCACGAGGGATGACAGCAGGTATTGCGGAGTACGAAGCTTCTGATAGATTCTAAAGCTTTTCCCTCGGATGTCTTTCTGGCCTGCTCAACATGTGCAACAAAATCCCTATCAAAATTCCATCCCTCGGTTCAGATCCTCGCCGCAACTTTTGTGAAACAGGTATCTTTCACACATTCCTTTGAGGGAAAAGGGGAAAAGACCCCAATCAAACACGATGCATGGTAGAGAACTCCCAAGTGGTCGCCAGCTGAGTACGAGGCGCCGTGCTCTGGCACATCCTCCACGTTGAGACCGAGCGCCGACGACACAAGGCTGGTGCTGGTGCGGCTCTGCGAATTATCGGCTCGTTTGTGAGAAGGACTTCACATAAAGCTGCATTGCACTCTACAGCATTCCTATTCCAGGTTGTTGATTTCTCAGATACCATCCCAGTAGCATGTTCAGGGGAGAGTCGACCCACGTTATTCTGCGCTTTATATCACGTTAGCTACTCTCGCGGGCCTATCACTCTGCCGACCAGCCAAAACCCGAAAGGCCTACGAAAATGGAAGCCATTGCCTTCCTAACTCATGAAGTCGTAGGCGGGAACAAAACACGCCCGAAATTCTTGACGGCAGCGGCCCATTATCCAACCCTTCGTTAGAAGGTCACTAATCCCCAGCTGGAGGCGCTGTGGTCGATTCCCAACATCACCGAAGTTGCCACGAGAAACGCGTTCATCATTACGGCGATCCTAGTTGCCATCGGGACATATTTGGCCGTTTTCAATCTCGGAAACCTCGCAGAGTTGTTCGGCGGGTGGTACGGGGAGATGAGGGCGAGACGAGTCCAGGATATGTAGAAGGATCCTGGCGAGCGATGGAAAGAGCGTGGAGATGCATTGGATGACCTGCATTGGCGCAAGGAACGACGGGAGCCATCCGACTGGTGGGTTGTCGTCTACCAGGTCCAGAAACTCTTCAAGGGTGAGCCAAAGACGGAAAACCCAGCTCCTCCTGCCTAGCGGACGAGTTCTCCCAATCTGATGGTGGCTGTTTCTGCTAAGCACCCAGAAGAGCAGTCGCCGCCGTCCGCTAAGACATTCCGATACAAATTGAAGTATCTCTACGTGAGTTATTTGGGAGACGTAACGAGAAGCGGCCCTTTTTACGGTGTCATCGAAGCTGCATTGTGCACAAAGTTAACCCCCTGGACAGACTGCTCGGTGGATATTGGAACGAGCCGCTTTAGCGTTCAGCATGTTTGATCCAACGACGTCGAACTTTTCCTCGCTACTGATTGACCACACCGTGAGGAGTGTGTCGCCAATGAAGTTGTCGAGGCATGGTGAAGTGTTGAATGGTGAGATGTGGGTTGCAACTCAAGTCAACAAGCAAGTAACCTGGGACCGCATGGAACTCGCACAAGGAATCGCTTTCTATGTGTGTTGAGATACTGGTGCAACACATATATTCACTCGCTACTTCTCAATCACCAAGATCCCAAAATCAGGATACTGCAGCCACCGGTCGAAATACCCCCGGGGCACCGGATCCTTCATGTAGCGGTTTATCTCGTCGTAATCGTCCGGCAGCGAAACCGGCTCCCACGTCAGCGCGCCCTTCATGCCGCCCTGCCGGGCCGCGGTCTCGTGCACGTTCTTGGGCAAGTAATAGTTCCCAAAGTCGACGGGCGGCACGGTGTCGAAGAATAAGTGCACGTAGTACCCGTCCTTGATCTCCGGGAGCGCCTTGCGTACTTCGATCCCGTACCCGTACCCCAGCTTGCGCTGCGCGTTGACCTGCGAGATGCACACCATGGGGTCGTCCTCCGGGTGCGGAAGCACGCTGATGAACCGCCCGCCTGGGTTCAGGTGGTTGGCGATGTTCCTGAACATGGTGCCCATGGTCGCCTGGTCCTGCGCGTAGTTCAACAGCCACGCAGCGAAGACGAGGTCGAATCCACCACCGCCACCACCGCCACCACCCTCTGTGCCCTCGTCGCTGGCAGAAAACGGCGCGCTGCAGTCCGCCACCATGAACCTGTACTTGCCGGCATACTCGACGTGCTTGGCCGTGTCGGCCTCCGCGATGTCGACCATCGCCTGCGACACGTCCACACCCACCACGCTCGCGGCGCCCCAATCCAGAATATGCCGGGTGAAGAAGCCCGTCCCGCACGCCAGTTCCAGCACGCGGGCGCCCCGGATGTGCGGCCGGATCAGGCGTTCTACATTGACGACGATGGCGCGCGAGATGGGCAGGTCGTTGACCGAGTCGTAGGATGCGGAGATGGAGTTGTATTGCGTCTTGGAGAAGTGCGACATGTTCGACGGTCTCGTGGTGGGCTTGGGGCTGTTGAACGGAGCACTGGGCGAGCACCGGGGTACCTACGGAAGACAATGATAAGACGATAATATCGCTGTCAGCATTGCCAAGAAAAGGATCTCAGCTCCGATCGTAGACGATACCGTGGCTTCAAAAATGAGACGGCGGGAACGATCGAGAGAGTTTCCCTCCACCTCTTCAATCTCCTTCCATGGAGGTGGTGCTGATCTCGAGTTTTAGAGTCCTGTAGTGACTGTTCTGGAGAGAGTGTCTGACGAGGCTGAATCCCCTGGGGTCATTTGTCGTGCCATTGCTCTGGCTCCATCGAGACATAGCGAGGCTCGTAATTGTCGTGCCGTTGCCGCTATTCCAGCCTGACTAGCCCATCTCTTTTAAACGTTAGCTTCACCCCTTGTTAAATGTTTGGTCCTTACTTGCTCACACTTCCGCATGGAAGCCATGAGTATGCTCGGTATCTTGAAGCCTCCAGAAGATCCTTTGTATGCCCAGAGCTCGCCTGTGAGCGGCCTATATGACTTGAACAAGTCGAGGAGAGGAGATGGATCGGTGGGATCAAGAGAGGCGGAAAAGTTGAAAAGATGCAACCGGTTCTCGAGAACACAATGAAGCGAGCTTGAAAGACGACAAGATGAAATGAGCTCCAATAACCCTGGGGAGGGATCGTTTCTTCGAATTCAACCTGGCACACATGGTCAACAATACATTTACCACCAGAAACCTCAACCCGCACACCAAGCCCAGCCAGATGAGCAGTATCAAGCGTACCCAAACCAACCTCAGCCCTACACCGTGGCCTCCCGTTCGCAGCGAGGATACCAAATTTACGCCACGCCCATGCCTCAAGCAGGGTACCCAAACTACCCCCAATCCATGCCCCCTGAGCCAGCATACCAAAATGCATCTCTCTGTCCGTGCGGGCAGAAGCGAGGTCCTGCACCTGAGGCTACCCAAACATTTGCATCCGCAGATTACACACAACGACCGTCGATTTCGAGGAAATGACCGTCTCGTGCCATAGGAGATGCGAGCAGCAATTTGTCTCTTCTGCCATCTTTCTCGTGACGAGCTGGAGCCACCAAGCTTCCAAGGCATCAGATGCATATCCGGCGTAACCGTCACGGCGCTCATGCATGATCGACGACGCATGCCTACATACTCCAAAAGTGCAAATGATTTAGGCCAGGCAATATCCGCGTTCGCCCACATTCTCTTTCAAACCCGACTGAGTGGGATTGCCTGACCAGCGGCAACCCATTGCACTGATGCGGCAAATGAACGAATTTCGTGCTCATCTAGGGGATGACGATGCTCCGATGCTTGTTCCAGCAGCGATGTGGCAATAAGCTTCCAGTGGACTGACTTCCATTGGTCTAGAAACTCGTCTTGAGTTGACATGCCTTGATGTTTTCGGACAATGCGCAGAATTCGTAGACGTGCCCCCTGAAAAGGACCACGTATGCTCCGGTTTCTCTTTGGAAATTGAAAATTAGATGCTCATTTCGCACATCCTGGAGGTTTGCAAAAATCGATCAAGCTGGGGGATATCTTGTCATCCCTCGATGCATTTTGAGACACTAGCAAAGCATTTGTCACAGCATTCTTTTGCTTTTGTTTCTGAAGTCCTGATCACGGACACGAGGTCGGGCGCGAAGTCTGTCATCTGCTGCTCGAATTTAGGTAGCTGATCCTCCTTAACATGTCGCGCGTTGAGAGTATTCCGAAGTGCCAACCAGTCTCGAGTCGAAAAGGAAGGACGTTGCCCAGAAGCTTCTTCGTGGGGGCGGCAAAAAACCTTCTAAGTTCCTGTCTTAATGACCTCACGGGCATCTCTGAGGATGAGGAGGTACTTGATCCTCCATTGCCTGCAATTTCGAAGTGCAGCACCTGACACTCGCCTGGGGGGTTCAATGGGTGTTCTGATAGAGGCACCCATTGGTGCATTAGTTGAAGCTTGTTGCGCTTCTAAATTATTTTGCACCTAGTCAATTTCTTGATAAGCCTCTTGCACGGGATTGACAACTGTTGTTGAGGGTCCAGGAGTTTCTGTGGTCATAGCTTGACTAGCGGCAGCGGGTGCTCCTGTAGCACCTTTGTTCTCTCGTGAAGTTCTTACGTGAGGGTCTGTATCACCCTCTGCGTTATCATTGTCTCTCTGTTCACTGGCATTGTCGGCGTTGACCTCTGGCCGTTGCTCTTTCTATTCATTGTCACGTTTTTGTATTCTAGCGAGTCGCCACCTCAAATCTTCAAAGTCTTTTTGAGCTGCTAGCATGTAAAGGTTCTTCCAAAATTCTTTCTGGATATGACCGGGATTTTGAGGACCTAGTGGATCATCTTCCTGATCATGTGAACGTCTACTTCCTGCCTGATGACCCGTGCGAGTGTCGTTCATGTGAGGACGTATTTGCGACGAATGATTATGGTTACGTGGACGACGGTAGCGACGAGAGTTCTGGCCTTCTCGCTTGTTGAAGCCATTGGCCCGGACATTATTATCTCGGTGGCCCGGAAGATAATCTTCTTGATGTCCGCGATAGCTCTCTTCTGGCCGAGAACCATACTCGCTCTAGTCAGACTCACCTCGATTTTGAAGAAGGGCAAGACTGGGTGAACTGTAGTAGGGCCCATAGTAGCCTTCTTGCAGTGTAGGGTTCGGTGGCATGTAGCAGGGTTGATGGTCGTTATGTCGAGCCCCAGGGACAAGTGACATTTAGTGTAGTTGACCATGGTTCTGTCGAGGCCCAGGGCTAGGTTTATTGTAGAAACTCACAGGGTGAGGATATTGCTGTCTCGAGTTTCGGGGTTGCGGCAGGCTCCTGTTGTTGTGATCTTGAGAAGTCCATGTTAGGTTTCGATAGTGAGGCATATCGCGTCATATGCCAAACTAGTGCCCTGATGGTTGAGACGTGATGGTGTTGATCTGTGATGGAGAGGAGAGAGAGGGCAGTTCGAAAGTGAGGTGAAAACTTTTTTTCAGTGAAGACTGCGCTCGAACTCGCATGTCAGCCATGATTCCTTCACCTTACTTCCATTGGTTTTGATGTCAATCATCACTACTTCGCATGGAGCTCTCCCTCGTATGGAGACCTCGTCCATAGCTTGTCTCGGACTGGTTCATTTATTGTCGACGCCGAAATATCTCTTTCACTCTCCTCACCACCATAATGGCCCAACCTTGAATAGCAAGTCGTGCTTCAAGGCCACCACCCCAAATACCTACCTCCAGATACCACTCATAAGATGTCCCTATACAGTGACAAACTCAGCCACATTAGGCATGGATGTGTTTAGGTACCCAGTTCGATTGGGGGGCCCTAGGCAGCCGGAAAGAGATGGCTTGGTGACTGGACTATCGAGACCTGATTTCAGCAGCAATTTCTGCGAAAACTCAGAGAGCATCCAGACATGGCTGGTGGTCTAAAGTGCACTGCAGCTCCCTGGTCACACTGCTGCTAGCGCGTTGACCTCTGCTTGCTGCTCCAAAATCCCTCGACAGAGTCGCTAGTGCGCAATGGAAAAGCACAGTTTTGTTGGTCAGGGCAGTTCTCTTGGTACCAATGTCAAGGTGCGTGACGAATCTGATGAGCTTCCGCATGGTGCTCTTTTGCACGGAGCTTAAATGACGCAGATCCTATCTGACTCCTGCAATGCAGTCATTCGGACGAGATTCTAGAGACCAGGCGGCACGGTGAAAACTCTTGCAGAACTGGTCCGTGCGATACGACATCGCTGGAAAGCCACCAGCAAAGAGCGAGGAATGACTCGAAAGTTCTGTTCACCTTCGCCAAAGTTGATCGTTCCTCGACTCATTCCAACCATGCTGAGAGATGTGATGTTAAGCGATGGCATAAATCGAGAGATACTCATTGTCTGTTTGAGGTGGCGCCGCCCGGAAGCCAGGGTCGGGAGTCAGGACGGCAAGAATTTCCCCCTGGCAGCTTTTATCCCCATTTTGATTCCAACCGTCCACTGACATGCCTCTCTTCCAGCTCGTTCAAACTCGCCCATCTTGTCCTCAAATGACCGCATTCCTCGCGCACGCTGCGGACCCTGTGGAGGAGATTTCGATCTATCTTGTCCCGTAGAGGCCCTTGGTGCCTATCGTATAAAATGAGCCGGAAATATCAACCCGACGCTGTCGATTGTCGTGCTATTGCACGCCTCGGAGGCTCCTTTTACTGGATGTTCAGATGTAGAAGACAGAAGAGGCAGAGAAACACCTTGAGCGCACATTATATGCCATCTCTATGTCTACAGGGACATGCTGGCCATGTTGTCCCGGTAGAGTACTAGTACCATGGCCACCGTGTTCAGGGCATTTATGTCTACCCCAGAACCAGGCTTGGTGACTGGAATATCTTCTCATCGTCTGATCTAGAGTGGTATGCTGACCCAGCTATTTTTCGAACATACAAACAAATGGTCTGGCGCAGCTCACCTATTATTAATATCAACGTGTCTCGTCCACGCGAGAACGTGTATGCATAGGCCATCGCGTGAAATGGGGGCTTCTGCAAAATCTCAGGAATCTCTCGATATTTCTGTTGAGCCTAATACTTGCACGCGATGGATCTGTATACATTCCTGCTGTCACTCCTCCACTCTTGTCCATGTATTTCCATTGACATCCCCTGGAATGGAGATGGAAAGGATAGGCATTCATGCAGGGCTCAGACTGTCTGAACCCTGCGAGACATATATGGTTTTTGCCGATTGACCGTTTGCAGACTGACCTCACCCAGTTGGCAATGCCTCCGACCTGGTATACCTGCCCGTGGTATAAAACTAGCACCAAAGGCCGGATTTATCCCCTTCTCGCAGCTATGTATTCCTTGATGTTTGGGCGTGCGGACATCGCAGCCCTCAGGGCCTTGAGTGACTCCGGAGTGGAAGCCTGGGAGAGATGGTGGTGTCAGCAAAGAAGACGAGGACCAGCACCCTTGATACAACGGGGACTCTGAGACGTACCGGCGCCCACCCGAGCACTTCGTCATTATCCAGCGCCTGAAAAATCACAAAGTCGGCATACGTGACGGTATTCCCCAGGAGGTACGGGCCCGAATTTTTCGAGTAGAACTTGTCCCAGATGGCGTAGAAGCGGGGAACCGTTGCGGCCTTGTATTCAGGCTTGTTGTCTGTCAAATTGGCCACCCACAGGAACTGTGTGTTGAATCTCTCAGCCACACCATAACCACACAAACTTGGTCGGAAATGCTATACGCACCCTCCAGTCGATGTATGTGTCGGAAACGGCATCGACCAACCACTTCTCGTAGTTTGTGGTTCCATCATAAGCGCCCACGGACCGTGAAAGATATCTCAGGATGGGAATATGCTGGACTCATGGTCAGATCCTTCACGGACACGCCATCATCGACAACCACCAAGTACTAGGACTGTGTGTTAATAGATAGATCTCACCTGAGATAGAACATGGCCGTCAATATCCAATGATGGCAATTTCCGAGTGATGGTCAATCCCTGGTCCTGGAGTTCTTTGCTGACCTCCTGCTGGTGCCATGTTGGTTCGTAAGTGTAAAGCTTGTCCTCGTAGTCGATGCCGAGTTCTCTCAGGAACAGCCTGTTCTCGAGGTCAGCAACCAGGCTTTACAGCAACCGACATCCATTCAACCAAACGGCCTCAGCTGTGGGATATAGCAGTAGTACTTACCGGACAACTTCGCCACGGCCTTTGCTGCCCAGATTGAAATAGTAGAGGATGGGCTTCTTTGTCGCAGCCATAGTGTTGTATTCTTTGCCGGAGGCGGACAATGTGAATTGGAAATGAATTCGGATTTCGTGAAATTACTGGTAGTATCTCTAATATGCCACCGAGTGGGAGGGGCCGAATGAGCAGAGAGTGAGTGTCCTTGATGCGGGCGTCCACGCTTTTTGAATACGTAGTACCGGGCTCACTGAGACTCATGATTATGGCATCTTTCTTGGTTGACCCCGAACTCTCTGGATTTCCGGGGACGTGAGACCAAACTTGGAATGCTGCAGCACCATCCGTCGACAGTGGCCAATGAGGACGGATCGGGATCAGTCTAGACGCAGGCTGCTTTTCGACCTCGAAAAGCGGCGTGAGCGGGACCCATGCCCAATAGAGAACAACTTTCCTGAATGGGTATTTCCTGATAAGTAAACATCTCAAAAATACCTAGGGACTCGGAACATACTGGTACACTAACCTCGACAAAGGTGGAACCGCATCCGTCTCCTTTCGAACTTCGATTTGGGGCCTTATTTCCTCTAGTTTCCTCTCAAATTAATGTGGGTGTGAATGACACGCATAGAGAGAGAGAGAGAGAGATGTTGCATTCGAATGACATGAGCCAAGCGCACTGCCTGGCAACCTAATCCGTTTCTCGAGCCGCCCGAGGTCCCGCGTTTTCTGACTGTGCATGCATGTACTCCGTATTGTGAACCCGCCATTCGTGAACCATATATACTCTGGACAGTACCGTCCTCAGTAGACAAGTGTCAGTTGCCTGATTGATAGTACGGAGTCCGCGGGAATGCATCTAGGTGCTAGGAGTATCTGAAAATAGGCGCCATTGTCGTCCGCACCCATCGTCGAGCCTTGAGCGAGGTTGAATTTGTTCCCAGAGAGCTGCTTGGAGAAGTTGAGAGTTACTAGATCGGAACCTGCCCGCATTTTGTGGGAGAGAGGTGATAAAGGGCAAAACGCATCTCAGCTTCAGAGTTCATTCAATGTCAAGTTCATCTCCAATAGAATCTATAAATACTAGTAGTATAGAGAGAGAAAGAAGCGGGTGGCTTTAAAGCAGCGATCGAGCTTGCTAAAGTAGCAGGGCTTGTCACATGAGCCCTTCAACTTCAAGTGAATACTATATTGCCCGCCCGCCTAGTGTTGAATCGGTTCCAGCCCAGCTCCAGCCGTGTTCTGGCCTGGGCTGGACTCGATTAAAGGCCTTATGTCTATAGATGGGCTAGACTGATTTGACCCAATTCGAGATCATTTCGAACTAAGCCGAATCGATTTATATACTAGTATTTTATAGATTTTATTCACGCATTTTTTTTATATAGATATTTCCACAATAGAAATATAATACTAATATTTAAAAATAAGACTATAAAATTAAAGAGATAAAAATTAGAATTTCGAGAAAAAGTGCAGCTAACTAGGATTAAACAACACTCTTTTTTATTATTTCTCTAGTCAACTAAGCCGATTCGGTTCGAATCGATCTGGAATCGGTCTCAGACCGGGCTATAACCGAGTCTGGTGCTTACATCGCTGATTAGGCTCACTCAATTTGAACCAGTTCAAACCGATCTAACATCATAGAGAAGGCGAAATAGTAGTAGTTAGTACTATTCTATTTATTTGCATTGGTCCATCAGATGAATTAAAATCATCACCAGAAGCACCACTAGCTGGTTTCCCAAATCACTCGCGTGGCATTTGAAGCACAGCACCCGAATCGATTAATCCGGCTTAGCTGCATTCTATTCGCCACCCAGACCGCGTTATCAGGGCGACAATCGATGGGAGATGCACATACAGATACGCGACTAATATGATCTGTTGTGCGTTTGTCACCAACATCGATGTCAAGTGCCCCGAACCAGTTGTCTGTGCATATATACTATGTACGGCGTCAGTTGCATGGCTCTCTCGTCCGGGGGCTTGTAGGTTACTGGTATTTAAAATGCCCAAGTCTGGACAAAAGTATTTCCTATGTCTTTGTCTCTGGTCAGAAGTAGTAATTGCGGATTGGAAACATTCACCGGTCCCAAGAAAGTCGTCGACGAACGCAACAGGCTGGTTTTGCAGACCGTGGTGGTATCGCAGCGCGTACGTCTCGGACTTTTTGAAATACGGCAACCAGGTTCCCGCGGTCCGAGTCTGGATTTCCCCAACGGACCCCAGATTTTGAAGTCGTTCTGGTTGCCTCGATTCCACACCCATGCCGTTGAACAGACTGCCTCCGCCGACGCCCTTGCTAATGCTGAGCGTGCGTGGTTTGCTATTAAGTTGGTTCTGTGGTGTTGTGTTGACGTCCCGGTCGTAATTTACGGGGCCGTTCGCCCATGTAGACCAGGATTTCGATCGAGTCTTCGTGGTTGTCACTGTTCGTTGCGAGCTTGGCAGCGCATTTGGATAGAGACATGCAAAGCCAGCTTCGATGCACGCCATGGGCATGGTTGGATTCTCACTCGGCCTTGTGGCTACTTCTAAACCGGCAACTCTACAGCTAGTTAACTACAGATAGTCAAACGTGTCTGCTGTGGTGTTGTCTGGTACTAGTATATCGCGTGAAGAAGACGGGAAGTAGGTGATGGAAACGCACTATGAGATGAGACAGGGAAAGTCCCAGCTTCATTTTGGAGGTGCGCGCAGCTTTTCGCCCAAAAGTTCCAGAAACAGGAGTCCGCCTAACTGCGGGAAGGAGACAAGGAAATGAGACAGAAACGAGAAGTAGGATGGATGTGTAAACCAGGCTTGTAATTCGGATGGAGGGTGATGTCGATGCTGAACCCTGGAGCGGTCATGTATCGATTGAATTGGGAAGGAGACGAAAGATTTATTGGCAAACAAAGATGCAGAGAGGCGCATGACAGAAAAAAAGAGCAGACAGTGTGTACAATGCATCTTGTCGCGTTGTTGGAGTCGCCGCGGCGGCGGCAGTCATCTTGATGGCGAGCCTGAAAACGCAACAACTCCTGATTCCAAAGGTATTCACGACCATCTTAATCCGTGTATGGTTGTACTTTTAAAATGAATAAACGACATTCTGACTCCTGTCCATCCGAAAAAGAAAGTCGTTGCTCAAAGCCGACGGCTGTACCACCTCGCTAGCAGGACCTCTGACCTCTACCCTTTTTGGCTGCCTTCTGGAGTTGGAACGCGACACTTTGGTGATCAAGCATGCTGGGATGCTGCGACAAATCAAGACTCCTCTGCCCAAGCACCATAGTTGGTATACTTGAAGTCTGTGCTAAAGATTCATGGGGTTGAGAGATGTGCATCTGGCTCATCGCCTGGAGCAGGTCGACTTGTTGAGTAGCAGCAGGAGTGTAATTGACCGGGAAGCCTCTTGGAGAACTCAATTCATAAGTGGATACTGTGTCGGTAGGGCTAATTCCTGGTTCGTTGCTAACTCGAGGAACACCGCATTCCTGCTGATGTGGCTGTGCGAATCTTAATTGTGGAATTTGTGTTGGGCGTAGGACTGGTGTCTGAGGAACATAGTTCGGAACAGATTGGTACAGGTCTTGGGGAAATCGAGAATACGGCACCTTGAGAATCGGACCCTCGAGATTCTGCACAAGATCTGGACCCCTAGACGCTGACATGTATGGAATCGCTGGCCAGCTCGGTGCTGTGCAAGAAGCATTACCAAAATCTCCAGCACTTGACATTCCAAGGTTGTGAATGCGAGAAGCACTGTGGTGGCGCCATTGCCGCTGCTCCATTCTTCTCATTTCTCCAAAGATGGTAGCCAGTTGTGTCTCGAAGATCTGCCGATTCTTCACGCATCTGTTCAATCGCGATCGTTTCTTTCTGATTTTCCTTTTAATAGAATTGATCACCTTCTCGGAGTCCCCATTTTTTTCCACTTCTCCAAGGTCTGTTTGGGTCTTTATAATGTCCATGGTCAATTTTCTGTAAAGGCCCTCCGCGGCAGCTATACGTTCCTGGATATACTCTGCTTCCTGGCGGACTTGGGAATGCAGAGCTGTGACTAGAGTTGGTCTTGGAGAGCCGAAAGGTCCCAGATGCTGGAATGAGGCCATGTCGTGGTCGTCCTAGGCTCGGGGACCCTCTTCGAGTATCGTAGGAAGTTAGAATGGATTCAACCATTGCCTTCCGCGCACGGCTTTTGTGAGAACATGTGTCTTTGACCGGTTGGTCTCACAAAGAGGCAAGGCCGACCAATGGCAGCAGTCGCGACCAAAGATAGGTCAAGAATGTGGATTTGCATGAACAATGAAGGTTTGACCAGGTGGGCTTTGTTGTAGCAACACCAGTGCCTCTCGGTGCTTCTGCGGAAGTTCCATTCGCTGTGCCAAACTCGTTCATTGCTCGTCAATCGATTGTGGGAATCACCGTTCAGATAACTTACCATGTCTCAGGCTCATCGCAGTCTCCAATGATCAACTGATGAAGGACAACAGAAGCTTCCGAACGTCTTTCAAATATTCCATCCACCATGCCTCGCTGGCTCAGCAAATCTCCAAAGCCCAGCATCTCTCGCTGCCTTCTGCACCACACCGATCTCTTCGTGGTTTACCGCGCGGTTGATTTCCGGATATCTCTTGCTCGACTTGTCTGACTTGGAGCCCCTTTTCTCCTTACCAACATGGGCAGTCGGAAAATACTGTTCCATGATATTCACGAAGACATCCTTTCCGAGCGCCTCAGCCAACCAGTTCATGATCTGCACTCCTTCTTGCTCCTTTCCCGGCATGACCAGATGGCGGACCAAAACTCCTTTCTTCGCGATCCCGTCGCCAGTGAAACACAAATCGCCGACTTGCCTATACATTTCCTGGATGCTTTCTCTGGCCGTATCCGCGTAGGCGTCGGCTTTTAGAAGCCTCTTGCTAGTTTCGTTGTTCCAGACCTTGAAATCCGGTAGATAGATATCCACAAGTCCATCCATCAACTTGAGACTTTCCAGACTGTCGAACGCGCTGGTGTTGTACACGATCGGCAAATTAAGGCCCATGTCCCTAGCCGTCAGGATAGCTAGCGCGACTTGGGGCACGACATGCTCGGGCGTCACGACGTTAATATTATGCACCTTGCCCACCTCTTGCAACTTGATCATCCACTCGGCCAACTCCTCCGGGGTCAGGTCAAAGCCAATCTTCTGGTGCGCTATATCGTGGTTTTGACAGAACACACACCTCAGATTACAGCCACTCAGGAATATAGATCCAGAACCGTTATGCCCTTGAAGACACGGCTCTTCCCCAAAGTGAGGTGCGATGTTTGATACCTTGACCGTCTCTGCACCGATCAAGCAGTGTCCGGTGGTCTCGTACCGATTGACATTACAGAGACGCGGGCAGAGGTTGCATTGACGGAGGTGAGCATAGGCGGCGGAACGCTTTTTTGCTGCCTCGGCGGAGGAGAGCAGGTTATAGCGAGGAATGTAGTCGTCAAGGAGGAAAGGAGGAGCGAGATGGAGACTTCGTTTTGAAACATTGTGAGAAGCAACGGCTTTGGAGGTGGGTCGCGAAACTGCACCCGGCCTCACTGTGGCAGACCTAGTGAGGAGTGATTTGAACATGGTGTTGCTGCAGCTTCGAAAAAGGGTCTCCCATTCTCAACCCTCTGCTAGCAATCAGTAGTGGATGGCCGTGCCATGCCCATTGGAAAAGACGGGATAAAAATCCGTTGATGGAGGGACCAGCTCGACCAACCGAGCAAGCTCCACAAAGACGTCATGCTCGTATTTCTCGGAAACAGCTTCGGTGCCCTGCGCCCTCGTTAGTAACTCGACAACAAAGGCACACATAATCTCTGTGCAGCTCAAGGCGCACCTGTGCACCTTCCCAGGCACAGAGCTCTTGGGTTGTATATATTTCTCTCCATAATCCCTCCCTCCCTCTCCATCTCTCCCTCTCCCTCTCCCTCAAGATGCGTCCCGTCATCGCCATTCCGTTAACGCTCCTCCTCGTCATCCGCGCCTACACTCGGCGCTCCCTCACACCGCTGGGAATTCTGTGCGCAACACTCACCGCAACAACTCACGCGCTTCATCCGTCTGCCCTCCCATTCACGTTACTTTGCGTATTTTTCCTGCTCGGCACGACAGCCACAAAAGTGAAACATGATGTGAAAGCCACATTGACGATGTCGAGCAGTGGATCTTCAGGCGGAGAGGGGCCTCGGACGAGTATCCAGGTGCTCGCGAATAGTGGGTGTGCGAGTTTGCTGTGCCTGCTGCATGTCTGGCTATACGGCACAGGTGTGAGCCAGGAGGGGGAATGTTTTGGTGGAAGACGCGCGAACAACGACATGGTTCCTGACTTGTTGCTGATGGGAATAATGGCCAACTATGCAGCGGTGGCAGCGGACACCCTGTCCAGCGAATTGGGCATTCTCTCCAAAAGCCAACCAGTCTTCATCACCAACCCGCTTCGAGTCGTGCCGCGAGGTACCAACGGCGGCGTGACAGTCGGTGGACTGTTGGCTGGTGTGGCAGGCAGCGCCGCCATTGCCGCCACAAGCCTGGTATTCCTGCGCTTCTGCGCTGCATCACCCACCAATGCTCTGGGTATGTTTTTGCTGCTCACAGGCCTTGGTACGATCGGCACGCTTCTGGACTCTCTCCTAGGGGCGACGCTGCAAGCGTCGGTCATTGATCGTCGGTCGGGAAAGATCGTCGAAGGACCCGGTGGTGTCAAGGTCCTCACAAGGCCCAAGTCCACAGCCCCAGCACAATTGCAAGGGCATGGCCGCAGGTTCAGCGGTGAAGAGAGCAGCAGGGTGATCAACTCCGGAAACGACATTCTGGACAACAACCAAATCAACCTCCTCATGGCTTCTATCATGAGTATGTCCGGCATGGTGGCCGGAAGTCTTCTATGGAGGTAAACATTATATAAGCTGTGAAAATGGAAATGACATTGCGATTTTCCAAGATGATTATATGTATACGGTTTTTTTGGACCCAGCCGGCGGTCCATACCCATGGATGCCATTATCGTTGTTTCCTTTCCCAAAAAGTATCCTCCTTGTGCCCAATTCTTCCAGGGAGGGCTCCTCACATGGAGCAACTCAACTCAATCATATCGTCAAGTTATTGCGGGTATCATGATCGTACCAAAGGCCAAGGCTAAAGTAATCCAGCAAATCCAACCATCATTAGAGACCAGACATTTTCCTCCCAATATGCCAGACATCTAAAACTCCATCGTATCACGTCATTTCGGGCCTTCAAAGAACAAGCCATCCCAAAGACAGAACAAATAGACAGCATCGAAGAACGATTGGTCCGCGGACCTGAGATGATGCCTCGTTGGCTACACTCACTGACTGTGTCGGAGACGCAGTTGCAGATGTTGATTTTGAACCGGTCTTCGCAGTCTGAGATATGTGCGATGAGGCTGTCGTGGGAACGATCGTGGTCGATTCAAGGCCAACTCCACCTGGGCCAAATGACACCGATACATGTCCCGAGCCAATGGTGGTCATCACTTGGGGAGCATTGGATCCAATGCGGTACGTTGTGCCGCTGATCACGGCCTCGGTGCCGTCAACTGAGAAAGTCAACCCTTCCACAGTGTACACGACAAAAGGAGAGGTGGGTGTCAACGTAGTGCCGGCCAGTCCTACGCCACTGGGACCGAATGATACTGATACATGTTGAGGTCCGATGGTTGTAGTAAAGGGGGAAGCATTCGACCCAATGCGGTAAGTGGTGCCACCAACAATGGCTTCAGTGGCATCGACCGAGAAGGTCAGGCCTTGCACGGTGTAGACAACGAAGGGCGAGTTCGTCGCGCCACCAGGCGCCACAGTAGTGCTAGGCAACCCAACGCCAGCAGAGCCAATGGAGATCCTCGTTCCGTCAACTACGACTGTCGTGGCTGGCGCGCCTTCTCCGATCCTATACGTCGTTCCAGAGATGATCGCGACCGTGGGCCCGACGGTGAGAGTGAGATCGCCAACTGCGGTGGTAATCGTGGCCGTAGGAACAGGTGTCACGATCTGGTCATGTTGAAGCTGGATTGTGATAGTCGCTGAAGGAGCTATGATTTTGGAGGGCTCCACTGTGAAGACAGCGCCGGAGGCTTGCACGGTGGTCGGAACCAGATTAGGGATTGCAACGGTCTGACCACCAATCACCACACTGGAGGGCTGTACAACAATAGAGACACCGTCAACTGTGGTGGTCAAGGGGACAGCTCCGGAAGCATGACCAGTGGGCGATGCGGTCGCAAAAGGTGAGTTGATGATGGAAGCGATGATGTTGCCTATTTTTGTAGTTGTAGGAGCCTCGACGATCAAACTACCTCCGGTTGGGCCTTGGCTACTGATCGATGGGAAACTGCCCGCTCCATTGCTGGTTGCCGGAGGTGCTGGTGCGTTGTTACTCCCACCAGGAGCAGGGGTGTTTCCGCCGCTATTACCGTTACCGTTATTGCTCCCGCCTCCTCCGCTGCTAGGAGGCGGGGTGGGACTCTGGGACGGGAAATTGAAGTTGATGTCGATAGAAGTGGTAGGTGGGACTACCACGGGCACCGGTGTCTTCTTTGTGACGACGACAGTACTGGTATAGTCAACACTGGAGTAGACGGCGGCTGTAGAGGCAGCAGAAGCAGGGCTCGCCGAGGGAGTGGGAGCGGTAGCAATGGCAGGTGTTCCCGCAGGCACCACTGACCGAGAGGATTCAGGTGCGGGAGCAATGAGTGGATTATTGGTAGCGAATTGAGGAATGTTTGAAGCAGCCTCCGATTCTGTTGATAACGGGGCATATGAGTATGACGCAGCCAGGGGCATGATCGTTGCTTCACAAGCTGGCAATGGTGTAATCAAGGTCGGCGTCTCAGTCATGGACTCATTGCTGGCTGTTACAGTCACGTCGAATCCCTCAGTCACAGTCACATAGACTGTGGGTGGAACAGTCCCGAAGTATGTGACTGAGCCTGTACAATTTGGAGACACGGTCGAGGAATTCGTAGTCCTGCCAAGATCTAGACTGGTGGTCGTGTTCGTAAAAGGGCGTGTGACTGAAGGTAACGGTGGAGGGGTTTTGAGAACGGGAGGTGTAGATCCACTGATATGAGTGCCAATATCAGAAGAAGAAATAGATTCATTTGAGAGAGAATTGGATGTGTTCGTTGGTGCAGTGACTGTCGTGGTGCTTGGGTCCGACCCCCCTGGCGCGAAAATCGGTGGAGGAGCGAACGAAGCGATTGCCGTTGAGCTGGGACTGGTGTTGGAGGGAGCTGGAATCGGTGGAGGATAGATTGTGGCGACTGCTATGGTGGTGCTGGTGTCGAATGGAGCTGGAATCGACGGAGGGTTGAACGGAGCGATTGTGGGGAGGCTGGAACTCGTGTCGACGGGAGTTTTTAAAGTTGATGTAGAACTAGACGAAGCGATTGTCGATGCAGTGGACGAGGTTGTCTCACTGGGAACTGAAGTGGATGCCTCCAAGGCGAGGCCTGGCTGGGGCGATGTGGTGTTTGAATAAATGATATTCCTGCGCATGAACCTGAGGGGTGTTTTCTTGCCCAAGCTCAAGTCCAAATTCAGATCCAGGTTCAGCGCTGAAGACAGCGCGATAGGTAGAAGAACGAGCGACCATAGGTTATACATCTCGTCGGAGAATATTCTGCGCTGCTCTTGCGTCGAACCCCCCAAATTCAAATCCAAATTCAAGCGAGCGTCAAGTCCAATGCGGGAGGAGAACGAACGACTGTGCGATAAAACATTCGAAGAATAGGCCTCAATCCGTCATAGTAGCGAAGGGCGAGCGATTGAGGCTGGCGAGCAGCTCCCGGCAATCCACGATTCCCAGGTCAATCGTAGATGTGGAGTGATAGCGAATGTCGGAGGTTCGAGAGGCATGAAGAGATATAGATGGTTCGAGGACTCAGACGCGACAGGACGCAGGTACAAGGGCTGCTTTTCGGGACTCCCTTCCCCCGGACAGCGCAACGAACAGTGACTTGTTGTGGTTCCAAACGAGGGACAGGGCCAGCCGAAGTGAAGTTGCGGGAGAATTGGATTGATACGCAATGAGGTCTGCGGTATTGTGGAAGGGAGTGGTTCGGAAGAGAGGCGGAGAGGGACAGATTCAACCGTGGTGGCAGGGCGACAGGGGGGTCCCATCGATACCGACAGGGCCTTTCATCCAGTCGCTCACAGCCTCGAGCAGTCCGAGAAGCCCTGGTTGCCCGGACCGGGTTTTTGGCTTCTTGCATCTGGCATGGAGATGGCATCTTTTGCAACCTTTGGCTGGCTGGGACTGGAGACTCTCAAGGGCCCTTGTCGCCAAGCCGTTGTGGTGGCCCGCCCAGCCGTCCAGGATCACCAAGGTTGCCTCAATGCGGACACTGCTGCAAGGGCGCCATAAGATTGGCTGGAGCTTCGGATTGACCTGCAGCCGCCATAGCAGGGGTTTCGGGGCTTGCGGTGCCCATTGGGTGGCTGTTGATGGAGGAGCCAAAGCACCAAAGGGGGCACCGAGGGGTTTCCGCTGCTAACTGTGAAGCCTAACGGGGAGAACTTCTAACAAGTACTTAGCCTTTACTTGTAGCAGCCTCCAGGTCCTGCTAGCCTGGACAAACTCCAAACTGGTGCCGGCCCCGCCCGAGGACACGCCGTCGCAGCCATCACTGAGGAACAGAATGTCTCTACAGGCTGCTCACTGGTTGTCATGTTTGTCTCCAAATCATCTTCATCTCCCCGCTTATTTAACAACTGTTCCCTCGAGCTCTAGTGCTTCTTGGATGGTTCTTCTCGCGTCTGCCCAATCTACCGTGCATAATGATGGGCAAACTCAAAGCCATCCAGTGCCTGGGCAGCATCTCCTACGCACAACCTTAACCTGAGACACGCCGCTGTCCCATCGAATGCTCATATACGAGGAGGGTTGTTTCTTGCTGTCCTTCTGTCTCGCCATCATAATCCCAAAGAGGTGAACACATGTTACACAGTTTCCAATAGGAAACCCCCCCCCCCCCCCCGGGAGCCAAGGTTCTGGGCCTTCTGAGCATGGGCTACCAGAAGGAAAGTGCCACATGTTCCGAGAACTTGAACTTGATGCCGGGCTCCACCCTGTCTGCCTTGTGGTATCAGAATCAATCAGCTTCCTCGTGTTCGGGAATGCAGGTCCAGACCAGACTGTCGCACCAGGCCCTTCGGGTGGGACAGATGACAGGACGATGATGAGAAGTCTCTTTCACTTCAATGCCAATATCAAGTCGCCGATGCAGTCCGCCGTTCAGACATTCCCGAGAGACAGCCCTGTGCGACTCTTTGCGTGCATCGGTCGACATCTGCTTGGGGCTGACCGGGGCAAAGCACCGTACTGGGTACCTAGACGGAAAGTCGCACACATTTTTGTCCTCGCATCTTGCAGTGCCAAGCAGTTTCAATCAAATGGGGCACTTGGGGGCTATGACTTTCAGTGCGGCGAAACGGTGCCTTGGCTTTTTGGCAAAAATGTATGCTCAATCTGACGGAGGGGGTATTATTGCTGGAAAGCCCGGCCTGCAGAATTCAATCCAAAAAAGAAGTCCTAAGCAGACTCGGTTTTAGGGGAGCTCCACGGTATCATGTGTTTGCCTGAGTTGCATTCGCATCGTGGGAGGAAAGCGGAAGAGATGGTGGAAACCTGTGCAATCTGGAAAATCAGAACGATTCATTGGCGCAGGAGCAAGAATTCCTTGTCAATCCAATCCCTCACCTCACACTCCGTACAAGTAGAAGCAACATCTTGAGCATCCCAAGTTGCGTCCCTTTTTCTCCGTCTGGGAAAGTGGATAGAATGTATTAATATTACCTACCCACGAGTCGAATGCTGGCAGGGGCAAGAGGAGAGCAGCAATGGCAGCAATGTTCGCGCCATGATTCGCGGCCGCCCACCCACAAGTTGGAGGTGGTAAGGCTCGAAAGGTTGTTCCTACGAGTTGTTTGTACTTGTCGTGGTTGTAGTACTTGCCTAGTACCGAGTCAGGTTGGTCTGGGTGGCCTCCAAAAAATTCGGCTCACCAGGCTCCCAGGCTCCCTACCGAGTGTGGACGCCGCAGGTGCAGACCGAGGACAATCGTGATTGCTTCTCTCTTTTTGCGGCCATGTGGATGAGACATTTGTCCCCTCCATCGTTCACACCATCCTTCTGTGTTCCGTTGACGTCCTCTGGTTCTCAATTGCAGTTATCATCTACTCTCGTTCAGCAATTCTCCTTGTCGCGAACTTGTACTCCGTCCTCGTTGCTACAGCCCCTCGTTCAAATCTTCCCAACGCGATTGACGTGCAAACGTCCCCCCAAAACCAGTTTGCAAGCTATGAGGGTCTTTCGAACTCGTTGAATTCGCGGCACAATGCGCTCTTCATATCACGTTCGCTTCGCTCCTGTTTCGTGGTCTTGCGGTGACCTCTTGATTGCGTTGGGTCTGATACTGTCATTGGGCCCGGTCGAAGCCTCAAATCCTACCCCCATTGTTGCGACAACAAGTACAGATTTCTTTGGCTACGACGGCCTGTGGTCGGCCATCAGTATACGGGTCGGGTCGCCCGAGCAATATCTTTCGGTTTTCCCGAGTACCCTGAGTCAGGAGACGTGGGTGGTAGGTCCCGCTGGCTGCGATGGGACGACTGTCTGTCAGAGTAAAAGAGGAGGGTTGTTTTCGGCAAACGAGTCGTCCTCTTTCAAGCCTCGAGGCTTTTATGAGCTCAACTTTGATCCCCAGCTGGGTGGTAGTGGATTTGGCTACTATGGCTTGGACACTCTCTCCCTAGACGATGCGACCTCTGTGCCCGACCAAATTATCGCCGTGGTAAATTCGACCGACTACTGGGTCGGCAGCTTGGGACTTGGAGTTCAACAAACTCGCTTTAGTGGCTCCGAGGCCATCTCGCCGCTCTTGTCGAGCTTGATCCAGAAGCGCAACGATATCCCCAGCCGTAGTTACGGCTATACTGCAGGAGCAATCTACCGTATGTGCTCTTTCACACTCCCCGATACTTGCGGTTACGCTGATGCCATGTCCAGGTCTAAAAAGTGTTCCAGCGTCATTGGTCTTGGGAGGGGTTGATGCGAATCGATTCGTACCGAATGACATGAGCTTCACCTTGAGCCAGGACTATGCTCCCATTGTTGCTGTCAACTCGATATCGGTCTCGTCCGGGGCTGAATCTCTACCGTCTAATTGGGGCTCGAACCCTCTGACACTCCTGGATCTGTCTCAGGCCGACTTATTCACCATTGACTCGTCAACTCCATTTCTATGGCTTCCGGAGCCAGCTTGCGACGCTTTCGCAAATGCTCTCAACCTGACTTACGACGACACCTTGCAACTCTACCTCTTCCCTTCCAACGGTTCATCGTCGCCCGATGCTCTCAGTGCATGGAATTTGACGTTCACCTTCACGCTGAGCAATTTGCCTGGGTCATCCGATGGGATTGAACTTACGTTACCCTACGACGCATTCGACCTTCAACTGACATATCCATTCCCAAATCTGGCGGCAAACTTTACCTCCCCTCCTACAAATTATTTCCCTCTGCGAAAGGCAGCTAATTCCACACAATATACCATTGGTCGAGCGTTCTTGCAAGAGACCTATCTCACAGTCGACTACGAACGTAACAACTTCTCAATATCGCAGGCAGTGTTCACCTTGGACGCTGTCAGCAATGTCAACCTTCTAGCAATCTCTCGACCCGACGGCAGCATATGGCCGGGTCCTCCGGAGACTGGATTGTCGACAGGTGCCAAAATAGGGATTGGGTTAGGAGCTGGAATAGGGGCACTGCTTGCATTGGGACTGACTTTGTGGTTCTGCTTCCGGAAGAGGGGTGCGTCAGGCAGTCCTGGACCGGAAAAGGAGAAGAGACGGTCACTGCTTAGTCGGTTGCAGCGAAATCCTGATTCGAAGACCTCGGTTTCTGAATTGCTGGGTGATAAACGTCACCCAACTGAGGTGCCTGCAGATCCTTCAGTTAGCAGGTTCGAACTGGCGAGCAATACACCAATCGAAATGCCTGCAGGCCCTGTCTCTCCGAGTTTCTTCGAAAGCAACGAAGGCCCTCGTCGGGGATCGGCGCTCATGAGGAACGATCCAAGAAAACCGGCAGAGCTCGAGCAACAGCATTCGACAAAGGCAGCAGAAGCGGCAGCTAGTGAAAGATCTGGCTCGCCAGTCCCCCCTTACTCACCAGCGGAGATCAATAATCGGTTCAGCAGCAGTATCAGCCCCTATAGCGTCAGGCACAGTCATGCGTTTGGAACTGTGTCATCCGACGACCAGGGCGTCAGCCCAGTCGGGGCCAGCCGTGACGGCCATTCTCGACAATCTAGCAACGCAAATAGCAGGAGCATGTCGAGTCCGATATCGCCAGAGATGGCATCAAGATCACAAGCGCAACAGTTACCTGGCGGGAGCACCAGCCCTGCAATGACCACCAGCCGTGGTAGTCTTCTGGTACCGCAGCTGAACGGACGTCCTCCATCGCGTTCGCCAAGCTCTGGAAGCAGGTTTGTCGAGGAAGGACTGGGCACTGTGAGCGAAGAACGCCCTCCTGGTCTACCTGTGCGCCCGAATCCACAAGGAACCCGATTTAGCTGGGAACAATGAGCCTTGCAGAGGTAGAATGCAGATTGATGAACGTGTAATGACCCGAGATGCTTGTCACGATATTAGTTCTGTTTCTACTGAGCGTGGATATATATTGATACATATATATCCAGATGGAAAAAGAAAAAGCGAAGGATTGTACAGTACTGGGCAGGATACCAGCAGTCAGATATAATATGTAAATACTCCGTACATTGTGGAAGATCTCAATAGAATTCATGTTGAATATTGTCCATGTGGCCCCTTCGACTGACCCATTTCAGGCTGCGCTCATTCCTACTCCAACTTTCGCGACGTCACTTTCGCGGGAACACCATCCTCTCATTCCACGACTAACATTACGGGCAGGTCTAGCAAAATGAGCAACCTGCCTTGACAGCCCAGCCTGCCCTTCGCTAACATGGATTTGCGTGTATCTCTGGGCCAATATTGAGGTGAGGAATCATGGCGCTCACCAGCTGGAAAGATTTCCCGTTCTTCGAGGTTTCCCAGGTTCCTGTGCCCGCAGACGAAGATGGTTCCTATGTCTTCGATGTACGTTCTTACCCTGTGTCTAGTACAAGATTGTCTTCTAACCGATTACAACAACAGAACGAAGTCGTCTCACTGACCACGGGCGCGGATTCTCTGTTCCTCGGTTCTTCGGACGGTTCAGTGCGCATTCTTTCCCGCGCCTTGAAGGTTGTGCGCACCTTTCAAGCTTCAGACGTCCCGGATGGCTCAATCACCCACCTCCGGCAAGTGCCCAATACTCCGTTCCTTGTCACCATCTCAGAGAACCTGTCATCGGACCCTTCGTTGAAAGTTTGGGCATTGGATAAGATCGAGAAGAAGACCGGAGCACCGAGGTGTCTGTGTACAATTGGAGTGCAAAATGGCAGGAGACAGTTTCCAGTATCGGCATTCGTGGTTCTCGATGACTTGACACAGGTGGCAGTAGGGTTTGCCAATGGGTCCGTCACCGTTATTCGCGGCGACTTCATTCACGACCGCGGGACTAAACAAAGGACCGTCTTTGAATCTGAAGATCCGATCACTGGCTTGGAAGTCCGTCAAGGCACGACAAAAGTCCTATACATTGCGAACACGGCCAAAATATGCAGCCTCATCATATCTGGGAAAGGCCAGGGTCAACCAGTCCGCACAGTTGACAATCGAGGTTGCAACGTCGGATGCATGACTCAAGACCGCGAGGCTGGAGACATAGTGATTGCTCGAGAAGATGCCATCTACTACTATGGCGTTAACGGCCGTGGTCCTAGCTATGCATTTGAGGGCCCGAAGAAAATTGTCAAGATTTACAAGGAGTATGTTGGCGTTGCGTGCCCACCACGGGTGGCGCAGGTGTCAAAATCCAAAACATTCCGAAGGTTGGGCGGCGAGGAGATTGACGAGCTGTTCAGTAGCTCATCCTTCACATTGCTTGATACTGATCTCAAATACGTTGCTCACACGGAGTCATTGCCTGCTCCGGTCAAAGAGGTCTTCGTGGAATGGAACGAACTCTTTCTGCTGACCGTGGATGGAAAGGTGCGTTGCCGAGCTTGATACGTAAGTGCTTGAGCTGATTCAAAGCAGCTTTTTCGATACCAGGAAAAGACCCTACAGCAGAAGCTTGAGATCTTGTATCAGCGGAACCTTTATATCTATGCCATTAACCTGGCACAAAAACTGGGCGCCGACAAAATGCAACAGAACATCATCTTCAGGAAATACGGGGACTACCTGTACCAAAAGGGTGATTACGACACGGCCATGCAGCAGTATCTGAGGGCCATCGACAATACTGAGCCTTCGCAGGTGATTCGACGATTTCTGGACACGCAGAGAATCCACAATTTGATCGACTATCTCGAGGAACTACATGATCATGACCGGGCCACTGCAGACCACACGACGCTGCTGTTGAACTGCTACGCTAAACTCAAGGACACGGACAAACTGGACGCTTTCATCCGCACACCGGGATCCGCGAAGTTTGACGTCGAAACGGCCATTGCTATGTGTCGACAAGGTGGATATTTTGACCAGGCGGCTTACCTTGCGACTAAGCATGGCGAAAATGAATTGGTGATCGACATATTGGTGGAAGACTCAAAGAAGTATGCTGAAGCTTTGCAATACATTTGGCGTCTGGAACCCGATGCAGCATATCCAGTTTTAATGAAATATGCCCGCAGCCTCCTCGAACATTGCCCCGAAGAAACAACCAAGCTGTTTGTTGAATACTATACTGGGAAATACACACCCAAGAAGGATGTGCCAGCAGTCTCGGAAGTGCAGGCTCAGACAGGTGGTGGTGCATTTCAAAGTCTTTCGGCTCTTTGGAGCTTACCATTCATGAATCGATCCACAACCAGTGAAGCAGCACCTGCCGAAAATGAAAAGCCCGAACACGATGAACGTGCCTCTGCTGGCGAGGTTGATGCAGCTCCAACATACATTAAACCACGTCCTCGCAGCGCGTTCTCGTCATTCCTCGCTCATCCATCACAATTCATTACCTTCCTGGAGGCGCTGATTCTGCAGGAAAATCTCTCCAAAGAAGACAGATCGGACTTGTCGACCACACTGTTTGAGATGTATCTCGAAGCAGCCAACAATGCGACGGGTCCGGCAGAGCGGGGGAAATGGCAAGTCCAGGCGACCAGTTTGATTGCAGACAACGCCACTGCATCACTGGATTCCTCGACGATAGATACCTCGAATGTCTTGCTCCTGTCGTCACTCTCAAAGTTCCCGGCTGGCACGACATTAGTGAGGGAACGCGAAAATCTGTATGCCGACATATTCCGCTCGTTCACGTCCGCCAAAGACACGTCAGGCGCCATATCAGCGCTCAGAAAATATGGATCAAAGGATGCCTCGCTCTATCCCCTTGCACTTGGCTATTTTTCGTCGTCTGAAGAGGTCCTCAAGGCACCTGGGGTCAAGGAAGAACTCCAGACCATTCTTCGCAAGATTGACCGGGAAAATCTCATGGCCCCGCTCCAAGTGGTCAAGGTATTGTCGCAGGGTGGCTCGGTCACAATGGGAATGGTCAAGGGATACCTTTCCGACAACATCTCTCGGGAGCGCAAAGAGATCCAGGCCAACCGGCGATTGATCGACTCTTACCGGACCGAAACGGCGTCGAAAAAGGCAGAACTGGCGGACCTGGGCACGAAGCCGGTCGTGTTTCAAGCGCGACGGTGTTCGTCTTGCAATCGAAATCTCACCTTACCCACGGTGCACTTTGTGTGTAAGCACTCGTTTCACCAAGAGTGCTTGAATAAACCAGGAATTGGCATGGATGAAAATGACAGCAACGTAGAGTGTCCGCTTTGCAAGCCCGGAAATGACACGATTCGGGCCATCCGGCGACAACAAATCGAAAGCACTGAGCAACACGAGTTATTCAAGGCGGCGTTGGCAAGAAGCAACAGTCGATTCGGGACCGTCAGTGAGTTCTTCGGGCGTGGAGTCATGGGGACGGCACCAGCTGCGGACTGATAGAGTGATCAACAACCCGAAGCCCTACGGGTATGGACACAGCCTGTTTTTGTTTTGTTTTTTTAGTTGTTGCCGACAGAAGGGCGACGAGGATCTATAACAAATACTAGGGTACTGAGGATGCTGAATTCTCGCCAAGGAGAGCAAGATCCGGAATTATCAACCAAGAGCAAGCAAGCGAGAGTGTTTAGTCACGGTTGCACTTTTGTGCGATCGGAAAGCTCAAATCCGAACCCTTGTCTGACACGGCTTTCAGCCGCATGGAGTATTTGCAGCGCGGGATGTGTCCATAGCCCACTACCATGTATGTGAGATGAGGATGAGTGGGGGAAGGGCCCTCCATGTTGGGTATCGCTCGGCCATTGCTAACGAAGCACCTATTAGCAGCGACTGAGGGTTTGGCGTTTCTATTTGTAGCCTTCCTTAGGGCTGCGAGTTGAGATGCGAGACTATGAGGGTGGACAAGGGCAGGGGCGAGTTCGTGTGGTGGGGAAGCCAGTTGGCGGGGAGCGCAAGGTAGATGAGGGGTTGAAGGATGAGAAGTCCCGGAGTACCTCGTTCGGAGTCCTGGGTGTTGAAGAGCTGAACAGGCGATGTCGACAAGACGGGCGGCGCCATGTCCCAAAGGAGTCCAGAGGAGTCTTCAGCTGACAAGGACAAGCACGAACACACAAATCCTAGAAGAAGGGGGGGAGCGAACTCTGGCGCCTGGAGCCTGAAGCCTGAAGCCTGGAGCCCTGAGCCTGGAAGTACTGGGAGTTTGTACTTATACTGGGGACTTTAGGCAGGTAACGCAAATATTCGGTACGTTTTTGTGACTGCTGAGGCGGGTGCAGGGGGGGGGAAGGGGGTTGAATAGAAGAGGGGACGCCCATCGCGTGCCCTTGTTGGTGGCCCTTTTAACTGTTCACTCCGAGTACTGTACTGTAGGTAAGTAGACGGTACTAACCAGACTGGCGCCCTCTTCCTCCCACTCCCCGGTTGCTTCTTACCACCCACTACTTCTCACAGGGCGGACAAATACAACACCAAAAGATTGTCGCAGTCAAGTTTCACCATTTTTGCTTGTTATTGTTTCCTCTCTAGCTCTACTACGTCACGTCCAATCTATTTGTACGCCGAGCAGTCTACTTTTGTGCTGTCTATCCTTAGTACACCCTACCGTCTCATTCTCACCTCCTCTGCGCCGTGGCGAAGGAAAGAAAACACCCGGGAGAGAGCGAGAGCGTGGCGGGGAAGTCTCCTCTTCAGCCCTCGCAGCAGCCCAGGTCAAAGTGGGCGCAGTCGCAGTCCCAGTCGCAACTGCAGGCCGCAGGCGACTTGTTGTAACCCACAGGTCACCACCACCGGCACGCATAGCCTGAAAGCCTGAACGTGAACCGCCCACACAAATCCACGCAATAAGGTATCCACCACCGCTCATCCACTGCATTGCCATGTTGGTCCTCGCTAACACTACTACAACACACTTAGCCATCATCAATAAGTCCTGACCCTACGTACGACATTTTCCAGGGCCGTGAGAATCCCTCCGCTGCGAGACCGAAAACCCTCTACCTCCTTCTATCCTTCGACCTCATTCTTCCCTTTTGATTCTCTTCGGCCTCGTCAGACAGATGCCCCTCCGGCCTCGACACGGGCCCGTGACATTGCACTTCTGTTCACTCTGAAGGCCGCAGCTGGCCGTAATAATACCACCACCGTCCCCTCCGCCTCCCTCCCTCTCTGCTCCCTGCCTCGTACCTCGTGACTTCTTCCGCAATCATGGCGGACCCCGACCAGGCCATCGCCGAGGTCTACCGCAAGATCGAGCGAGAAAAGGCTCTTATCAATGCCGCCACTCACATGCGACAGTCCACCAACAATGCCGCGGTCCAGGCACGTGTCGACAGCAACATCCGGGACAGCAGGCGAAACATTTCATACTTGGAAGAAAAACTGGCAGAGTTACAGCTGAGACAGCGGGGCCAGAATGAGGGTGCCGCTCCCACTCCGCCTGCCCATGGGGGGTCCGGTTATCAGACTCCAGATCCCCGGATGCAGCAATCACGATTCCAGCACGGCGGCGGACCGACTCCTCCTCCCAAAGACGAGAGGGGCTATTTTCCCAACGAGAGAGGTGACTATGGTGATCCCGGGCCAGGGGGATATAGCCAGGGCGGCACCGGCATGATGCCTCCACGCGCTCCCTACGGAGACCCTCGTCCTTACAGCGCGCCGGTCCCCAAAGCTCGCCCGAATTTCTCGAAACTAGGTATAATCCCTTCCAGACGCTCGTGAACGAGCCCCAAGGTTTACTGACACAACCCCGCCTTCCAGACCTGATCAAATATGATACCCCATATCTCGGACCCAAAATCCAACTCATGCTCTCCCAACTCGAGTTCAAACTGTCCGTCGAAAAGCAGTACAAAGCAGGCATCGAAAAGATGGTGCGCTTGTACCAAGACGAGGGTGACAGAAAAAGCAGACTGGATGCCGAGGGCCGGCGCATCGAAAGCAATCAGAAAGTCCAGTTGTTGAAGCAGGCCCTGAAAAGATACATGGATCTGCACGTCGACATTGAAACGTCAGATGCTGCTGACGGTGAGTGGCACCCATATCGGCGCGTATACTTCAAGGTGAAGCTGACTTGCGTCGTCTAGATGACAGTCTCAACGCCCCTAATATGCGAAAACCCCTTACCGGTCACCTGGAAATGCGCATTCATGCCATTAAGGATGTCGATCACGCAGCCTCGTCACGCTTTTCACGAGGCCCCGAAACCTTCGTCATTATGAAGGTGGAGGACAACATCCGAGCCAAGACCCGGGCAACACGGACGGATAAATGGACAGAGGAGACTCATCACGTCGACATCGACAAAGCCAACGAGATCGAGCTGACGGTCTATGACAAAGCAGGCGATCGACCAACCCCAATCGGGTTTCTATGGATCCGCATTTCGGATATTGCGGAAGAAATGCGCCGGAAAAAGATTGAATCGGAATTTCAGCAGAATGGCTGGGTATCAGCAGATAAGATGGCGAATGGCAGCAGTCCGGGTAAACCAGGTCCTGATTTTCAACCCGCACCTTTCATGCCACCGGGAGATGCTGCGGGTGCCGGCTCCGCGGCCGGTTTCGCTCAAAATCCTCAGCAACATGTCCAACCTGTGATGATCGATTCATGGTTTTCTTTGGAACCGGCGGGCAGGATCCATCTCACAATGAGCTTCCAGAAGCAGACGGGCGGAAAACGGCCATTCGACATTGGCCTCAATCGTCAAGGCGCCGTGCGCCAGAAGAAGGAAGAGGTGCACGAGAAGCAAGGTCACAAGTTCGTCAAGCAACAGTTTTATAACGTCATGCGCTGTGCTCTCTGTGGAGATTTTCTCAAGTATTCGGCTGGCATGCAGTGCGCGGATTGCAAATACACCTGTCACACCAAGTGTTATCCAAAAGTGGTGACCAAATGCATCAGCAAGGCGAACTACGAAACGGACCCCGACGAAGAGAAAATTAACCACCGCATCCCACATCGTTTCGACAATTTCTCGAACATCGGGGCCAATTGGTGTTGTCACTGCGGTTATCTGCTGCCGTTGGGAAGACGCAATGCGAAAAAGTGCTCGGAGTGTAGTCTGACCTGTCATGCCCAATGTCAGCATTTGGTTCCGGACTTTTGCGGCATGTCCATGATCGTCGCCAATGAAATCTTGGAGACGATTCAAAGAACGAAGCACCACAATAAATCCTCCTCTGTGAGCTCTGGAATGAGCAATCGGACGCTGAGGCCCAATTCCGCAGCCAGACCTGGTCCCACGTCTCCTACGCAAAGCTTTGTCTCGGATAACACTACCCTAACACCACAGATATCGAACCAATCGTATGATCAACACCCAGAACAACCGAAGCCCTCTGCTGCCGCCATGAGTGCTGCGCAGAATATGATGTACAACCAACCTCAGGCGAGCCAGTCACAACCACCACCACAACAGCAACAGCAAAGACCATTGCAACAAAAAGCTGTGTCCACCGCAGCAGTGCAGGCAGCCGCAGCCGCCGCGACTCGACCGCCATCTCAACAATACAACCAAACGTTCAATGATTATAGCCCTCAAAAAATGCCGGCTGATCGTTACGCAAACGCTCGGCCTCCAGCCCCGGAACAGCCACATGCTTCGTATGACCCTCGCGCGTATCAAGGATATGACCGCCAACCAGTACAACAACAAATACCTCAACATCAACCACCACAACAAGCTATGATCCAATCGCAAAGACCTCAACCTCAAGCTGCTGCAGCAGCAAGCTATTCTCCAGCCCCTATCAAACCAGCGCCATCGTCACAACAACAGGTAGCCACGCCTCCATCTGGGCGCGGGTCAGGACCGAGAATTGGTCTCGATCACTTTAATTTCCTCGCTGTACTAGGAAAAGGCAATTTCGGCAAGGTCATGCTTGCAGAGGCTAAGAGCTCAAAGAAGCTGTACGCCATCAAGGTCTTGAAAAAGGAGTTTATTATCGAGAACGACGAAGTGGAGTCTACCAAATCCGAAAAGCGCGTTTTCTTGATCGCCAACAAAGAGAGACACCCTTTCTTGCTCAACTTGCACGCTTGCTTCCAAACAGAGACTCGAGTGTATTTCGTGATGGAGTACATTTCGGGCGGCGATCTGATGTTGCACATCCAGCGTGGACAGTTTGGCCTTAAGCGTGCTCAATTCTATGCTGCGGAAGTTTGTTTGGCTCTGAAGTATTTCCATGAAAATGGTGTGATTTACCGAGACTTGAAGTTGGACAACATCCTGCTCACCCTGGACGGGCACATCAAGATAGCTGATTATGGTCTTTGCAAGGAGGACATGTGGTTTGGATCGACGACTTCCACCTTCTGCGGCACGCCAGAATTCATGGCTCCCGAGATTCTTTTGGACAAGAAATACGGTCGTGCGGTCGATTGGTGGGCCTTTGGTGTCCTCATCTACCAGATGTTGCTCCAGCAATCTCCGTTCCGTGGCGAAGATGAGGACGAAATCTACGACGCTATTCTTGCGGACGAGCCGCTGTACCCAATCCACATGCCACGTGACAGTGTTTCGATTCTGCAGAAACTGTTGACCAGGGAACCAGAATTGCGACTGGGCAGTGGGCCGGGAGATGCGCAGGAAATCATGAGCCACGCGTTCTTCAAGGGCATCAACTGGGACGACATCTATCATAAGCGGATCCCCACGCCGTTCAAGCCGACCATCAAGAATGAAAAGGATACCAGCAATTTCGATCAGGAGTTTACTAGTGTGACGCCCGTGCTGACACCAGTGCAGAGTGGTAAGTTCTCAGGTCAGAATACTCTTGTGGATTTTTGGAACTGACACGTCGCTTCTTCCAGTGCTTTCGCCCGCCCATCAAGAGGAGTTCCGTGGTTTCTCGTATACGGCCGATTTCATTTAGGAGAAGAAAAGACAAGGAGGGTCAATGAGCCACAGCGACAGTGAGGTCGAGTCCAGCACAGAAATTCAATGTTTCGAGGAGACAGTTCATGCCAAACGCGCCGATCTCCAACCCACGGGGAACGAATCGGTTCTGCGGCTTCGATTGGTCACTTGTGACCACCCAGCATTTTGAGCCGACTCCAGGGAGTCGGGTGCGATGCCGACGGTTGCAGTCGACCCCAAAGAACGTGCAATCGCGATCTAGACGAGACGATGACAAACTAAACATTGGCAACCCAGGCCTGTAAGTGCAATTGGGGGCAGGGATATCAAGCAAGCAGTAGAGGTTCGCTCTGGGACCGAGAAGTACGGGAAAGGACTGCATCTATATCACAGCTAAGCTATCAACCCAATGAATGGCCTTCTGGAGGCTTCTCTTGAGGTGGTAAGGGACATGATGTGTGATGAAGCGATATGAAGTTGGATTGAGTTGGGCCAAACACCTGACCGAGTGTTTGGGACGAGGCCGCGAAGGAACGAGAAACGGAACATGACTGAATGGAATAAGAGACCAAATTGGAATCAAAGCTTGGATGAAAGGCAGTTGACACATTCCAGGCAGGCAATGACTCGACGGAATTTTAGAGAAGAGGACGTCAGACCATACACAGACACAATCGAATCGTATTATTCAGCGCAGGACTGGAAAGTATCTGCTCCGCCTCCGTGGGCTGTTTGCCAAAACTGTGAGGCTCGTTTCCCACGGCCACGACGATCCCTTCTGTGGGGCGTTTGATGTCGTTGCCGCTGTACTCATAGCTGACGGATGAAGAACTTTTAGAGGACAAGCACCCAAGACGTAGCACACACACACACACACAGAGAGAGAGAGAGAGAGAGAGAGGATCAAGCCTCGCCCACTTTCAAGGCAGCGTGCAGGACGCCCGTGGCATCCTTCTTCTCCAAGGACTTCTTGACGGGCCGGGGGTCGTCGAAGATCTCGTTGATTTCTTCCAGCGTCCGGCCCTATGGAGCAGTAGGATTGAATGTTAGCGTGCGTTGCGGAGTTTTAACTACATGGCCAAAAAAAGGCCGAAAAAAAGCCGACCGAAGGAATGAATCCCCATCGATCGACCTTTTCGCAATACAGCCTCCGCAAGAATACGGAGGAGCTAAGCCCCTTCGATTGCGCTATTGCGCGGCGAATGTTGTCGAAGTCGAGCTGAGACTGGGACCGGATCTAGAAGCAGAAGGCGAAGATGAAGAGTATCAAAGGGGTACGTTACCTTTGTCTCGGGAAAGAATAGATAAGTGATCAGCACCTCGAAGCAGTCCCAGAAAACGAAGACCAGGTAGTAGTAGTAGCCGATGTGGCTGATGGCGACGCCGGTTGTGTACTGACCGACGACACCCGCGACCGAGGCGACAATCTGCCCGAGCGCGTTGCCCTTTGCGCGGGTCTCGGTGGCCAGGCACTCGGAGATGTAGAACGGCTGGAGCGGGGTGAGGCAGAACGAAAAGACCACGCTGAACAGGTAGATGAAGAAGATGCCCGCGTGGCCCGCGGCGGCGCCGCCAGAAGTGACGGAGATCTTGGTGAGGCCCGTCACGACGGCTAGACACAGCGCGCAGCCCGTGAAGCCGCCCAGCAGCAGCGGTCTGCGGCCGACGCGGTCGCTCAGCAGCGAGCCCAGAATCGCCGCGATCCACGACACCACGGGGTTCAGCGCGTTGAGGAGCAGCTGGGTGTGCGGGTTGGTGATGCCTGTCTGCTCTACGATGACTGGAAAATAGTACGACACCAGCGCGTTGCCGGAGTACTGTCCAAACCACGCAAAGCCAACCACGCAGATCAGGCGTCTTCGAGCCGCAGGGGTCATGAAGAGGTCGCGGTAGTCCCACCAGCGCTTGTCGGAGCCGTCTGAGGAGATTTGGGCACGCATTTCGGCGAGCTGGAGACGGACAAACGGGCTCGACCCGGACCCTTCGCCGTGATATGTGGCCAGCACAGCCTCAGCTTCGGCGTATCGATCTTGAGCCATGAGCCATCGCGGCGACTCAGGGCAGAAGAACACTCCCAGCACGATGTATCCGGAGCTGACCATCTGGAGCCAGACTGGAAGGCGGAAAGAAATAGTTCCTGCCATGTAGGCGGTTCCGTAGGTGACCCAGGAGGCAAGGATACTCCCGACAAAGTAGTTTGTCTCGAGAAAGGCCGAAAGAGGACCACGCCAGTGAGGGTGTGCCATCTCACTGACATAGGTGATTCCCGCCACATTGAGAAAACCCTGCCCAAACCCGACAAAAAACCGACCGGCCAAAAACATCGCCCGAGAGGTCGCAGGGGCTTGGATACAGGTGCTGAAGATGACCAAAGCGGCGCCGGTAAACATGCCCCATCTTCGCCCAAAAGTGTCATTGATTGGCCCACTGATTGGCAGCGCTGCAATAGCTCCAATGTTGTAGATCGCAAAGACCAGGCCTGTGGAAGAACTTGCGGATTTTCTGGGAAGAGGTAGATCAGCACAAGCTCCAGGCTCGACGTCTCTTAAAGTCTGTCCGAGAGGTGGAATACAACACAGAATCAACCATGAAAAAGTAAAATCTCTCTGACTCACAATCCGTAATAGTTCAAATACTGGGGCATCGCATTGATGGCACCCATCAGGGAGCCGTCGTAGCCCTGAAGGATGATGCAGAAGTAGCCAATGGACAGAATGAGATAGAGCTTGAACATGGTAGGCGTGATCGCACTTGGCTGAACATCTCGGATCTCGTTGGCAAGGTCGAAGACTTCATGCTTCTGTACAATTTGTGAGTCGCCTTGGACGACTTCTACCATTTGCTCCTCGGGAGATTCCGTCTTTTTCGATGTCATCTTGGAACCAGGCAGGAGTTTGAGCTGAGTGCTTGGTTGGTGATGGTGTAGCTGTTGAGAGTGAGAACTCGGTGTGGCAGTCAAGAGCGAGTGTCGAGGGGTGAAGTGCCTCTCTTTGTACTTGTGCTTGCTATGTTCCAGGCCATGTGCATTCTCCAGCTTCTCTCCAGATTCAAAATCCCCCATGTGGGGATAGTCCGTTTGTAGCCTTGCATTGTCTTTGGCAAATTGAGGTAGGCCCGAGGACAATTCGTTGCTCCTTTTGCCGATATTCTCTTAGGGCGCTCACACGGTTGCTTTCCTCGCAGATCATCCAATGATCACAAAGCCGCCCGAAAACCGCCAAAACCGCCTCATAAACCGCCCCTAAAATACCGACTAGAGACCGACAGGAGCGCAGAGACTTTGCCCCTGGACGGAAAGCCCCACTAAGGATACAGTGTCGACGAATGATTCTTGCAGCGGCATTTGTGGCGAGGATTCCTCCTCCGTCCTTGGACAGGTTAAAACGGTAGTTGCGGTAGTTGCAGATTCGGGAGACATTCAGGTTTGTGGTCCAAATATGCACTAGCCAAGATTCACTAAACCTCTCTTGGAATGCTCTAAAGCAGCCTCCATTGACCCTAAACCAGGTTAGACTCACTCACGCCATTTTACCGACATGGTCAAGCATGGTCCGATCTTTCAAGGTTCATGAATTCTTTAGCTGTGTTGTCACGCGTTTAGACTTGCATAAAGCGTGGCAAATCTGACGGTGGTTTCTACGGTGGCTGCCTGTGTTCGTTCATAGCCTGATGCTTGGTCTTTTGCTCGCTGGCAACGATGCGGCAGTCGACCATCAGCCTTGATCACGTTGCGAATCCAGGGCATCCTTCATTCAGAACTTCAACACCACCACAGATTCTGTGGTCTTGACACGAAATGAAGAGATCTGGGCTGCTCTGGATCAACTGGGGGGAGTCTCCCCTGTCAGAAAAAAGGGTATCAAGCAACCTGCTATTGCCCTCTACAGATTCTATCAGGCGTACGGCAACCGGACTCTTTCACGCGTCAAGAAGACTTACCCGCAATTATTTTAATGCTAATATGAACCCAAAGCCGGCTCCAGCTGGTTTTACCATATGATCTTGCCGGGTAGCAGGGCCACAGGCACCCGTTCCTACACCACTGACTGCCGCGTCCAGGCGGAGCAGCGTGACATCTTCCTCGACGAGGTCACAGGGATGCGCAGCCTTCTCGAGCATGTCGGCTGAGTGCTTCGTCGCCATAAAGCTGAAAACGGGCTGCGGCGCTAAGTGTGGTTGACTTGCCCAATCTTGTACAGCCGCCGTGGGTCCAAATGGACACGGGGCGTCAATCCCGCTCACCCTTACGACGGGACCTTTTCCTCCGGTGGCCAACTCTAACCAGCGAGTGTCCATGTGATTTCCATTCTCCTGTGGAACGTCATAGTGTGTCTGCAACTGAGAGATGTCGTCGCCTTTCCAGACACCAAAGCGCTGACTGCTTTTCTTATCCGGATACGACTCCCCGGGGCCACGGCCAAACCACTTCACCCGGGTGAGCGTCTTTGCCAACACCAGGTCGAATCCCATCCGAGGAAGATGTTGAGGGACAGTCCCCACAGGGTTCTCTAAATGAATGAAGACTGACACCGCAGAGCCGTCGGGTTGAATCTGATAAGTGGTGATTGCATGCCACCCCCAACCCAAGGACTGCGGAGCAATGTACGTCTTCGTCGTCAAAGTGAAGGCATGGGAGTGGGTCTTTTGGTCCAGCACCATGCAGCGCAGCTGAGATGTGATTTTGTCAACACCAAAAGATCGCCAGTGGGGAAGAGCTTTAGGCATGTCATTATCCGTGGGAGGTCGCCAGAAACCAGGGATCAGAGACTCCTTGTAGCCTGAGGAGTCTGGAATGATTGGGCCCAAAGTAGTGGTCCAAGATCTAAGAAGACCGCGTGCTCGGCTGAAGGTAAATGTGGATTTGGCTGTAAAGATTGTCAGGGTAGAATTGCTATTGCAGATCGTTGGCACGGAAGATCCCAAGGGCAAGGAAACCGGAAAACGGCACCCTGGCGAAAGTTGGTGCTGGAACCAGGCAACCTCGTGCCGCTTCTCAGCCCAGCTCGCAGCTTCACCCAGTCGGAAGGTCACTGTGAGTATTAACTCGAACTTGGACTGCTGCTCAAAGACAGTGCCAGGAAGGGGAACAGCTTGTCTTGCACCTGCAGCGATAGGAGGAATTTTAAGCTGGCCGTCCACGAGCATATTGGCGCTGAGAAGTGGATATCAGCGATTTTGAAACCCAAACGGGGGATCTGACTATCTTTCGAGGGGGGCAGAAACATCACTCACCTCTGGCCAAATTCTTCGACTTTGAACGTAACCTCCAAATGTCCAAGGTCGACAAAGTCATATGTATTCTCGACAATCAAGTTTTGATTCACTAGATGGATTGAAACAGGCTGATACACCTTCTTCAACTCTATGAGTCCTGGTGTAGGCTCATGCGCGCTATTGCAGAGTCCATCCATGACAAAGGTGCCATCATGGACCTTCTGGCCGAAATCCCCGCCGTGTGCATAAAACTGTTTGCCGTCCGGGCCGACCTGGTAGAGGCCATGATTAGCCCACTCCCAGACGAAGCCGCCTTGAATGCGTGGATGCGCGCGAATGACCTCTTCGTAGTCTTCGAGGAGACCAGGACCATTCCCCATGGCGTGCGCATACTCGCACAATATCACTGGTTTAGTGAAAGTGCCATCCGCAGCGACGTCGCGAGTCGACGCCCTCTCCGCAAGGGCATCCACGGCTGCGTACATGTACGAGTAAATGTCCGTCGTCCCCATATTGGTGTCTCCTTCGTAATGGACCAAGCGACTCGGATCAAGACGTTTGCAAGCCTCATACATTGCAACATGGTTCTGGCCGCAAAATGCCTCGTTTCCAAGCGACCAAATGATGACGCTGGCGTGATTCTTGTCTCGTTGCACCATCTGGACGGCTCGATCGACGTATGCCTCCTTCCACGACAGATTGTCGGACAAGTACCTTCTAGCTTCCTTTGACACCGCGCCAATCCAACGTGCGTACGAAACCTCTCCGCCGTCCCACTCTGCCGTGTTGGTCGCCACGACCTCGGAGAATCCGTGACATTCCAGATCCGCCTCGTCCATGACCCAGAGGCCAATCTCGTCGGCTAGTGCATAGAGGCCAGGGTGAGACGGATAGTGCGAGCAACGCACGGCGTTGATATTGTGCCTCTTCATTAACAGGAGGTCCTGACGGACGAATTCGAGCGGCACAGCACGACCGAACAGAGGGTGATGGTCATGTCGGTTGACACCACGGAATCTGAGGACTTTTCCGTTCACTGTGAGCAAACCGTTCTTGAGCTCGACCTTTCGAAAGCCGGTGGTATGCTCCACTCGGTCCGATTTGCTGCCCTCTGTCAATATAATCTCGACATCGTATAAATAAGGAGTCTCGGCCGTCCATTTGTTAGGGTTGTCCACGTGTATATGGAGGTCAACTCTGGTAGTATTTCCTCCAAAGCTAGCCTCAGCACTGCCTAAAGTCTCCCCTCCGTGGTTGGGCCTTTCACGCAGGACAACGGAAACAAGCCCGCCTTTGGGGCTGTGGACGTCAACCGTAACGTGGAGAGCGCCATGCTTGTAGGTGGCATCGAGATCGCCTCGAATGAAAAAATCGTCAATTCTGCATATGGTTGGAACTGCTAAAAGATGAACATCCCGGAAAATCCCTGCATCTGTCAACATGCGGTTCGTTTAAGCCAGTAGAGGCATTTCTATACCAGAAAGCCACCACTGATCCTGATCCTCAATATAAGAGCCATCTGACCACTGATAGACACGGACCAGAAGCTTGTTGGGTTTCCCACGTTTTGCAACGGCAGTTATGTCGAATTCCGCAGCGTTTCGGCTGCCTTGGGCGTATCCGATAAAGTCATCATTGAGCCAGACATGGTAGGCACTATCAACACCGTCGAACCGTAGTCGTAATTGAGCACTACAGTCCCAGTCAGGAGGCACAGAAAAGGTCCGCCGATATGTGCCAGTAGGGTTCTCGTCCGGGAGATCAGGTGGACAGGCTGGAAATGGGTAGACAATATTAGTATACTGAGGTCGACCATGGCCTTGAAGTTGCCAATGGCCCGGCACTTGGATGGTGGTCCAGCAGTTTTCTTGTCGTTGATCGAAATCCGCGGCTTCGAGGGGACTGCTGGCGCAATGAAAGTCCCAGGCACCGTTGAGCGACAGAGAGGTTTTGGGGATCCAGTAAGACCGCGGCGGCAAAGTATTTCGGCGGAAAACCGCCTCGTTGGCGTAGTCCGGCCTGTGTTGAACCACCTGCTGCTGTACAGAGGGGCCGCCGAGACCTAAGCCGTCGATTGATTCCAGCATACTTGCAGTAGAGAGCAATTGCAGCGTCGTGGATTGCAAGACGACTTCCTCGCCAGCAGAGACGGGGAATTTCACGCAGAAAGACAACGACAAGGAAATGATTCTTCCCGCGCCCCCAAGGCAAGGCGTGACAAGTAGATCATATCGCAGAATGCCGGTCGGCTCATGTCGGCCAAATTCATCGCGAAACACGCCGTCGCAGCGGGCATTGAAAGGGCCCCGAGAATGCTGGGGACAGACCGGTATGTACCTTGTCGATCCGTTATTGGGGGGGGTTGTATTCCTCCACAGGAGGTTGGCTGCACGCTGCATGAACAAATGAGAACTGCTTGTAGTCCGCTTTCAAAGCCTACGCCAATGCTCATCGACAGAATCCAGCACGTCCTCTGAGTGCCAATCGGAGTAGCATGTTCTCCGCCATGATTTCCGACGGTCGACCTAGATTAGCGTCAGGATTTGTGCGGGGGACGTTGTATAGCGGCCGGTTTCCCCGAGGCTTTCAGTTAGCACACAAGAGGTCGCCTTGCAGCTGCAACTTCCATGGTGCAACATGGTGCAACCTGGTGCAAGGAGCGAAGTTGTCAGTCCGATCATGGTAGAAAGACTGAGAATCACATGACAATGCTATGCAACTTGCCCAGATCCACGTGACCCTCAGCCAACGCCAAATCCATTTTCGGCAACATCTCAAGCACGTTCTCTTTACCATGCCACATGCTGCTCTCACTCACTGACGCCAATGGCGACAACAGTGTGTTAAAGTGGATGCCATAGTAGCCCACCAAACTCCCCCGTGTCCTGTTTCTGCATCTCTCCACCACACTTCTGATGAGGCCCAAATCAGCCTGTATCATCTGTCGGTAAGTCTCCGACGTCCCTGATCCAAGACGTCGAATCACTCAGTTTGATTCGTAGGAGACGTCGGAGGAAATGCATACGGTCTTACCAAGGAACAACGTGCGATTTCTGCACCGAGAGGAATCTGCAGTGTGTGTTAAGTCAAGAGACCGACTTTCAAGAAGATGGCTACGAGCCGATCGTCCCTCGCCGAATGCATGCTCTAACGCACAAGTCTAAGCTGCTGCCGCCCCTGGATTTGTGCGAGGAGTTGATCAATCTCTACTTCCGCTACATCCATGTTTCATTCCACGTCTTGTTTCACAAGCCGTCCTTCTTGGCCGCCTTCAAAAACGGCTCCCTCTCGAGGATTCTCCTCTTTGCAGTCATCGGTATGTCAGCACGCTTCTCACAGCATGAAAGCCTAGTCAAGACATCACCTCGGGAACGAGGCAGACCCTTCACCAAAGAAGCAGAGCGCTTGTTGAATCTACACGACATCTCCCTCACCACCATCCAAGCTTGCCTGTTGCTGGGAGCGTCTGCAGTAGTCGAGGGAGAAGGGGCAACGGAATCTGTTTTCTTTAGCATTGCTTGTCGCATAGGAATGCTCCTAGATCTTCCCAACGCGCCTGTCACAACCCGCATCCAGCAAGAGGTCAATTTTAGAGGTTAGAAACCAATGGGAGACCTTGCAGGTTGTTGATACTGACCTGGCATCAGTGTGGTGGGCGTTGTACGAAACGGACACGTGGTCATCGACTGGAGTGCGATTGCCGAAGATGATGCCGTTACGCAATGTCCCGCTCCCTATGGCGGAGAAGAGATTTCTCGACCTCCCATCTACCGCGCTGCCGAATCAAACCTATATTGCCAACCGAGGATCGCCGAGGGCAAAATCACATATACCACAGGACTCGTTGATCGCACATTCGGTGGTCGTGAACCAAATCTTCTCTCAGATCGACGAGGTCAACTCGCGAGCTGTCTCGGGTGATCTTCAAGGTACCGAGCTCACGCAGGCCGTCGAGCGGGTGTCGCTTGAGCTGGATTCCTGGGCCTCCAGCCTCCCCGACGGAATGACCAACACGCCCGCGAACCTGGTGTACTGGGCAAGTCAGGGTTTCGGCAACGTGTTCGTCGTCCTCCACATGGACTATTGTCACCTGTGCCAGCTCCTCTTTTACCAGTTTCTCCACGGCAGCGCGAACCAAGCATATCCCCAACACAACCACCACGACGATATTCGCCCTCAAGTGACGACGAGCCAGTACGCCCAAAAATGCAGACAATATTCCACCGACGTGTGCAACCTCATCCACCTGGCGAGCGAGACACCGGGGGCTGAACTCCTCAACTCGATCGTGGGCCACGTTCTGACGATCGCGTCCACCGTTCAACTCCACATCTTGCTCTTCAGCGACAACGCAGCCGACACACAGCGCGCGCGGAGACTGCTCGAGCGCAACTTCGAGCTCCTAACCCGTTTGAAGACGTACTGGCCCTGCATTGACATATCGTTCGCCCGGTTCGAGGCCTTTCATAAGGCTTGCTTGCGATGCCAAGACGACTCGCACTTCCAAATGGATCGGTGGATGCTCAAGTTCATGCTCGAGTTTGCGGCCCCTCTGTCTGAGAGATACGAAGACGAAGGAGGAAGTGGTGGTGGCGAGAGCAGTTTTCAGCGCCCGTGGTCCTTGATCAGCAGTGCAGTCTAGCGGTGTGGAACGAAGTCCCTTTACGTGCGGGCTTAATCTGTTCGGATATAAGCTATATTGAACGCGCGCCCACCCACGCCGCTGCCTCATACCTTTCCAAGATCTACGATCTCTCGACATTGGCCAAATGACTGCACCTCCTGCTCGAAGCGCCGGACTTGGGTGAGTAACCAGATGTGTTATCGCTCGACTAGGCGACAGCGGTGACGGCTCCTCCAAAGGAAGAACAATCCATGCCGACGAAACGGGCGACTGGATAGAAGAGGCGGTGCGGGCGTGAGCTTAGTAAGTTTGGCGAGGTGATCTCGACGCAAGAGGGAGAAGAGGGAAAAAATCTAGCTAGACATTGCTAAATACACCACGACAGGAACGGGACAAAAGACGATCCTGTGCTGTTGGGAAGGGGTCAGGTGGGTAGGTGGTTGTCTATCGAGAAACTTTCTAATCAGGTTGGGAGGCCAAATGGCTGTGTTTACATACTGAGCCCGCTGCAGGTTTGCCTGCTCTGAGTCCCTCCTACAGCTTGGTCGATCTCTGGCGCCATTCGCGTCTGGGAGCGTTTGTGAATCAGCCCGTGGACTTCCAAGCCTAATCCAGATACATAACCATAACAAACATGCATGGTACGGAGTACCTACAGGCGAAAACTTGCATGGTGGACAGTGGCAGTGCGGTGACCGACACAGAGGCCCCTATTCAGGGGGGTTGGGGGGGGGGTCAACGGAAAAGACCCGCCTACCTCGATCGTCCAAAGGTTGCTGGCTCGGCAGGCTTGTTGTCGAGGATCTCCTCAATCTCCTGCATGGTCTTGTCGTCCAGCTTCTCCAACAGCTTGAGAGCTTTGCAGTTGTCCACGATCTGCTCGACCTTGGTGGCTCCGAGGATGACGGTGCTGACATTGGGGTTCTTTGCACACCACGCCAGCGCCAGCTGCGACATATTGCCGCCCAGTCGCTCGGCGATGGTGGTCAACTTCTTGACCTTTTCGATCTTGGCCTTGCCCTCGGACTTCTGGAGGGACTCGATTGTGCTGCCGAAGAAATCTTTGTGGTTCGCGAACCGTGAGCCTTCGGGGATGCCGTCGTTGTACTTGCCCGTCAAGAGACCGGATGCGAGCGGGGACCAGATGGTGGTGCCGTACTTGTACTCCTTGTACAGCGGGGCATATTCGACCTCGAATCGTTGACGGTGGAAGGCGTTGTACTGTGGTTGCTCGGCGATGGGGGCAATGAGGTTGTACTTCTCTGCAATCAAGGTGGCTTCGGTGATCTGGGTCGCCGACCATTCGGAGGTTCCCCAGTAATAGGCAAGGTTGAGATTTCGGATGACCTGAGTGAAGCCCTCGACGATCTCCTTCATCGGGGTCGCATAGTCAGGTCGGTGGGCAAGGACGATATCCACATATGGTTGTTGAAGACGGTCCAGAGAGCTTTTGAGACCTTCGACAATGTGCTTGCGGGAGAGGCCACGGGTATTGGGTTCTTTTCGACCTGTGCCGAAGAAGATCTTGGTGGACAAGACATACTCGTCTCGTGGCCAGTTGAGTTCCTTCAAGGCATTGCCCATTTCAATCTCGGACTGTCCATTGGCATAGGTCTGTATTGGACGTGAGTAGTGCCCCTGAAAATGCCAGACGGGAAGGGGTTAACGCTCACCTCTGCAGTATCGAAGAAGTTGATTCCATGGTCCCAGGCGGCTTGTAAGCATCTGCACCATCATGTTAGCATGACCTTGCAAATGCGCGCACACGACATACTCTTTGACAATGTTGCCCTTCTGGGTTCCACCGTATGTGAGCCAGCCGCCTGTTCGCGCCGTTAGCCATTCCATTCCATTCCATCCCGTCCCGGGTGAACAAGGCGCCTATTTGCCTACCCAACGAAAAGACCGAGACCTTCAACCCAGTAGGGCCGAGGTGACGAAAGACCTATTTGTGAGATTGTAGTCAATAAGTGAGGCTCAGGGCTCGACGGAGGAATAACGCACCATGTCTTTGGGGTCGAAGGCAGATCGGACAGCCATGTCTGCTACCGATCTGGAACGAAACTGAGGTTGCGGATTGCGTAGACTTCGGGCGAAGCTGTAGATGAGTCTTGGTGAGCTTGGGCGCCGCAGCAATTGCATATACCAAGGGAGAAGAAAAGGTTAGAGAATGTGAAATGCGAGGCAGGAGGCAGAGCGAAAAAATTGATCGCAAAGAAGAACGAGGAAGGAAGGAGGGGGCCACGCTATCATGACGTTTGAGATTGGTGCCTTTGAGCAATGGATATTTGCCCTAGTAGTTACATACCCCTCGACCACACGGACATTAGCTATCTACACTCCCATCGCCGTGGTGGAGATGGGAGGTGCAAGTTGCGACATGGCAAGGAGAGCATTTCCTGAAATTGGTAAGCCGAACACCACAGATCGGACAATTGCCGCCGGTGCCCAGTCCCGTGGCGATTGATCAGCTTCAGGGGGGGGGGGGGGGGGATTCGGGATTGTCCCATTCGATCATTATTAAGTCATCGCCAGATCACGTTCTGGAAGGCCCAGAGGCGAGCGAATACGAAGCAGGGCAGCAGGGCAGCAGGGCTCCCACGGATGGTCCAGCCGATGCCAGGCACGCGGGCTGAGCTTTCGCTGAAACTCTCGCTCAGATATTAAGGGCCTCAAAGGCCTCGCCAGCAATTTTCCAGTGATCCCTTGTCGTCAGGAAGAAAAAGAAGACGAAAGAATGGTCATTCGGCTGGCATTCGGCTGGCATTCGGCTGGCATTCGGCTGGCACTCCTTACGACTGGAACAATTCAGGCAACGCTCCCTTCCCTTCTACCACAACTTCCTTACTGTCCAGCTGCACCGCCAGTAGTCTGACCGGCTTGGAGTCGCTGGGGTTCCTCCACATGTGCATGGTCCCTCGCTGGACAAAGATGTCTCCCCTCGCAAGACGCCTCTTCTCTCCAGAGTCCAGCTCCAACTCCACTTCGCCCTCGAGCACGACGCCATAGTCGATGGAAACGGTGCGATGCATGGGCGACTTCGCGCCGGGATCCATGTCGACCACCCGGAATACCGACCCGCCCCGAATGGTGATGCCGGGATGTTTCGGCAGGTAGGCATTGTAGGTGTCCAGGTCAGCGTTGCCGTTGAAGTCGGCGGGTATTGTGTCTGTTGCGTATGCGAGCCCGAACCCTGAAGCAGGGGAACCAGGAAAATTCAACCATGAAGGGTCCGGGGACATTGACCCTGCAGAGCTCGGTGATGACGGGTCGGCAGGATCAGCCGTCGCGAATATAGCTACCCCATCCGCATTGTGCGTCGTAATGTGCCGGGAGAACTTGGGCAGTCCGGCCACTTTGGTCGACGGTTCTGTCATGGTTTTCGGTTCGGGCCTGTTATCGATCTCTCCGTCTTAGTGCATCAGAATGATTACGGGGAGTGTCAGCCTATGGATGTCGCGGGTAAGTTTCGTCAAGAACAGCCATGGGAGACATTGTTTGGAACGTGTGGACATTATATCGTTCCTCACGATGGTGCGCAATCGCGCGTGTCCAGATGACTGCCGAACACAGCGGGCGGGAGAAAAGATTCCCGAGAGGAAGTGTGGGGCTGGACATGATCGTGGGGGAATTACGACGCTTGGTAGAGAGACTGGGAATTTATGGATGTATGCGTAGGTATGTATGTATGTCTTGCCCCTCATCAGTCCCGCGCACGGTCTAGTTGGTTGGTTAGCGAGCTGCAATATTTTCGACTTCGGATCCCCCCATAGCCTCCGTTCTAAATCATGTAATTCTCAGATCTTGGGTCCATCTTCCCTCGATGCAGCCGCCGCCAAAGGACTCCCATCGCCTTGGTCAACCCTCAGCATCCCATACTGCGGCGCCGCACCTGCAACGCCGACCTCCCTGCAATATTCGTCCCAGTGTTTGAGAAGTTCCTGCAGCTTTTCGGGGTGCCGGGCCCCCAGGTCGTCCGTCTCTCCAGGATCTCTCTCCAGGTCGTACAGCTGCCATCTTCCGGGCCCAAAGGGCCTCGGAATCATGACGGCCTTCCATTTCCCTTTCCGAAGGGCCTGACGATCAAACAGCTCCCATCCCATGACGGAGTCGTCGCCATGGATGTACGGCCGCTTCACCGGGTCGGACAGATATGGCACCCAAGATGTCCCTCGCATGGGGACGACGGCTCGGCCTCGATAAGTGGTCCCCGGATGTTCCGTTCCTGCTAGTTGTAAGAGGGTCGGAGCAATGTCCATCACTGTCGCGAACGATCGATCAAGTCTGCCGGCCCGTGATGACGTTAATGGTGGATACCTCAGGATGAACGGCACCCTGATTCCGCCTTCTGACGAAAAGGACTTGTAAAGCCTCAGCGGGGCCATCGCCGCAGACGCCCAGCGCGGCCCGTACCAGATGTAGCTGTTATATCGGCCCATGTTCTCGTAACTGTTGTCGTAATATCGATCGATGTGGTCGAAGATGTTCTCCTTCACCACGGGATATGCCTCCAACAGCAGTCCCTCGGCCCCGTTGTCGGACATGAACATGACCAACGTGTTGTCGTATTCGCCAGTCGATTTGAGATAGGAGAGGACACGGCCAATGTTCCGGTCCATGTTCTGCACCATGGCGGCGAAGACCTCCATGGTCCTCGAGGAGAACTTCTTCTCGTCCTCTGTCAAGCTCTTCCATTCTTTACTCAGGGGTTTATCGAGCGGCAAAGCAAATACCTCGTGGGCCTTGGTCTCAGAGGAGATGATGCCCAGTTCCTCAAGACGTCGCAGCCGCTTCTGTCTCAACACGTCCGGGCCTTCGTCGTAGACCCCTCGATAATCTCTGCAATCTTCCTCCGGAGCCTGCAGGGGCCAATGAGGCGCCGAGTAGGGCAGATAGGCAAAGAACGGTTTCTGCCTTTGACCCTCGCCTCTCTCTTGGAAGTACTGCAGTAGTTTCGACGTGAAGGACTCCGAAGAGTAGAAGTCCGGACCCAAGCCGGCGACCGAGACGGGTTTGTCATCTTCGGCATAGAAAGGGCCGTTGCGCTCCAGCAAATCGGGGACCTTTTCCTGCACCTGTGGCTCCCACCCGTAATGATTCGCGCCACCCTGGAGATTGTCAGCGAGCAATTTGATGGTTGCCGACATGCCTCATACGGGAAGCAAGCTGAATGATCGGTCGAACCCTCTCTTGGATGGATAGCGGTCCGGCGTCATGCCCAGATGCCATTTGCCCGACATGAGTGTAAAGTAGCCGGCATCTCGAAGGAGTTCAGGCAACGCGGCGATTCGGTCATTCAGGTATCCTTCGTAACCAGGCTGGCCCACTTGAAACTCTTTTATCGTCTCTATCATCGTCCCTAGGCCGGCAATGTCTGTGCATCCACGTTAGAACGATAACTGTCAGACCGACGTCTTAGGCTCTACTTGCGGTTATCCGTGCCGCTTAACAACATTGACCGTGTCGGCGAGCAGGCGGCTGCGGCATGAAAGTCTGTAAGTCTGAGGCCATCACGGGCCAGGCTATCAATATTTGGTGTCTTGATTTCCCCTCCAAATGCGCCCACATCTGAGAAGCCCAGGTCGTCGGCCACGATGACCAGGAAGTTGGGCCGCGTGCCTGCGTGAGGCCTCTCAGATTTGTCGGCCATGTCGCAGATGCTTGACGGACAACACGCGATCCCATAAACGAATCGAAAGAGGCAGGCGGGCTTTGTCAAGAGACGAACAGGATTGGGTCTTGTTGTGAAGACTGGAATAGCCTGTAGTCAGCCTGTCGCTCGGGAAAACGCGGCGTGTCGTTGTTCCGAGCGGCTTGGCATCGGTAGCCTGGGACCCCTGAAGAAAGATTCGGTGCTCGGTGATACATGGACAAACTCATTCTCACTCCTTTTCTTTCGCAGACTCCCAGGTAGAAACCCCCAATATGCAGCGTCTGAATGACCAGCGGCCTTTCAGCCCCGCGTTGGAACCTGTCAGAGAAGAATTGACAGAAAGCTGTGCAGTCTTGCCATGATTCAATATCCTTTTTCTGCAATCGATTCGAGTTACGCGGGAACCGACGCTAAATTGACCTACAGGAGATACGGCAGCGACTTCATACGCATGGCGCTGAGCCCCTCCGCGCGCCGTCAAACGTGTGCAAACAAGATTCCTTGGAGCACCAGAGATCGATATGGATCCAATATGAGGAACATGGCAAGAGGGCACCCTCCGAAGGAAAAGGGGGCATCAGCCTCGCCTTGGCGTTTTCCTAGCCGACGTCTCTACATGGAGAATTGGTAACTTCTCGACGGGAAATTTGCCTTGGCCACTGCATGAGAACGACATATACGATACGCGAGGCCCAAAATAGCCGCCCAGAAATGTGGTCAGGACCTTGCTGCGATGCATGTACCCTAATCGCCTGCGCAGTACGATCGACGATAAGAGCTCGCTTGGCCCAAGAACAGCTACAAACCCCTTTCCGAAGGTGGGAGGTGCTAGCCTGAGAGGTAGCAACGATGCTGTTTCTTGCCCCAAATATATCTAGCGGAAGAGATATAATGCTTGAGGAGAGCACCTTTTGTCTTCCTAGACAAAATGTGCACCAACTCCTTCAGAATTTTACTTACAGTAGCTTTCTCTCTCTCTTTCCTCTAGTCTCCCGACATTGGCCAGCTCTGTTGTCCAAACTCATCCAAACACAGAAACTGCTGTGGGCGTGCCTGTAAATACTTCTTCGGGCTGCGTAGTTGGACATGCCATCAAGTAATATCCAACCCTTGGCGAATATCTAGGGATACCACACGCCGAGCCTGCTATCAACGAGATCCGCTTTGCCCTCTGGAAACCCTCCAATGGTAATAAGAACAATGTCGTAAATAAGCAATCGTTGCCCTGTATTCAGGCGCCGGCAACTTTCAACTACTCTTTTGCGCCAGAGTTGGCAAAAACTTGCGGCGTTGGGAGCGAGCTTTGCAAATCACACAAGGCTTGGACTGCCTTTATCTCAGCGTATGGACTAAATAACCAAACAAATAGACCAGCCTCCAACCTGTGTTGGTCTGGTTCTATGGTGGTGGCTTTCATTCCGGCGGTGCGGCGGACTCATCATAGCAGGGTGCCATCTTCGCCCAGGCGCAGGACGTCGTCCCCGTCAACTTCAATTGCCTTGTAGCAATTTACGCCTTTTCCTGTGCGCCGGGTCTCACGCAGAATGTGGGCTTACCGGATCAACGACTGGCTGTTGAATGAATGAGTGCGAGACCCCATCATCGCCGGTTCAGTAGTCCTGTCTGGCGCCGCAACGGCCTTTGGCAATTGCCTGCCCAACAGGACTGCCGCTGGTTGGCTGACTGTCGCGAGCCTGCTTGGATGTGTGAACAACACCAAAGTTTAGAGGCGAATATCATGGCCTGAATGCAAAGGCAGAATGGGCAAATGGTATTCACAGCATCACAGAATGCAGCTCGGGTCATCATCTCTCGGCTATCTACAAAAGGGTACGCAGAGATCACGGGGCTTTTCGGCCCAACCATCGACAATAAAACGGTGTTCCAGAATTACACATTGTTGGGCCAGGCAGGGAATCTCATCAAACGACCTGTTCTTGTGGGTAGTAATAGCGCCGAGGGTGGTGCGTTTGCAGAAAAAGGGACAAACCTGTCTCGAGAGGGCCGTTGCTTATTGACGCCCGTATTTACATGCCCGATGAACCCCGGCGCAACTTGGAGAGCACAAGCTGGGGGTGTCCGTCTGGAAATACAGATACTATGGTGAGCCCAAAAAAAGCCTACAAAGGTAAACCCCAGGTATAGAGATCATGTTTGCCGATACTGCCACAGGAGCCTATCCCAATGCGATTGCATTGGCATCGAATAGTACCATAGAGGCTGTGAGGCCAGCCAGAGAAAGGCGGTGAAACTGGCGTAAACGCTTACTTTCTGCAGTTTTGGGTCAAAGCTCCTCGTCACGCGCAAACGTGCTGTATTCCTTTCACGGAGGAGGATCCAGCCGGTGCACGGACAATTCCATTCCACGCACACGTTGGTTCTTCTCGCATTCGGCTGTCTCAGGGCGCGCACGAGGATCTCTGACTTCCAGCCGTGACAGCGTCTCTCTCACCTCTCCACCTCCTTAGAACATCTGTCGCTCAGTTGGCTCTGACTGGTAGTTTTGTTCCGCTCTGTTTTGACAGGCGGGAACAATCAGTTCTTTGAAAACATGGGAACGTCGCCTTGAAACCTTGGGGCCGGGCAGGGCCACCGGGGAGAAACCTCTTTGTTATGGTGAGAAACAAAGAGAGACAATCGTAACAAAATCACACCCCACAGAGTCCGCAAGCGGATGCTCAGTGGTTGGTAATCCTCCTTTATATCGCCTCAGTCCGAAGAAGAAGGCGAAGGCCAGAGACGTCAAAGATTCCCTCTTCCATCGCCATTTCCTCGTCTTTTGCAATCTCCAATATTTCCTACCACATTTACTGCTTCTACCTGTCTGTCTCCTACCTCTTCCACGATGCGCGCCCTCACTCTAGGCATATCGACCGTTGCGGCCATTGCAGCCTTCGCCAGCCTCGTTGCAGGCCAGGCGGGGCCAGAAATCACCGATCCCGCTGTCCTGCCCCCAAGCGAAGGCGACGTGGAAACGTCCACTCCTGAACTGACGTCGGACGACGAGTACTTCGTCGACGAGTCGGAGGGAGCAAGGCTGGCCAAGAGAACCCCGCCGGCCGGAGTGTACATCTGCAACAACAAGAACTGGGTGCAGCCGTGTTCCTGGAACAAGCTCACCGACTCGAAGTGCATGGACTTTCCTACGGATGCCGGCTCGTCTGTCGGGGTAAGTCGATTGTCACTCTTCTCTCCCTTGCAATTGTTATTGCCCTTTCGATGAGTTTGAGTTTTGCTGATTCGTGATTGAATGTCTCTTCCAGCCTCCTGTCGGTTGGCAGTGCAAGATCTACTACGCCGCAAACTGCGCCGCGACAAACGGCATGACGGACGGCAAACTCACGTACCCCGGCACGGCAAACTTGGGAGCCCTGTACAACAATTACGACAAGCCGGCGTCTATCAAGTGCAGGCAGTGCCCGCCAGGAACAAACTCACCCTGGTAAGTTCTGATACCTCCCCCTCCTTTGCCGGCCTCGCGGTCCAACGGTTCAACGCGCTTGCGACAACGGACTTGGCTGACCATGAATCTTGGCTTTTAGTCTCAACAACAAAGCTCCAGACTGGAATGAAGCCATTGCAAAGGCTGGATATGGAGGCGCCAACGGACAGTGCTCATCTTGGGTATCCGGGAAGGTTGTGCACTCATCTTGCCTTCCGGCACCCAAAATTTCATAGTCGACTTTTGATATAGAAGGGGCACAGGGCTGAGAGGGAGAAGGCTGATTCACGTACTTCCTGGGTCGACGTTTCTGAGGGAGGAAATCTCAATGTGCGGTCGACCGGAATTCTTAGTCTGCGACCCTGATCAATGCATTTGGTGCAAGACTTGGGATATTTCGAAGTTCAATCTAATGCATTCTCCAGTCCTTTGACGGGCTGACGTATACCGAGGCCGCGATCTCAGTGTCAGCTTTCAAATTCACATTTCCCCATGGCTGCTGGAAGGGGACTCTGTTTCCCGATCACTGGCCGAAGAATGGAGGGGGATCGGGCGCCGTAGTACTGTAGTTTGGCTTGGGTGATTCACGACCCTCGGTCTCATGGCCGTCGGCGGAGAAAAACGATCATTTCGCCAAGGAACAAGATAGATATCCAGCTGTGGTCACAACACTTCAAACTTCTGCCAGACCGCTGAACCAATTCCCCACAATTTCTCCTTTATGTATTCTGATTGTCAATTTTCTGTCGACAATTGACAAGTCTGACAGAGGTTCCAAGTAGTCACTGTTTCAAAGGATGTTGGAAAGCGGCAGCGATCCTCGGCTTATCTCATACTTTCTTGTTGTCTTTGGATGATTGTCAACTGTCGAGCCTGTCGACATTGGAGACAGATTATTTTTTTTCCCCTTCTTTCCTTTCTTTTTTTGGGGGGGGATTTGTGGGCGCCAGCGGGTGTGAATATTTCGCGTTTATATCCCCTAGCCATGCTCTCCGCTGCCAGACCCTTCTGGGTTCCCTAGGTAGTTTCTGTCAGAAATCAGCTGTGAATTCCTATACCCAAAAAGAATTCACATGCAAACTGACCCACCTCAAGCCTCTGAAAAATCCACCTTTTATCAATTTACACTCACTTATTCTCTCTCAACAATCTGAAGACACCCCTCTCCAGGGGTTAGCACAGTTAGGGAGCAGCTTGTCTGACTAACTGCAGTCTAGATTGCCATTGACCTGAAGCTGGTCTCAATATCATCTGATCTTCCAGCATCTGCCCAATCTTCTCTCTTCTAAAGAGTGATGATGGCAGAGAGAAAGGGTGTGACAAGTCATTCAAATCCGTCATGAAATAAAAAACCTGAGGTTCGCATCAACTTTCGATTAGGATCAAGGATGGTTTCTCTCGGCGAGAGTTTTTGCTCCGGAGAAGTTTTGTGTGATTTTTGCCGCTGACCTTGGCGAGAGGTTAGAAGATACAACTGAAATATGGTGTTGGTGAGGGTTGTCATGCGTTACCCACCAGCCGAATCAAAGTGACACAGGTTGACGCAAAATGCACGCTGTGCTCAATATAGCTAAAGAGGGCTCAATACCAACGAAGGCCACCTCTATTCTAACAGCGGGACTTGAAGCGTGCCACTTATTTGTTAACTTTCGACGTCATTGTTGATGCATTATTCCCCTCTAGCCTGGCAAACTCTGACTTGATGTCTGACTGCAGGCGTTTGGCATCTGCCTGGACGATTTGCAAGGTTGGGCTGAATGTTGTCAAGCCCTAGGGCGAAAAGCTGGATGAAGCATTTTGAGGACGATGTGAGAATAGCACTCTAAATGGGGGCGTCTATTCTGAAAGGTGGAAGGAAGGTAAGTGTTAGGTCTCATTCCTTGGCCCTTGGCCCCCACGACCACAGTACACCTTTCCACCTTTTACCCGTCACAGCCAACTTCAAAATCCTCCTCGGATATCATCCCCTGATCATTCTCAAAATGCCGCGACAAGCCTTTCTCCAGATTCGCCATGGCCCAGACAAGTATTCTCCAAAAAGTTACACGTTCTATACAGAATGTCTCTCCAATAGCACTCGAAGGTGGAAAGGGGATTTGCGGTAAGCAATCGTGTTGAACTGTTTGACAAGAATCTCCAAGGGACACACATCACGATCCAGGTCTTTCCTGTTCGTAAGACCAAACCAGACATATCTCTTTATCTTACCAAAGGGACAAGGTTTGGGGGTCCAACGAAAAGGGAGGTTGTGATGGCGAGGCTGGCAGGGCTAGTCAAGGGCTAGTGAGGCTGAGCCACGTGACATGGCCCCACCGGCCCCCAAGTCGACACATGACGTCATACATCGAAAGCATCCACCGTGGCGCCGTCACACCATAGTACTACGAGTATATTTCCCAGCCTTGCCATCGAACCATCAATTATCTCGCTACACGTCTGCTGCAATTGTCACGATCAGCGACACAATATGACTGCAACTACGAGAAGCCAGACTAAACAGAATCAGACACGTGTAGAAGACTTCGAGCCGAAGGAGGAAAACAAAGCCCAAGGCCAAGGTTCCAAATCTAAACGTGCTGCAACTACAAAGAGAAAGAAAGAGACTGAACCGCGCTCCGAACGCAAACGCACACAGTCTGATAACCAAACGAATGCAGAGGACGCAGCGCGTTCAACAAAGAAGCAAAAGCAGAAACAGCCCTCCCTCAAACCCGAGGAAGACGTATCGCCGGCGGGGGACGCCACCAAGCCCGTGCTGATAAACCGGGCGCCAGTCCTGCAGCTATGGGCCGCATGTGTGTCGCAGGCGCTTTATCCCGTCCTGCCATGGGCCACGCATTTGAGCATCGGCTCTGCGATCTCCACATTATGTGCCATCGCCAAGGGGCGCGCGATCGGACTGATTGAAAAGCCGTCGGACGACCCGGCCGAGCGGGCCGAGAAGGAGAGGAAGAGACGCGCTGCCGAGGAAGGCGCCGACGATGAGATCAACGTCATGCGGTTCAGGCTATTACTAAAGGACGGAGGCGCGATCGTCTCGGGCAGGCCGCAGAAGGCCAATGAAGTGTTGTTGAGGAACAAGTTCGGACAAGGGGATGAGTACGAGAGGGTCAAGAGGGCCATGGAGGAGGCGATCGATACGTGGAGGAACAGAGGCCAGGAGAAAGAGTTTAACGTCAAGGCTTTTCACATGTACGAGGAGTTTCGTCCGAGTGTACAGCGGGGGCAGGGCGGGTGGGGAAAGAAAGGTGAGTTAAGGCCAGAGAAGATAAGGGAAGTGGTGTCGAGGGACTAAGTCATGCGCGAACGAGAATGTTCGGCTTACAGGGCAGCTTTCTGTGGGTAAAATGGGATTCCATGTTATGGGTCAAAATATATATGCACATATATAATCTATTAATACCTGGGATCATAGCCCACCTTTCACCCGCCATTGACTAATGCTTTGGTCTATCCAGCCTCCTTATCAACTTCGCGTGCGAGCCACAGCGCTGTCATTGATTCCCCGGTGCCGAAAAACAGTCCTCTAGTGAAACTCTGTTCTCTTCAACAAGAGAGTCGAGAATCTCAGATTACCGGATGTCCTCTCATCTTCCAAAAAAAAAAAAAAAAAACATCGCCAGATAGCTGAATGGGTGACAGGGTCAGACTTACTCTCCATTCTCAAAAATGTTTACCAACGTGCCTATATACGGCAGAATCTCGACGTGAAACTCGTCGCCGTGCCTGATGGTGACCTTGGGCTTTCTCACGACGCCAACTCCCGCGGGCGTGCCCGTGATGATCACGGTGCCAGGAGGCAACGTCGTGCCCTGCGACAAGAAGCTGATTAGCGCTGGGATGGGGAAGATCAGGTCGTCGGTCCCGCAGTCCTGGAGGACCTGGTTCCCGTTCTTCAGGCCGCGGAGGTGCAGCTTCGATGGGTCCGGGATGAGTGAGGGGGACACGAGAGCCGGGCCGATGGGACAGGCGCCGTCAAAGCCCTTGGAGAAACACCACTGGCTCTGCGCGAACTGAGCCGTACGGCTGGAGACGTCGTCACAGGCCGTGTAGCCCAGGACGTAGTCCATGGCGTCGGCTTGGGAGACATTCTTGGCGGCCCTGCCGATCACCACAGCCAGTTCGGCCTCGTAGTCGCCGCAGTCGTCTTGTTGGGTCAATCTGGGCAGTATCGTCGGCGCTGGCCAGGGGTCACCCAGCGATGTGTTTGGTTTCCTGTGCCCCAGTTTTAGTCCGAATGCGAAGACAGTCAGTCCTGGTGTAGAAAGGCAACCCCCCCAAAAAAACTTACATGAAGACCGTAGGCACAGTGGGCAGGGTCATGTTCACTTCCGCCGCATGCTGCTTGTACTATTTTGGAGGGTGGTTGAGCAATTCTTTCCGTCACAGCCTAGCATATGGGCCTAAGATACTCACATTCAACCCAATACATCGAATAGTCCCAACCTCAGACATGGCCAGAGGAGACAGGACTCGATCGACGACGGCAGAGGTCCCGGTATCCCTCCCAGGCGACAGGACGGAGGAACCAGAGAAGACACTGACGGGAACGTCAAGACCTCTCCGCAGAGCGATGCCGACATCGACGTTGTCATCTTGAGGCTGTCCAATAAGCACCTTTGATGGATCTGCCCGTGGGACGAAACGAACCAGCCCTGACGGAGAGAAGTGAGCTGATAATACTTCAACGGTGCGGGAGAGCGGCTTTACGTTTCCACGGCACGTCGGCAGCCACCTTCCTGAGCATGCTGTGCCCTCTTCCAGACCTCGTGGCCTGATCCTGACCTGATATATACAAGTACAGAAGCAAGAACAAAGGGGGTGATGAAGCCATTGCGGAGACGCTGAAGCGGGCGGAAGCAGGTCGGGTCGGACTATCAATGTACCGAACGACGCCTGTGGGTGCCTCTTCCGATGGGCTTACAAGGTTGCTCACCACTTGCTGCTGCCCCGCCACAAATCACTGCGTGGGGACGTCTCAATAAATGAAAATGTCGAGATTTGCTACAGAAGACTTGAGAGCAGAGAGAATTGAGTACCTCTTCAGATAAAGTTCGATATCCCTTGATGCTGTCCCGCATTCGGGACCGCCATCTCTTTGCAGGCGACGAGAAGGGTTCATGATATAAAAGGCACTGGGTCAAGCCGTTGAGCGGATTTTCTGACATCGGGGGGTATTCATCGCACGGACAAACTCTCCTCTGAGGACCTGCCAGTAACAAAGACACGGCTCGACCTGTGCTTGAAGAAACCATACATCTGATCCATCCTATCAGCCGAACAACGATGGCGACCTCGACGTCAGGAGAAAGCGAATATCGCCAATACCTCCCGGACCTGAGCATCCCGCGCTTCACGACCATGGCGAAACAAGACGCCCACGTCTACGCCACGGCGTTCAAGGAGTCCGGGATCCCGCCGTGGCTGCACGCCCTGTACAAGCACTGGCTGGAACTGCTCAAGGAGCCGTTCAAGGGCGTGACCAATGACGGCGTCGTGCGCCCGGGCATGTTCAAGATCCAGGACGAAGGCGTGCCCATTGACGGCATCGTCGCCGCGGCGCAGGCGCTCATGAGCCAGCTGACACCAGCGCAGGTCGCCAAGCTCTCGCACCACATCGACTCGCCCGAGTGGCGTACCTGGTCGAATCCAGAGTTCCTCCTCAGCGACAAGGGCGTCCGGCTGGACGAGCTCGAGCCGGGCGTGCGGGACGGTGTGATGGCCGTGCTCCGCGCGACGCTCTCGCCCGAGGGCTACGACAAGGCCGTGGCGGCGATGCGCATCAACGGGTTTCTGGGCGAGCTGGTCCAGGGCACGGCCGTGATGAACGAGTTCTCGTACAACTTTGTGCTGTTCGGGCAGCCGTCGACCACGGCGCCGTGGGGCTTCAGCTTCTACGGCCACCATCTGTGCCTGAACGTCTTCCTCTACCGCACCCAGATGCTCATCTCGCCGTGGTTCACGGGCGCCGAGCCCAACATCATCGACGATGGGCCGTACAAGGGCACGCGGATCCTGCACGAGGAAGAAAAGCTCGGGTTGCAGCTGATGCAGTCGCTGCCCGCCGAGCAGCAGCGCAAGGCCCAGGTGTACAAGGAGATGAAAGACCCGGCCATGCCCGAGGGGCGGTGGAACCACGACGACCAACGCCACCTGTGCGGTGCGTATAGAGATAACCGTGTCGTACCCTACGAGGGCATCCCGGTGTCCTCGCTCACCGCCGACCAACAGTCCCTCGTCGACCAGATCCTCACCCAATACCTCCTGTACCTGCCGCAGCCCGCGCGCTCGATCCGGCTAGACCAGTGCCGCGCCCTCTACCACGAGACATACTTCTGCTGGATCGGTGGCTTCGCCAGCGCGGACCCATTTTACTTCCGCATCCAGAGCCCCCTAGTGCTCGTCGAGTTCGACCACCATAGCGGCGTCTTCTTGAACAACAAGGACCCGGCCAAGTTCCATATCCACACCCTGCTGAGGACCCCGAATGGCGGGGACTATGGGTACGCATTGAGGCCGTTGTGCGAAGGGAGCGTTAAGCAGGAGTTTGTGTGGAAGGGCGACAGGGAGTGAGTGAATGTGGAGGGTGATGCGGGCGGCGGGGAGGTTAGAAGGAGACGAGGGGCGACAAGGGACGAAACAAATAAGCCGACTGGGGAAGAGCGTGCACAAGACACGGGCGGCAAAGTGGAGAGGCTGGACATCGGGCTGTTCCAGAAAATAAAAATGACCTTGGCAATACATGTGTTACATTGAACTGCGTTGGTAATGCATGCACTTCTTTGTGTCGAATCTGAAAGCACCGCGCCTGATATTTGAGAGAGGCCCCAGTCATCTCGCTTCCTCTGCCATCGGACGGCCAACCAGACGATGCCATCATGCAGCGAGGTGAGCACCACAATATACCTCAGACCTACACGAGCAGCCACGCCAAATCGACCCCATTGTTGAGAGGAGCTGGACAGCAAAGAAGATTGCAGAAGTCGCCGTTGTCGTGATTGCATGAAAGCCCTGTCCCTGCATTCTAGTTGGACGGATCGTCTCCAGGTCTTTGAAAGGGGAGACTTGGACCTTGAATGATTGAATTGGATGTATTAACCAAGCTGGGAGTACACCTCCAAGTCCGTCGCTGATACAGGACCTGCATCTTCGAGCCACGGACAAAAGACATTCCATACCTGCTTGCTTTGGCTCCAGACTACCCAGAGGTGATTGATCCCCTCACCCCCGGAAGCACTGTACTTAGAAGGGATTCGACCTGTTCATGTTTGGTGTTTGCTCCCTTTGCTCCCATCTCAAGCAGACTTCCGTATTTCACTTCACCTCAGGCAAAGACGACCCGCACAGCTTGCACGGTATTAGGGTGATTCGTGAATGTGACAACCAAAGTCTTCCCAGTCTCATCGAAATAAGGATGGGGCACCGCAGCGTAGATTGAACTGGCCGGCGTGATCGGCGTTGCCTGGTACAATGTTATCGGGTCTGACCAGGGTCCTTCGGGTCGTTGGGCAGTTTTCAGAAGCACTTTCGAGTTCATCCAGTTGTCTAGCCAGGGTAAAATAAACCAAATGTTAGGTTCGTCCTCTTGTCCGGGCGAGAATGCGTTCGTGACTACTTACCACAATACACGAAGAGGAAGCATCCAAAATAGTTGGACCAGACCACTTGTCCCTGGTTGACCTGCCAGAATACACTCTCCTTCTCACCAATGGTTTTCCCATCGAGCCTGTCATTCTGCCATGTCTCACCGTTCCAATACTCGTAGCAGCTGACGTTGGTGGCTTCGTCCGCACGGACTCGAGTCAAGTATACCCAGGGATTGCCTTGTGGCCCGTGGCCGTATGCGTAGACGTATTCATTCCACCGCAGCGCGCCGACGTCTCCGTACCAAGGTTCGCACGTGGCGTCCCACCAGTATTGCGGAGGCAGACGTCGTATTTCCGGAACAGGAGGATATGCTGACGTGTCGAGGGTGATCGAGGCGACCCCGGCGCCAACAAGATTGTTCGTGCCGTTGGGACGGTGATTCAGGAGGAAGAACATGACTCCTTCGTTTGGCGTGGCGGTTTCGACCACATTAGTGATGCCTAAAGCGCATGTGGCCGCATCCTCTCCGAAGGAGGATATAAGCGGGCAGAACTGTGGCGGGTAGCCTTGCGAGTCGAGGACAGGGTCCACAACCACAAGCGGATTCTGTGTGGCTATCGCGACTGAGTCGCTTGTCATGCCGCGCCATGTATCGCTATAGTTGGCATCACTGTAGAGGGTGTCCCCGTAACTCAGAAGGACGTACTGGCCGAGTTGACCTTGAAATCCCAGGTCGCGCTTGACGTAGGTTGTGGCGCTATGAACGTCTCCAATGGAGTCAACGCAGACTATGCCTATGCTGGGTGGATATGGCTTGCAAGCGGTCGTTGTGCTGGAAGTATTGACAAGAGCTGGTGCAGTGTCTATCGGCAGCGGCGAGGCCTGGAGCAGAGATGTTAGGTTGGATAATATGTACAATGTAAGTAATAAACAGAGATCCATGGAAAGATTGGGCAAGATGGTTTTGGCATCGCTGCATTGCCTAGTTCATGGCAGACAGATCTTTTTGAGGTGAGAAAGGAGCACGAGAGGAAGTGCTCCAGCAGGCGTTTTACATTTTCAATATATCCTCACAGGAACACTCAACAGCACGAGAGTATTGGGTAAGTGATTGATTGATCGATTGTGAAAAGCTTACGGCGGGTTGAAGACAATAGCAAGTGACGCAAGCGACTCTGAATACCAACTAGCAAACAACCAGGCATTGTTCCTAGTGTATTCAAGAAATGAAACAGGATGCGGCAGAAAAATTCATGAGTGCCACGCACCTTGACCCATAACCGGCAGGGATCTGGTATTGTTGGAGAATTTGAGACGCCATTGCCATCATCGTGATGCGTGGGCTTCTGTGTAGAGGCGATGTCTGTCTGATGGCTTGCAGGTGAGAGAGTAGCAGGCCCCATGTTGGTGTCAGGTAATCGATTGACCGCTTGACCAGCCCATTGGTACAGACGTTTACGGATTCCCCGAGGTTGTTGTGGTTCATCTCTTGTGCGGTCCATGGCGCTGCATTTATCAGTTGGGCTGCGATCGCGTAATCATGTGTGATACGAGATCGAAGACTGTGTCACCGTGGCTTCAGCTGATAGGATACGTGACAAACTCGACAAGTGAGGGCCCAGTGAAGTGTTGCAGGTTACAATTTTGAAATCTGTTTCAGAAGTGTTTTGCGCCGTGTCCATGGAAGGATTTGTCCTTTGCGTCGGGGTCTTCCAATGGCAAATCCAGCCCAATATAATAGTTGAGAAGACTAGATGCTGTCCGAGTGGTAGTCCAATTATGGCTTGGCGAAGAACATAAAAAGGTGTGAAAGATGATTTGGATGACCCATGACAATATAATTTCGTCATCAGATGTGAGGATATTTTTCACTCGGTCCTCTTCCCAATGCGTGGCAGCAGAAACCACGTAACTGACATTGACGCAAACGAAATCAAAACAACCGGGTGGAGGGCAACGGTACTCAATTTTTGTGCCAATATGCCAGTGATGAAAGGTACCAGTGCGCCGCCAGAGCTTCCCATCGATGTCACGACTGACAAACTGCTGATTTGGATGCTCTTGGGTAAAAGTTTGGCAAAGACGGCGGTGGCGCATGGGTAGATTGGTCCGAGGAATAAACCGACAATGGATTCTGCCACGGCGTTTCCGATAATGTTTGGTACAAGCCAAACCAGAAGCTGGAAGATGGCGGCTCCAATGATCAGGAGAACGACCGCAAACTTCTCCCCGACCTTGTGAGCAAAATGAGTCAAGATAAACCTTCCAACAGTAATGCCGCCCCAGAATCCAGAGGTGACATTACCGACATGGGAGGGATCGCCTCTTCGGTAATGAATCAGGTAAGAGATGACCCAGCCGGAAATGGCCACCTCTGCTCCCTGATAGAAACTAGGAAACGTCAAACTAGTGGATCGATGTTTCATCGAGGCAACTTACAAGACAAAGGTCGCTCCAAGGAGCGTTGTCCTGTTCTTGACCGCCCTTTTGAGCACCTGAACTTTGGTGAGTTCGGCCGAACCAGCAGCCTGGCGTGAAGCGGTCCGTTCGAGAGACGAAAGTAACTGGACAGCAGCATCGCTCTCGAAGCCTCTGAAGGACCAGCCCATCAACAAAACAGAAAGCAAGGATATAGACAGCGTAATGAAGTAGAAATGCGCCCAGTGAATGCCGCTTGACACCATGGCCGTAGCAATTAAAGGGGAGACAATACCGCCCAGCTGGCAGAAGTTAGCTTCGGTCGAAGCCCATGCCGACATGTCTTGACTTACCCCATATAGACCGTGGCAAAAGCCTAGGACGACAGTGCCATTGAGCAAGTTGACAATAAAGGCGTTGGTCATGGCTAGAAACAGTCCCATCCCACAGCCGAGAAAATAGAAGCTGAGCACCACCACAGGAAATGGTGGAGAGCAGACGATGGTAATGTAGCCGATGCTCATCATAGAGGTTGCGATGATGTAGGAACGAGTCCGACCGAGCCGAGACTCGATGAGCTGGATGACTGGTGCCATCGAAATAAACCCGAGAGCATTAGTGATGAAAATCAAAGAAACAATGGCATATCCGATATGGTAGTCTTTTTCCAGGTATGGGATCAAAGCACCAGTGGCGGCATCATTCAGGCCCAGCAAAAAGAACATGACACTCGCCGCCGCTACTCGCCAACGATTTCTGGGTGGATTCGATATGGACTGAACGATGGCATCAACAGCTTGATCTCGCTTTGGTGTAGGAGGTTGACTTCGTTCCAACTCGCCAGGCGTTGGAGGAAGAGACCGACCGACAGGCGATGCATTGCGAGAGGGCGCCTTACATGGACCGTTCAAGCGTCTGCCCCATTGTAGTTCGTCGAGCTCGTACTCAGTGGGTGACACAGCGGTAATGTTGTCTCGATGGACGACGGGGGCAAGTCCACGGACAGCAGCGGATGGGTCACTTTCATGGGTGATAAAGGCACCGAATGCTTGTACTGTCATCATGAAGAAGACGAAGAATAAGAAGAAGCGAAAAGGAGATGGGACAATTGCAGACGTGGGTAGAAGATGGCAGTCACGACAGAATTGGGAGAAAATATACATATACCTCTCTCTCTCTCTCTCTCTCTCTCTCTCTCTTGATCCAGGTCATGCCCCACTTGGAATACGCTCGCATTGATAAGAACAAGGCAACATATTTGGGTCTGAGTCCATTGAAGCTGGGTGCAAGCGCGGTGCGAGATGGACCGATGTGAAGCCTGTGGACATGGTGGGCCTGGGACGAGCTTGTAGATCGACTGTTAAATTCTCAAGAAAATACTATCAGCCAGTGTTGATTCGAGGGTATTTTGCCGCATTCGCCGGGTAGAAGCTCGATGGAGACGGGTTGATAGCGGTGCTTTGTGGTGATTTGTGGTGGGTGTAAGGGGGGTGTGATGAGGCACCGAGAGGGAGTGACTTGGGTGAGCTTGGGTGAGCTTGGGTGAGAAAGCCACCCGCCTGCGCCCGGGTTTCTTTCCTCTTTCAACACGCTGCCCGCCAAACACCACAGGTTGTCAATGCTCTCCTTCCCCCGCTTGCCCGGCCAGAATTGCCAGAAGAAAAAAAAAATCCCCAAAATGTCACCGCAACTTGGTCTTGCTTTTGCCTTTTCAGTGCCACCAGATCGAATCACTTTGTTCCCATTATCGCCATGTCTCGCCGTAAGATCCGAAGCACCGCGGAAGAGACCCTCACTCCTCCTGACTCTCTGGCTCCCGGTCAGTTGATCGCCCGTGTGGTCAAAGTCAACGGCAAAGACCTCTACACGGTCCAGACCCCCGACTCATCCACGTTTCTCGTCGAACTTGAAGCCCGCTTCAGATCCACCATCTTCGTCAAGCGCGGCGGCTATGTCCTGGTAGATACCACTACCACGGCCGACCGGGACAACAAGATCCAGGGCGAAATTGTGAATATCGTTGGTGACGAAAAGGCGTGGAGGAAACAACCCTTCTGGCCGCAAGAGTTCGTCAAGAGGACCACACTGGCCGACAGTGACGACAAGGACTCACGGGTGGGCCGGATGCCGCCTTCGGACAGCGAGGACGAAACAGGATGATGCGTCTGCCTCTCAGCTCCTCAACTCTTGCGAACTCGCTGGCGGAGGACTGATGTGATCCACGGGTGGTGCAACAAGAGCGCACATGGCCTGCAGCGCCAATTCTGCCACCACCACCATTGAACTCACGTCCGTGCTCGGATATACCAGCCAGCAATATTCCTGGACTGCCCAATTGAGAAAGACCCAGAGAGGACCTCCCCCGGTCCTCCACAACAGATACGGGGTTGCCCATCCGAGATATGCAAAGAACTGGTAGTGCAGACTCCGGGCGCACAGCATACCGATCACCATGCTGGCTAGGACGGTATCCATCACAAAGATCGAGGTGACCTTTTTGGAGATTCTCAGCTCCTCCGCCTCTTTCATACCAAACATGTATTTCTTGGCAAACTCGACCAAGCTCGAAGCACTGGGCTTGATCCACTTCGTCTGAAAGAACAGGAGCAGCAAGGATGCGTGGATGACCAAGAGACTGATGGCAAAATTGCGCGACAGAAACATCTCTTCATCAACGAACCTCCAGTTGACCGTCCACTTGTACAGGAATTGTCTCCCAATGTCGAATGAGCGTTGGACATATGAAAGGCTCGTTCCTTCGCCGAAGAAGGGCATGGATATGACCATGTGGAGGACAAAGACATAGAGACCTGTGAAAAGCCCTTCGCCTGTACCGAGGGCCTGCAAAATGATGACTCCCACAGCGGGTGCAGCTAGCAATAGAGTCATTTTCACCCCCAATCCCAGTCCCCATATGATCGCTGCCCTTCCGAACTTGCGCCGTTGCATGGAGTAGATTGCGAGCCAAAGTCCCAGCGTGGCCCAGCAGTCATTGAACAGCCGCAACAAGAATATAGAATGCATTCTCTTGCTCAATACCAAGGGTATCAGAAGCCACGGCGGTGCGCCCACCCGTCTGTAACATGCAAATACCACGGCCAGCGTCACGAGGTATAACCCGGCAAAGATGATCTGAGCATGCAGGATATTGGTGCCCTGGTCGGTGAGCGTATAGAGGATCGAATAGATGTAGAGATGAAGGGCCGGATAAACGAGAGGACCCGTGGGACCCGTGATGTTTGCATAGTTTCTTTCGCCCGACAGGAACATGCGCACTTGGGCCATGTACGTCGTGAAGTCGATCTCGGTGTACGGCACTCTCCAGACAATGAGGCCACAGAGGGCAGCCTCGCCCAGGAGCATCAATGGAGCTGTCAATCTCGTGTGTGTAGGATTCGTGAGGAGGCCGCGGAGGGTTTTCAAGGAGAGGTCCATGGCTGCTGAGAACGGGTAAGCAGGCGGACAGGGGAGACTGTCGGTCCGTGGGAGAGTCGAAAGGAAGGCCTTGTCCGCTATTTGTCTGGCATCATGACTGTCTCCATCCCCATCGAGGGCGACGCGCAGACGGGAGTCTTGTAGAGTGCGAGGGAAATCAGGCTATTTTCGTCCGTTCCATGCGAGACGCGACAAAAGTCGGACGAGGCTCCATTGCCGTCCTCGCCGTTCCCGATTTGGCGCTGCTCGCTTCTTCCCCGCGCACTCGTCATGCATCTCTTCCTCCATCTTCCCTCGCACCAACGCCTCTTCCATCTCCACGACGTCATGCGTAGTAGTCCTAGTCCAGCTCGTCGATCGCTGATTTCATACGCGATAGGGAGCTCCCCAGACCCCAGATTCGACTGCTCAAACAGCGTCATCTGCGTCGATTTCAAGCTGGAAAGATCGAATTGCAGACAGGTATGTCCGATTGCTATCGTAAGTACCCCGTGCCATTTTCTCTGTTAGCAGATCTCTCTCGTCTCTTGCTATAAAGGAAGCGGTGGAAAACATTGCTTCAACCAGCATACAGCTTCCTAAATAACGGATCCCGCCTGCTCTTTTCCTCGCCCGCACCAATGGCCCCCCAGGCGCCTTCTAAACCCGACCCCTCTGCTCCTCGAGCCCCCCAAGCCGAACCGCACGACCTAAACTGCCTCACCATCTCTGAGCTCGAATCCCTCGCCTATGAGCGCATGGACAAGCAGACGCGAGATTACTATAACGAAGGCGCCGACTGCGGGAGCACCCTCTCTGAGAACATCTCGGCCTACGAGAAATATCGCATCCGTCCGCGGGTATTACGAGACATATCCCAGATAGATGCCACAGTCCCGGTATTCGGACACACAAACAGCTCTGCCTTCGGCGTGGCGCCCACGGCAATGCAACGACTGGCACATTCCGACGGAGAGATCGCCACAGCACGAGCCTGTCGCTCACGCGGAATTGTCATGGGCCTCTCTTCATTCTCAACCAGCACTCTCGAGGACGTCGCCCAAGCCAGCGGGGCCAATACCCACGTCCTTCAGCTTTACCTCTTCGAAGAGCGCGACCACTCCCTGAAGCTCATAAACCGCGCCAAAAAGGCAGGGTACAGAGCCGTCCTCCTGACAGTTGACACACCCATGCTCGGCCGCCGCAATCTCGAGATAAGAAATCAGTTCAAACTGCCGGCCCACCTCTCCATAGCGAATTTTGCGGAACAAGATGAGGACACAGATACAGCAGCAGGGAGGGAGCACAGTCGAACCACGACAGCCACTGACGAGAAGAAAACTCCAGCCTCTCGCCGGCCGCAAATGCCACGCCAACGGCGTCCCAGCACGGCTGGCTACCACGACGGCCACCGTCGCATCCCCCCGGGCGGGCCCATCACATTCCACACACACGCGGCAAACCCGACCCTGTCATGGGACGAGTCCATCCCCTGGCTGAAAGAGGTCTGCGGCCCCGAGATGGAAGTCTGGGTCAAAGGCATCGCGACGGCCGAGGATGCCGAGCTCGCGGTGCACCACGGCTGCGACGGGATCATCGTGTCCAACCACGGCGGCCGGCAATTGAACGGCGCGCTCGCGACCCTCGACGCCCTCCCGGAAGTCGTGGCCGCGGTCAAGAAACGTGTGCCCGTCCACGTCGATGGCGGCATCCGGCACGGCACCGACATCTTCAAGGCCCTTGCCCTGGGCGCTGACTTCTGCTGGGTTGGACGACCCATCCTCTGGGGCTTGGCGTACAAAGGGCAGGAAGGCGTCGAGTTGTGTCTGAGACTGTTGAGTGACGAGTTCAGACTCTGTATGGGCTTGGCGGGCGTGACCAAGGTCAAGGACATTACAAGGGAGTACCTGTGCAGGGTCGACAGAGACGGGTTCGCGAGTCGCTTGTGAACTGAGGCAGAGTAGGGGGATTATGAAGTCGATGAGCTAGAGTACGAACGGCAAAGGATGGGGAAAGCCCGTAACGACCTGTCCAGTTCTTTGAGGAGGTAAGCGCTGGGCGTCTTCGGTCCGCTTAAGAGACGATCTCGACATATGCTTTGATCTTAATGCAGCCACGATTACTGACGGAACACATGAAAACAACCTTGGAACCAAGGCTGTGTGGAGAGACCCGTACCTTGAGCGCCATGTACAATGTCTGTTGAATGCTATTCAGCCGGAATTGGTTGTCTGAGCACATTCCTAAAGTTGCCAGCGGCTGCTTCTGCTGGGTCCTTCTCGTGTAGAGGCATTTATACCGGTGTAATTTCAAGCCGCGTATCCGGACTTTTCCTCTCAGGTGTCATCTGTGCAATATCCCTGCTTCATCGGAACGGTCGTGCTCGACTTTTTTTGTTTTGTTGTTGTTAGGGATATCTGGTTGTTTCCTGATTCATATTCCTTCGCACCATGTTCTTCAGAGGCGCTCTCAGTTCAATGCGACTTGATGCTCATGACAATCTACGCGCGCTTCAGGCGTGGGGGTCCGAAAGTAATAAAGCTAATGTCGTCTTCAAAAGAAAATTTTGAGCAATAATATCAAGCCAGGTCTCTCAGCACTGCAAATGCCATAAATGTTCTGTCGAGTGGACTTGTTAAATTCTGTTCAGGGATTGGCATGATCTTGATCTTGAAATTGGGCTCGACATGATACCTAGGCGGGGTGTGATTTGCATTCAAGCGGGCCATGGAGGTTTCCGGTCGCTTCACCAATCTTCAATCTTTGGTGCCACGAACTTGACCGTGCCATTGTCATTGTATCCGCGTGTTCCTAGGACTCCACCGGTGATTTCTCGCATAATCTGATTGAAGTTGGCACTGTTGCGGATATCACAACGCTTGCTTGCAGACTCGGTATGGGCCACCCAAGCTGAGGTGGTCGCAAACAACTTCAAGCACAAGGGACAAGTGACCTGACCACCAATGTGTGATGAGGACAGCAGATGCTCTCTAAATTGGACGGGCGTCTTGAATTGACGTTTGCACTTGATGGTGGGACAAGAATACACCTGGCGGATGGCGTCCCAGTACTTTTCAATCTCGAGTTGAGCATTCGTCGAAACAATGGAGTGAGCGGGCAGTTGCACGATATGTTGGTGAGGAGCATTCGGATTCGCTTTTGTCCATGAAGTTGGTGGGATTTGCTCAATGTCCTCGGATGACGGCGCCTTTCTGTCGTACATTGAGGCAACTTCGCTCGCGTCGTCAGATGGTGGTTCAGCCGCGCCGGTGACCGCCTTAAGCCATCCCGTGACCATTCCAGTGTTAGTGTTGGCACTGCCTTGTGATGAATCACCTTTTGGTTGCACCTCCCATGCCGGCTGGGAGATGTGCAAGTTCTTTCGAGCTTTTTCAACGGGTGGGTCGAGGTCGACGAAGTTACTCATGGTCTTAACCCCAAGACCAGCTTGCTGTGAACCAGGATTGAGATTGGCCATCTTCGAAGCATGAGACTTTGTGAGTGGTGGAAAGTGTCCATGCGATGCAGTCGAGATTGGGCCGCCGAGGGTGTTGCTGAGCGATCGCCCAGACTCATGGGTTGCCATACCACTCAATAGATCGGGCAAACTGTTGTTGGTGGCACTCTTCTCGTCGCATGTCGATTGATTGACAGTAAATGGATCTGTTTCCGCCTTCCATGCGTCTTTCTGGATCTGGCGTTCGGCTCGCTGCATCTGAAAATCCGTCAGCCGAATGACTTTGCATTCGTCCTGTTCGATGTGCCGTATCAGTGCCGCGGCCGATCGACACGTCTCTCCGCAACCAGCACACCCAATGTTCTGAGCAGAACGATGTTGCTGTCATCCTATATCAGCTAGTATTTGATTAATATTTGACAGTGGTGCCTACACTTTCCACATGATTGTCTCTGGTAATCGTGCTCTTGAACTGTTTGGGTTAGCGACGGCTATACTATTCTTCCAAGCGCTTATTCAAATACCTCCTTGCCACAAATCGGACAGCAGACTATGAGATCGTCAGTGGCCGAGGATGGTCACGAAATGGAAGAAAAGCCAACTCACTGTGGGCTGGACTTCCAAGCTGATGAATGAAAAAGAACATGTCATTTTCACAGTCGACGTCGCATCGCTTGCAGTACGAGTGATAGATCGCTACCTCCTTGTGTTGAATCATGGCCTCCTTGGTGTTGAAGTGCTGGTGGCAATTTTCGAAGGTGCATTTGATCTTCATGGTGACATTGATGTACCAAGATCACGAGCTGGGAGAGTGAGCAGGACACGAGGAAGTTGGGACAGAAGGCCAGGTTTTGATCTGGGACAGAGCAAAGCTTCTACAATCAAAGAGGAAATTCGATAGAAGACAGGGTTAAGTGAGGAAGACAGATATGACAAGGCAAAGTTGAGGAAGATGTCAGTGAAAGAGGTCAGTGAAAGAGCAAACGTGGAAGGCAGCAAGCAGGCGAGAGGATCCCGCCGGCAGCTGGCAGCTGGGCACTGAGGACCAGGAAGGTGAAACTGACCCTCTGGTCAACCAACAGTGTCCCTTCCTTGCAAGGGACTGAGTTTGGTAAAAGATCTGGACGGCAGGGTGCCTCTTTCCATGTTCTCATAAGAGGACCGAATCAAGGGATAGATTGGAGTGACAAGGGAACGGAAAGCTTATTTAAGGGCGCAAGAAATATGGCTGCTTCACCGTAATCACCCACTGTATTCCTACGGCCAAGCACGACACACCACACGAAATGCCTCGAGTCCTGTCTTGTCCCCTCCCGTCCACTACTTGAACCAAAACTGCCAACGTGTCTCTTTGCACCGAGCATGCGTGGGTTCGGGGAAAAGGAAGAGCGGACAAAATACATGCATGCTCAGATTTCATTCAGTCATTCAATCATAGCTCAGTTGTCAACAATAATGACCTTGAGTGGCATTCTGTGGGCGAGATTGCCCTCCAAGCTTGGAAAAAGAAATGGCACGGTCTGACGCAAAACACACCCTGTATCCAATGTAGCTGTAGAGGGCTCAACGACGATGACGTGGTCGCTATATCGAACACAGCTAACGGCGTAGATGAAGGACAGAGCGCCTCTATTTCCAGAGGTAAATGGAACGCTCATTACCATCGAAGGCTTTAAACGTGCCACTTATTTTTCATTTAGGCTTCTCCCTCAGGTGTAGACCTCTTCAGTCAGCGGATTCAAGGTCAGCCCTTCTTTAGCAATGTCTTCATCTGTAATGCAAGTCAGTGAATGCCAGAAAGGTGACAAGACACCTCACTCACTCTGAAGAAAACACAACGGCATCTCCACCAGAGTGCCCTTGACTTGACTCAGGAGTTCTTTCAGCTCGCTCACTCCCCCAGGGAAGTCTGCTCTAACAACATGCCCGTACTCGACGCGAGGTGGCAGTTTGCTGGGCTTGCCTTGAGCCTGTGCATCTGCATGGTTGTAGAAGTACTCATAAAACTCCTTGTAATCAGCCCACGTATTCACATAGTCGTCCGGGATCGCCCTGAACGCCTTTCGGAAGACTTCGGTATTCGTCCTTGCTCGACTGTTCCACAGTGCCTGGAAAGTGTCGCTGAGAGGATCTGCCACGACATTATCTTCAGGTGAGCCCCAGTCATACGCATTTGGCACTCCGACTGGTTCAAAATTGGGGTCGGGCCTAAAGAAATGCTGAGATCGGATCAAACCGAGATGTTTTCGGGCGAGCTGTCTCCGCAAGGAGGCTGCAAAACCGCTTGCCTGGTACGGTTGGCCACTCATGTACGTCTGAACCGGCGTAGAATCGTTGATCAGCAGAGCGATTTCACTGTCGTGTGATCCGAGTTGGCTTCGGTCGTTTAGGTTGGCAGACCCTAGAATGACAATTCGATCGTCTGCGATGAGACACTGCGACCGATTAGACAAAGAATAACTCGCATAATCTGTTATAATTACCTTGGAATGAATGTACAGTTCTTCGCTAACGAACGCATCGAGCTCAGATTCAGGAGGACCGTCCCAGGGGACAGTACGGATGTCCTGACCGCCAAGCATGTAACACTCTGCTACACTGTCCCACCGACCACTTCCAGGGGTTGCAATTTGCTGTGCGGCGCTTTGATATTGCTGGTATTGAGGAGCTTGAGACAATTGAGTGGTTCCTGTCTTCTCGCCATACTGCCCATACCCGGCTCCCACAGCATCATCGTGCTGTTTCCGGGCATCTTCATATCTCACCCCGCTTTGTTGTTCGACTTGCTGCATTGTATTGCTACAATTGATTCGATCGTAATTCCGTAGATTGTAGAATCGAATATAATCCATGGGATTGAAGCCAGCCTGCGCTATCTTTTCCATGATGCTGTGGCCACCACGGTTGATGCTGTTATATTGAAACTCCATTATGGCCCGGGTGGCTAGCGAAGAATCATCTCGAAGGTCACCAGCAAATGCTGGCACTGCTGGGATGACAACAATCACTTTGTATTTCTCGTTGTTCCGGGCTGCTCGAAGTATTCGTTCAACTATAGCTTGACCTATCAAGTTTTTGACCGGTTTTTGTTGATCGCCCGTGGCAGTGATGAAAAACTGATTCTCGATGTAGACGAAATGCTGACTGTTCCGAATTACGTCGATATATGCATTCTGGATAGAATGCTCAAGGGGGGTTCCATTGCTCCACGTCGTACAGCTCCGAAGTACCTGACAGGTCATTACGGGTCGCGGTTGATTATACGGGCGCCCGTACGAATCCGTACCACCAAGGTATTTGCCTTGAAGCTGGTGAGCTTTGTCCCCAAGCCCACCTGAGACAACATTGCCAATGGATGAGAGTTGTTGACCCAGCAATTTGCCTTCGGTTTTGTACTGGTCAATTCTTCCTCGAAAGCCTCGCTCGCCCCCGAAGCCTCTTCCAGACTCGTTGCCCTGTCCATAATCATCAAAGCCCCTGCTAGACTCTTGGTTATATTCGTCGAAACCCCGAGCTTGCTCTGGGCCGGTGTGTTGATAAGGTTGATAGGGCTGAGGTTGGTATGATTGGCTAGGTGACTGTTGAGACGAAAGTTCTGTCGGTCCTTGATGGTATGAAGCATAAGGGGGATTTGCACTGGGTGGGGGTGGATATCCCGGATAAGTCTGTGTTGGGGCCGTTGATGTTTGAGGCGGAGGCCCAGGAGGTGGTGGAGGGAAACTCTGCTGAAAGGACTGGGCTGGAGGTTGTTGGACAGGAGCTACCTGCTGCGGAGGACTACAGACTTGACCATAAGGTCCAGCAGCGGGGTGAGGGCTCGCTTGCGGTGGAGGGGGAGGGACTTGGCCATACGTACCGACAGAAGTCTGAGGGGGAGGCTGGATTGGTAGTTGAGTCTGAGCTCCTTGACTCGCGGGCGCCATGGTTTGACCATATGGTACTTCAGAATGTTGTGACTGAATCTGAGTGCCCTGAATGGAGGGAGTTGCTGCACTGCCATATGCACCAGTATTGGGTCCTGCCTGAGCCTGGTATTGACCCGTCGTCGGGGTCTGCGGCCTGCTGGTTGTATGCCACGCCGGTTCTGTGTAGGGTTGACTGCCCGGGGGTGGTGCGTATCCGCCAGCTGGAGCAGGAGGTTGGAGGTGCCCTTGCGACTGTGGCCGTGATTGAGGTCGCTGACCTGGACCAGTCGCCGGGTGAGGGAAATCATCGAGGAGTCTATAGTACCGTTGGTCTTTGCGGACATTGTATTTCTCGTCGAAGATGAGGTTCCACCTATCGATGAAGTGGTGACGAAGGTCCTGGACACAAGCTCCTTGCAAACAAATAGCAACATCGGACCATCCCATCCTCGAGTTCTTGGTTCTGTCGAGCTTGTTCTGGAAAGGTTGTGCAATATCGCTGAAATCCATGACTCTAGCGTTATTATAATCCTGGCCAGGAAAGACGATGTCGTTCGCGTTTGATGGGTGTGCATCAGCGATTGAATGCTGATTTGTGTCCCATCTACCAAAACAAAGATCTAAGCCACCCATGAACGCGATCTTGTCATCAATTAAGCATAGCTTTTCATGATGTGCCCAATAGAGAATGACATCGTCGGTCATGCCGTATACTCCCTTAATGGCATCTGCACCAAGCTTAGTGAGTCCCGCAGCATCAAGTTTTAGCGCTTGAAGCGAAGATATCAAGGACGATTGGGTCGTTTGAGCATCTGGTAGATGGTCCGGGTGACGAAAGACCGCAATATTGGGATGTAACTTCTCGAGTTCATGTTTAGTGTGCGCCGAAGACAGAGTCAAAGCCTGGGTGACCTCTTTGTACACAATGACTTTAACTTTGACACCGCGTTGTGCCGCGCGTTGCAGAGTTCGATCGAGTCTCCATTGTTCATTTTGAGAGGGTGGCCGGCGAAGATACAGCTCAGGTGACAGCCACCAATCCAATATCCAGATCGAGTGCTTCGCTCCTTCGAGTGCTTGACTGACTGCCCAGAAGTATCCACATCCATCAACATACCACTTGACATCGTTACCTTGCTTCTCCGAAGCGAAGCTGTCATAGCGATTTGGGCCTGGTGGGATTCCTTGCGATCCCGGCACACTGGCGTAGCCTGCATAACTAGTCTGGCCTGGAGCCGGAGGCCCAGATTGGGCCGGGGGTCGATTGCCTGGACCTAGCAAGTTTGTGACGTCTGAGCCAATATTCTGCAGAGTGTTATGCAGTCCATCAAAGAGTTTGGATGCCAAATCCGGCCGGCCTTGCGCTTGCTGAGTCGGCGGGCCTCCCGGATAGGCAGATTGACCTGTCTGGGGATATCCAGTACTGGGACCTTGTTGTCCGTAATACTGCTGGTTGGAGCCGGAGCCGGAGCCGGAATAGCCATAGTTTTGGGACGAGGAGGAGGGACCGGTCTTGTACTTGTCGAACTCGGATTTGAACTTCTTGAACGTGTCTCCCAGCAGCGATCGATCAGTGCCGTCTTGTCCACCGCTGCCACGGGACTGCGAATAATCGTCACTGTATGCGAGTCCGTCGTCGTCCGGCCGCTGTGGGTAAGACATGGCGGGAATCCGTGAAGATCTTGAACTGGGGCTGGATTTGAAAAGGCAGGCGATTCAGAGGATACAGACGGCGACGAGAGATTTGCTCTCAGCGCGAAGAACAATGAGGGACGTCCAGCGGTGAACTCAAACGAGGCGGGCAGTCATGGAGGAGTTCGTTTCAGCCATGACCAGGGCGAGTGACTGACGTTTCAGCTGATTCATGCCATGGCAATCAAGTGAAGCACCGCCAAGCTGGACACCGCTGCATACTGGCTCGCTGGGTAATATGAGGGCGCCTGGGCCAACTTGGCCCATGTAGAGCCAACCATAATGCGTTCAGCGTGCTTGCGACACCCTCCACTGCGCTGAATGGCCCCAATGACGAGTTTGCAAAGCTTCGCAGCTGCTGCGCCTCATTGCCCCGCCAAATACATCTCCCCCTGGCAAGCTCCTGCAAAGCTGCCCCTCGTCGCGGAATGGCAATTGAAAGATGCTGATTCTAAGAAGCTTTAGGGCTTTCTCATCAACACGCAGAACTCCCTCGATCGGATTGGCACAGACATACCCTGGATATGGGAACACATCGCATGTCTTCGTTCTGCCTTAGCATTCCTCCAGCTTCTCGAACAGCTAGTCGGCAAGGCGGAAGCTATCTCGTTCCGGCAGATCTGGGTCGTCTGGATGACGAAAGATGACGGCAACTAGCCCGGATGATGGTTGATGCGGGGAGGAGAGCACAGCTTCAAGGAAATACAAGTGTTGACCAGTGCACATCTCCACGGGAGTCTCATTGTGGATTGGCTCTATATATACAGCGTCCTTTTGCCTCCAACATGTCTCTGCCTCTGCGTCCCCTACAACGTCTTACCTTCACCGCTGTTAGGTCAGCGCCTCGTCCTGCGTTGTGCTTCGTCAGACCTCAGAGGTTGCAATTCCATCGACCAGCATCCAACATGTCTCTCGCAACTCTGGATGTAAGTTGTCACACCCCGAGGAGGAGCAAACATGGCAGCTAATATCGTTAGGTATCGCAACATCCCAACCTGCCCAAGTCCTCTGTGACCTTGTTCGAAGCGAAGGCGAAAAAGAAGGCGACTTTTGAGGCAATTGCCAAGGCGATTGGTCGAGAGGAGGTTGCGGTGGCTGCTCTGTTCTACGGACAAGCGACGGCGTCTCCAGAGGATATCCAGGCGCTGTCAGAGTATTTTGACATTGACCATGAAATCCTCGAGGCACAAATGAGCGGGTTCCCAGACCGTGGAAAGAGCGTGGAGATGCCCCCGAAGGAACCACTCATTTATCGCTTGTACGAGATCGTCCAGAACTACGGATATGCGTATAAAGCGGTCATGAACGAGAAGTTTGGCGATGGCATCATGAGCGCAATCGCTTTCTCCACCAAGGTTGAGAAAGAGGTCGACAAGGACGGCGTTACATGGGTAAGACTATCAACGCGTCCCAGAGCTCGGGGCTGATCTGATGCAGGCGAAAATCACCCTTCGAGGCAAATGGCTGCCCTTCACCCGATTCTAGATATCAAACATATAATTGTCGTGGAGGTGTCAAACTGGTGCAACTCAGGTACTGTTATGAGCATGGACGAAACCAAACCACGCCCAGGGCCAGACCCCTAGGAATCTTGTTTGTTCTTTTCCTCAGCGGGCAACAACTTGATTGTGCAAGCCCTTCTGCATTCCAATGCTTTGTGTGTGCAAGGGACAATACTAAACGAGAACAATATTAAGCCTCATCCCCCTGCGCTCAGCCTTGCCGCACCTCTTTGTGTGGCGGCGACCCTCAATCATCCATGACCCAATGGGGAACTGAGAACAGAATTCTTTCGAGGTGCTTTCAGTTCACTGGTCTTTATGCAATATGCTGAGATAAGGTATTTATTACCCTCTCCATCCCCGACCGATTTATTTCTCGCACATACAATTTCGCTCAAGTCCAACTCAACTACAAGTCACTCTTTTACAGAAAGCCCATCGCTTACTACCATACCACGTGAAAATGGCTACCCAAATGTACACTTGCGTCGTTCAATAGACGAGCACCACTTTTCCAGTCCTTTTCCAGTCCTTTCAATACCAACCCTGAATTCGACAGCCACAACACTCTCGGTCAGATTCTACCGATATCCATCAACATGGCCACCCAAATGTACACATGCATCGTTCAATAGCGTGTTACCTCCTCATGATAGCACGCAGGGAGGCGCAGGCGCCTTCTGACGATATCATCTTCGATATGCCCTCGCGTCACGGTCGCTGAACAAGGATCCGAGATGGCCTTCTCATCTGGTGTGAGAAGGTCCGTCCATCAGTGGCCATGACTCGCATGGTGGGGTGTTGAAATCGCTGCTATATGCTGCGATCTTTTGGTGTTCCAGCCGTTCAGCAGCGTGCCGCAGCGGCCTGCACCCATTCCCACTCCTGTTCACTTCTATTCGAAATATACACATTGTTATACACACGATTGTCGCAAGACATTTTGCCACTCTCTGGCACAGCATCCTCCCCTAGAAATAGCGTGTTTTGCCATAATTCAGACATAGCGAGCAGAAAGCATTGGTACTGAGCATGTATCCGGTCACCTATTCAGACGCTGATAGGTGCTTTCTGCCATTCACCCCCCTGGCTGGTCGGCTGCCAGACGTGGTATTAGGTTTTGCAAAATGCAGATATCTCCAGTGGACGCACTGAGAGTTTTGCGTACGTAATAAATACCGTTCAGTTCTCTCGTATATTCTCGCGTACTTTGATTGTGTGTTTCTTGACCTTTTGGTGTTCGTGAACTATTTTGTGAGGTTCCCCGCGGCTCGAATTGGTCGCGCCCAGCCTACACCTAGTTATCCTTTCCCCTTCAGCTGTATTCTCCTTACGAGGATCCAAAAAAAGGTGCCAGAACAGAGGAGACAATTCAAAAGAAAAACCAGAAGAAAGAAGAAAAAAGTAGCAAAAAACAAAAACGACAGCTACAGGATTTGAACCTGTGCGGGCGAACCCAGCAGATGGCGATTCTGGTCCAAGAACGGACCATTCGAGTCTGCCGCCTTCTACATTTCGTTAGAGGTGATGCCCACACTTTTAGCCTTGACGGTAAATTTACTTACAACCACTCGGCCAAACTGTCGGGGCATTTTACCCTTGTTTTTTCTTCATTCAAATATAGAAAGTTTCTTGAGCGATGAGAAGGAAGCACGTGACCGCGATGTCTGAAGCATGTTTTCGCCGGGAGGGATGCCAACATTTCCATTGCGTGGAAAAGAAAAGGCTAGATCTTCGGTGGAAAAGAAAAGGCTAGATCTTCGGTGGACTTTCTTCGCCATATTTAATGAAGAATACGACGTGTGAGAGTTTGTGACACATTTCGCACCGAGAGAATCTGGACTGCGTGAACGGTCTATATGCCCCTCGTCACAGGGCTGTCTCCGTCGGAGTACGCGACTGACCAACGAAGAATACTGGAGGTGTCTTGAGGTGTCTGTGGAAAGCAAAGCACTTCAACCTCGAAGTCCGACATACATTTCAATTCAACGGGCGTGGTTGATGGATACACAACGGCAGCCGCTAAAATAGGCACCTCTCCCCTCTCCCTCTCCTTCCTTCTCTTCGTTCTTTTCGCCCTTCTGTCCTGTCATCATGGCGCCGCCCTCCGAGTCTGGGACGGAGCAGGATTTCGCGCAGCAGCGCCAAAGAAGGCTCTTCGACGACTACCGCAGCTTCGCGCACGCTTCGACGCTCGCGGCGTGTTTCCTCGCACCCGCCCTGATCGCCGTCCCGCCCCGCAAGCTGGATCTGTACACCTTCTCCCTGGCCGGCGCGTTCGTCGCGTCGGCGAACTACCAGCTCAGAGAGCGCACGGGGACGGGCTTCATGGGCCACGCTTCACGGCGTTGGCATTTCCACGACAGACCGTTACCCCCGCTGCGACAGGGCCAGGGCCAGGACGACGATGCTGGTAACTCGGTGAATGGATATCAACGGATACCCCTCGAACCGATGGTGCAGGACGCGGAGCGAAGGAACGGGACGTCCACCTTACGGGATCAAGCTCGCGGAGCTTGGACGGGTGCGCAGAGCGAGGACTGGAAACAACGCCGCTTAAAAGAAGAACAGGAGAAACTCGAGCAGGGGGAAGGTTATGGAAGCATGATTGTCGACCAGATTTGGGAAGTTTGGAACCAAGGCGAGAAGAAAGCCGAGGAGTTGAAAGAGATGGACGAAGAGGTTGTGCAGAAGCGGAATAACCGTGGTTGAAAGAAGAGTTTCGAACTTCATATTGCTGCCCTCCCCCGGCTGTGATATATGAATCGGGACTGCGATCTGAGCACCGGACATAGGTGCGGATCTGTGTATGGGAGCTCTCTACCAGCCCACGCCTTATCCCAGTCGCTGCCAATCACGAGGTCTGGAAGCCTCCTTGGGTTTTACAAGCCACCCGCACAGCCAGCGTGCTGACTCCGCATGATGTCCGTCTACCATCACTCCCCTTACCATCTACTCTCGCTCACAACCTGGTTCCGACACACCTCGACCGCCGCAATAACTGGCTTAGCTTCTCTCATACCTCCTCGCATCCGCCTCGACCTGGAAATCCCGCACTTTGATGCCCTGTCTCAGCACCTCGTCACGTGCCCTCTCGCTGTTTTCAGTCTGCTGATGGCGCTGCTTGGCTTCACCATCCGTAATGATGGTTGGAACGCGAGCTGCACATGTCCGTCGGTGAAGTGGCGTCATTTGAGGCCTGTTCGCTGAACTGGTGATCGCATTGGCCATATCCACCTTTGGGCAGCTGGCTTTGATTGGCGGTGGAAAGATGCGGGCTGCGAGACGGGGTTTGTGCGGCTTGCTCATGTCTGCTGGTGTATGAGCTTCCAACCTTGATTGGCGATGATGTCTGTTCTCACGGCGATGGTATCAATCAGATTACCGACCAGAGACTTCACTTTTGGTGTCTTGACAACGGCGTGGACTGATCAGTTGATGAGTGCAAGAAGGCGTGGAGTCCACATGCGTATGGCCTAGGCCGTCGCCTGAAAAATGCAGTTCAGACTCAATGCAGCTCTGGTCCGACTGCTGTTTACTATCGTGAATGATCCACATTCAATACTGGCACGGAAATAAAGGAGAGTTGAATTTCGAGCCAGGGTGTACCTTGTCCAAAAAGCAGTTGGGCTGTTTTGAGGTTCCAAAGCAGACCGAGCCACCGATTTATGCCAACTGCTCAAGTAGTACAGGAAAGCGGGATGACGGAGATTGGAGCGAGCGGTGCTATGGAGGGCGTGGGTTTAAGTTCGAGTTGGGTGACACAACAAGAGCTCATACTGTGTACTGCGAGTGGAGGGTGTGTGCACAGAGGAGCACTTTGCGATTGTTCGTTCGTGAAAAGGGCACCACAAAGTATCGGCATTGACTTGGTATGCATACCAAAGCCGAGCAATCGAGTATTATCTGCTGGCCATTTCCGGTTTATTCAATGCTTTGACCCTCGGCGTTTCTTCTTGCTCGAGTGTGCGTTTGTGCCGTCGTTATTTGGCTCAGTGTGCGGCCTCTTCCCATTGCGCGTCTCTTGGTCAACTGGGGTGGCCGCTGTAGCTAATTTGGGTTCGTGCTTTTCTTTCTGCTTCTTCTTTATGGGACCTTTGGCGCTCCCGGTCGAATCACCGCTCTGTCTCTTGCGTTTCTTGTCTAACCTCGCCTTTTTGCGTTCTTCTTTCGCGCGTGATCTTGCCTCGACTCTTTTCAAAAATGAGTCGTCCTCCTCCTGGGGGACCCGTCCCTCTTGCTCATGACCCTTTTTTGATCGCTTTGGCAGGGGCTCGTTTTGAGAGACAAGGCCTGAATCTGGCTGCTGCCCAGAAGCTTTCCGCTTGGGACGGTCCTTGGCTTTCACCGCGATAACAGGCTTCCCTTTGTATAGCTGATCGACTGGGGTAGGATTCGTGTCGACGGTGAAAAGGCCGCTGGGATCCAGCAATGGCTCGGTGGCTAGGTGAGCATCCGATTTAGCTGTTGTCGAAGGCATTGGGACGGTGGGTAATTCCGCTTCAGGTGCTCTCGTGTCCTCCTTAATGTTCTGCTCTTCACCTTTGGTGATTTCTGCCAATGACTCGGTAGATAATTTGAACGTTGCGATCAGGCTCTCGGTGGTGAGTAGGCGCGTTTGCACCAGGTCCAGGGTGGCACTGTTGTCGACACAAAATTTTCGCATTTCTGCTAATAACGAAGCGTGGGAGTCGAGCAGGATCAGGAGAGAGTTGTGCTGGTGTAAAAACTGCAGCCGATGTCAGTGTATGATAAGAGAAAGAGTTTGGTTAGATTTTCCACATACTGCTTCCCATGTTTTATCACCAATCTCTGCGGCCATCTTGACGATATGGTGCTGGCTCCAGCTAAATGCAAGGCTAAGTTGAGGCTGTGATTTTTCAGGAATGAAGCATGGACTCGAGAACGGCTGCCAGTCTGCGATTTCTCCAACTTTAAGATGCGGAGAGGCAGTTGAAGATTCACCGTACGACTTAACCTCATCGGTCTTGCGACCGAGGCGGCTTGGCGGTTCTGCTACGGTAGAGCATTTGATCTTTGGCCACTCGTCTGACATTCGACTTCAAGTCATCACTTCCTCACACCTTCTTTGTCCAACCGCCTTCCATCGCAAGTTCTTCAGAAGGCGCCCGGCCCAATGGCTGCCAAATGGAGAAGTGGAAAGCACTACGCCCTCTCCGGGACGTGATATTCGATTGCTGAATCGTGTATCTATCAACGAGCTACGGAAGTATCGACGCAGGAGACTCGGCAGAGGGCGAGGCCATGAGGTGAAGATCGAGAGGACAGAGGCTAACTGTGGCTTCTCATAGAGACTGGTAGCTGGCGCAGCTGTACAGGGTGGCGGCGACCCAAGAATTTCGCTCATGGCCCTCAATCGACTCCTCACTCCAGTGGTCGCTTAGGAGGTGTGGTAGAAATGAATGGCGCCCTATTGATGCCCGTTAAGAACATGACTCGAAGATGCATTGAGAAGAGACCCATTCCAGCAGTGCTACTGCCATTGGGACTGATTGTGCTGGGCTATTCAAACTTCGAGGTTGCCCAGCCTATTGTCGTTGCTCCTGCCACCGACGCCGTGGGCGCCGTGGACGCACCCGCCTCGATGGCTTCCCTCCTACTTCTCTCTCTTATGTCAACCCGCCTCATTTTTTTTCCTTCTTCTTCTTCTTCCTCAACTCTCTTCATCTCACTTCACTTAATACAAAAGCTACAGCTTTGCTTGTTCAAGTCCCCCGCTGTTAGCTTCTCCTCCCTCTTATCATCCATCCAGCTCTGCATCTTGGTTGCTCATTCTCATTTCCCCCGTTTGCTGCTCTATTCATTGGGCTCCATCCCATTTCTACACCCCCAAACCCCCAGAAAAGCCACAGAGAGGCGTGGTGTCAAGCTACTCTTGTGGTGACGACGTCGCGGGTGAGTCCAATCGGATGAGGAGCTTCTTGTTTGAGCCTACCCTTGCTCTCAGAAGCATACTGACTTTCGAGTGCCAGAGACCAGTAGACATGTCTGACAAACCTGCAACCCAGTCTGCCTCGGGCACTGCATATGCTGGCTATCCCCAGTCAAGAATGCCGTACACTGCATCGGGCTATCAACAGTACAACGGAGGTAAGAGCTGGAATGCACAGTCGGAGGTACAATTGCTCACCACGCAATAGCCATGACCATGACCAATTCCAATCCTCTTGCCAACATGCAGAACCTCAAAGCGACCTTGCCACCTTCTGCTTCTGTTGAGACTGAGATGAGTGCAGTCAATCGTCCGGGATACAGCAGTCCTTTGATGGTGTTGCCATCCGGTCAAGCCGTGCCGCTCCCCAGCTTCTACGGCCAGAACCAGACCTCAGCCGGAGATGGTGCCTCCCAGTTGCCTTACGTTCCCACTGGAATGTTTCCAAGCTTCATTGGCAACACCAACATGACTACGAGCACGCTCCCAGGATATGGTTGGCCATACAATCTCGCATCCAACGTTGCCGGGTTTGATCCAGGTCGTCGAGGCTCCTGGTCTTCAAACGAAGAGAATGCTCCCAACAACCAAGCCGTTGCACTTCAAGGTCAATCGGACTACTACAACTCCATGCCCTATCTATCGGCGACGCCTGCCAGCCAACACTATATTGCCGGACCTATTCAACCCATGAAGTGCCAGGACAACAAATCCTACGAGATGGTCAATCTTGATGAGCTAGTCAATCGTGATCCTCCCATGCCTCGCGCAGTGCCCGCTATGTGGACAAACCAAGAAGAACTCAGCCTGGCCAAATGTCTTCAGAACCCTGAGGGTATCACCAATGTTTACATTCGTGGCTTCATGCCGGATACCACTGATGAGGATCTCGAACGTTGGGCTTCTCGCTTTGGAGAGATCGAATCATGCAAGGCCATCATCGAACAAGATACTGGCAAGTGCAAAGGGTCCGTTGCCCCACCTCATTGACATGTTTACCCTCGCTAACATTATCCAGGTTCGGGTTCGTCATGTACTATTCTCCTGCTGCAGCAGAGAACTGTATCCGCGGTTTCTTCCATCTTGGCTTTCAAGCCAGCTATGCCCAGGTCAGCACACTGCCATTGTATTTCACTTTCATCTAACACTCTCAGAAATCTCGCAATTCTCGACTCAAGGACCTTGAAGATAAGAACTCCACCAATATCTACTGCACCGGGGTTCCCATTGACTGGAACGAATCGGTTTGTGCTCTCCTATCATGCTTGCCATCTTGATTAACATGACCAGGACCTGGCCAAACACTTTCTGCCATATCACGCCGTCTCCACTAAGATCTGCCGCGATGCTCCGTCCGGAGTCAGCAAAGAAGTTGGCTTTGCCAGGTATTGAAAGAAGTCTCAATCCTTGAGACGTTGCTGACCGTCCCAGATTCGAAACCCGTGAGATTGCAGAACGTGTCATCAAGGAGTTCCACTCCGTCCTCAATGAGCACGACGGCATCAAGTTGTTCCTCCGCTTTGCCGACACTAAGGCTCAGAAGCAACTCAAACAACAGAGTCAAGAACGTCGCAACTGGCGCAGCCGAGAGTACAGCTATTCGGTTGAGCACACTCCATCTCCAACTCTTTCCCGACTGCAGAACATGAACAACCACATCAGCCCGAACGGCAGTTACCAGTCACCTGCTGGAACTACCAATGGCTTCACTCCAGCGACGTCAGTCTCTCCGCCGTAAGTTTTGCCTTACTGCCCAAGCCCCTGTGCCTTTCAAGTTCACTGACTTTGTGTTCCTCAGTGAGCTGCCAGGTGTCAACAACAAGGCTGTGAACATGGTTCGCAACTCCACGTCGACTTGGCCGATGCAAGGGGGCCTGCAGTCAATTACCAACTCCACCACTGTTCGAACCAACCTTCCGGTCAATGCAACACCTCATCCTTACATTGAAGTCCCGTCCAAGTCTGGTGCTTCCATTGCAATCATCGCGGACAATGGCGACCCAAGCAAGACGACCAAGACTCCAAGTCCCAAGAAGGTCACCATTAGAGTTGAGCCAGCCAGCGGCAAGGAGAACTACACCACCACTCCTCCGCAGTCCAGCAAATGAGCCAGCCATGTCAGAACTGCCAAGGACATCCATTCTCGCATGTTTCCAATTATTTTTGACGTGCATCTTGTTCTTGGTCTGCTGGTACTACCCATGTTGATTCCTTTTGCTCATTCTTGCCTCGAGCATGCACAATCGTCCCTGGAGCATGCATTTTGTCACCACCACATATAAGAAACATGAACAGAGACGCCATTCATTACTCATGTACAGCAAGACATTGACCTTTGTGTATCGATGGAAGAAAATATGGTCCGGGCACTATGTCGGTATACCAGGTGTGGGAAGAGAGCTGAATAGCCTGTGTCCCGAAAGCTTGCATATGATAACTAAGCATGTAGTTACTTGAGAGATCAATCTCACAATGCATCAATATTAACATACTGATCCGTTGTTTAGGTCCGTTTGATTTGTTACTGTTTGGTGGACCGCATCCCACGAATCCGGCCCTATCTATGGGGGGATGTTTTCCGAGAACGCAAACACACGCCGCATCCAACGTTGCCAGGTACTGCTCATAACGACGAAGTGCTGGCCACGTCGAGCATAGCTGATCGTGTTGGTAGAGGACAGAGGACCTCTATTTCCAAGGCAAGTGGAATAATGAATACTTGTTACCAACGAAGAGCACCTCTGTTCTAACAGCGCAGGCCTCCCGAAGGAGTGTGCTAGTTCTTTTTGACTCGGCTTGGGCCTAACCTGCGCATGTAGTAGACGAGGCTGGATCTCAAAAGGAGTGGAAGGTACTAATTAGTGAGAAGGGTGATGGTAGGAACGCAAAGTCTGCACTGTCGACAACGCGGTTTATGAGGCCTTTTCATTTTTCTTTCTCGTCCGTCGCATGGTAGAATATCGTCATTCCATGCAATGTAGTGTAACATATTGTATTCCCATGCTGATGCTGGTGTGGCATATCTGGCCGAGCCTCATTTCATCCATCCCTTTGCTTGGTGAAAAACCCTCGCCCAAACCCAGCTGCCTTGATTTCAACGCACATCAGGCTTTACGTTGTTCAGGTGCCCAAATTGGTATTCTCTTGGCTTCAATGTCCGCCCGTCCTCGCCTACCGCACTGGTGGGTTGCAGGACTTATGCACTGCAGGCTCTGCGGCTTCCACTCCCATTCCTGTTGACGAGGAAGGTGTTGGCGCCGCCGAACCATCCCACGTCTCCACATATTTGGCTTGAGGCCACTCGTTCCCCGTCCTCATCACTGCATGCCAATCCAACTCTTCAGGAAACCACCTGTCTCTTCTTACTGTACTCTTGTTCCCACCTTCCAACGCTGCCCTTGCTGCCCTAGTACGCCGCTGTCTCTTTGTTCCATGCTGACTCATTCCATGTAATTCATTCCGAACCTGTTCAAGTCGTTGATCGTTTGACACGATGTAGCGGATGTATGGAGCGACTTCCGTCACAAGTGAGATGGCAGAGCGATTATCCAGGGAGGGTGCTTTACGGCCTGGGGCGCTGGGGAGACCGATACGTGATTCTTCGAGTAGAGGTTCGAATGCTTCGCATATCGTGGATTGGACAAGCCGTGATTCATTCAGCTGGTCGAGGCACAGACGAACGACTTCATCCCTTCGGGATGGGTAAGCGCATGCGAAACTAGGAGCGGGATTGGCCATTTTCTTCATCGCGCTTGCTAGCATAAGTGCTGTTTTGTCATCGACCAGATCCACTGCGCTTTTTGCCTCGGAAAGAATGAGCATGTCGTCCAGTGTCAAGACTGGATTCGGCTCAGTGCGACCTGTGCACACATTATCTTTAACCCAGTCCAAGGGCGGAATGCCCAGGCGGTCCTGAGTGAATTGGATCAGACCTTCTGTATTGTCAAAATCCGTAGGTAACAAATCAAGACCATTGATGAAGGTGTCTTGGCTGACAATTCGGGTCACCGAGCCATCTGGGTTGAGCTTGGACTGTTCGTTATATGGGAGCATCCAATCCAGACCTCCCTGCTGGGACCCAACTGTCATCTGACACCAGAGATTGAGCTCCATGACCGACGCACGGAAATCTTGGCCTTTCGTGAGGTAGAGGTTCTGCAAGGCTTCCTGACGTAGAAGATGTCCTTCAGCGGCACAAATGGATCCTAGTAGCTGTGCAGCTACCCCTGGCTGGGCACGGCCGTACTGTAGGACAGCGAAGAGGTCTAGTTCATCCATCGGGATGGAGTCGACACTATTACAAGTGAGGATGACTGGTCGCTTCGATGTCCGAATAAGTGATTGGACACCACTCCAGAAACCTTTGTCTTCCTCGAACAGGATATCGACTTCTTCAAGCAAGACGAGAGATTGCTTCTGCGATTTGATCTTGGGTTCTTTGATTTCTTTCATGTCAGCGATTTTTGCCTGCTTGCCATCCATGCCGACAGCCATGAGACTTGTGATAGGGTTGTGGGTCTTTGGTAAAGGCTCAACAGTCGGAGAAGCTGTATCTCTGTCCTCGATCGAGACACTGGATCTTCGGCTCGATGAGTCGGCGTGTCGAACTAGATGGTTCTGTGTCATGTCGCCCACCTTGTCCTGGATATCCTTTGCACTTCGTCGCATACCTGGATGGATCTCGAACACCTCGAACCCTAACTGTTGAGCAACAGCAAAGACGGAAGCAGTTTTCCCCGAGCCCGGAGGGCCTGTGAGTAGAATGGCATTCTTTCCAATAGTGGTCGAACGGGCATCATCGTCGTCCGAATATGTAATGAAGTCGTCCATCTCCGATTTCCTCTTCCGTCGCCTTTTTGGAGTCGAGGGCCTCGTTTTCAGTTGTAATTTGCCAGTTTGCACTTGATGTACCTTCAAGTTGTCCAGCCAGTCGTGCAGGACTTTACTCTGTGGTTCCAAGACCTCCTGCCAGCATCTTGGTGCATACTCGTGACACCATAACTGGGGTCCGGCTGCCATGCCTTTGTCAAAAGAACTCGGTGTCGATTCGATGACTACTTTTAGATCTGAGATTGAAGCTGGTTGACAACTGGACTGATTTTCCATACCATACATAGATTCAATCAGTCTCACCAGCTGTTTGCCACTCATAACCCTTCGTTCAGGAATGTGAATGAGGGGCTTGTCGACTTTGTGCTTCAAATCTTGAGAAAAGTTCCATAGAACGTCTTCATCCGTGTTGATGCGCATGGCATGCTGTTTGGATTTGGGGCGTGACAAAGGGAGTGTCCGAACTGTGACTGCACAATTTGGGACCTGATTCGGTTGTACATGTTGAATCTCGGTTGGAGGCCATACTAGGGGCAGCGAGGGAGCAGTTTTGTTCTGGAATAACTTTCTAGATTCGAAGATAATGTCTTTCCAGGGTTTCAGCGGCTTGGACCTCGAGCTGGTCTCATCCTCGGAGGCCGCTGCAATGGAGGACGTTTCACTTTTCAGTTCAGGTTGCTTTTGAATATTGCTGGACAATCTCCCTAAGAAGAACGGATGTGTCGCCTTGCCCGTTCCCGGATTGCTCCATGAGACCTTTGCTTGAGCTGCCCCAGCTTCACTGCTGCCCTTTTCGGATTTGCCGGACAAGATATCGTTGATCTTGAGTCCAGAGTCTGGAGCGGTATATGACAAGGTAACGCGCAAGGAGGAGACAAACCTCCCATTCTTCATTTCCAGTTTCTTAGATCTATTGGCAGTCTTTTTCGCATCACTGCTCTCCCCACCCGTGTCGGTTTCAACGGTCCGTGACGAGCGCATTGGAGATTTTGATTTTTTTGGTGAGAAGGTGAGCTTTCCGTGACCGCTTCTCAAAATCTTCTTCCTGGGAGTAGGGAAAAGCTTGCTTTGCTTGGACGAATGATCGTCCATAGTACTATTGGTTGGTAGAGATTGATGAACAGGAGATCCCGTAAGGTCGATGTCAATCGGAAGTGACGAAGCATCAGGTGAAGACTGCACATAAGGGATTGTCCTTGTCGATTTAGAGGAACTTTCTTTTGACATTATCGGCAGAGGCGCGTGAATCACACTCTCTTCGTCACTTAAGAGAGGTTGGCCTGGTGTTGTCTGCTTCTCAGCACATCCCAAGGGTGGCTCAACCTCCACAAATGTCTTTGCTGCTTCCTGAAGCTGATCATGCCATGCCATCTGGGTTGTACTTGTAGCCCTCGTTGTCACTGGCTCAGAGGATGGATGCTCTGGGCTGACAGAGACTCTTCGCCTTTTGATTCTGGTGTTTTCGTATTCAAGGTCATCACCATCAGCGACACTCCACGACCTTCCGGTGGTGGCCTCAGCTGCCCCCATGTATGACACATGGCCAGTCATGGAACCAGGCCCTTCGTAATGTTTCGCAGACTCGTCTTCAACTGTGCCGTCTAATTCCAATGTCCTCGGAGGTGGTCGATCGGATGAAGTGTCATTTGCTACGACTGCTATGACCAGTGTCAGCAACTTGGAAAGGCTCTGAGAGGACATGATTGTGCACCTTTCCTGAAGAACGGATGCATATGGGATTTGTGTTCTGGAGGAGCGCCATAGTCCAGCAGCGTCGCCATTGCCCTGCCAGTCAGTCGCTCTCCAGTAACTGGTGGCGTCACGGAGTCTGGATTCTGCTCATATTCCTTGTATGGAGCACATCAATTGATTGACTGTGCCGTTGAGGGTGCAGGTAAGTGTTTGTCGAGGTCCTCCTATGAGAGAATGTCAGTGCTGACGGTAAATTGAGATGCGCGTGGTTATGGTGTAACTGAATTAGAGGAAGCGCGTCGGTGACGCGATTGCCATGCCTACTGCCCAGGCAATGGGAGGCACGGAGCCCTCGTACAGGGGAGGCTCTATTGGCTGCATCTGCCCATGGCGAATCGGTCGCTGATAGGCTTGCTTAGGCGGGAGATCTACCGCTAAGCCGACAAAGGGGTCCTGCTTGCTCTTCTTGCCTTGTTTAGGGAAGCGCCTGGAGCGCCTAGCGACCCAAGCGACAAGCGGCCCTCGGGTCTCGACGAGGACCATCGCAGCCTCCGCAAACTTTTTGTGGAGTTCCTCAAAACTTTTTGTCCGCAGTGCGCACACCGTCTTGCAGTGCTGGAAAGCCTCATGCCTCAATGATGGAGATCTCAACTCCCCATGTCCTGTCAAGATTGCCTCGTCCTGCCAAGCCAGATGCTACTACCCGCTTCGGCACAGTATATTCGGTACGCAGCGGGCTGAAGAAGCGAAGAAAAGAAATTTGTGTGGCTGTGGATGGTAACTCCCTTGGGCTGTATGAAGTACTAATACACTATCCTCTACATACAACAAGACGTTGACAAGATTCCAGATCCAAAATGGAACCATTCTTGCCTCCTATCCTGTGCCTCCTTCCGCCCGTTTTCTCGGACCTCCTTGCTCAATTCGCGAAAACTCCGGAGGGCAGACCCAACGAACGACATACTGTGCCATAAAGCGAGAGGCATTACGGATTGAATCTTTCCAGACTTCAGGAGATGATACACTCCGTCCTGCCTCCTTTGCAAGCGCAGCATTGGATGAACAAGAGAGCCCCGTTATACTACTTGAAGTGGTATTGAAAAGAAGAGCAAAAGAACTTCTAGTCATCCAGCAAAATGGCAATCTCGTATCTTTCTCCGAAAACTTGAACGCTACGTTATCTGAAGGATCTCTCTGTTCTCAACGCTTCCCGAATGTCAAAATACTGGCCATCCAACATCTCACAACTTCGGAGGCACAGAAAACAGTTTTAAAGGAAAGATCGGATCTGGTCAGTGAGGCTACACCCGAGAGTTGCTACTTGGCGGTTACATATTGCAAAAGTGAGCACTATGCAAACCCTAACGGCGTGTTCTATGGTGTCTGGTCAGTAGGCGCAATTGATCGGAGCGCTGCGGCCGAGAGGCTACCGATTTACCCATTGTTTGATCATGAACTTACCCCAGGAGGAAACAAACCAAAGCCACCTTCGTCGAAAGACAGATCTTACGCATTTAACTTCAGGGCGTCGAATCTGTTCCTCCGTGCTGGACCAACTTTGTACTCGTATGACTTGACCGGTGTGGTACCTTACTTGTCTTCGACACTACACACTGGGCTGAATGGCTCTTACGAAATCATGCCCATTTCACCAGCGTTTGCCATCTGCTCATTTCAAGAGTCATTCCAGCTCTATGACCTCAAATTCCAGAGTGTACAGGCTCGAATCGATGCCAACAAGGGCAATCTGAAGCGGAAACGCATGAGAATGGCTGTGCAAGACCGGAGCGGCCCTGTTGAGTTTTTCGCTTATTTCCCTCAGTCTGCGCGTGTCATTGGGAGACGGCGTCATCAACTGCTCGCAATAGACATCTCTGCAGATGCTTCGAGGCAGTTACTTGAGACTGGAACCAAACTCCTTCAAAATATCGGACGTGGAATCAAGAGCCATGATGTGGCGATTGAATCTCTCGACAAACAGCTGCCGCCGGCGACTGGCATTGCAACCATGGATCCAGAATCCAGCGCGGATTGGCAGTCTGTGAGACAACGTCTCGACCAGTTAGCCGAGGCCGGGGATGTTTCCGGCTTTGAAAACGCCTTTGTCAACGACATCCGGCAGGCTACGATGCAGTCTTCCCTTCCTCAAAAGACGCACGATGATTTGCCTCTGGATCTTATAACAGTCCCGAACTTCAAGACCAACTACCTTCTGTCAAAGATCTTCCAAACAGCTCCGAGTCACAGTGTCCAAAGCAATGACGCCACCGTCGCGGGCCAGCAATTGGAGATCCGGGTTCCATCATTTAAACTCATTATCTGGCTGTGTCGAGTGGGATTACTCTCACCTCGAAGCTTGCAGAAAGCAATCTCGAGTTCATTGCCTGGGGCCGAGGTAACAATTGGTGGTATACACGCAGTTGCACGAGCTCTGCTCGGCGCCGACCCCTCGTATGGGTTACTGGTTGAATGTCTCGAAAACGGGTTCAGTCCATATGTGGAAGAAAAAGCAGCTGTGGTGCAGCTTCTCATTCGGCAAGCTCTAGCTACGTCATCTGAGGCAGCTGGGGCCGAAGCAGACCGACGAACAGATCCAATGGATGTCGACGTTCCCTTGAATTCCGCTGGCGCGCAAGTGCAGACATTGTCGGCATCAGCAACAAACACGCCGTGGCTGCCTCCCCAACTGCAGAGAGCGCTAATTGAGGCGCTGGACAGATTCGGCGCTGCTGCAACTTCGGTCATCTCTGTTAACTTGAAAGCTTTGCTCTCTCAGACAGAAGCACTTGCTCTCATTCAGTTCTTACGGCAGCAATTATTTCAAGGGGGCCACACACGGTCATTCCAAAACCTACCCGCCAACTGTGAGTCCTCGCCGACTGTCAAGCTCGCTGCGAGCATCAAAATACTGTCAGGATGCGTCGACGCCATCGGACCTCTTGGCTTTTTTGGGGCGCTGGATCACGAGGATTTTATGGGAAACATTGTGCCTGAACTGGTGACGGAGATCACGCATACCAAGCAGAACCTTGAAGATGTTGCAGAGTTGCAAGGGATTCTCCGCGAGACTTTGAGATATCAAGAATCTCTGCGGAAGCAACAGGCTGCGGGAGCGCGTCTTCCCATTTATGGAACTGGATTAGCGGTCTCTAACCAGCGTCCTGGGGCCATAGTGACGCTGTGCTCGGAGACGGTCGAAGGTGAAGACGACCTGCAGCTTGGCCCAGGTCTTCCTCTGAGCATGAAAGTTGAGAATGTGGTCAGTCCCGTCAAGATCAGAAGGGGTGGGGGTCAGCTACAACATCGGACTATCCGACAGAAGAGAATGCTGGAGAGGAGGAACAAAGGCCAGTACTCATTTGAGCGACTGGTTTTGTGATGTTGATAGCTTTGCAAACGAAGAGCGGATCCGACTCCCTAAATGCTCGTAATCATATTAAGTTGTACCGAGTAAACCTTCTCACCAATTCAGACTGGACTGGGCTTGAAGCGAGATATCACATGGCCAAAAATGGAAAGAAAGCGTATGCAGCGGATTCGGCATGTAATTGGCTATTGACTATTGACGGGGCAGAACGGGGCTAGCCTCGTTCTGCCCCCGTCGCTGCCCCGTACATACCTCGTACGCATGCTGCGATCCCATGCCCACCTTGAACTTCCCTTCAAGCAGCTTTCTTGGACTTGAACGCTTTTGAGTCTCACTGAGACTCCTCTTTCTTGCATAGAGCGCGACTGAGCCTCCCTGGCCTGTTGACTGGACATTCGACGGTCAAGACAAAGCCCCTGACAGAGCCTTTCGCCGCGAACCTACCACCCAGTACGACCAGCCCCCCCCTTCGAATTGACTCGACGGAAGTCTTCAACTACCCTAAGACCGCCGACTTTGAAGCAACAATCAAATAGTATCGTTGCCAACTGCCTACGTCAAGCGTCGAAACGACTGCTGAGTCTCTATCCTGCCCCCGAGCCTTCATGCGGCTGGGGCGTGAGGACTGAAGCTTGAACTTGACCCAAGCGCCGCAATCGGATTTTGACGCAAACACCATGGCCTTCCCTAGCGGAACCACATACCATGCTGATTCTGACGCCGACGATGAGTATGAGAGAAGCGTCATGACGTCGCCTACCCAACTACATACCGATTCGGAGACCTCTTCTGAGCCAGCCTCCAACGAACACACTCCAACGACGTTTGACAACTCGGGGGAAGACCCAAGCCTGCCCAGGACCATAATAACAGAATGGACATCAGAAGAATGCGCTCAATTTGTGTCGAGTTTGAACCTGAGACAGTACTGCCATGCTTTTGTCGGTAAGCAGCTTCACAGATAGCGATGGCGAATGAGTGCGTGCAGGACTGACTTCTCCCAGAACATGGCATCGAAGGAGAAGCCCTTGTTGCACTTAAACATGATGAGCTGAAAGAGATGGGAATCGCAAGCGTGGGACACAGACTCACAATCCTCAAGAATGTCTATGATATGAAAGTCAACCAGGACATTCCCATTGAACCAGATGACTATGTTCCTCCAAGTAAGCTATTGGTTCCGCTTTGTCAGTTGGTATGAGGCTGATTCTCTTCCTAGCGGCCGAGCAAAACCCTCAGCATGAAATGGCAACCAAGGAAGACATTGATCGACTGGCTCGATCAATCCTCAGACTACGGGACGAGCGAATTGCTCAGGCGGAGGCGCAGTTGACCAGACTGGCAGATGACTACCGTAAATTACGCCAGGAATTACTGCCGGTCTTCAAGATGGCCAAAGAACGATCAGAACCTCTTCCCTATGCCCCTTATCAAGGCGCTACCATTAGTCCCGAGGTGTATCAGCAAGATGTCGTCTTACCTCCCGTGGCAACCCAGCCAGTCCCTGAAAAGAGCAGCCTCACACGCACATTCTCAAAGAAGCTAGGTCTCAGCTCAACACCCAAGAACAATTCTCCAACACACATACCCAGCACGATCCATGAAGGCAGGACGTTCGCCGCCGAAAACGGCTCGCTAGATCCCTCCGCAGCAGCAAGCCTAGCCTCCAACTCGCTCACGGCACAAATGTCAGGTGGCGCATTACCGCAATATCCACATCCTTCTCCAGGAGTCCCGTCTCCGACCTCACCTCTCCCCTACCAACATCAACCACTAGCCCCGCGCTCTTATCAACGTGAAGGGGGAACTGCCACTACTGCCATCCCGCGCTATGATGGTGCGGACGAGCGGCAAGTCACCATCGAACGCGACCGTGACCCTCCCACTTCCGCAAAGTCTGCCTCTGGAAAACTCAACCCTACAAACAGTACAATCTCTAATGCCTCCACACTCATACCCTCGAGGGAACTATCCGCCTCTGTCCCGCCCCAGCTGCCCTCGAGCGCTGGTGTGGGCCACAATCCGCATAGCAACAAAGACAGTGGTGGAGGAGGCGATGCCCCCTCTGTGGAAATTTTCAAATCTTTCCGTGTCGGACTAGAAGATCCATGCTATAAAGTGCTCCCGGCCGCACTCAGGAAATACAATATTCAGGCCGATTGGCGACAATATGCATTGTATATTGTGTATGGCGACCAGGAGAGGTGCGTGGGACTGGAAGAGAAGCCGCTCGCATTATTCAAGGATTTGGATAGAGAAGGGAAAAAGCCCATGTTTATGTTAAGAAAGTTGGGAAATGTAATCGTTGGGGACATGCCATCAACGGCAGGGGTAGGGATGAAGCCGCCCCTTGGAGGATTGGGCGGCGGCGGTGGAGGGACTGCTGCAACAGGAGTAGCTCCTGGCGGTGCAGCGAGCGTGAGGACAATGCCAACAGCGCAGACGTTGCCGGGCGGTGTATTATGAACATGTTGCGTCTTTTGTTTAGATACGGAGTATTAGCGAGGGCCTCAAAAGCGATATTGATTTGAGAGCCGAAGAGGCGGCGCTCGTTTTCGTTTATGGTAAGATCCTCGACGAGCACATGGACACCAACCATATCAAAGCCGCCACCGACTCGATGTAGAGCGAGGTTTTCCACCCTATTCATAATCCGTCTAGTACCAATTGTCCTGCACCGAGACCTCCCTTCACTCGAATCCATCAAACGCCGCTCGCTATGCCATATCATACACGGAAGCCTCTAGGCCTCCTATCCCAACCCGTAGCTCAACCGCAACCTAGAGGTCTTACTAGTCACTGTCATCCTCGACGGGCTCGACAACGTCCTTGATCTTCTCTTTCAAAAATTCCACTCCTAGCTCAACGGTGACTTCCGGAATCCTAACGTCTGGTAATCCATCCGGCCCGCCGGACCATTCTTTGGAAAGCGCAATGGCATTGTTGCTGTTCACGCCGCCTCCATTCAATGTTGTCGCTGTCGCCGCGCCTCCTGGTCCAGGCCCTGTCGTTTTTGTAGCGGTCGTAGGCGTGCTTGTACCATTCGTCTTCGCATCTTTACTCTCCTTCTCCACAATTGGGTTCTTGCTATCTTTGGGCATCTTGGCCCGTCGCATGACTTCTGTCATCAACTCCGGGAAAGTATCGCACATGCCATTCCTGAGTAACTCGAGCGCGAGGGCGCGGACGCGGTCTGTCCAGCCAGTCCGGGCAAGACTGTCTGCGAGAAGGGAGCTGAGATCGGGGATTGCGCCAGTTTGGCGGAGGTGCTGAATGAGAGCTTGGGAGGTCGCGGGTGGTAACGAGGAGGTAGAGCTGGTGAGGGAAGGAGGCACAGGGATTGTGGTCGCCGTCTCCGTTGAAGGCCCAGAGGTCGACATGTTCTTTTCTGCTATGTCAAAGAGAGGAGCTTGAGGTACTAGGGTGCACCGACGTGATTTGGGGCTCTGAATGTGGCTTTAGTGGGGTTGTGGCTTTGATTTTATTATTCGAGATGGAGAAACTTGAAATCCCGGCAGAAAGCTGCCAGTTGCTGTTGTTGGCAGAAAACGTCCTCCAACGGGCTGTCCAGCAGCGCCTATAGAAGGGAGGGATTGGTATCGGCTTATAGCGCTCTGGAGGGAGGTTGTAGATTAGAGACGAGAGGCCAGCATGGTTCTGAGAACCCTTCCGCTCCGCACTTCAATAATCGGAGGGACAAAAAGCAAGGGTTGGCGGAACGAGAATATGGTATGGCTACGAATCAGGGCGGGGATTGCCCCGAACCTATTGTCAACATGGATGAATGCGCGTCTATCGATTGATCATCATGAATGGACTTTTTTCCCACTATTCGTCATGGGCGGCGAATTTGAATACAGTATTGCGTCCCTACGGCAAGGCTAGGGTTCAGCCTTGCCACACTCCGAGGTCGACACCGACGGGGGGTAAGCAGACAATACGAAAATGAAGCCAGGTCCAAAATGAAACGTGGCTTCTTTTATCGTGCTGACAGCAGTCGCTCGAGCATAGCTATGTACTGTACCAAGGACCTGTTACCTGTACTTGTAGAGCCGTCGTGGCAAAGGCAATCGTGTTGGGCTGTATGAGAAGGTTCGACCATCTTCTCTTTCGTAGGCTGCCAAAGGCAACGTATGTTTGTTAGGCCGTGAATGACCGTCATTTAAACCCGCCAAGACGGGCCTTTCTCCTGCGCTTCAAGTCCTCAAGACGTTCCCTCGTCACTTCCAACAAACCGCTTTGCTCCCTCTCACCTTTTTGTTGCCATCCCTTCTTTCTGCTTCTCAAGTCTCTTCTTATAAGGAGTTCCTTGACATCTACCCGTCTTATTCTTCATCGTCCCTAAACTACTGTTGCGACGACCAGCGCTCTTGCCTCTGGTCTCTAGAAACCACATCAACAAACCTCTGACTCTACTTCTCGGACCCTATTCGATCTCCTGAAGACATCAGGATGTCTGCAGAACCCAATCATCCCCACCACAAAAAGGTTAACCTACAGTATGTGTTACATCCATGACATTCATGAGAGCCGCTGCTAACGACAGCTGAAGTGATGCGTCTGGCGCAGAGAAGAAAGAGGTATGGATAACATCCGGGAAATCTGCCTGGTGACAACTTCAAGACTGACACTCTCCTCCAGGAGCTCGACACAGCGACAGCCATCCTGAAAAAGAAGAAGAAGCCAAACTCGTTGATGTAAGTTGGACAATTTGGGATGTCTTCATGGAATCAGAGGCTGACAAATGACGCAGTGTGACCGATGCCACCAACGATGACAACTCCATCATTGCTCTTTCAAATAACACTATGGAAACTCTACAGCTGTTCAGGGGCGACACTGTCCTGGTGAGAGGAAAGAAACGCAAGGATACTGTCCTGATCGTTCTGGCCGATGACGATCTTGATGATGGTAGTGCTCGCATCAACAGAGTGGTTCGCCACAATCTCAGAGTCAAGCACGGCGATATCATCACTGTTCACCCTTGCCCTGACATCAAATATGTGAGTACCGTCTCGATTTATGGTTTCCAGCACATTCCTGACTCTCTCCGTAGGCAAAGCGCATTGCTGTTCTTCCTATTGCAGACACCGTGGAGGGTTTGACCGGCTCTCTCTTCGATGTTTTTCTCGCACCCTACTTTCGCGAAGCCTATCGGCCCGTGCGACAAGGAGACCTCTTTACGGTCCGAGCCAGTATGAGACAAGTCGAATTCAAAGTCGTCGAAGTCGACCCCCCGGAATATGGCATTGTGGCACAAGACACTGTCATTCACTGTGAAGGAGATCCCATCCAGCGTGAGGATGAGGAAGGAAACCTTAACGAGGTCGGATACGACGATATCGGTGGTTGCAGAAAGCAGATGGCTCAGATCCGCGAGTTGGTTGAATTGCCACTGCGGCATCCACAGCTGTTCAAGTCAATCGGCATCAAACCTCCCCGGGGTATCCTCATGTTCGGACCTCCCGGTACTGGTAAGACACTGATGGCTCGAGCTGTCGCCAACGAAACCGGAGCTTTCTTCTTTCTTATCAATGGTCCTGAAATCATGTCCAAGATGGCCGGTGAATCAGAATCCAACCTCCGAAAGGCTTTCGAGGAAGCCGAGAAGAACTCTCCCGCCATTATTTTCATCGACGAAATCGATTCTATTGCACCGAAGCGAGAGAAAACCAACGGCGAAGTCGAGCGACGTGTTGTCTCTCAACTGCTAACGCTTATGGATGGCATGAAAGCCCGGTCCAATGTCGTTGTCATGGCCGCCACTAACCGACCTAACTCGATTGATCCCGCCCTTCGACGTTTCGGTCGTTTCGATCGAGAAGTCGACATCGGCATTCCGGACCCGACTGGTCGTCTGGAGATTCTTCAAATTCACACCAAGAACATGAAATTGGCTGAGGATGTCGATCTGGAGTCGATCGCCGCCGAGACTCACGGTTATGTCGGTTCTGATATTGCGTCGCTCTGCTCTGAGGCAGCCATGCAGCAGATTCGCGAGAAGATGGACCTCATCGACTTGGACGAGGACACTATCGATGCCGAGGTGTTGGACTCTCTCGGCGTGACCATGGATAACTTCCGGTATGCTCTTGGTGTCTCCAATCCCTCCGCTCTTCGCGAAGTGGCAGTGGTCGAAGTCCCCAATGTTCGCTGGGACGACATTGGCGGTCTCGAAAATGTCAAGCGCGAACTTATCGAATCCGTGCAATACCCTGTCGACCATCCCGAGAAATTCGTCAAATTCGGCCTTTCGCCATCTCGAGGGGTCTTGTTCTATGGCCCTCCCGGTACTGGTAAGACTATGCTTGCCAAAGCTGTGGCCAATGAATGTGCGGCAAACTTCATCTCGGTCAAGGGCCCTGAGCTGCTGAGTATGTGGTTTGGCGAGTCTGAAAGCAACATCCGAGACATTTTCGACAAGGCACGTGCCGCAGCACCTTGTGTTGTCTTCCTTGACGAACTTGATTCCATCGCCAAATCTCGTGGTGGCTCTGTTGGTGATGCTGGTGGGGCATCTGACCGGGTTGTCAACCAACTGCTTACCGAGATGGACGGCATGACCTCAAAGAAGAACGTGTTCGTTATTGGTGCGACCAACCGACCTGAGCAGCTCGACAATGCTCTTTGCCGACCTGGACGTCTTGACACTTTGGTCTACGTCCCCCTTCCTGACGAGACATCGCGTGAATCGATCCTCAAGGCGCAATTACGCAAGACTCCTGTCGCAGCAGATGTTGATCTCAAATACATTGCCAGCAAAACCCACGGTTTCTCTGGTGCCGACTTGGGGTTCGTCACGCAACGCGCCGTCAAGCTTGCCATCAAGGAGTCGATCGCCGCGGATATTGAGAGACAGAAGGAACGCGAAGCTGCTGGTGAAGACGCTATGGACGCCGACGATATGGAAGATCCCGTTCCCGAGTTGACTCGACGACACTTTGAAGAGGCCATGCAAGTCGCGCGGCGGTCGGTCAGCGATGTGGAGATTCGCCGCTACGAGGCCTTTGCTCAAGCCATGAAACAGAGCGGTGGCAGTGCTTTCTTCAAATTCCCTTCTGCTGGTCAAGAGGCTGATGCCGCAAATGGTACTGGCTTCGGTGATGCTGGTAATGACGACAGCTTGTACGACTAAGATGGTGGAAATTCCGACGGAGCTCATTGCCACTGAACTGGCTGGTTCGATGGAGAGCACTATTCTGCACAGGACCTCATGGCGCAAAGAAAGTGAAAGGCGTCGAGAATCACACTCAGATGTGGTTCACAGTTTTATGCATGGACATGGTTGCTGGAATGGTGCTCTTGATGGCCGTGCTTTGAGGAATGCCCGTCAAATTCATCAAATGGCCTGGCAAATTTGTATTCTACCTTCTACCTAGACAGATGAGATTGCAGGCAAAATAATAGAATGGTTGACTGAGAATTCCCATATCCCTCTGCAACCTTCCTGATGGGTGTGGTGCTCTTTAATGCAGCCTTGTGCAGCCTTGTGCATGATGATGTAAACTCCGGAGGCCCAAAGGCTTCCGGCGGCTGCCGCTCCCTGCGGTCCCTTGTGTTCTCCAGCTTGTTTAATTTCCCGCTCTTTGCCGCCACCTCCATTCCCGTCTTCTCGCGTGACATTTGTCGTCGGTGACAACAGTATCCCTTTTCATTCCTTTCTTGCAGTTTTGTTGACCATGGCGAATTATGGGATTTCTGCGCGTCTGCTGCGCCTGGCCCGTCCAAAGGTATGACAATGAGCCTTGAGCCTGGAGTTTCCATTCTCAATGCTGACCTGCCCGAACAGCGATTCTTCTACACGATGACGCTCTCGACGGGCGCCAGCCTCATTACCCTCTCGATGCTTGTTAATAAACTTGCCGGCCTCTACGGAATTCTGGCGCTGTTTACGGGCTATCACCTCTCACCCTTCCAGCTGACCATGTACATCTACTCCACCATCGCACTCGTCCTTACCGCTTACCTCGCACAACACATCCGAAAGCAATCACCACTTCAGTGTCTTGCGCTGGCTTGGTTCTACGTCCTCGACAGTATCGTTAATGCTGCATATACTGCCATCTTCGCCGCGGCATGGTTCTTGGTGCTTGCACAACATGACGGGGGAAAGACCGATAAGAAAGGACTCGGGGCATCGACCATGGATCAAGTATCAGGATTTACGGATCCTCAGTTCAACGTTTCAAGAGTGGAAGTCGTTGCTACACCCCAACCTCCCCTGGGGGGTACTGGTCAAGATGCCGTTGCCGCTGGAGTACCAGCAACCAACGCCGCGAGCAGCGGAAGCAACGGTGCATTACAATCAGCCATGCTGGACAGTCAAAACATGAATTCTGTGGGCGTCATCATCGCCATGTGGACCATTCGCGCGTATTTCTGCCTCATCATGCTCGCTTTCGCGCGCATAGTGATTCGACAGCATATCGCCTCCTCCGGTTCTAAAACTGGCATCGATTATACCGCTGCATCAACGAACCCGCATTTAGCAGAGAACCCCTTCTCTGAGAGCAGGCCGGAGGGAAAGGGTTGGCGGGGCAAATTTGGTCGATTTATGATCAGCATTGGCAGAAGTTACTGGTTGGGCAGTGACGAGGATGATAGCTGGATGTACGGCATGGGTGGGAAATTCCGAAAGAGTGGCATTGCTGGCGAGGACAGTGGCTTCATGCTCAGTAAAATTGAGAGTGGACCTACCGAGAGGGAAAGGAGGAGACGATCGGGAACGGGACCACCAGCGCCTGCCCCGGGTGTTGTTCCTGGTGTTCCTACGGTGGAGGGAGACAAGATGACGTTGCAGATTCCTCCGCAGAATGTGTGAGAACAGACGGGAACTGAGTATGGAGAGGATGGACAAGTGCTACAGTTCGAGAAGATGAGGTCGCCCGAGGAGTAGGGAGACGATCAACACGATGCATACAAATGGGGTCCGGGCGTTAGCAAAAGGCACGGTTTCGGCTGGCAGCGCGCACGCTGGTATGGTTCAAGATGATGGAAAGGAGTTGAGGACGCATATTTATAGATCTAATGATGTTGAGTAGGTTGCAAAAGGCATGTATTTACCATCCAAGATTGTCGTTGTAGACAATGAAGGGTCGGGTTGCTTCCTGAGCAACATGGACGGCGATTGCCTTGTACATCTTCTCACGATTAGAATTATGGAAATCTGGTGCGGACTACATCAGGGCGAGAGGGCTGAAGGTGAGAAGGGGGGTCTGGTGAAGGGGTCGAGGAGGGTCAAGAGGGTCTGACTGGTAGGTCGTCATTTGAATGTCATTATACCCATTTTCACACGGTTTGCATTTGTCATTTGAATCGGGGAGCCGACCCACATATCAGCCGCAGCAGCCGCCAGGACCATTGCCAGAGCCATCATACTCAGCCTCATCTACTTCCTCGTCACAATCCCCATTCCTGGACACCGCTGCAATCCTCGTCACCAGCGTTTGGAAAAGTCCCACCGCGACAGTATGGGCGAAACAATTTGCTCTCAGCTAGGCCAACCGGACGCGCATTCCTTCGTCGGCGGCTCACGAAGCAATAGCCACTGACTCAACACTTGTCTCGTAGCCATTGAAATTCGGAATGAGGTCTACTGCCAGATGCGAGCAAAATACAGCGCAAGCTATGGGCTTGCTGTGGATGGCATCTATACTATGGAATCTACAGTTTCTCGTCGGAGATAACCACTTTAAAGACGTTCCTACCGTCTTTCGCCTTAACCTCATGGACGGTCTCAAACGCTTCCAGACTCTGTTCAAAAGGGAAAACGTGGCTGATCAGAGATTTCATGTCGACGAGGCCTCTATCAATCAGCGATATGGCATCCTCGAAGCAATTCGTAGTATATCTCCAGGTCCCTGCAACCAATACTGTTAGCCCACGAGGCTGTCCATGTCAAGATCGGGAAGTGAGTTGGGAGAATCCTCACCTCGCACATTGAGCTGTTTAGAGCAAATGTCCATTATGGGGATCCGAGGCATTGGGCTGTTAAGAAGTCCGACTTGGACGTCTGTTACCGAACGTTTCAGGTCAGTTGAAAATCACTCTGGGGTTGGTCTCATATTGAATGCGGAAGATACTCACAGGTGCCTCCAGGCTTGCAGACATGGAGTCCGATCTGCATGCACTCTTCCGCGCCCGCGGCTTCCACCACAACATCGAAACCACGGTAGAGCCCGTCGACAGAGCTTAAAATATGTTTGGCGACCCTGTTGGAGTATTCCTCTGTCGTCTCATTCAGGTGGCGTGGCGGGTTGACAAATGCTTGGTCAGCGCAATACGTCTTTGCGAATTCGGCTCGGTGGGGTTGCACCTCAAAGACAACTACTTTCCTTGCAGCATATCTGTGGGATTGTTGTTAGTGTGCATGTCAATTGTCTATTGCCTTACAAAGTCTGACTTACGCTTTAGCAACTGCTCCTAGCAGCAACCCGATACATCCACCGCCAAGGATCAAGACGGTCTGGTGTGCCTTCAGTCCCGCTTGCCTGGTCATCTGGAGAGCGATGGCAAGAGGTTGTATTGCACCAGCTTCGACCCACGAGATTCTGGGCGTCAGGCGAGCCAGCGCAGTGACCGGGACAATCTTGTAGGTGGTGAGCAATCCATCCTGCCGGCCGCCGGGTGCCGGAACACCGTAGTACTCGATTGAACTACAAAGGTTGGAATAGCCCGTCGTGCAGTCGTCGCAACTGTGGTCATATTCAGTATGATGCCGCGCCTGTGATCCAAAAACACACTTACGCCAGGCAGGGAAGAGCAGGCTTGATGGCGGCACGGTCGCCGGGAACCCACGACTGAACATCATCAGCGACCTGAATCACTTCACCAGCAGCCTCATGGCCGATAATGAACGGCTCCTTGATGATATCAGGGCCTGCGCGGCCCTCTTTCCAGAAATGTATCTGAGGGACTCGGTCAACCTTTTACACAAAATTTCCGCTCAACATGGACGACTACTAACGTCTGAGCCACAGATGCCTCCGGCGCGCACGCGGACTAGGGCTTTGCCACTCGGAAGAGGGGAGCCTGGTTCGTATGGCGGACTATCTCGATAGGAATCCAGCTTCAGAGGCCAGTCCTGGACAGAGACATCGTTGATCTTTGAGAGAATAACGGCACGGTTCTTGCTAACATCAGCCTTGACCGCCACAGCTTTTCCATTGCTCGTCGCGGAGGGAGCCATTGTTGGGAAAGATTGGGTGCCCTAGGTGCTCGAGAATGGATGGAATGGTAACTGTCTGAAGGCGCCGCTAGTGGCTGAAAAGGCTTCCTTGATAAAAAATGGTCTACGGCTCTATGCTGTTCTCTATTCTGTGGGTTTAGCCAGGGCCTGCGCTATGTGACCACTTTCAAAGAGGGGAGCTGGATTGTGGGAGGCCGAGGGGCGAGGCTGAAGTACGAGCAGGCGACGTTGCCGCATCGCGTTAGCACCGAGTTGGAGCGGGGAAAAGAGGTATAAGATGGCGAGAATGGGACACCCGAGTGGGGGAAAAGGGGTTGGAGACGCATCCTTGACCTCGGGAGATACAGCCGTAACATTGTTGGCCTTGGATTGACGCATTCGCTCAACGATGGTCGTTGGGTATACTCGTAGTTCGGAGTATGAACTCCGCGCAAGTGTGCCCACATTCCCGAGCACATTCGGGGAGTATCCCGCCTATGTGTGACGTCCCCTTGGTCCTCTCTCCGCTGAGCATCTGGTATCTGGCAATCCTTTGCAACAGGTCCTATCTTGTGATAGCCAAATATCCCTTCCCACCTTGTCCTGGGCCTAAGTAACGTCTTCGAGAATGGGAGCTGTCAAGAACTTCCTCGACGCTTGCCATGACAGGCGTCGGCTGCTGTACGACAGCAAGGGACCATCCGACTGCCTTGCTATGCGAGAACATCAGAGAGTCGGTGCCGCGTGGTGCTGCAAATTGGTCCCCTTTTCGCAGCAGGCTTCACTAAGTGTTTATTCCGCAAGACCGTAAGATCGTCGTAAGAACGCTGCCAAAATTTGGTGCTGTGCCAATCCATGGCTAAGGTTTGTCTTCCAGAAGCGCACTTTGAACCGGCGGCTCCTGAATCGGCTTGTGAATGCGAAGGCACCAGAAGACATAGTCCTCGACGAGGAGAAAATTCTTCATGAAATGGTTGCATCGCAGTGCAAACAAACATACCAGGCCTCCCGCCAGGGCGTCTAAGATGAAGTGATTTGCAGTCGCAACGATCGCAATCAAGATTGAGAACGGGTACAAGAAGCCGATGATCTCGCAGCAGAACTTGGGAAGAGAGGGGATTCGGACGATGAAACCGGTATGGTTCGATTTGAGGAATGGCATGGCGGGCAGGGATACCCTATGTCTTCTGGCTGGGGGAGTCAGAGGAAGTCGCATGATAGAGACTCCGACAAGGAGCGAATATCCGAAATGGAGCGAGGGCATTGCAGCTAGGCAGGCTTAGCATTCTTTTTCCGACCACAAAGTTGTACCTCCTACCTAGTTGATTGGTCCATTTTCTGGTGTTGAAAATGCTGACGGCTCCATCGTGTGCGTGGATGGTATCGATGAAGCCAAAACTTCGCGCGAGCTCACCCGGCTCCCCTGGTAATTTCGAGTCCCCCAACAGACGAGGGGGCATACATGGCCAACTGCTGAAGACGCAAAATGCAAATAGGTTGCAAAGCGCCAGAGCCCGACGCCTGGACTCGTAGAGTTCGGGGCCGGTAGAGCTTCGGACATGATCAGGCGAGTTCGAATTGATATTCGATCGGTTCCGTGTTATGGCGAAATAGTACAAGCCGACCAAGAAAGTTATTGTTGCGGGGAGATGGACGAAGCTGTAGATCCGGTTGATCCACCACATCCACCCAGGGTACTGGAGGAAAAACTGCTGGATGGTCAACTCCCAAAAAATGTGGAGACGTTGCTCTAATGTGATAACAGCCAGAGCATGATGGCAAGCGATGTCGATGGTCTTGTCGACCAATCTTATAGCCAATTGGCCCCGACCGAACTGGTAGACCTGCAAAATGTATTAGCCGCCTATCTCACAACAAGAGAATGAGCCCCAACTGACGCCGTAGATGAGAGCCCAATAAACGATCTCGACCAAGAAAGGAAAGCGCAGAAGCACTCTGCTGAGCATTCTGTTCCGGAAGACAGCTGTCTCTGGTGTTCGGATTGTCCTTTTGAGCCCGAACAGAGACAACTCTCTATGACGCCAATGCCTCTGTCGATCGGGATTGGGTGAAAGCGTAACCGATACGTCTCCGGTGTCTATCGAGTCTAGAGACTCAAGTCCCATCTCATGACCAACATCTTCCACAAGAGCGACGTAAGAGTCTTGACTCGCTTGTGCCGTGGGAGTGGTAAAATCTCGGTTGATCCATGCTCCGAGAAAGATGATGAGAGTTCCCCAGGAAGGCTCGCCAAGGCCCAGAAACCCCATTATGTATTCTCTAGAATTCCGTGCTCCCTGATACTGTTGCGCACATCGAACTGACTTCGTCAAAGGGTCGGGCAAGGGTGGATGTCCCGTCTCAATTATCCTATCGTGAGCCCCAAGCCTGTCTGTTCTAGCGACAGCCCTCAATTAAGTCCGTGGCAATCGTCCAAGTTGGACCCCCGGAATTACCACCTTCAAGTGTATCTTCAAAACTCCAACTCTTGAATTGATTGGATGGAGCAGATGAGGGATTCGCTTAGCCAGATACCGCCCGAGTGACTACCGAAGGATCGCAAAAGGAAAGATTGACGCAACAGACAAGGAGGACGTACGCAGCCAACATAAGAACAAAGGATATCTTGCAGAAAACAACAAACAGTGAGCGAGATCAAATCCCAGGGATGGACGCAGGCGATCGAGAGGCACCCCTCGGCGACGGATTTGCCGGAAACAAAGACATTTTGAGTTCGTGAGAGTGGCCTCAGGTGCCAGATTGATGATTCCCATTTCGACAAGCGAGGCTCCACGAGAAATGGAAATGAGCATCCGTGGGCACGCGACACAACCACACAAGAGATAAGATCCTGGCCATGTCGACGGAGTCGTAAGGCTCCGTATCGTTCATGGGGCATAAGTCTCGACGGGCCATACCACGTCATCCGCAACCCAGGGAGTCCGACTGGATGAAAAAGCCGTGGAGCAATGGACAGCACGGCCCCCTATATCCGCTAGAGAAGCGGGCTGTGGATATTTGGATCCGAGATGTGAAGGGATTGGTTGAAGATGAAGAGAAAGGTTGGACAAAGTCAAGTTGTAAGAAATTATGCATTGCATGTCACATGATGGCGGTTGGGCTGGTGCCGCATGTGGTTTAGCGCAGCCAGCACCACATCAGAAACAACCTTCCTCTCACTACATAACTCGCCGAGTCGCCATCTCCCGCTCTCTATCCAGTTCAAGGCCTTCCAATGACTTTGAGCTCGTTCCTCGAGTTCTGCAGAGTCCGCCTTGCTGATACTAGTGCTCCTTCTTCTGAACAATGCCTCTGTTGCCGCTTGCCCAAAAATTCGTCCAGCCGTGGCCGGGACTGGTCTTGCGCTGTGAGTGACTTCCGACGTGCTGCAGAACTCGGCTGCTGTCGGTGCTCTCTTCTGGCCAAGTGCATTGCGTGCTATGACCCTAGTCTCCTTACTCGTGACGGTTCTTTGGATGGATCGTGGGACTTCTGGTTTGACTTGACGCTGGACAGGGATGGAGACGCAGCAGATGAGGAAAATATCCAGCTTGACATTTTCTCCCCTGGCTGTGAGTGTTATTCCTGTTCCGAAGGCTAATTTAGCACTCTTCCTCGATTGCGCTGGGATTTGTTCTCAACAGCTCTTGGCTGGACTGATGATACGAGGCCCGGTACAAGAGACTGATACAGCGGCATATCTAGCAGAGAGTCGGAGGCCGCCCGGTTCAAAAAAGACTCGACATCTGCTTCCTGGAGAGACGTCCTCAGAAGCGACATTTAAGACAATCCAGGCTTGGATGACAGACTGTCTGGGCAATCATCCGAACTGCCCCAAATCCCACGTTGGCAATGGTAGCCATACGCCGCCGCTGCCTCGGCGCCTCTTGGAGGTCGCGAATGGGAAGGTCGTGCTCCGTGAAGTCGCTGGACAAAAGAGACATCCTTACGCATGCCTGAGCCACTGTTGGGGCCCTTCTCCTCGACGTCCTGAGAGCACTATTCTTAAGGCAAAACGAGCCACGATCGAAAAGCTCAAGGTTGAGGTACCATGGAAAGAGCTCAGCAAAACTTTTCAAGACGCCATAGACATCTGTCGCCGGCTAGGCATCGATTTTCTGTGGATTGATGCCCTGTGCATTCTTCAAGATAGCAATGCCGATTGGTCTTTGAACGCTGCGGAGGTCGGTTCCATATACGAAAACGCTTTGATCACCATTGCTGCCTCCAAGTCCAAGGAAGGCTGCCAAGGTTGTTATAGTACCGCTGATCCCCGCTACCTGGCCCGCCTGGTTGGTGGGAGCGACAATGTCTACGTTCGTTTAAAACCTCCAAGCTACCCAGTTCACGAAGTCTACCTGGATCTAGAGAATTTCCCACTGCTGGACCGCGCCTGGGTATATCAAGAGATGCACTTGTCTGCTCGTGTGCTCCACTTTTGCTCCCAAGAGGTAATTTGGTCCTGTCGACGCATGAGGAGAAGTGAGAGCGGCGTCAGCGACGAAGAGGCGACAGATGAACTCGTGAATTTGACGGATTTGCACGGTTGGGATCCTTCGTGGAAGACGCTGGGCGAGAACGGGAAGGAAGACCCGAGAACACTGTGGTATCGAACGGTGGAAGAGTACACGCGTCTGCATATTTCGTATCCGAGCGACATTTTCCCCGCATTGGCGGCTTTGACTCAAAGATTGCACAGGCTAAAGCCTCAAGACATGTTTCTCGCAGGTCTTTGGAAAAATACTCTCCTCCTCGATCTGATGTGGCGGGCTCCGGCGGGGCCACAGTTCGGAAGACCAGCAAAATGGAGGGCTCCGAGTTGGTCCTGGGCATCTGTCCAAGTCAGGGTTGCCTGGGATCTGAGGTTAGATTCCGTTTTCGGAGTGGTCGAGCTGTTGGATGTCCGGTGCGACACCAAGGGCCCACCGGAGATGGGCAGCTTCTCTGGCAGGGATGAAGTTGTAATTACCCTTCGTGCACCTCTTCTCAAGGCAACTTGGAAAAAGCCCTGGGTTCGGAGTCGGTGGCCAATTATCAGTCGAAGCACGGAAATGAAGGATGGCAAAATGGATGTGAACCGATTCTATCCAGATTACGACTACGATTTGCCGGGAGAACACCATGTTTCATGGGATTCGGAGTTCGTTCTTGTGCCGATCGCGATATCGACAATGCTTCTCGATGAGAGTGACAGCGATGGACCAAAGAATAATGCGCATTTGGTGCTGGCTTTGCGAGCGAAACGAAAGGCCGGCACCTATGAACGTCTCGGATACGGCGAAATTGTCGAAGACCATGTCTTTGCGGATTGGAGCCGCGAGGGGTTCCAAGCCAGGTTTGGCAGAGTGGACGCCATCCTGAGGGCTATTCCGCGACAGGTCATTACTGTCGTATGAGGGAGGGGGGGATGGTTGTTCTTCGTCAGGGACTGATTGCAAGCGTGATTGTAGACATACCTAGGTGTAGGCTGTTTTCGTTTACTGACCTCGCCGAGTAGTTTGATAGATCTATTTAAGGATGGAGCGACAATGATTGGTAGGATATTTTGCGCACAGTGATTGGCTCGAACCTCACCGTCTACCATGTGTGTTGTTGAAGGCTCGGCAATGGAATTTGTCCCCCCTTTTAAAACCAAAAAGCGCCATCTCATTCACAAACTTCCTCTCCGTGGGTTTTTCTTTCTCTCTTCGATGTCGCCTCCAGCAGTAGTGGCCGTCTCTGCCCCAGGAAAGGTCCTCTTCGCAGGCGGATTCCTGGTCCTGGACCGCCAACACACGGGTCTGGTGTTCGGTCTCAACGCCCGGATCCATGTGATTGTCCAGCCGTGGCGAGGAGGCGACCTCCTGCCTGACAGTTTGAGCAGCCGGCCGCACGTCCTGGTCCAGTCGCCCCAGTTTCGTGACGCCAGATGGCTATATCGGATCGACGGCTCTGCTGCTGGTAGTGGTGCGGTCACGGTTGAGCAAGTTCGAGATCACAAAGGGGCCGGGTCGTTCACCACGAGTGCGAACAGATTCGTCGAGACGACGTTGAGGTACGCCCTGACTTATCTGTCGCATGTGTCGGGTGGTTCGCATCATGTCTTCGAGGAGAGGATCAAAGTGACGATATTGGCCGACGACGACTATTACTCGCAATCACAACCTCAGTCTCCCGAGCCATTGGCGGCCAAGTCAACGCGGTTTACGAGCTTTGGAGTCAAGCTGAGCGAGGCGCACAAGACTGGCTTGGGATCCTCGGCTGCGCTGGTCACAGCGTTCGTGTCTGCACTGCTTGCATTCTACTCAAAAAGGGAAGCTGCTGCTGCTGCTGCTGCCGCTGCCGAAGAAATACCGCCAAATCATCGGACTATCCACAATTTGGCTCAGGCTGCACACTGCGCGGCCCAAGGGAAGGTCGGCTCAGGCTTTGATGTTGCAGCGGCGGTCTACGGCTCTTGCCTCTATCGAAGATTCACACCTTCAATCCTGGAGAACGTGGGCGAGCCTACGAGTGCCGGCTTCGGCGAACGATTACACCGCTGCGTGGACGATCTGGATGTAGACGCAAGATGGGACGTCGAAATTGCGAGCCGGGCAGTGCAGATTCCAGAGAGTCTTTCGCTGGTCATGTGCGACGTGGACTGTGGATCGGAGACACCAGGGATGGTCAAGAAGGTACTGCAGTGGCGCAAAGACAATGATGCGGAGGCGACGTTCCTGTGGACTGCATTACAACAAGGTCAAGCGGAACTGTGCCGAGAATTGAGACGGCTGGTCGAGGTCCAAGGCATCGAGAATGACTTTACGGCATTGGGGGATATCATTCTCACCATTCGAAGTCTGGTGAGGGAAATGTCTGTCAAGTCCAAGGTGCCCATTGAACCCCCTGTGATTACCGAGTTGTTGGATTTCTGCACGAGCTTGCCTGGCGTGGTGGGAGGAGTTGCGCCGGGGGCGGGAGGGTACGATGCCGTGTCTCTACTGGTGAAGAATGATGGCGAATCCGTCAAGGGACTACAGGCCCGACTGGAAGGATGGAAGAGTCAAGATGCGAGCGGTGCGACAATTGGGCATGTCAGATTGTTGGGGGTAAAGCAGGACAATGAGGGCATCCGGATGGAGGACGTGAGCCAGTATGAGATGTGGTTGTGAACTACTCCCCCATAGTGATGTCGTCATCCTCATTGCAAGGTACCAGCTCGCCAGGAAATAGGAACAGGAACAAGAACGAGGGACAGGAACCAAAGATAAAAGAGAATGGAGCGGGTGGTCTGATGGGCATGCAGAGAGGTGGAGGAGAGTGTTCTCGTAATCATGGCTGACTAGTCGCCCGGTTGGAGAGTTCAGGCCAAAAGTTTCTCATCAGGCACCAGAGGAGCCCCAAGAACCCTGAGGATTAACTAACTTACTAACTGCAGGAGGCAGCCCCAGCGGCCCTCGCAGTTCTATCTAGAAGCCCCGACTTAGCACCTAGAGATCCCTCCAATAGGCATGCAATAGGGGCGGGTGCGCCAGGGATATGGGCCACCAGGCAGGCGGTACCCCCCCCCCGGGAAATCCCACCATCCTTACCTGCGCCATTTGCCATTTGGAATCCGTCCTCCGTTTTCTCTCGTTCTTTGCCCGTGACCAGACAAGCAACGGCACCAACGAGCATATTAAGACTTACTATTCTTCCCCCCAGATCTGTTGCCCGAGTGCATGAGCCATGGATTGATCCAAGCTCATTGTGGCTCAGTTTCAAAATTCTCCGGGACCCGTCCGTTCCAGAAGGGAGGAAGGGCTGGCTGCGTGGTCTGGTCTCTTCGTGTTCGGCGTCGCCTCCTCGAGTTACTCTTGCGACACCCACTGCTGCACACTTTATTACCAGAGGCGCACGGGCTCAGCTCGGAGTCTCTCTCAGCTCGCATCATCACCATCATTTCCTCCTTGACTGTTTCGCTCCAGAAACTTGGCATGGTTTTCCCATTCTAGTCACTCGCTGGACTTGGATGCATTGACTGCTCTCTGCTCTCTGCTCTCTGCTCTCTGCCACCACCGATTTTGTCTTCTCCCTCGTCTGTGCATATATCTGTAACGGGTTTGTGTGCGCCTCACATGAGGCGATGAGTCCCACTTCCAACAACAGCGCTGTCGACGACTCAAGCGCTCCCATCGAGGTCACTAGCTCGCTAGTAGCCCAAGATAGTCCTCGGTTGCAACTGCAATCTCGTGCGCAACAACACCACCTCTCCTCCACTGCACCCGTCGAGATGTCGAACCTTTCTCCCGACCCTTCTGCCTCCCCTGATGCACCACCGTCCTCTTCGTCTCCTCCAGAAACAACCACGTCCTCGCCTGCGCATGAGCCTCAACTGCCACAATCGCTCGGTCCGCAAAGAACCGACACGAACACCGCAATGGTTCAGGCTATGAATCCACCTCCACCGTCTGCTGCAGTCGCCGAACCCCAGCAGAAAGTGTCAAGGCAGTTTTCTACCGCGATTGGCCCTTCCTCAGACGAGACGTCACCAACCGTCCCCGCCAAAGACGAAGCACCAGCACCAACTGCTGTAGGCCCAGCCTTGACGGTGACCCTGCTCCTCACCTCAGGAGCACGGCATCCCTTCAAGCTGGACAACAAATACTTCGCCAAGCGCAACGTCGAGGTTCCGGAAAATGATCCGTTTAACCTAAGCGTCTACAAGCTGAAGGAGTTGATTTTGCGCGAATGGCGGGAAGAGTGGGAGACAAAACCGTCCAGTCCGACTTCCATCCGGCTGATAAGTATGGGCAAGCTATTGGATGATAAAGCATCCCTAAAAGGTGAGCAAATACGTCTCGAGAGTAGGAGAAGACGAACAACCTCGTGAAGTGGTTCGTTGCTTGTTCACTTCAGATCTAACTTCTTGCTACCCTTTGGCGCACACACCAGATTACAAGTTCTCCGTCGACGCACCGAATGTGCTGCACATGACAATCAAACCGCAAGACTATGTTGAAGAAGACGACGCCAAGGGCGGCAAATCCACATACTCAGCACACCGCGAGGGTGAGGGCAGAAGCCCCGGCTGTCGTTGCATCATCATGTGATGTCTCCGCCTCACTTAATCACAGATGCTATTGCTTAAATGCGATCCGAAGAGGCCATGTTATAAGATATGAATTGGTCAAGTACGAGTGAATAGGAAAGGAGAGCCTGAACGAAGGTCACTGTGCGGCGGAAAGAGATTTTGGTCTCTTTTATTTGGACCAGCGAGGGTAGTTCCTTCAGCTCCATCCCGAGTTTCTTGTGGAAGAATCCATTTTTGTCTTGAATTCATGGCATGGCGTTGGTGGAACAGACGGGATTTTGGTATGTTTTTAGTTGGACCGGGTCTGCGAAAGGGTGGAGAGGCGGATCTCCATTATATTCCCACCATTCTATCTGCACCTCTCGCAGCTGGTCATTCTCGGGGTTTCTCAATGCCACGCGGATCAAAGAAGCAGGAGCAAAAGACGAAGGAGCCGGTGAGAAACTGGGGCAGAAGATCAAAGTTCTCCTTTCCAACGCAGCGACCGAAAGCATCTGAGAAGAGTTACATTGCAGCACGGAATTCGAGACTTTGCTGTATATAGAAGGACGTGAACGGCTGTCGGGCCATGGACGTCATGCGTCATATGTGCAGCAGCCAGGATTTGGTGGATGAAGCTCTCGTCCAGGGGCCAGAGCAGGCAGGATCTTGCAGCATTGCAACGGAGTACATATTGCGCGGGGCACGAGGAATACACATCTTTTTGCGTCTCTTTCATCATCGTCGAAGTCAATATCAATGCCGTTGACATTGATACACGATGCCTTTCCTGTTGGGTTTCCTCAGAGCGCTTCCATCTGTCGCAGGATGGATAGATAAACGGATGGATGCGATCTGTATGATCGATTGAGATCAGTTTGAGCAGCCTCCACGCCCGCCCTCGCTTTATTTTTCTTCTTTTCTTTTGGTATCCCCCATCCTAGTACACCGTACTCCCGTACACCGAGCGGGTTCCGCGCGAGAATGAAAAGGGTATGCATGTTCTGCCAGGCCAGGCCGGTCCAGTGTTCAGGGTACAATATGGAGCGCGTTCTCCCCCTTTGCCACGTAATTCAGATCACCACCGCTGAAGGGGAAGGCTCTGAGCGTGCCGTTCCCATTCTTCTTGTTCTTGTCCTTCTCCCTCTCCTTCTCGTCGATCTGTAGCAGTGCTGGCTTACACGGGGCAGCCAACCAGCCAATCCACCCACCAGCCGCAGCCCCTCACTCACCACTTGCCCATCCCGACCTTTCGTTCCATCTCCTCCATCCACCCGACCCCATGTCCGTCGCCGCCCTGTCCGGCTAATCTCACCCCGTCCTGTCCGGCGTAGACGTCCTCCCAGCTAATCTCCGTGTCCCGCCCCGTCAATATCTCCTCGTGCACGCCCGCCGGCCTGCCGAGCACGGAGGGCCGAAACGAGTCCGCCTCCCGCACCAGCTTGAGCTCCATGCCGCGGCGGAGCGGCTCTGCAATACCAAAGTTGCGGCGCAGGAGCTGTAGCCGCGTCGCCTCTTGTGTCGCTTGCCAGTTCGCCAGGCGGGATTCCAGAGGGTGCGTTGATGCGAGTGTTTGTGTGGTTGGGGAAGATTGGGGGGGAGGGTACAGCGAGGCACGGAGCGTGTCGTGCAGGCCTGGGGCCGAGGGCGCGCCGCGGTCGAGGTGGTCTTTGGACTTGGTGCTGGACGAGAGCTTCGAGGCTGTCGTGTTCGATGTGCTGGTTGGATGCGTTGCTGGAGGGGCGACGCGGAGAGACTGGAGACAGACCGATCGTGGTATCGTTAGTATATATTACTTTCTAATGTGATTCCAGGACCTTTCTCCCTCGAAAATGGTCTCTTAGAGCTGGGGTAGGTGTTTCCTCTTCTAGGGGCACAACTCACCATGACGGGCAGCGTGAGAATGGAATGTGGAAGATGGGATAAAATGGTTGAAGGCTCGAATGAGGTCAAGTTCTCCAAAGTCGGGACACACTGAAGCCTTGATAGTCAAGGAAAACTCAGATTCGTCTAGGAACCAAAAAAGAATCCCTGTGAATGTTGTTTAGAGGTGGGAAGGGGGGAGGAGGAAGATACTTGTACGCTTGTGGCTTGTAGGTAGAATCATTTAAATCTCATTGAAAGGTCGGGCTGCAGGCAACGCAACGGATGTCGCGTTCCTTTGATACTGCACTATACGGCCGCAATACTCCGCAGTCTCGATTTGTACGGTAGAGTTTGGCGCCTGCTGGTGCAGGAGGACTCGATCTAGCCTCGCTAGGTATTCTAACGTACTGGGCACAGCACGCAGTAATAAGTTCATCTTTCATATCCGGGATATATCATTCATACATCCTAGCTAGGTACCGGGTATATGAAAGCTCCACGCTGCTCTATCTCTAACCTCCATCCTTCATCTTCCATCCTCCATCACCGAACGGTGTGTCCAAGCCCTTCTAAACAATACTGTCTAGTCACCCCGTCCGGCCCTAGCTATCGAACGATTGCTCTCGCAAGTCTCATATTTAAAAAAAAAAACAGACATTCTTTGGCTCCTCCTTCGCCACCACATCTTTCCTTCCAATTCTATTCCTCTAACCAATCCTCCTTCTCCTCTCCTGTGCAACTCGTCGAGGACCCTGGGCTTTGGGAACCATCAAAGGAACATCGTCCGCTATCGCAAGGCAGGCTAATCCTTCCCGTGGCCCAACTCTGTCAAATCGGATTTCAGACTATAAGCCAGTCTCTCCTCTGCCTTGAGGGGCGGATTGCGCGCGGTCTCGTCAGGCTGGGCTGATTCGGGGATCTCGTCGGAGCCGGTGGTGGAAAGATGGGAGTTAGGCATAAGGGTGGTGTCATCATGTTCCTCTACCACACCAGGCTGTTCAAGCTGCTCCCGCATTTCGCGCTCGCCATGACCAACATCCTTTCTCTCATCTCCCACGTGCTCCTCCAACAGCTTCTTGATAATGTCATCCTTGACAAGGATCCTCAATCCATCAGGGATGATCGTTTCGGGCTCGTCCCCGTGAGCCAAGGTATCATCATGGATAGCAATATCGGAACTCTCAGTCTCTGCGAAATCCTTAACGTTCTCGCTCCTCTCAGCCGACGCATCACTTCCCGCCATGTTTACAACGGCGGGTGAAGGCGGTGCTAGTGCCGGGCGTGTACAGCCCAGAGCCAGGCACTTGATCCTTTGATCGAGGTGGCTTGGATTTCTCACGGGAGCGGCTGCGGCGAGCGAGACAATTAGCGCTGAAACCGCAGCAAGTTTGTTGAATGCAACCATAGTGAAGACAGTCGCTCTCAGTTGTAGGAGTGATGACGTCTCAGGAATCGAAGAGCTTTTGATCTGAAGAATATGAACTTTGAAATGCCGGGATGTTGGAGCAGCCCCGTTTCGACTGCTGGAACTTGCGAAAGGGTCTTTTCTGAGATAATAACAGTGTAGGTGTGCAATATTAGAGCTGTTGAGAGAATATTTGCGGTGCTGAAGAAAATTTTTGAAAGCAGAACCGGGAGGGTTTATATGCTTTTGAAGGTCCTCTTCATCTAGAGAACCTTCTGATGTCGAGATTCGTGCTCCACTCCAACCAGAGTTAACCGACCTTCTGAGTTCATGGAATCCACAGGTTTTGACGGTGCCGCCTCGTATGTATGCATGTACTGTCGGATTTGTTCGCACTTGTGGCCTCAGCAGTCTCCGGATCCATGGATCTTGACCGGCTCGGCGAATCAGCAGCGATTCCTGCTTCAAAGACGCCAGCCTTGGCCACCATTTGGTGCGTCAGAGCCAGCTAACAGCCAAAATATCTCTCTTCCATCCACCTCTTCTCATTGTCCTCGACAATTCTGGCAACCACCACCTTGATCTTGGGGAAAACCGTCATCAACCTTTTCAGACCCCGTCGCCCAGCCAGGCATGTGACGAAAACGATCTTTTCCTCGGCTGCGCCGTGATCAACCAAAACCTTGACAGCCATCAGAGCAGCTCCACCGCTGGACATCTGCGGATCAAGAAGCATAATTGTTTCATGCTCAGCAAGATCAGGAAAGAGCTTGAGGTAGTGCAGTTCTGGTTCACCGGTGCGCATGTTGGATTGGATAAGTAGTCGGCCCGTGAGACAATCTGGAATCGTTCGCTTGAGGCCGGTCTCCATACAGCTTCCGCCTCGAAGAATGACCACAGCAGAGACTATGCCAGCCGATTTGAGTCCAGAATATTTACAGCCTGTTGCAGTTATTATGTTCATCGCGACATAGTGGTGGCAATCGAGAGCTTTCTCGATCAAGAGCGCTGTCAGCCTGTCAAAGTAGAAGACGAAATCGACCTGGTCAGTTATTGGGTTTCGCAGAATTGTTGATACTCCGACGACTTGTGGTGTTTCGCCGAGGACCATGACGTTTTCGGAGAAGGTGTAATCTTCACTGTGCTGGCCCAGTTTCTCTAACTCTGCGTTATGCCTGATGGACTTCTCCTTCAAGATCTGTCTGGTCTGGTTGACAATCATCTGAATGGCCATTTTGTTCTGCATACCTCGGGGTACTATGACGTCGGCAATCTCTCTTTGTGGATCGACGTATTTCTGGAAGACGGGCTTGACGTATCTAAACCACTGCTTGATGACCCCTTCAATGGTTCGACCGCGCTCTCTGACATCACGGACGATCCGCCTCGACAGACACACATCTGGGTCGGCTTCGACGAAGATCTTCATGTCCAATAAGTCGAGTACGCGGGGATCGTGTAAAGCTAGGATGCCCTCGAGAAGCACAACGTGCGGTGAATATATCGAAACGGTCTTGTCTAACCTCTGATGTTGTTGAAACGAGTAGATTGGTATGTCTGTTCTTTTCCCTTGTTTCAGGTCTATCAGTTTCTCCACGAGGAGATCAAAATCGATGGATTCAGGCGAGTCCAGGTCGTACTCATTGCGATGCGCCATCGCATTTTGTCCCGGAGTTAACGACTTGTAGAATGAATCGATAGACAAGATGATGACCCAAGGGAGATTCAGAGATTGCACGATTTCCACGGCCAAACTTGTTTTGCCCGAACCGGAAGATCCAGCTATTCCAATAATGCTCATGTCGGCCCATGGTGGGGAGTAGTGTGCTTTCTGAGGTATCTCTCCAGCACTAGCAGCTTTTCCAGCTGACGCAAGGATTGAGAGATTTCGCAGATCTGTTCCATATGACATCTTGTTATTCAATTGCGAACCTAAGGTCCCAAATCAAGGAGTTTGTGAGGTGCACGCGAGTTCAAAATCTCTCGGGCAGGGCAGTTGCTTTAGGGAAGAGCAAAATGATGATGTCTTTCAAATCTTAGAGCACAATGAGGAGCGAATGAAACCACATTGAAACACGTCAACGCCAGTCGCCAGTCAAACGCAAATTTCCACGAAGTTATCCTGAGGAATCTCTGGGGCATTTGGCTACGAAATGAATGGTGGAAAGCTGTATGAGATTGGATTGTGCAACCGCAAGACAAGGTGGGTATCGGAACGGAACAACGATGTTCCATTATGTGGGTGACATTTCGTAAGAGATTCTCCGCATTCTCTTTTCACTACCTCGTACTCGGTACGGAGTTCTTCCTTCCATCTCGCTCTCCCTGCCAACCATGTCTCCCTCTAAGCCGCTCTGATGGTCTGCGATGGACCTCAACAACCTGTCAGCAAACTGGAAGAAACTGCAAGCGACGCTCAACAACAGGACAGGCAGCTTCTCCACAAAGTCCTCGTTCAAGCATGGCGTGAAACGCAAACGGGAGGACGTCCAGAATATCGCCAGTAAATCCCCCGCGGAGCCCCCGAAAACTAGGAAGAGACCACACATCCACAGGGCCATGGCTCTCGATGGCGACCATTCTACGAGACCATCGTCGATCCAAGAACTAGAGAATCGCGACAACCTTCCTCGTCCACGGCCACCTCCTCGTGAGCCATCGCAGAAGGTAAACGCGGGGCTGTCTCCCGAGTATGTTTACTATTCCCCTCTCAGTGGCCTATCCTGACACCCTCCTTAGGGTAGAAATTGGCAGGTACGTTGCCCTGGATTGCGAGATGGTCGGGGTTGGCCCGAACCCAGAGAGAGAATCCGCACTCGCCCGTGTCAGCATCGTCAATTACAATGGCGACCAAATCTACGATTCCTACGTTCTTCCACTTGAGACCGTTACGGACTACCGAACGCATATTAGTGGAATCTCACACAATCACATGAAGACTGCCAGACGATTCAAGGAGGTTCAAGTGGAAGTGGCAAAGATCCTAAAGGACAGGGTTATAGTTGGCCACGCCATACGGCATGATCTAGAAGCATTGATGATCAGCCATCCTCAACGAGATGTCCGGGATACAGCTCGCCATCCATCCTATCGAAAAATAGCAGGAGGTGGATCACCGCGACTGAAAATCCTTGCTTCTGAATTGCTAGGTTTTGAGATACAGCAGAGTGAACATTCCAGTGTCGAAGATGCCCAGGCTTGCATGCTACTGTTCAGAAAAGACAAAGCCGCTTTTGAACGAGAACATTCCAAGCGATGGCCGGCACAACCTCCTCCCGAAAGAAACCAGGATGCGGAAGACCAGACGAAACCTCGTAAACATAAGAAAAAAAAGAAGAAAAGAAAGCATTGACCAGAGCAGCAACTGATTTGAAACAGACAATGGGCACTTACCGCTAGGAGATGAAATATCACATTGGTATGTCCTCCATCGAATTTATGGTTTCTCCACGCTGCCATCATGATCGTATCGGCCAATATCCTGGTGTTAAATCTAGCATTACAGTAAACGAATTAATTCTCGAGAATCTCACATGCCCATAGCTGGCAGCGTGGCGTACCACGAATACACCTGCCCGTATCTTGGGATTGCTAACGGCTCAAAGCTCGGAAGGTGACACGATAGGCGGTCTCCTAAACCGGTCATGGGGCAAAGCTGCCCCAGCAAGTTTCACTATCCGAGATGTGGTCTGTAGCTTTGATTGTGCGTTCAAATCACCTTGTCTGACGTCCTCATGTCTGCTTCTTCCAAGACTTCACCTCGCGATCCGTCTCCCAGTTGAAGGACTGGCTTCCAAATTGGGCAGGAGTAGGTAATTTCTTGAAAGAAAGCCGTGAATATTCGTCCCTGACACCACAATGAGCGACTGATATTCAATGGGACGTTTACAAGGGCATTCATGCACCGTAAGAGGATCAATGATGATTTATGGCTATCGGGCTAGCATAAAGCTTTGCGAACTGGGTAAACACATGACTTTCGTGGTATAGTCAATGATACAAGCACATCGCAATTGACACGTTGCGCAATCTGTGTTAGACCACAAACTGATGCCTTAATTATCCAGAAGCCTCATTTCCTTTTGAACCTGCTCCCACCCAAGTCCAGCCATATCACTAGGTAGTTCAAGGTCGCTCCGAAGTTTGTCCGGGTTACATAATTGGAATTTTTGACGCGTCGTTCAAACGATTAAGACGCGCCTCAGACTCAAATCTAAGCCTTCCAATCCAACTCTCCCTACGACAACCGATAACACTGCGTACTCTGCCGTCTCTGAAAGTATCATTGAATCATTGGAAATGCTCGCCTTGCAACGGACCGGAAATCCTGGAGATAAATGCACCGTCAACATCCTCCCTTGCCGCATCCATCATAATGGGCCAACCAAAGTGACGAAGAGATATTGGTCGCCTCAGTTCGACAAAGGTGTTTTTTTCAGTGTCTCTGCCTATACATTTTGAGCGTATACTAACTTTGATACTGCAAGATGGCACGGCAACCTCCTACTTTCGAGGCCGCAGGCTACGGGGCAAAGTCATAAAATTACCCGCTGGATATCGAGGTACTATCCCCATGCAAGATTCTCAAGGACGCTGTGGTTAATAGACTCGCAGGTGCTATTGCAAAGACCACCGATCGATATCTCCCACAGCCTTGCAAATCACAGACCGGCCCCACGTATACCGTGGTGGACGAGGACATTGAGATCGCCGATGAAGAAGACGAAGAGCCTCTTGATCCCGTCAAGGTACTTGAGGAGTCGTCAACCTTTGAAGAAGTTATAGTCTGGGGTCATGACACGGTGCCCACTAACGAAGACATCTTTGTGAAGGGGATTGCAGAATGGATCTCCTTTGCGGAGGCGATTCATGTCCATCCCACGAAAGACACCCAGCAGAATGATGCTGAGGATGAAAAAGAGAAGGATAATCGAGACACTTCTACGACGCCGCAAGCCTCAATGTCCTAGCCACGATGAACCTTCAGATACTGCTGCTTGGCTCTCGACCACTCCTCCTTCAGGCGAATGTATTCCTCCGACGCGATACACCGTCTCCAATAACCCTTGAAAATCTCGCTAGCCTCTGCTTTCTCCTTCCTCTTCCCACCCGCGTCCTCTCCGGTCCATTTTCCCAACTGCTTCCCACCGGCACCATATTTCCGGCCTCCTTTGTGGTTGGCATATCGACGGGCGCGGGTCATACCCATTTGGATGAATTTGCGAGTCATGTCCGCCCCAACCAAATCCCCACGTTCCACATACGATCCAAAGATGGACCACAAGAGCTCTGCTGATTTCTGTGCAAGCGGCACAGTGCGAAAAGCCCAATAGGGCAAGATGAGGCTCTTGTATGGTTCAAAAGACAGGACACCCTTCTCTCCTCGTGCAACTTCGTACGAATATCGCAGTTGTGGATCATCTAATGCCGGCGCTTCTAGTGGGAGACTTGGCGACGCTAGACTTTCGATTGTTGTCTTGGGCATGGTTGTGGTGAAGAGTACAAATCATCGTTAACGCAACGCTCAGAAGTGGTTGGGTGTTGAAGAAAGGGAACCCAGGTGTCAGTCTCTCATGACGACATTCAGCTTAAATGACACTACAGCTCGTCATTTTCCAACTACGCTGTAGCCTTTGGATCTCTGATCCGGTACGTTTCCATCAATATCTTTGCTTTCCTCTATGCCTTGAGCTAACATTCTGATCGACACTCGTAGCTGCGCTTAGTGGACCCGAGATACTCAATACAGAGACACTTGATAGCATGACCGCACAGCGAAAGTACCCCAGCCGCACTTGGAAACCACAAGGCAATCTGTCAGATACGGGTGCCGCCTCCGCGCACCTCCTCCCTCTATGGCCAGCCGTTACTCACGCCTCAATTCTTTCGACGACCAGCGCAACGGGTCCGAGTTATTCGTTCGAGAGCATCCTGGACCCACAAGTACTTGGCTAATGAAGACGCGGATTTTACAGGAGTCGAGACTCCATCTAAAAAATTATCTTGGGCTGTGCCAAGGATGTTTATAACCCTCGAAGCCGTCAAATGCTTCAATGCATGGGGTTGTTGAACCAGTCTCTTCAGAAAGACATGGACGAACGAATCGACCAGGGTACGCCATTTGAGAAAATTTACTTCCATCTTCGAACTCACCGGAAATGATACCATTCTTTTCTTCTCCCTAACCACATTACATCGGTAGCGTTGCAGCGCATGATAGAGGACCAGTCTAAAATGCGGACCAGGTTGTACAGAAAATCGAAACTTACAAATAAGGAGACAACAAGCGTTGATTCGGATGATCATCCACCAGGGGCTGCAGAAAGTGCAGGCTTAAGTAATTTGTGCAAGCCACAAAGAGCTGTCTTTGGACAACGACAAAAGTCATTGAACTCTCTAATCCCCCTCCCCCCTTCACGTTATTCTTCGAAGAGTCTTACAGATTGCTCAAGCCTCTTGGACAGAACTTCTGCCCTTGTCCCATACACCACCCATTTTCGAGGTTTAGACGTGCCGACGAGAGGCAGTGGTCACAACAATCAGCCAATAAACATGCACACATGGCCCTGCTCAGCAAACAGGCTCGGCAATTCACATCACACTATCAACGTTACAATGCTAGATAGCCGCTGCCTGCGTGCTTGGTTGCTCGCTTCACGACCAGTGTTAATAAGCACTCGCACTCTGCGAAGTCAACGGAGCTTGATTGTCTCCATTTTGCTCGGCCAATCAGACCCCTCCTCAGGCTTCCTAATGAGGAACCGGCACTATCAATTAGCGTCGCCGACTTGAAGCATTTGGGGAACAAAAACCCCACAATCGTGCTCGGGTTGAGCCTGGCTTCTGCAGACTTCCTCGCTTTCGACGGGCAAGCACAAGGTTAGCTGGCTGAAGACTGCTTTTGTAAGCACAGACCCTTTCCTAGATTCGTTGAGGGACACCAGCCCCGAAGTTTTGGTCGAGGAAGTGCAAAATTGCCTGCCCAAGGCAGCAAGACTCCGACTCAAAAATTGCCACAACAGTAGTACGTGGATTTTTCCTCCCTGGTATCACTACGACGGAGCCGCGTTACTGGAGATAAGCGAAGCTATAGTCGCCATACAGACTACATTGATACCACCCGAGTGGATATATCTTGCTTATGAAACGCTGGTTACTCAAATTCTGGAATCCCGTCTGGATGACTCTGCCTCGCCTAATCCATATCTGAAATTCTCGAACTCTAGAATACAATCGAATTACACACAATCGAAGGTTTGTGCGCAATTCCGAGTGCTGACCAAGAATAGTCGTCAAGATATCGGAAGATGCGTCCTACCGATTGAATGACTCTTTGTCGATTCGAGAAGCCTAGCCCCAAAGCGTTCAGAGTCACCCTGTGCACGAATCCACCACTCGAGGGCCATGCGCCGGAGCGAAGTTGCACTCAACCATCTGCGAGGATAAGGCAGCATTGGACGATCTGTTTTAGTGGCGGTCCCTATGATCATGGTGTATTCGATCTTTCTCGTGCATTCCAATACAGTTCTGAGGGTAGGGGCGAAGTGAAATTTGGACTTTCAAGCATCCAGCCGCCCGGCTCATCCATGTCGTTTACATTTGTGCTTTGCACCTCCTTGAGGAGCTGATTCTCTGCCTCCAGCTGGAGAATTATGGCCTTGAGTCGTTTGATTGTGTCGAGAAGCTCGCGGTTGTGACGGTTCAGAGTCCGCAGCTGCGACTGATGCTCGGCCAAGGTCGATGATGCAGACTTCAGCTGGGCTTCTTTGCGTGCTCGATATGCTCGCTGGGCTTTTCTATTCTGAGCGCGTCGTCGCTTGGTGACTATGTCAGCTGGTACACCTCGCCCCCATCCCTTTGGTTACACCGACCTCGCCTCGAGTTTGAACCACTTCGCATTCCCTGCCATACTGGTCCACAATAACATGTACACCACTCAGCGTACGACTTCGCCTTGCTGCCAATATCGGAGGGCTTCCGCCTTGGGGAGCGGACTCTCCCGATGTCAAGGCTGCGATAGGGCTTGTGTCGGAGGAAAGCGATGTTCTCGTAGGCGACTTCGAGAAAAAAAGAAGGGTTAGAATATCCTGTACGGAAGGACGCGAAGAATAAACTCACTTCGTCCCATTCAGACCCCTCGGCCGCCCAAGCTTGATCGAAATCCGGGGTCGCATACCCCTTCGATGACTTGACGTTATCAATATGATGAGAGGGAAGCTCGAGTCGCATGGCTTGGGCGCATATCGACGGTGAGCCAAGAGAATCCATGCTTCAAAACTGCAGGTTTCTGAGGGTTTGCAATATTTTATGACGCTGTTGTTATGATTCTGCACATGATGTCGTGATCGGCGCGGTGTATTACCTATAAAGCATCTACAGGCTGTGGTAAGTGATTAGGCTGAAAATGGTGTTTGGACAGGGGGGATTGTTAGTTTATAATATGTACACGAATCACTAGGGCCGCTTCAGTTCTTGTGCCCTCAAAGACCACCCGAACGTCCCTTGGCAAGAATAGTGTGGCGCGAATATGCCTGCTCACACCATACCGAGTACGAGGCCGGTATCAATAAAGCCGACCCGTCCCTGGGAACACCACCAGCAAATGGCGATGCATTCGGGTGGCGTTCAGGGTCAGGCTCCATCGACCATTTACTCCAGAGGGACAGTCCGTCCGAGCCAACGGGCCACTACCATGCTCCGTGTCCGTTACGGGGTCTGGGACCGTTGAAATGGATGTGGCTGCGTCAACACTTGCTGGCGAGGCTCGCTGGCTAAGCGAGCCCCTCTATTGCTGAAAAACTTACTGCCTGATCGGGACTAGCACAAGATGGCGACAAGGCTAGCCGCGAACTCGGCGGGTCTGGCATTCCTCCTACAAGTCAATCGTCAGTATATCTCTTTTGATGGCCTAGATGTCCTTTTCCTGCAGGTAGGTAGACGGAGTACGCAGACTCTATAGTTGCTTTGGCTTCAAACATGCCATGGACCTGGCACGGTTGGGCAATTCGACTTCGAGCACAAAGTCCTTTGACGATCAGGCAACGAGAATGTAGGGGGAACAGATATTTTGGGATGCGTCATTTTCTAAACTCCCACGGCGGTGAAAACACAGCTACGTTACCTCTATTGGCAGAGTTGTTATTAATAAAAAATCAGTTCATGAAACTTTTCGACCCATCGAATTCCGCATTATATTCCAAAGTGACGATACTTTTCCAGGCGACCTAAGGCGCTAGGATATGTAGTACTTTCTGTAGTGGCCTGGCTACTTATTAATATTTTGTCACAATCACAAAATTTCAGGATCCAACCGCTTATTCTCTCAATCAATAATAGATTTCATGGAATTTAACATACCTGTCTGTCAGACCTCTTTCCTCGGTTCACTTCTCCACTCAAGCGGCGGCGCACAAAGAAGTCTACGGTGAAAACACTCCTCTCCCTTGAATCCGTGTGGAAGACGGTGGGCAGGCGCAGAGAGAACACGCGCCGCCATGCATACTCACGTCTCCGGTACCAGCCGAGAGAATGCTCTCCTGTGGACGCCGAGGAAGGGGCGAGACCATCTACTGACCGGGTGAGCAGGCGGCCATCCGCTCCGGCTGCTTCGGCTTCCCAAATCGGGAATTCTGCACCTCTTGCTACTGCTCGTAAGGGGGCGTGTAGTGTCGAAAGATGATTGACCCCGTATTTCCCAAGCTGATCCCCGTCCCACATCAACTTCCCGCGAAAGGTAACGTAGATCCGGTCTGCAGGCACCCCAGTCCGGTCTTGAAGACGACTCTTCAGAGCATCAACCATGGTTTGCGAGTCCACCCACATGGCGACGGATGACTTATCAATGCCGTTGACAAAGACCTGGAAAGATTCGTACTCGGAGCGAACAAAGACTTTGTCAGCCTTTCCGTCCCTATGAAGAGCTCCACCAACTTCTGCGGACTGGATAGATGGTTTGCTAGATTCTATTAACAACCTAACTACTGCAGTATGGTCGGTTGAAGAGCTCGAGAAGCTTTCAGGTGCGGCTCGGGAGGGCTCGGGAGGTGCAGAGCTCAGCCGACCAGAAACAGACAGCACGGATAGCGGAAGAGTGAGGATTGCACTAGGAGTTGGGGGGTTTGCGAAAGATGTTGCACTTGTAATCGAGTCGGCAGAAGGTGCCAAACGTCGGAGTGTTGAATGGTAGTTTTTCAGGATCACTCCACGCTCGATGTGGCGGTTTTCTGCCCTTTCCAAGGCGATCAACAAACGCTCAACCTGCTTCTTCGTCTCAAGCACTTCTTGTTCAATCCGATTGACGATGGCTTTTGTGGCATTGGTGTCGGCACTGATCACCTCGCTGTGGCTATTGATACTATGGCGATATTGAGTGTCATCTTGTAGTTAGACAGGTGGGCACGTAGCCTGGCTACCTCGTCTTCAAGGAAGACGAGTTTGACCTTGTCCCAAGTGCCGAGATCATATCCCCATTGTCTTGTGGCGGCATCAGGCTCAGCAGAGTTGGCCTGCTTGAGCAGTTTACTTCCAGACGGCGTGGAATGTTGCGGCTCTAACTTCGGCGCTCGATCATGTTTAATGAATTTCTTAACAATTCTCTGCAGAGCTTTCAAAACTTTCACACAATCCTCCAAGAGTCCATTCGGGTCGGCAAGCGCAGCTGGATGGAGAACATTGGGGCAGAAGTCATGTTCCTGTAGGTGGGTCTCGAGCGTTCCAAGGACAGTGTAGAAGGCTCTGAGATCTTGAGAGAGGAAGAGGAGGTGTTTGGGAGCCTGGTTAATCTCGTCGATCGTCTGGTAAAGTCCGCCGCAAAGCTTGTAGGCGTTTGTCACCAAAGTCGCGACAGCGGTCACGATTGCCAATGGTTCCGGCATTGCTGCAGTCTACCAGTTAGCATCGTCAGTTGCATGTATCTGATACCTTGATCAATGGGCTGAGTGAAGGCCGCGGCGAGCTTCGATGGGCAGCGGAACGCCCATACTTCCTCAGGTCGTACAAAGGACGCCTTTTCTGCCTGATGCGCGGTCTGTGCATGATAGCTAACGACATAGTACAGCGCACGATTTGTGAGGATTGGGCGGGCCATCGAGCCATCAAGGGGGCCAGCAGAGAGGCTAGGCTCGCAGGTTTGCAGGGAGCAGGGCAGGACAGGGCGGCGAGGCGGTTAGGTGGTTAGGCGGTTATTGTTCGGAACATATTACCCAGTACGAGGAGGTATGAGGTACGTATTTGGCAAGTCAGGCGGCTAACGATAGTGTCTCGACGTTCAAGACGTTTCGGCTCGAGCCTTGTCTTGCCTGGTCGACGAGTCGCCTTGCAACTCCAGCGCAAATGTCAGTCGCCGTCCGATTCTTATCTCAGGCCGGATTGTTTGGCATGAACTGCTCCGAACTACTAATCAAAAAGCTTGACCGTGGGCAACTAATTAAACCCCCCTCTCCTCTCGTATTGAAAACATCTATACACTCCACAGCTGGAGCATTGGCACCATAGCCGAGGTTCAGTTTGGAGACTCCCAGGCGTCGACCAATCAAGACTATCAGCATGTACCGAGGACTGCGGATGGGGAAGAGACTGACTGACTCTGCTTCTTCTAGATAGCCTTTACCCTAAGGTCAATGCACAAATTGCGTGCCTGGTTGTGAAAATGGCTTTTCTTTCAAGACGCAGAGGCGTCTCTAGATTTCTGTATCCTTACACCATCCACGATGCCCAAGGCAGAAGGCGATACCGAGTTTTCTCAAATTGAAGGCCACGATCATGCCCTCAGGGTGGTTGCGCCGGATGGCAATGTCGAATTGCCGGACAAGGAGGTCGAGGTCCCCGTGGCAGGGACACCTTTAGGCCCCAACCTAGTACCGCTGATGGAGTTGGACAGAGGCGTCGTTGGCTGGGATTCGGTCGCTGACCCTGCTAATCCCAAGTGAGCGTATACATTCGACCGCTGTTGAATCACTTGTTGACTAGGGTTCTAGGAATTGGAAACGAAAGAAGAGGGCCTTCTTGATGTTTCAGATGGCTGTCCTGGCAACCATCAGGTGTGCTTCTCGACACAGAATGAGCCTATACCGGCAATGGCCAAACAGCTTGCTTACCTGAACCTGCAGTCCCATGGCCTCGTCCCTGTGTGCTCCATCCATCGAGAGCACGATGGAGGACTTGCATGAGCCATCTCGTGTGCTCGGGTCTCTTATGATCACCATCTACGTTCTCGGATATGCAATAGGCCCCCTATTCCTGGCCCCTCTATCCGAAATTTACGGCCGATATCCGGTGGTCATGATATCTTCTTGGATGTTCGTGGCCTGGCTCCTCGGGTGCAGCTTCGCGCCCAACATGCCGAGTCTCATCATCATGCGTTTCCTAGCCGGAGTTGGTGGATCGGCCATCATCACCATCTCACCGGCTGTTGTGGGAGATCTGTATCCTGTCGAACGGCGGGCTTTTGGTTCGGCGATCATTGTAGGCAGCCAATCGCTGGGTCCTATCAGTAAGGAGCAGTCTTCGATCATTGTTTTTCGCGCGGAAACGCTGATGCGAATGGCAGTTGGACCAATTTGTGGAGGGTTCATCACGGAATATCTTAGTTGGCGATGGGTTCGGCATCTTGCTCCGTATTGAGACTGGGGAGGGTGTTTGTTGACATCGATACAGGCATACTGGATCCTGGTGCTGTGTGCTGGATCTTCCACTGCCATAATCACGCTCTTCATGCAAGAATCCAACGCTGTTGTTCTTCTAGAGCGGAAGGTCAGAAAGTTGAGAAAGACGCTCGGGAGACCTGAGCTGGTGTCAGCAGTTCAAAACCGGATGCCTGCTCATGAGCTGTTGAAAGTCAGCCTGATAAGGCCGCTGAAGTTGAGTCCAGCCAATCCCATGATCCAGATGCCGGCTGATTTTGATCTTAGCTGCTGGCCAAATCCCCAATCGTCTTGTTTATAAGCATCTATGTTGCGACGGCGTATGGCTTGCTGTGTGAGTGTTCCGATCTCCTGCACTCGTGACGAAGTTCTCGCTCCCAAACTGATCTTGCCGCAGACCTCATGTTCACTACCCTTCCGACAGTCTTTCAAGAAGCATATGGCTGGTCCCTCCAGCTCACAGGCCTCTCATATCTTGGATGTGAGCTTGCAACTTTCTTATCATACCCGCCGTCATTGCTTAAGGCTGACCATTTACGCAGTGGGACTTGGGACATTTGTGCGCCGTACCCGCCTGGCCCCTTGGGTGAGGTATTTCTAACAGTCAAACCTCTTTAGATCGCTTTGTTTGCTTTGATCAGATTCAATGACGCACAGGTCGTGAAGCTCATGACGAAGAACAATGGATTATTCGAGCGTAGAGATCACCGTCCCTCTACACCCTCTATTGCCATACTGACCGCATTCAGCTGAAATGAGATTGGCCACGACACCATACTGTGGAATCATGCTCCCGATGTCTCTGATATGGTATGGCTGGGTAACAGACAAACATTCTCACTGGTAAGTGCTTACCTGAGTACTAGAGTGTGTTAGCCACGCTGGTTCAAGGTGATTTACTCCTCTCTACAGGCTCTCGGCTATTGCTGGCACCGTGCCTTATGGTATTGGTATGTTAGGCATCTTCCTTCCGTTTCAGACATATATGGTCGATGCGTTCCCCCTTCATGCTGCCTCCGCTGTTGCCGCCCCAACAGTTATGCGTTCGCTGTTCGCAGCATTTCTACCGCTGGCGGCGCCTCCGCTCTATCAGAGCCTGGGTCTGGGCTGGGGGAATACCTTATTGGGATTTTTGGCCTTGATCATGGTTCCCATTCCGATGGTGTTCTACAGGTACCGTATCATTGTGGAGTCCCGCCGGCTTGTCTCTCTAATCCGAAATGTAGGCATGGTGGTAAAATTAGAAGGAGATTCCCTGTTTATTTGTGACGGTGGAAAAGTTCGGGAAATTTTCTATAGACCGGCAAAATAGACCTTTGGGATGACCGAAGCAAAGCCTGGGAAATCGCCGGAGCACAGAGTTATGAATTGAAAATGCTGTTGTCTGCATCTGGTTCGGTTCCCGGTGCATCGACTAGAAGGATCTGGAGGAGAAGGAGAAGAGGATTCTTATTCAGGCCATGAACCTGCTCTACCGAAGTGCTCGACAGATCGTGACTATGCTTGAAGATATTTTGATCCCGATGGAGGTAGAGGAGTTTGTCGAGACATTCCGGCAGAGCTATGCTACTAAGTATTGGAAGGAGGATCGGCCTCAGAAAGAAAAAGACAAAGTGCTAATGGAGCGGTGGTTGCTAGAAGAACCGCCGAGAGACTGTTTGGGTCTCAATTGCCATAGTCGTGGAAGTCGAAATTCCATTATCCGCATCTTTCTTGTCCAATTTGGGTCGTCCGACTAGATTCGCATTCAATTGTGCTGAGTACGGAATGCTTTCATCGTTTCCTGCCTCGCGCCTTCAACCCTTGCCAAATAAGTAGAAGAGTCAGCCTCGCTCAGCCTCGTCCAGCCTCGTCCGCCCTTTATCGACGTCATCAGGCTGCGGCGACGAGATTCGTTCAGGGGTCGCCCGTCATTCCTTGGCATCACACTGACTCGAACTTTTTTCGACATCTGGCATCCGCATACTCCAGGAATCAGACGTTTAGAGCAATGTGGTGCTCGGCCCCAACTCTTTAGATTCTTGATCTACATTGAGAGCACATATTTCTGCCGCTAAAGAATTGAGACTGGCAGTCATTGTGCCCGCTGAAGACACAAAAGCGGGTACTATTCCCTGGCCCCCTTCAGCCGCGTGCATCATTCGAGAGACTCTGTCTATGAAACGCGGCTCTTTGGAGCCCTGCGCTCCGAATTTCGCCTTCGGGTGATGTATCATGTCTACTCCGCAGCCAGAAACGAAGGCCGAGGCCGAATCACTCGTGCCTCGATTCAAGCTCGAGAGGGTCCTCAATCAAGGTGAGATGTGACCAGCTTCGCTCGTATAGCATCTGACCCACAGCGTTGTCAATCGTTACACTTTAATAGATCGCTTACCTTTCTGCTTGGTCACACTCATTCTGACCAAATTTTGACGTAGACCAAAATGGCCGACGGATCTCCCTGCTGGGCAGCATCGCTGATATGCCCGCACTTATCACGCTTGAACGGGCCGCATTTCCAACGGAGCCGGAGCTCGTGTCGCTGCTTCTGAAATCTCTCATCAATACCACCAATCTTGGCGCCAACGACATCTACAGATGGTACCTGGCGAATCGATCTACTGAATCGTCTTCATCGGCTACTGGCGTTTTATCTGCGTCATCTGCGACATCTTCACTCTCGATCATCCCAGACTTTAAACTCAACCTGATCTACCCATGCTCAGCTCAACATATCCGAAAATACTCCGCCCAGCGCGTGCGTATGGTCACGGAAACACCGCACATCTACTCTACGCATATAAAACCATACATAACGGGCCAACGCGCAGCCGGCCGGCTCGACTGGGTCTTCAACATCCTCGAAGGCCGCACGGAGCAAGAAGATGTGATTGCGCGAGTCGATTGGGATTCTCCTTCCAACACGGGCTTTCTACTCTTACCGGATTTGAACTGGGACAGGAAAACCGTTGAGGGAATGCACTTACTTGCTCTCGTGCAGAGGAGGGATATTTGGTCCCTGAGGGATTTAAAGAAGAAGCACATCCCCTGGCTCAAGGCCATGCGCGAACAAATCGTCGCCGCCGCCACCGCAAAAGTCTTCCCTCCTGGCCAGGTCGAGGCCGATGAGGTCAAATGCTACCTTCACTACCAACCTACGTACTATCACCTGCATGTCCACGTGGTGCATGCCATGTTAGAGGCAGGCACGACGCAGAGCGTAGGCAAGGCATTCGGACTGGGAAATGTAATTGCACAGTTGGAAGGCATGCAAGGTGACGAGGAGGCAGGCATGCACGAGGTGGATTTGCATTATTTCCTAGGTGAGGAGAATGACTTGTGGAAGAAGTGTTTCGGTCAGTTGAAGAAGGGGGGTGCAGTGGACTTGAATCTTTGACGAGCCGAGAGGACCGGACGTGTGTGGTGGAGCGGCGAGGGTGGTGAACCGCGAGCGATGCGCAGAATACGGATCAAATCCCTTCGCTGGACATGACGATGATGGCAAGGACGGTATTTGGGGACATGAGGCCCTGCTGCACCAGGACCCGTGGGATCTACCCGAGGCCACCAACGGCCCAGACATCACTGCGCGGAGAAGAGTCAGCATACCGTTTTGCACGTTCGCGGGAGCGCTAATTTATAGACATGCATTGATGTGATTCTCAAGTCGGGTGACATACATACCTGCATGCCACGTACAAGTAGGCTATAGCCGCGTAGATGGCCTAGCTACTACCCAGTGATGAGATTCTGGGCGTATTTGATCGGTTTCATGCAAGAATGGGGGGTGTTTAATCCGTCATGTGAGAGTGGACTAGGGGAGAGCCAGACAGAGTTGGAGTGGGAGTGAGAAGGGGTAGATCAAGATCGAGCTCAAGAAAGATCATGACGATGACTCGAAACACTATCTCTCCCTTCGCAGATGTAAATGATCCCTTATGTAGTTGAATGTGCGCACTGCCGCAGATGTCGAATTCCGTGCAAAACTCCCCCTTTGAAACCCCGAGACCCTCGGACGGCAGCGTCGGAATCCAGACTTGGAGTATCAGACCCAGATCGAGCTCTAGGTCTAGAACCCCTTGGGCCGTCCGTGCCTGTCTGCCTAAGGGTCTGACTATCTATATGTTCCTTTTAGATAGGAAGATGGACTGTCTGCCTGCCTGCCTGCCTGCAAGACTTTCTCTAGAGGCCGCCACCTCCCAATTCTGAGCTGTTCCTCGACACGCTAAGCTTATGTTCAAAGCGAGGGGGAAAAAAGGTTGTCTTTCCTTACCATAGCATGCTGAGTGGTGTGTGACGTGCGTGGGCTCAATCAGGCACACGCTTCGCTTTTCGCAGGCCACTTGTGCCTCCTCTCGGCGCGGACGTAGAGATTGAGAGGCCGGATCAGCTGGAACATCGGGTCGTATTGGATGGGGTCGTCGCCTTCGCGGACGAACTTGTACCGGTAGACCAGCTTGGGCAAAAAGACCTTGACCTCAAGCAGGGCGAAGTTGAAGCCGATGCAGCCTCGCGGGCCCATCGCGAACGGGATGTACGCTGCCTTGTGTCTGTTCTTGACCGAGTCCGTGTTCCATCTGAAACAAGGCCAGGGAAATCAATCAAGGGTCAGTTTCTTAATGGCCCAGCCAAAATGGGGGGTTTTGGTTTTGGTTTTTTTTTTTCTTCTTCTTTTCCGCTTTTTGACTTTGGGAACTTAGCATACCTGTCTGGATCGAACTTGGTCGGGTTGTCCCACAGTTCGGGATTGTTGTGGATGTGGTGCAATGCCGGGATGACCACGCCGCCGCGAGGAATCTTGAACCCGCCGGGAAGAATAACGTCCTGTTGTGCTGTACGTCCACTAAAGCCCATAAATTGGTGTGTCAGCAATCCGTTGGAACCGCCATGTTTCCCTTTTTTCTTCTTTCCTCCTGGTTTGGGCAGACAGAAGTACTCACGGCTGGAAGCTGGGGTTGTGGCGACGCTGCATCTCCTTGACATAGTTTTCAAGATAAGGCAGCTTGCCGATGGTGTCGGCGTCAAAAACGGTGTTTTCGTCAATGTCGTTGTCTATCAGCTCTTGCAGGAGCCGTTCCTGCACTCCTTCATAGCTGACCAGGCCAAAGATCAGCCAGGACAGCAGGCTGGACGTGGTGGTGAATCCAGCTGCGGTGGCGACCACCAGGGAGGACTTGAGATATTCTCGGGGAAGTTTCTCGCCTTGTCGATCGATGGCGCGCATGGCGTAGTCTGTTGTATGCAATATGTTAGTTTCTCACGCAGAACGTCAGAATTGGGGATTTGGAAGAACGAAGATCGCACCGGCAATACACGACGCCTTCAGGGCGGCGTCCTGAAGATCGAGATCCTCGACCCCGTTAGGGGCCATCTTGTGAAGAGCATCCTCCACCAGGTTATCGATATTCTTCCTGCAGTTGCGCAACTCCTTGGGTTCTCCGAAGGGAAGAGACGAGTACCAACTTCCCTTGGAAGTGACTCGTTTGTTCAACTCGAGCAGTTGAGCGATCAGCAGAACCATGCGGCTCAGCGGTGCGTCCACCGCGTGGAAGTGGTTGAAATCCACGCCCAGGGTCAACTTGCCGACAGCCTGCGAACCAAGCTTGAGCATGTACGGGTAAACATTCCACGCCTCTCCTCGCTTGTCGAGTTCGTCAAAGACTTTGAAAGCAGATTCAACCGTCTTTTGCATCTGAGGAGCGTAGTGCCGAACAGCCTTTGGTGAAAAGGCCGGAGGAAGAAATTTATGAGCCAGCCTCCAGGCCTCGGTGTTGGTGTCTGCCAGGAAAACGCCCGCTGTCTGGTCTTTAATACCATAAAGGGGATGGGATGGCGTGATCTCTTTGCTGAAATATTGCGATTCCGAAAACACCAGCTGCGCGATTTGAGGGCTGTTGGTTTCGTAGACTGTGCTCCCCATGTTGGTGGTCTTGAAAATTGAGCCATACTGTTCAAACAGACTAGTTGCCGGAAGAATACGTTGTCAGCATGTTTGATATTTTGGAATCATAATAACAAAGCACCTACCGTTGATGGTTTCCCAGATGGTCAGGGTAAACTTCGTAGTAGTTGCCTAGGTATGGATATCCTTTGGGTCCTGGGACATCTCTGATCCGCTTGCCATCGATAGAGATGGCCATCGGCGTTTTCGCACTAAGGACATCGGTCACATCCGTTAAAGTCTCGCCATCAATAGAAAGATCGATGCCTGGAAGATAATTAGCGAGATCACGATGTATAGGCGCCATCTATTGCCTTACCTGAAGGTTCGATGATTGCAAATTCTTCAGCGATTAGATGTCGGACGTGTTCGTATTCTTGTTGGACTTGGGGGTCGAGGTTCAATTCTCGCGTCTTGGACGGATCCTCCCCAAAGAGGTAGAAATGCTTGACGGCCATCCTTGTTGATCAGTGTAAATCAACAATCCCTGCTCGACGATTGTGAAGTAAGTCCCAGCGGGATGAGAGAAGCCGTGTTAGAAGAAGGCCTGGCCAGAGTCTTTGCCGCCAGAGAAGAGTATATGTACTTCCATGAGGCTTATTAACGACTTCGGGATGAGGCAAGCAAGCAACGCTCTTGCACCGTTGCTGGATCGTTCGGCGGGCCTCAAACCCGAGTGACGCCTCGAAAATCTCCACCGCTTGAAATATTCCTTATCACAGATCTGAGGGATATAACAAGATTTTCGGTCATAACTCAAGACATGTTGAGAAATTTCCACAGACGCACCCGATTTGAGGGAAATCCTCGTTTCTCCATCGCGTTGTATCCCAAGATAAGTGAAACTCGCAGGAAAGTCGCTTACGAGGCCAGAGTGGAGTATCGCTAGTTGGATAAGCCACGCAGATCCGTGCATACTGACAATCTTCCCGTCCGTAGTTGGTTCCTTGCCGGCGTTCAGTCGCAGGCTGCAACTTGTATCCGTGGTTGAAAAAGGAGTAAAAGGAGTAAAATTAGTGGAGCCCGTCGTATAGAAATATAGCGTGATATGCGCCCCACTTTTTCGGCACTCGGCCCGTCTTGAGATCCTGCCTCGCCAGCCGCCGACACGAAGACGCCGATTGATATCGACATGATTGAGACAATGATGAATGCATGCATTACTCGAAACGAAACCGGATCTCGCTCTTTGCTGTGCTTGAATCTGCATGCGGCCTGTGGACCCATGTTTCTAGACTCCAATTGCGGCGAAAAGACCGACACGACGCCTTGGTCCCAACCATGTGTTTTGCAGCCTTCCGGCCAGACTGGATCGTTCCAGAATGCGATTCATAGACAGATTGACTATTCCTCAGTGGGAACTGAGGTATATGCAGAGATTTACTTCACCGCTGAGTCGACGATGTCCCTGTCATCTTATGCCGAATACAAGGGTAATCGAGGGCAAGATCAATGGACAAATTCAATTTTATTCGAGAACTAGAACTATTGAGTCGCGCCTCCGTCCACGAGCGCCCAGCCTTGCCCACATCTCAGAAACAGAAAATGTCGTCGGACATTTTACTAACAGCACTCGGCTTCTTCCAACCCAGTTCCACGAGATTCTTCTTTGCCGCGTTGATGAGACCTGGAGGTCCACATAGCAAGACCTTTGACGACGAGTCGTTTGACGGCACAGGCATCCGGTTCGTGAGTATATCTTTTGTGACATATCCGGTACCGAACTTCCAACCTACAGGGGCGTTGTCCAGGAGATACCAGACCTTGAGGTTCTTCGGATAGGCCCTTGCCCATCGGTCCAGGTCACTTCGGAGAAGAATGTCGTCCTCGGTGCGATTTGCGTAGACAAGGCTGACTTCGGTTGTGTCTGTGTCATCTTCACAGATGGCCCGGATCAACTGATACATCGGAGTGATTCCAGTACCACCAGCCACCATGCCGATCTTCTTGGCATAGCCTTTGCGATATTTCATCGCACCCTTTGGTCCTCTGAAGTCGACTTCGTCGCCCACATTGAGCGTTGAAAGATAGCCACCCGTAAGAAGGCCGTCGTCGTAGATCCTGATGACCAGCACCAACACTCCAGGATCACGGTCATTGGAAGTCGGCGTGTATGAGCGTGTTACAACTTGGTCTCCCACTTTCGCTTTGATGGCGACGTGCTTGCCAATAGGCAACCCCAACACCATGTTTGGCGAGGGGAGTTCGAATGTCAACCTCACTAGATTCAGGCCGCTCAGAATTTCCTTCTGGACCAAAGGGAGGCTTTGGTACGTATTAGGGCTCAGGAATCCCTTGGGGTGGTGCGCAGGTGTCGCGACGGCCTTGATATGCGTTGGGTAGCCCAGAAACCCAGATTCAATGCTGGCTGCATGTGAGACTTTGACGGCAACGCCTGCGAATACGGCGAGAGACAGCGTCAAAGCGACCACAAATCCTTGCACAAACCCGCCATCGCCAAGGCCCAAGAGGTCTGGTCTGTTGAGCTTGATAGCCTTCACCACTCCCAGATTGAGGCTCCGTAGACTCCATTGCGGCAGATTTCGAGTGGCGACCAATCCCAGCGCCAGAGGGCCGCCGGCCACGGGGAGGTATTTCAGTTTCAAGAGAGAACTAGAACCGCCCTCTTTCTTTTGCGCTGTGGGTTGCTTTTGAGGCGCCGCAGCCCTCTGTGGCTTCTGGGCAACTTTAGAGGCACCTTTGGTTGTCCCGCGCAGGAAAGGAGCCATGATTTCTTTCGCGTCCTCGGAATGGCCCACATCCTCATATGCTTCCGTCGCATCTTGGCCGGCGACTTCTATGAGGGACTGGATACCTCCAGGGTGTTCGACGAGATAGTTTGTGATATCGTAGACTGTGAGTTTGGGGCTCGGTCAGCATAATGTCAGTCGGCAATTGCTGGGAAGTTGGAGGAATAGAATAGTGTACCTTTTCCGTGAATGGTGATCCATACATCGTCTTTAGTGTTGTGTTTGGCTACATCTTTGACCGAGAACTCCTGGAGGCCTTCACCGCCATTTCGATCTGCTTGGAAATCCATAGCTTCTGGGTGCGCTGGGTGATGGGAGAAATCCTTAAACAGCAACTGTCTGGCTCAGAAACAAAGAATGACAGTTGTCGCAGATCAAACTTGACGACACGGGGAGATGCAATAGATGGATGATTTTCGAAGACGAATGCCTTTTCCCTTTATCCTTATATGTCGCATCTATCGAATGGACATGACTTGCGCCAAAAATGCTATCGCTCTCCTGGGTTCCGACGCAATTTGTTCCATGCCTAAGGCAACTATGCTGGTCCGCAGTGGAGAGTTGGAGGGTTTTTGCGACCCAAGGCTCCGACACAGCCGATCGCTCCTTGAAATACTCCAGAGCCGAGATAGATCCCAATATTTCGAATCTTCAATCTGGACGGAGGGAAGAATTAGCTTGCCGTTCCTACTGTGGGTTTAGTGTCTAACGGACGTATCGTATAGATGACGCTAGGAAGGTTTAACCCGCTTGGCGCGAGACCTACGTACTAAGCAAGTGTCAAGGCTGTTGCCCCTGTCAGCTAAAACTATCGCAAAAGGTTAGTTAGTTGTGCGCGGTTCACAGGCCAGTTTAGTCTTCAATCACTGTGCGGCGTCATCGGCCCTCAGTTACCGCAATCCAGCTTCCGGAAGGTTCAATTTGAATTGGTCCACCATCCATCTGCATGAGGCATTATGTGTACCACGACAGCAGCGGTTGGTGTCCATTTAAAGGTCCCTGAAAGTCGGCGAACAGGACACTGGACAATTTACACCGTCTGTCTCTCTCTCTTTTTCTACGACAAACATGTGGAATCCTCCAAAGAACTACGAGCATAGGCCAGTCGCCGTTCTCGGCGGCGGAGTCCTAGGCAGGCGAATTGGTGAGAAAAGGCCTGCGCATCCTTTACCGATGGATCGCACTGACACATTGGATAGCATGCTGCTGGGCAGCAGCTGGGTACAATGTCACTGTTCGAGACCCAGGAGCTCAACAGCGCAAAGACGCCGTCGACTATGTCACGCAAAACGCTCAGCAATACGCCGAGTTGACCGGAAAGACACCAGGAACTATTCAAGCATTTGCCGACCTGGACCCTGCCGTGAAGGATGCTTGGATTGTTTTCGAGGCGGTTCCGGAGAGTCTCCATCTGAAAATCGAGACTTTCGCTTTGCTCCAGAAGCTGGCACCTGCCGACTGCATATTGGCATCCAACTCTTCCTCGTACAAGTCCAGCGAAATGCTGGACAAAGTCGACCAGGACACAAAGCTTCGCATCCTCAACACGCATTATTTCATGCCTCCGGACAACCGCCTGGTCGAGCTCATGACGGACGGCCATACACATCCAGAAATCCTCCAATTTCTGGCCGCTCGTCATCGAGAAGCCGCTCTGATTCCCTTCATCGCCAGGAAGGAGTCAACCGGGTTTATTTTCAACCGAGTCTGGGCCGCAATTAAACGAGAAGTCCTCACGATTCTGGCAGAGGGAGTTTCGACACCGGAAGAGATCGACAACATGTGGAACTTGTTTTGGGGTTCGAAGATATCTCCTTGTCGAATGATGGATCGTAAGTTTGCCCCATGCGTCCGTTGCAAACATCCTTTGACGCTCCCATTGCAGAAGTAGGCCTCGACACCGTCACTCTCATCGAACAACATTATGTTCACGAGAGGGGCCTTCCGTCGGAGAAGACGGTCGGTTTCTTGGAGGAAAACTACCTCAAACATGGTAAACTGGGGAACAAGTGCTCCAAAGGTGGCTTATACCCCCCGACACCCCAGGGAATTTCCGACGGGGGGATCGTTTTATTGGACTTGGGTATTCCAAGCTCCTTGAAAGGAATTCCAAGTCCCCGTGACATCGGAGGCAAGGGCAGGCTGCTGAAACTCTCCAAGGATGGTAAGAATGTCAAGACGTTAGTATCTGGGGCCGGCTTTCCCGACGGAATTGCATTAAATTCTTTGGACGGGCGTCTCTACTACACAGACATGGGCACATTCGGCAGCAACGATGGACGTGTTCTATCATGTGATCTTGACGGAAACGATCTACAGGTTATCATTCCCCGGGGCGGTGTCCACACTCCAAAACAGATCGCAATCGACGAGTTGGCGGGGAAACTCTACATCTCCGACCGCGAAGGTCTTCGCGTGGTAAGAGTCAGTCTGGACGGATCCAATTTCGAGGTCATTGTGCAGACCGGGGTCTGGGAAAATCCTGAAGAGCAGGCCGATCAGACCAAGTGGTGCGTGGGCATGACCGTCGTTCCAAAGCTGGGAAAATTCTTCTGGACGCAAAAGGGACCGCCAAAGAGCGGAAAGGGGCGCATCCTCAGTGCCAACATCGATATGCCAACGGCTCAGAGTCCAGCACATCGTGCTGATGTTCGAGTCATCTTCGACAAGCTCCCAGAACCCATTGATCTGGAGTACGACGAGGAGTTGAACAGTTTATTCTGGACTGATCGAGGAGAAATCCCATTTGGAAACAGTCTGAACAGATCTCAGCTCAGTGCTGTTGGGGAGACGGTCAATGGTGGATATGCCCGCTTTCCTAAACATGAGATTATCGCCAGGAATTTTCATGAAGCCATCGGGTTGAAGCTGGATCGCAAAAATAACGCCATTTTTGTCGCTGACTTGGGCGGCACTCTCTGGAAGACCGATTTCAATGGTGCCAACAAAGTCAAGGTGTACGAAGACAATGCGGGCACCTTTACCGGCATCACCCTCCTCCCATGAACATTAGGGTGAAAGGTGCTCATCCTGATGGAACCTTGGGATTAGCCCTGGTTGGCAAAGGCGACTCGACCGTTGTCATTCTCTGGCCAGAGAGTCACTAGAATCTTCGTGGTCGGCCTTTCATTTTAGTCCACCTGCGTCTTGGAGTCGGTATTGAGCAGCGTAGTTCGCGATGCTGATCTTCAGAGTTTCTGAATATGAAATTCCGAAGGGTGGCAATATCACTCACTTTTCTAGGAGACATTATGGATTAGTTTTCCTCCATGGCAGCTCAATGGCCCACAAAAGTAGGCGATTGTATCCGCGCGCCAACGATTAGAATAGGGCAGCACCTACGTGGTGCAGATGATAAGCTTTAGTTCCACAATACGTGGTGCTCGTATGCTCCAATAAAGGCGAAGCCGGTGGTAAGCATGTTGCGTCATGCAGAAAAAGGTTGTATAATGAAAGGTCGCATGTATTCTCAAGTCTGTGCAATGTCGCTTACCACGCCGCAGTGATTTCGGCTCGTCATGGAGGGGGGGGGGGGGGAAATACACCGAAGCCTGTCTGGGATGTCAAAAATCCCTCAATTTCGAGCAGCAGGCAGCTGTGTACAAGCAAGTCAACTTTAGGAGATTCGCAACTCCCGACCGGGTGAGCAAAGATTTGTGGATTTTATTGCCCGATTTTCCCAAAGGAGACCTGCTTGGGAATGGAGGACGTGCTCCAGAAGCCACAGTAACCTGCACATAAATGTGTAGATTCGTGCAACCAGGAAAACTAGCAGGGAGCGTTATTTGACAAAAGCCTCGATTGATTCAGGGACCATTGTACAGCTTGGCGTATCGGAGCGGGCCGGCCATCAAGTTCCTGAAAAGCTGCAGGGTAGAAGTCACATCCTCCAAGGGAAATTGATTGGCTACCATCACAGACTGTGCAAGAACCAAAAACTCGCAATTGATTCGCTCAATGAATTTGGGCCGGATCGACAAGGCAAGTGGTAGATTTCCTGCCGGCAACAGAGGAGCGATTGCTAGATGTATCATCTCGTAACAGGCGAAGAAAAGCATCGTGAAAGGATCCTTTTGTGCCAGCTGTTCGAAGGCATTGGGGATCCAAAACATCCAATTTCGGATGGGAAATAGCGTCGTCAACTGCCGATGCGTCGATGGTGGATTCGAACCTTGCATACGCAAGTTGGTGATGTAGATTTTGAGTTCTTTAATCCCTAAGCTGATACCCCGATAGCTCTCGGATCTGCCCAAGGTTTGCTGCATTTCAGATATGACCTGCTTGGCTCGGTCAAGCAAAATGTCAGGATCCATCTGCGCTAGTTGAGCAGCGACCTCAGTATTCTTCGCCGGAAGAAGGAGATGCGAAAAGGTAGAACGGCAGTTCTCGGCTTTTACTTGATGCAAGACCTGCTCAACGAGTCAGACAAAGTAATCCCAAAATAGCAGAATTGATTGCAGACCGAACAGATCCCTTGCATAGTGTGCGCATATTCGTCACTATCTCTTCGTCAGCATGCGATGAAAAGAATGAGAGACCAGTTGGCGACCTCTTAGGAGCCTGCCAAGAAAGCAAAAGCGAAGCAGCAATTACTGCCTCAATATGCTCATCGGAGAAGTTCTCTAAACATTGACGAAGGCCTTTCAAAGCTAGCCCCCTGTGATGATATTCCACGTATACCATCGATGCCGAACGAGTGAGCAGGGCCATATGGCGAGCACCAAGCGTGCAAACACTATGTCGAACAAAATCGTACGAGACTGCGATTTTAAGGATTCTGTCTCAGGTCAGGCAGGTTCTAGGATAGGGATAACGATTATGGTAGACTTACTCTGGCAGCACAAGCGTCCCAAAGGCGAGTTCATGGCTTTGGCATTCTTCTAGGCGGTGGCACATCCTGGCCACGTGGGTGAAAATGCAACGGTCCCGAAGTTGGACATCGGGCAGATGTGCTAGCGCAGGGTATACCAGAGCCACTGCCGTTTCATGGTCTGTAGATGGGAGCCTTTGCTGGTCATGTTGCTGCGAGGACTGCTCCGTATACCCGCAACTGAGGTTTAGACGGCGACATCTCGTGCATTCTGGCTTGTACTCGTCACACCGAACTCGGTGCTTCTTGCATGTACTGCATCCGTTTCTGGATTTGATATGTGTTCGACGAATTTTTGGGATGCAAGGCATCTCGAAGGTCCGTGTTAGCAGAAACCAGGAAGTGCGCCACGCTGTATTTGAAAGAAACCCAGGCCAAATTCCATTTCACCCGACTGTATTTGAGGAATTTGGAGCCCGGCGAGTAATTGGGCTTCCCTGAAAAGATGAGGATCGTCAAGGAAAGTGAGAAGGAAATTCATTGATCAACGAAATCCCCCTCGCCCCTTTGCGTATGGGAAAACTTTTTCCGAGCCAACCCCGGAGTGCCACGTGACTGTTCTGAGCAAGAAACCCGTCTTGTTCCGGACCCCGTTCGCTAAGGAAGCAGGCAGCAGAGTTAAAAATATAAATTGCGCTGTAGTTTTCGTGTTAAGGTATTAGAAGGGGTAGGGATGGAACGAACTCACCTCGAGGTCTTTCAATGTAAGACCTACAAGTCGGTACTCGGTACAGTCTGTGGTGAAGCGGAGGAATGTGCAAGTGTTGGCGATATTGCGGTTGCTTAGTAGCCGGCGCTAGTGAGCTTACTGACCAAGTAGTTCGTGCGGCTAGCGCGACTAGTGCGGTTAGTGCGGCTAGTGTGGTTAGTGTGGCTAGTGCATTTAAAATGCCAAGCATTCTTAAATCGACACCAAGTTTCCCCCGAGCCCCCTTAGCTTTGTTTCCACTCCTTGGTGTGCTTGATTAACCCTGGTTTGCCCTGCTGTTACACCATAGCGCAGTTTACTTTGGACCATCTCGCTCACCATCTTACAGGTTTCAGGTTTCAGGCTCACGGACTGGGACGATTTTCTGTCGCCGTGCAATCATGCTAACCGACATTCAATAATGTTCAATGGTCCCCGGCACTCCCAGATCTTGTCCAACACTAAGCAGCTGCTTGCACAATACGCTCAAATTCAGCCGGTGTCCTTTCCCTTCCGTTTATCATCATCATCATGTTCAAATCCATCATATGGGCAGAAGTCATTGCCTGGCCATAATTCGCCAGCAATGGCTTAGGGGCTGACTTTGAGCTTTTGCGAGGGTAACGTGGTGTACATCAACATGTCGGCGATCAGCACGCGAGAGTTGGAATTCATCGACTCTGCAACCCGTGACAAGATGGCGATTGCTTCGTTATCGGCCCAATCGTGCCTAAATGTGTGCATCACATACATCAGCCATAGGCATTTGGAGAATGATCCAAGAAATTGACAGGGAGCGGCTTACATGATGTATCGTAGCCAGTCTATTTCAGCACCAACGGCCGGTTTTTTCTTGAAGAAGTCGTGCGCAGCTAGTTTAACTTTACCCTCAGCAATGGCAGAAGGGTGTTTGGTCTCCCATACTGCAATTGCTTGTTGAATCACATGCTCCTTCTCTTGCATGACGAGACTCAGACTAGGATGGTGGGCGTAGAGTTGCATGCAAAACGAACCCGTCCAGGCATTAATGTAAGGCGTTCACAGGTACAGCCCACATAGGGGGTAACATCTGGGACTTACCAATTCCGCCGCCAACGTCCACCACAGTCGCGCCACCCTCAAGATCCTTCCAAGGGAAGTCAAGAACGCAATACTCTTCAGTGCTCCTGCCTTGGGCACTGATTGCAAGGTTAAAGAGTTGCTTTTCGGGACGAGGTACCATCTTCTGGCCTGAATGACGGAATGAATGCGGTGCACCGTCCTCCTCGCAAAGTGCCTACGTAGATTCCGGGGCCGCTAATTCGCGTCGAATTCAAGCACAAACTCGTTCATCCAGTCAAACAAGGATAGTTTTGTCCCGATGGCCTGTTGAAAGGCGGTCTTCCTTGAGTCGTAGCTATCCCGAATTGCAGGATTTGCCAATGCTTGGGGGAGTAAGTCACTGACGCTATACTGCAACTGGCCCTGCGAACGGTCAAAAAGATATACTACAATTTTTGCCCTTTAACTGACTTGCCATTTCCGTCTTCCAGTGTTGCCTCTTGCCGTTTTCTTGCTGTTGCGTTTATGGTGTGAGGGAAAAAAGAGAAAATAGGGCGTAACTTACTTCATAGTAATGTTGGCTTGAAATGCGGCATCACTGACAAGTGCTTGAGAGATGTGATTGTTGACAAACCACCCTTCCTTGACCTCTTGAAAAATGTGGTGTGAAGTCAACGTTCGCATGACTCGGCCTAGGGATTGGTTGACTTCGCTTAGAGAGGCTATTGGATGTCATGGAGATCTTTGAGAACATACATAGCTTTCCCTCTTCTATGCCAGTTATCCTGCCGAGATGACTAGCGCTGACCCCGTCGTTCGTGTCATGGGAAAGCAGTTTCGCAATCTCATGCTCGGCGGCTATATGCAAGGCTCGAGCGACAAGGTAGGACATGAACAAATTCAGCAGGCGAGTGTGAGGGTCTAGAACGAGGCTCTCCAGCCAGCCCAGTGCGGCAATAATGGTGTTGACGGCATCATCCTCGCCATGTGACACGGTGTTGCCGTTGTCCTGCCTCGCAGATGATTCCCATTCGGACGCTAGATTCTCCACAGCGGCCGAGAGTAGTGCCAGAATCTGCCGGAGCTGCGCAGCAGGCTTGTTGATCTTTGGCGATGGCATGGCAGGATCTCTGTTTCAGGACGGGCAAGGGAAGAGAACTTTTGTTCGTACGGGTGGCCTTTCATTCAGATACAGAAATGCTTATGTACTTGGCCTGGCCTCTCAAAAGAGGGCGAGAACGAGCTGTCCTGCTAGACTTGAATTTTTGACCAACGACCGACTCGTATCTAGAGACCAAGAATAGGACTAAGGAAGTGTTCGCCCCGCAATCGTAGCCGGCATAGGCGACCATTTCAACGACAGCAAATACGGGGTGTATGGAGACATTTACGAGGTACGGAGTATCTGTGGAACAGTTCCTTCAGGGCAATCAGCGCACGGGGTCTGGAATCCGATAATCCGGAGTTAGTCTTAGGGCATCCATTGCCTATTTGAATCTATACCTAGTAGCAGACAGTCGCACTGGTGTCTCCAAAGCCATTGCAACAGAGATTATTACCTTCTAAAGAGCAAATCACAGGGTGTTTGGACCCGTGTATCATCCCCACTCGTACGAACAAGTACTCCCTATCTCGCGTACCCATCGGGGATCTAGAACAACTGCATGAGGCAAGATCAGGCGAGCACAGAGAACAAGGGTGACGCAGGCGGCGAGTCTCCCGTAAGCTGACGAGGGACTTTTCATAGCCTTGCGGCGCTCCCTATAATTGTGGAGTCCTAACTATTTTAATATTATGCATGAGTGTTGCTGAGCCAATCAGAGGAGAAAAGATGCTACCAGAACAGGCAACCCCGGCTCCCTAAAGCTCTATCCACCGAGATACAGGCACTTGAACATGAACGGCCCGAGAAGCCGTCCTAGGCGAACATGACTTGCTGGCTGGGGTAATATGTGGAGAGCTCTGCACATTTACGTAAACTTGGGTCCCCAGAGCGATCTTGTGTTCAGAGTTAACAAGACTTTGTCAATAGCCTATAATCTCGGTATACTGCTTGTCTCCGCGCAAAAAGAGTTGAGTCACCGCCAGTTGGGACCGTGGGTCCATGTAAAGTCAACCACATCTGCACGGCTATCTGGCCTCGGCTCGGACACACAGTTCCTGCTTCTTAATTCCTGCGCTTGGGGCGCGTTTGTATACCTAGAGTCAGTAGTTAGATGGCCTGATGCTGTGGGCTGAGAGCCGTGAACCATCTTCAATTCAAGATCTATAGGCAAATTCAACAATCGCTGACCAAGACCAACAATACGCACTGCTCCAAGGAAGCATGGATCCTTCGTGGCTGGGTGGCAACACGCGATGGCGCTGCCATTCGACATCTCGTCCGAGATCCTCGCACTGTTCAGATGATGGATGCTCGTGTGACCTTCGAGACTCATTGGCTCCTCGCCCCTTCGGCCCCCCTGGTTTCGAAGAAAATCGAAGCAACAGTGTTGCATTCCAGTTCGTAGAGAGCCTGGATCCCGTCATTGGAACGTAGCCCTTGTTCCATGCTATTTTAGATCGCCGAGGGTGGCGGATACCCCTGTGTCTGTCTTTTATCTGTGCCTCGATGATGAAAAGAATTAGGATGAAGGTTGTGTTCCAGGACTTTTCTTTCGATTTTCCTTTTCCTTCTCTTTTCGCGTTCTTGGATTGTTCTATCAATCTTTTCCCATTGTTTTCGTCGGCTTAAGCCTTACCTGTCGATATGAAATGTGTGGTGATTATAGGGGCCGGCCCCTGTGGCCTCGTGGCCCTGAAAGAGATGGTTGAAAGTGGACATGAGGCAATCTTGATCGAGCGTTCAGAAAAACTGGGCGGTGTCTTTGCAAGTGCGACTGCATATCCAAACTTGCATCTCACAATCAGCAATTGGGCCACGGCGTTCTCCGACTTCCCAGACCCAACGAGGCTGCATTAATCGACGGCCCAAGAATACCTGCACTACCTTCACGAATATGCTCGCCATTTCGACCTCCAACGTCGTATCAGATATCATAACGAGGTTCGCAGTGCGACCCTAGGAGACGACGGGCTGTGGTCTCTAGAGATTCAGGATTTGATAGCATCAGAGCAATCTACTCTCCATTTGCAGGCAGATGCTCTCGTTGTCGCCACTGGGTCGAATGGGATACCTAACGCGCCGCCTGCAGACCTCTCTGAGTTCGTCGGTCGTCTGATCCACTCATCCCAGTATGATGAAGCCTTCAAGCATGATGTCGCGGAGAAAAAAACTGAAAGTTTTGGTGGTAGGGGGAGGCGAGAGCGGCGCAGACATCTCAGCAGAGCTCGGTGAATTGTCGCCCAATGTCACAGTCTGGCTGCGCCGTCCCATTTGCGTCGGTCCCCGATACCTGAACAAAAGAAACGAAATGCAACAGGTCGAGGCGAACATGACCGTCGACTTCCCGGCCAACGGCTTTCTCGAGGCTGCCACGACAAATCGTATGAGCGCCGGACAAAACGTGTATGCCTATGGTTTCTTCCGCATTGAGTTCCCATGGATCCATCTGCCCGGGAAAGAGCTCTTGTCACCAAACCCACGTTCGTGGTTTCTGAATTGCTTCCCAGAAGGATTAGGCCACTGTCTCTGCTTCTTGGGCTATGCGCGACCCCACCAAGGGGGCGTCCCTGTCCTGGCCGAGATGCTGAGCCGATACATTGCACTGCTGCTTCATGGAGAGAGGGACCTGCCGCCCGATTACTCGGCAGAAGCCCGGCGGGATGCCGCAGCCTCGCGCGAGTATTACTCCCTGAGTCCGAGCCTTCTCACGCTTATTGACTATAACGCTTTCCTGGAGAGCGTGGCGCGACGGATAGGTTGCGAGCCGAGACTACCGGTGTTCTGTATACTGCTCTTCAACTTCCACATGGTGACGGTTCTGCTCCTGGCGCTCCAGTTCTGCTGTTCAGCTCCGCGATTATTGAGCCTCCACTTCACGTTGCAGATGTGGGCATTGTCGATGGCCAGCTTCTTCATCTTGTACGACGGCTTACCTATCAAGTGGTGGTTCTATCCGCACTGGGCCGTGTGGTACCGCCAGCGCGGTCCAAATGCCAATCCTGCCCTGCTCCACGGGGTTTTGAAGCAAGTGAATTTGTGGACGTCGACCGCCATTACTTCCGGCTTCGTCTTGCTTGTCCTCTGGTCCATTCCGACCTACTATGCGCAACGCATACTCTCCGTCGTCTTGTTTGCGTCCAGTGCAATCCCAACTGCGCTCGGCATCCACCTCCCTGAAGCTTGGGGTATTCTGCTCCGGCCAAAGCTCTTTTCTTTGCACGGCTGTCCGTGGCGAATGTCGGACCTCTACATGCCATGAGAGAGCGAGGTTTTATACCAAATGGCTATGAATGCTCTTTTGATGATATATGTGCACCCGGCAAGCTCTATCGTCTCCTGGAGGAGGACGGCACAGTCTGAGCAAGGACCTACAAACAAGGTGTCAAGCTGAATTGAAAAATAAATGACACGCTCGAAGCCTTCGCTGTCAGGAACGGAGGGGGCCATCGTTGGCAATGAGAGGTGCTCTGTCCTTCGCCTACGCCGTTAGTTGCGTTCGATATACCGACCACTTCGTCGTTGTCGAGCAATTTCCAAGAAAGCCCGCACTTCTCCCCTCTCGTCGAGAGCCCCGGCATCCAGTAGCTTTTGGATCACATCAACCATACCAACCACCTTTCTCTCGCCTCCAGCCAATGCTAGCTCTAAGGCAGTAGCACCACACCCTGCTCCTGCCGCATTGACATCTGCCCCAGCATTTAGAAGCACCTCTACCGTCTTCGCCCTAGCAAAACGTGATGCTTCATGTAAAGCAGTACCAAGTCGTCCTTGCATATTGGTATCTGCCCCAGCAGCCAATAATATCTCCACTCCCACTGGGTCGGGGAAACGTGATGCGGCATGTAATGCAGTACCAAATTTCCCTCCCAGAGTATTCACGTGTGCTCCGGCATCCAGAAGCATCTTCATGGTGCCCAGCCAGGGGTGACTTGATGCTGCGTATAATGCTGTGCCATATCTGCCTCCCTCAGCATTAACATCTGCCCCAGCATCCAGCAGTATCTTCACCGTCTCATCTCGGCCGGCATTTGATGCTACCTGTAACGCAGTAGTATCCCTCGAACCCTTAACATTGACATCTGCCCCAGCATGTATTAGTATCTTCACCACCTCGCCATGTCCATACTCTGATGCTACTTGCAGTGCAGTATCGACCTTTTCGTCACGGGCATTGACATCTGCCCCAGCATCGATTAGCATCTTCACCACTCCCCCATCCCCATACTCTGATGCTCCCATCATTGCTCTGTCAACGCCTGCTCTATCTAATCCAGAATTTAATAGTATCTGGACAACGTTCTTGTGGCCATATCTTGACGCCGCGTAGATTGCCTCGTTTCCTCCGACGCTCACATCGGCACCTGCATCGAGCAGGACTCGCACCACTTTTTCGTGACCTTCTTCTGATGCCACTGCCAATGGAAACAGGCCCGGGTACGCACTTGGGCTATCTATCAGAATTTTCCTGTCACTGTCACTATCCATGAGAGCGAGTAGCTCATATAGAGCTTCGTCAAGCCCGAAATAGGACGCACAAATTATTGGCAGATCGGTGGAGGGGGAGTCGATGTCAAATGTCGCTACAACCCACGAAGAGTTCTGTATCCTGTACAGCCATAACCAAGTGCGGAGAGAGTTTTGTTGACTAAATAACCTCGAGATCAGCGATTTCAATTGGGATGTTACAGCTCCTCCGTTCCTATAATGGTCGGACCAAAACGCAGCCGCAGCAAGGGCTAACGGAAATGTGTTGATCGTCTCATGGAGTGGTCCACTAGATAGTTCTGGCTCCAGGAGGTACACCAGGAATATCTGTGCAATTTCCGCGTGCGCAGGAGCGCTTTGTAGCGCAAAATTTGCCGCCTTTTGCTTGGTGATCCGATCGGATTCGAGGTATTCCTGGACCGAGAAGTGAGCTAGACGGACTATTGGCGCCATTTGCATTTTCTCGCTGTCCACGTGGTCATTAATATCAATCAAACCTGGACAAATATTGCGAATGTCATCTGCGTCCTGTAGTCGACGTCGACAATTCAGTCGTGCAGGTTCGTCAAGGTCGACTGCGATTCCCTCAATAAGTTCCGGCACTGTGAGAGGTTGGAATGAGAAGCACAATAGGGTCAGGATCCGCCGGGCATCCTCAACGGAACTCTCATCAATACTACAGAGCATCCGCTCATAGGTTTCGTCCAAACTTCGCGGTAACGAGTGTAAACATCGATCGAGGTGACTTTCGCTACGAGGACATCGTTTGAGAGACTCGAATTGACATCCGACCCAACGGAATCTCCAACTCTATCAGCCAATACTTGAACCCTTCACCGACTCTGAGTTACTTACACGCCTTGAGCACGTTCAATCAGCGCATTTCTAATCTGGGCATGATGCGCTTTCCACTTTCGGAGTTTCGGATCGACGTCTAGTTGGCTCGAGATAAAGTCGCTGATATCTTTATCAATCCCCGCACTCTTCATGATCAGGATTTGGTTGTGGGCTGGGTCCAGCGTATCGCGTATGTCTGGTTCGTCTCGACTAGTGACTAGGAGGTGCAACATTGGCAATGACCACTTCCTCATCATCTGCAATGCATTTAGGACCTGGTCCCGTTGAGCATATCGAGGACTCTCGTCCAAGGCGTCGAGTAAGATATACACCTGGTGAAACCTTGGTATTAGATTTCGGAGATGCTCGATTAATAGTGTTGTTGGAGGTGTGGCTGCTTGGATGGAAGTCCGCATGAGCTCAAGGATAGCTTGACCATCAGAAAGTTGTCCAGATAGTTGTAAGAGCAAAGCTCGTAACATTGCAGACTCATCTTGTTTCGAATTATCGCTGAAAGTGAAATAGAAAAAAGCAATGCCCACATTTACACCCGAGTGCTTCTGGCGGAAAGCATGTTGGATGGCTGTTGCGCATAAGACTGACTTGCCGCATCCTGCAGGGCCATTAAGCCAAAGGAAGGAACCATCTTGCTTCAGCCATGTGGTAAAATACGGGCCGTTGATGAACCACATGCCTGTGTCTGGGTGGCGCTTAGCGCACGCAGAATTGTGGTTAATGCTCGCATTTGGCGCTTTAAGCCAGTCACGGACCGACGATGAGATCTGCGTTGCATTCACGAGCGCGAGAAGCAGCTTAACCTCGGCGATATCGTCTTCAGCCTTCTTCTGATTTTCGAGGTGTAGCACGTCTAGTGCCAGTGATAGGTTATCACGTATCTCCCCAATGTCTTCATCGAGTTTCTGGAGCGTGCTTTGGCGGAACGGATATGCCGCTCGTCGCCCTGCGATTTTGATAGCGCTCTTCATGTCACTGGCAGAAGCTTTATTGAGTTTTCCACATTCATCCTGTAGTTCTCGAATAAGTTCCTCACATGATTGGATCGAAGACTCGATGTTCCTGGTCAGATTCTGTTCATCAGGCTCGAATGTACGATTTTTCAGTATACCATCAAGATTTCGAAACGTTTTCAGCAGATTTTCGAGCTTTGCGGTAGTTCGAGCTACATTGGCGTCTTGGGTCTTATATGAAGTGTAGAAAGCAGCAAGGGATTCCGTCACTTGGATGCCAAGCGATATCAACCTGGCGACCCCAGTCGCAATAGAAAATGGGTCTGCCATAGATGCTGGACTTGACGAGAGAAGAGCACTGGATGAGGAATGGAGAAAGAGAGAGAGCTAGAGGGAGGAGGGAGCAAATGAGGCTACAGGCAGAAGAGAAGAGAGGACCCCACGTGGTGTGGCTGAAAGCTCCACGCCGCTTTAGCGTGCTGCGTAGCGAGTACTGGATACTGGGAAGCTCGCCGCAAAGTGTGGTCACGAGGCTGAGAATTACATGCCGCTTGAGCTGACAGCGGCAGCCTCGCCGTCTCAGCCGCGAATGTACAAAGCATCCATCCGTCCGTCCATCTCGAGGCATATACACCAATTCATCCATTCGCGGCTCTTGGATTGGGAGAGGTGCTTGTCAGAAGTTTCTTCAGACTCGATACCTGCGTTTAAACCACATGCAACCACCCTCGACGTCGCCACGCACTGCCCGTGTCCCTTGGATGGCTTGTGAGAGGTTGCATGCTGGACAGGTTTCTTGGACTGTGTCTATAGAAGAGAACCAGCGATGAGAAGAATTGGGTCGTGGCTATCGCAATGTAGCAGTGCGGAGACAGCTTAAAGTGCATCTTGAGCCCGAAGGGCTATCCGACAACAAAGCATAGTCCCATAGAGTTCGCGCACCGCATAATTCTCTCGTCCATTCTTCACACATAACCCTGCCGCGTAACGATGTTATATCCTGGATCCTCGATCTGGATATCTGTTCTGGCCAGGAACTCTAGCGGCATCTCGACAAGCATACCCCTTATCTTTGCCAGTTCCTCCTTCACAGCCCTGACACCTTCATCACCTCGCGGAAAGTTGTCCTTCATGACATGACCCCACTGGGCCATGTGCAGGCCGTCCGGCCCCGTGAAACGCTTCCAGAACAACATCTGATACTGCAACCATGTTTGCGCCGTGTCGTCCGGCATTGGCGCAAAGACTTTTCGGAAAGCCAGCATGTTCTGCTGCGCCACGTCGTTCCAGTGCTGGAGGAACTGGTCGCTGAGAGGGTCGGAGACGAGGACATCTTCCTTCGATCCAAAGTCATACTCATTGTCGCCCGGTGCAGGCGTGAAATGCCCATCTGGCTTCCGCATGTCCTGAGGAGAGAGCAGGCCCAGATATTTTCGGAACAGATATCGGCGTAAGCTGGCCGCGAATCGACTGGCTTGGAATGGCTGTCCGTTCATTGTCGTGACGGCTGGCGTCGGATCCTCGATCACCAGTGCAATCTCCGAGTCTCGACTCCCCTTGAGAGACCTATCGTTTAAATTTGCCGAGCCGCAGAGGACAACTCGGTCATCTGCGATCAGCACCTTGGAATGCACATAGAGTTCTTCGCTGACAAAGGCGTCGATTTCCTTGATGGTGCCACCTCCTACCCACGGGACCTTCCGGATGTCAACGCCCCCGAGCATATAACAAGAACTGACAGAGTCCCAGCTGCTGTGTGTGTGGCCCGTCGCACTCTGGTACTTCTGGTAGGCTTCGTGGTTGCGAGTAACGTCATCACCTTCGAACTCACCCATCTCTTTCTGTGCCCGCAGTCCGAAGGGGTCAACGATATCGTCGTGGTCCTGGCTAGCAAGTTTATACTCGACGCCACTAGCCTTCTCCGCCTTCTGCATCACCCCGCTCTCATTGATCCGGTCATAGTTCCGAAGGTTGTAGAATCTGATGTACTCCTTCGGATCGACACCAGCTCGTTTGATCTTGTCCATGATGCTGAATCCGCCGCGAGAGATAGACTTGTATTGCAGCTTCATGATTGCCCGGGGCGGGTGGCCTGTAATCAAGGCTTGCAGATCGCCTGGGAAAGCTGGCACGGAAGGCAATATCACAATGGCCTTATACCGTTTCTTCTCCTGGGCGGCCCGCAAAATTCGCTGCACGAGAACTTCGCCGACTCGGTTCCAAACCGTTCCCAGCCAGGTCCCCGTAGACGTGATGAAGAATTGCTGCTCAATGTATACGAAATGCTCGCTCTTCTCGATTATGTCGATATACGCATCGTACACGCTGTGCTCGAGGGTTGAGCCGCCACTCCAGCTGCCGATACTGCGAACGAGTTGGCATGTCATTGGACCTGCAGGCTGGTGCGACGGATCCTGCGCAGATTGATCGCTGATGGGTAAGAGACGTTCGTATCGCGAGTCCCGTGGGAGGCCCGTGTTGTATTTCATGCTGTGTACGAAGTTCCAACGTTCGATGAAATGCTTGCAGAGGTCGGCAACCGCCGGCCCAGTCAGGCTGATGGAGATGTCCTGCCAGCCCATCCTTGACGTCGTCAACCGACTGAGTTTGTTGTGCTCCCAGTTATCGAGGTTTTTGAAATCGATGACTCGGGCATTGTTATAGTCTTGGCCGGGGAAGACGATGTCGTCGAGATTTCCGGGATGAGCGTCCACGATCGGGTGCTGAATTGTATCCCATCGACCGTAAGAGAGGTCGATGCCGCCCATAAAGGCGGTCTCTCTGTCACAGATGACAAGCTTTTCATGATGTGCCCAGAGCAAAGTCGGTCCACCGGCCAATGCGAACAGGTTCTGCAAAGATTCGTCTGAGATCTTACCCAAATTGGCTGCACCGCCGGATACCGTGTTTTGCAGCATGCTCTTGGTCGACGACAGGACTCCCTTGGCACCGGTATAATGGTCCGGATATCGAAAGACAGCGATATTGGGGTGTAAAGCCTCCAGAGCGCGTTGAGTGTGATGCGACGAGACTTGAAATGACAGCAATTTCAGCACGACAACTCCTTTCAATGGAGTGATCTGAAGATCTGTGGGCGCAAGACTTACGATACATGAATTGAGGGACTTCCTTGAATACAATGATATTTACCTTGACACCTCGCTCGGCAGCGGCCAGAAGCATCCGATCGAGTCGGTACTTTTCATTCTCCGAGGGCGGTCGCCGAAGATATACTTCTGGTGAAACCCACCCTGGGGTGGTCGCTCAGTCTCGTCTCATTTTGATATGCTCCAAATCAGGGGAGGGGTTGGGAAGTACTATACATACACCCAAGGATCCAAATCGACTCTTTGGCCTTCTCCAATGCTTCCGAGACAGCCCAGAAGTATGCGCACCCGCTGACATGATATTTGACACTGTTGCCCTCCGAGATGGGCGCCGCACTGGAATATCGGTGCTTGGGGGTGGCATCTTTGCTGGTGACTATGCTGGTCACGACATTGGTCACACTTTCGAATCCGAACTTGCTGGTGACACTTTCTAAATGGGTTGTGCTGGTGCTGATCACGGTGCTCTGAACGCTTTTAGCGGCGCTGGCGGCTTTATTGAGGAGGTACGACATGTTTCTCACACGGATGTTTCTCGCACGGGATGTTTGCTGCCAGGACGTGTGGTGGCTGGGTGCGAGTGCTGAGGCAGAAGCTTTATACCTCGACCATCCTTTCATGACCCAGGTGGTTGTTGGGGCGGCAGAACAGGCCGCTAACAGAACAGATCATTCTGCGCGAAAGAGTCGACCATGAACCAAGAGGCCTGACAACGATGGCCTACGAGTATATCTCGTACCTTAATTAGCACGCTGGCTGCAGCTCCTGCCTCACCCAAAAGGACGAACGGCTCTCCCGACCACGCACGAAGCCCAGTCATGAACATCCCACCCATTGTTCAAGTCATTGTCTCGCACACAACATGGCTGTGACAGGAAACGAAGCATTTACCCCACCATTGACACAAACCTGGACAGGCGCCAACGCCGCGAACGGCACTGGCGCTGGCACACCAGTGCTTCACCGCGTACATGGGCATTCCATTGAGGAAGCTAGAAGCCGCCGCAGAGAGCGAAAGCCCGCATGAACCTTATCCGTGACAGAAACGCACCACCAGAAACCCCTGGCGTCGCCATGTCAAGGAGAGAAGTCCAAAAATGGTACCCGCCATGTACGTAAAATGCAAAAACCGACGACGACGACGACGACGACGACGACGATCACTTCCTCAGCCCTCGAAGCCACCACACTCGACCTGGAATCTAGCAGCGCTTTGCCCGACCTTTCTAGGGGGAAACAGGCGAGGAAGAGAACCAAGCGAGCAGCGAAGACGACTGCGGCTCGCTCGGGACTGAAGCCAGGCGTCACCAGCGTCTCCATTGGGCCGCGCCGCTGCATCCAAGGCGTCTAGGACAGAGTTAGTTCCGAACATTTCGCATCGTGGCTGGTTGGCTGTGGTTTGTAGCTTAGTATGTAACGGTGCTGGCGACGCGCGGTGGATTTTACGTAGAATATCGACAAATGCGGGGGTGAAGCGACGGAGTCTCCGTGTTCTTTTACGTGGTGCGTTCCGCCCTGCTGTGCATTTCCTCGTCGTGTTTGGGACTCGAGAGAGAACAGCTAGCCGTTCTATTCTATCCCAGGGCTGAACCTTGACCTTCCTTGACCTTGTGGCCTTAGCCATGCCTGGGCCAGGATAGTGATCTGCATAGCAATACTATTACTCCGTATAGCTAGTGCGCTCTACAGCTTCAGGTTCAGGCTCAGCCCCAGCTGCTCCTTGGTTTACATACTGCATGGTTTCCTGTTGAGTGGTTTTCGTTTTGCTCCAAGGCCGATTGAACCAACCGTACATCCGGGCGGAACATCTGGGAGGACGAAAGGACTGACTGAGGGAGTACATCAACCAGCACTAGGATCTATCTATCGAGGAGGAATCCTAGCTCTTCGATAGTATATTCGTAGATGCTATAACAATCGCATCGGGCACCTTCTCTGAGTTGGCAATCTCCGAGGCCTTGGGGAATACTTATCTCCAGCAAGACTGAGTGAGAATTTTGAAATCTTGATTCCATATCGACGACGCGCAAGACAACTGTCGACTGGCTCCCTCCTCCTCTAAGCCTTCTCGCCGCGCCATATTGAAATCCCCAAGATGGTGTTCGGGTTCAACAGCATCAATGTAAACAGCTCTCAGAACAAAAACCCCGACCCGTCCGTCGCCATCTACCCTGCCCTGCACGCATCAGACGCACCGTATTCCATCCAGGAACAGCCCTTGCGATCTGCTATCTTCGTGCCCGCGGACTTCAATCATGGTACTGACGGCAAGACGCCCGTGATTCTGGTACCCGGAACGGGCTCGTACGGCGGCGAGGCCTTCGACCACAACTTCGCCAAACTGCTTCGCGCCAGCACCTTTGGCGATCCTGTGTGGCTGAACATCCCCGGCCGCATGTGCGACGAGGCGCCCAAGAACGCCGAGCATGTCGCCTATGCCATCAACTACATCGCAGCGGTGTGCGGCGGCAAGAAAGTTGCAGTCGTGGCATGGTCGCAGGGAAACCTGTCGACGCAATGGGCGCTGAAATACTGGCCGAGCACCCGCGCACAAGTCAGCAATTTCGTCTGTCTCTCGGCCGACTTTAAAGGGACGGTCCAAGCCTGGGGCCTGACCCCGCTCCAGGGCGCGGTTCCTGGGACTCCCGCCGTGTGGAACCAGACCATGAATTCCAACTTCATCGCGACACTGCGTTCTAATGGCGGTGACTCGGCTTATGTTCCCACGACATCGATATACTCGGCGACGGACGAGGTCGTGCAGCCGCAATTCGGGTCTCACGCGTCGGCCTATATGAAGGACGAGAGAAAAGTCGGAGTGACCAATTGTGAATTGCAAGTCGCCGCGTTCATGAAACCTGCCGGGCTGGCGTACTCGCACGAAGGCGTCATGTACAGCTCGCTCGCCTGGGCCCTGGCCGAAGATGCCATCAAGAACGGTGGCCCGGGCAGCTATGAGCGGATAAACATGGCGAGTGTGTGCATGCACAGAAAGGCACCCGGGTTGAGTCTCTTGGACGCGACGCAGACGCAGGCGCTGAGCGGGTGGTGTTTGAAAAGCATCCTGCTCTTTACGCCCAAACCCTGGCGTGAGCTGGCCCTTCCGCTGTACGTCGCGTCGGAAAAGATCAACTACGTTGCCGAAGAGGTTGTCATACCCGCGAAGCCAGTCGTGTCTGTGGTTGAGACGGAGATCGTTGAAGCAGAGGTCGAGGTCGTTGCCAACTAAACTTTCTTGAACGGCGACGCTTGGGGTTGTCTGGGGTCTTGTGTAGTCTTAGTATGAGTTGGATCTTGACGCTTTGTAGTATGGTACCTTCAGGAAAGATATGAATCTCATCGTTTGATACCCCACAGATCAGTATCATATTCCAGATAAAGCGAGGCGCGAGCATTCGACTCAACAGGAGGTTCCACTGCCCAGATTTAGTGGTGGTGTGCAAACCGACTCTTTCAGCGGACCTGGCCGTGAACCTGGGCAGGGTATTCAAAGAGTTCCATTCGCACAGGCTTAACAGTTTTTGGTGCAGCGCACTCAAACCATGACTCTGCGTAACCCGCTCGTACCGCCGAGGACTCGTCTGCCGGTGATGGCACACCTTCCCTTCCCGCTTTCCCAGCTTCCCTCACGACTGTAGTGCTCTTTTTTCTTCGACTCGCCCTCGGCCTGTCCGTGTTCGTCGTGTTCTTCCTCGTCATCATCCTCCCACTCGCTCATTTTTTCACCTCTCATAAACGCCTCCTGTCGCTCATGCGTCCCTTCAATCCACTGGAATATACACTTGTAGTCGAAAACATATCCAGTCTGACACGCGGCTGCTGTCGAGATGGGATGGAGACAAATGGGACAGAGGTCGCTCGACGGTGGCGGCGGGACTGTGAAGATCGGAAGGAAAGTGATGTTCGACACGGGCGGACTCCGTTTCGCCGTCGCGTTCTTTGTCGTCAACGTGCGCAGGGGACCTCGTTGCTCTGCCATGATCTTTCGGGCGAGTTCCATCCCCGAGACAATCGGAGGCGGCAATTCCAACCCTTCTGCAGCTTTTCTGGTCAACTGCCGAGAGAAATCACTGGCATGCCACCATTCCAAGAACTTCAATGCGAAGATACTCGTCGGCAAGAGAATCCTCAAACTTGACAACAGCCGGGGATACATTGTCCGTGGATTGAAGATGCCGCTTAGCCCTTGTCCCGGTCTCCCAGCAGCGCCGGCGGCGACAGCTTTATCAGCAGCCTCTCTCGCCGCATCAATGGCCTGCTGATCCGCCGCACCCATCCTCCTCATCCTGGTCCTGACCATCCACAGAAATGGGCTTGAGTATTTAGTCCCGTCAAACAGGTATCCCAAGCTAAAGGCCAAGATGCTGAAATAGTATGCTGCATTTAAACTCGGGTAGACGTGCCGCAGGAACCACTTGTAGTACCGCATAATCCGTTGTTTGACTGTTGGGTTTGGCGGCAATGCATCTCGATCCAAATACCTCCTTCCTTCAACTCCTCCCAACCCGCCTCCACCACTCATCAGCAAACCGGCCGACGGCGCAATATGTATATCATAACTCTCATCCAACTTCCTCTTCAAGTAGGGTATGCCGACCAGCACGGCGAGGTTCTTCCACACATCCCAGCCCTTGAGCTTCAGCCGCTCCCTGACCTCGGCGGGGACGGCGACCTGGGTCCTTTTGACCTCGCCGCCGCGCACACTGAGCACCCTCTCCCTCTTCAGGCCGTAGAAGTTCTCGGTGAAGCTGCCCCCGAAGTGTTCGAGGTAGTACTTCTCGACCACGAGGGACAGGAGCCCGTACACCTCGTCGTAGTTGTTCAGGATGCGCAGCAGGTAGCGCGGGTACCGGTGGGTCAGCAGGGCGAGCAGATACCGGATCGTGGGCGGGAGGAGCGACGAGAGCTGTTGCTCCGAGAGCAGTTCGAACAGCGACGGTTTGAGGTCGTCGACTGGCGACTGCAGGGTCGAGAGGTATTCCATGGTTGCTTGCTGCAGGCCGATCGGCTCGGAAGAATGGGTTGGTGTACACGGTACTCCGTATATGTGTGGTGTTAGAAATCAAACAGACGACGCCGTGATCATCCTCGTAACGAAGGCATAGGCACAATGGCAGTCTCAAAATCAACACGCCGCAGTCTGGGAAAGGGATATGTCCGCATGAATCCAATGTCTAAAACTGATGCTGCGGAAGATTGATTTTCTGATCGGTGGTGGTTCGAGCCTCGGCTGCATCATCAGGCCCCAATTTACCCGAGCGGAGCAAGCATATGTAGTATTACCTGTACACGGTACAGATATTTCGATTGACCACCCCTTGACCTCCTCGGCTACCATGGATACACTCTGTTATAGATCTTTGTTCCTACATGCCGTCCGTATAACGGTCTCTAAACCAAATGACTATCTAAGATGCCGACCTGGGTACTCGGCACATCTTACGGTACCTAGTATACAACTCGCAAGTCTCGACGCCGTTCACCCGGAATATGTGATATCAATCAAATAGCACGCAACTGGTCATCAAACGCCTTCAACCGCTTGATCCTCTCGTTCAACGCGTTTCTCCTCGCAGTCAGATTTTGGTCCCTCTCGGCATCCACGGCGCGCGTGAAGACGTCCTTGTCCACGCCAAAGTCGCCCTGGAACAGCGTGTGCAGGGGCCGCAAAAGATGTCGCTCGACCACCTGGACGACGACGTTGTCGATAAAGACCTCGCGTGCGATCTCGTAGTAAATGATCATCCTCTTTCCAATCTCCTCCGCCGACTCGGCACGGCTGTCCTGCGCTAAAACTCGATCAACATGCGCGGGCGTAAATCGAGTGGCGCTCCCAGGAGTCGGCGGCGGCATAATATTCTCTCTCTCGTTCAGGCTTTCCGTCTTCGTTGGCGACGCATTTGCCATGTACGGGTCCTCCTCCTCGGCCACACGGTTAACCAAAGCGAAGTTCCTGTCGGCCTTCAGTTGCCGCGCCAGCTTCTCGAAGCGTCTACTCTGCGTCTGCGCGGGCTGTCGCCTGTCCTGTTCGATGGCTTTGAGCTCGTCTTCGGCCTTCTTTTTCTGCTTCTCGAGTGCCTGGTACAGATGGTCTTTGATGGCTTGCGAAACGCGCGTCGGAACCGCGGGCAGCTCTTTCCGGAGCACATTTTCGATAATGTGTTCGACAAACGCGACGCATCGGCGGTGAGCCCGGTCCAGGTGCATCATGGCGATTCCGTACCAAGGTTCAGAGTGCTTGCGGAACAGCAGGTTCAGACGATTGGGATCATAGCTGTCCTTCAACTCGCGGCCCCGGGTCGATTCGAGCATCTGCTGGACATAGGTGCGGAAACCGTCCCTGTCTTCGGTGAGGCTGCGTGCAGATTTTACCTGACGAAGACCGTGGCCGTTCAGTTCCACTTCACGTGCAAACTCGTCGTGATCCTCTTCGATTCGAGATCGCAGATAATAGTCTGGTGCTCCATCCCAATCGGCCAAGCCATCGAGGTAAGTCCCGTCAACGCATCCCTTTGCCTGAACAGCCAGACCAGTCCGTTCCCCACAGAACCTACTCCAGATCTCGTCGGCATCGGCCAGCTTCTCGTTGATCCCGTCGACTTCTCTCATGGCCTTCTGGAGCCGGTGCAAGATGTCGTCCTGGATGATTGGGAGCTGCCGTCGAGTGTGATCGTAGTAGATACTTCTCAGACGGCCTTGCAGTGACTCGATCCCCCAGAAGGCTTGGTCAACCTGGCTCCATCTGCGTTCGGGAGACATGAAGAACATGCGCTCCGCTTCGTCCCTTTCCGCCGTCGAAGTCTCATTACCGGTCTCGCGCACGCCACGATTTCGAAGTACATGCCAGCCCTTTGCAAAGTTGAATTCAGCCATGCTGTCGGCGCCGTTCTGCGCTTTCTTGACCCAGAAATCCTCCAAGCCAGAGGGCGACTCGACGAGATCTGGCTTTGTGATGATGCCGAAGGTCCGCTCTCCAGTTGGGTCAACTTCTTTGGCGATGGTGAGGACGGACTGCTTTTGCGGATCGAGATTGGCCTCTACCACCGCCAGGATTAATGTGCGTGGCTGCTTGATCCAGTCGTCAACGATGCGTCGGACAAGGTCGATATACTCGCGCCCTTCATTGTGCGAGGCTATCAGACCAGGGGTATCAATCAAGGTTAGTGGTTGTTGATGCGGCCTCACAACTTCCACTTTGAGCACATCACTGGCAAACCCTCCGCGTCCGCCCAACAGCCATTTTTCCGCTTCCTTCACAATTTGACCTAGCTCGGACAATCTCCTGGACTTGAACCGGGCATTGCGGAGGCGTGCCTGGTCATCGGGACTCCGTCCCGTATCCGGGACTATCTCGATATTGATTGATTCTACATTTCCTGGACGGAATCGAAGTCTGGGAAGGGGGGGGGGGTGAAGTTAGCCAAAAGTAGTGGCCACAAAGTTGGAGACATCAAAAACCCACTCGGTCACAAATTTGGTGCACGTAAACTCCCCTCGGGGGAACGAGAGGCCGCTGATGGCCTCAAGGACCGAGCTCTTTCCAGACGACTGGCTACCACAGACGACGAGCTGAGGCAGTTGGAGCTCTCTATTGACGTCAAGGTCTTTGAGTCTATCGACCAGCTCAAACAGCCGTTTCTCCTCCTGACTCTGCAGGCTTCTCAAGCGATCCGTGAAAGGGTTGGGAACGTCGACGTAACCATTGACGGTCGGGGTCTGCAGGATATCTGGCGTAGATGTGCCGTAGCCTTGCTGGTACGCCATTTGAAAGCAAGAAGGAATGATAGAAAAGAGCAAGGAGGGGAGGATGAAGTTGGATAGAAGAAAAGAATGAAGGGTGCAAGGTTCCGGCTTCGAGAAGAGGAACAAGAAGTAATCGAGTTATGGGGATGGATGGGTGGGCGACTGTGAAAGAGGTGCCGTAGTATATTGAGTATACCAACCGGCCTGCCTGGCATCTCCATACATAGATGTGGTACATAAGTAATGCCAATGGGGGCTGAAGCAGTTAGTGACATGGTTAGCGGGTCGCTTCTCACTCACTCTCACACACAGAGACACCCACTCACACACTCTCTCTATCTTACTACTCACTCAGCTCAGCCTTACTGGCGCACAGCAGTTCGCCATCTTGCGCGGCCTGTGTCGATCCACTTACCTCTCGCCTCTCGCCCCTCAAAGCCGTCATCGTCGTGTGCATATTGTGCACAATTAGCCACTGTGTTCCCTTGCCTGCGAAGCAAGTGACAATCTTGCACCACAACAGGCTACAGCGGAACAAAAGTTGGAATGGGAAGCAAGAAACAAGCCGCGTACTTCGCCAACCACGGCCGCAATATGATTGGAGCTGCCTCGTGGCCCTGCAGATGGTGGTGGCGTTGGAGAAATGCTGGAGCCTAGAGCACCATCTCTGACCATCTCTAACCATCACTGACCATCACCGCTCGCTGGAGATGGGCGAGGTAGAACAAGCCCTGCACATCCCTGCACATCCCTGCACACCCCCAAGCGAACATGGCCCAGATCTGGTGCCTCGGCGCCTCGTTCGGGCGACGACACACACGCATTTTGCTTAACTGATGCTGAGAAAACGCCTCATTGTCCCTCCTCCCACGGTCATGGTTTCTGCTTTCTGCCTTGACTTTGCCCCGTCTCGGCCGCGTGCATCTGCTTGCACGGTGCCTATCTCGAAGTCAACCTATCTAGTCCAGACTCGGTTACAGAGTGGCAGGTAGGCTGAAACGGCAGTTGCAAGCAAGTTTGTCCACTGAATACCTCGTACAGAGCCAACACAGGGTTCTGTGGCGTCTTTGGTGCATACATAACGACAGGGATATTCTTTTCAGCCCAGCCTGATCGAGAGTGTTCCTTGATCATCATCAACCTGACAAAAAGGTCTGCCTAGTTAGTGAGCCTGATCGCTAGCCCGCCCACTTCAATCAATCCACCAGAAGAGCTCTAGTTTCCAGAAGAGGGCGGGCGAAGCAGGGCGAACACTGAAGCAGGCAAGATAACCTCCCCGGTTCTTCCACCCTGGCGAATACACTGATTTTCAGGAAGCCGCTTCGACGCGTGGTTGACCTCTTCTTCGGTCCTATCTTATCCTAAAGCCACATCGCGTCATCGTTGACTCCTCTTCTATAACCTTCGCCCGAACAACCCAGCGAGGAAAGGAAAACTACAGTGGTCTCCGTCGCCAGGACCATGGACATCACTTACTGCGAAGGGGCACGTCTCCTTCAAGACTCGCGAGCAGATATAGATTCAATCCTGATTCACCGGCCCAATGGAAACCTTACCTGCAAACACTGCTATCTCGTCATCGCAGACGCCGACAGCTTCAGCGCCGTTTCTCTCGACAAGGACTGGCCACTGGTCGTGAGCTGTCATGTCCAGGCGTGTGCTTCCCTGCACGACAGACGAGCCGCATACTCGTGCTATGCCTGCCTTGAGAGAGGGAAGACGTCCCTCGAGACGTCAGCTGCGGCTCTGAAGAGCCATGTCCAATCTTGTGAGCTGATCAAAGATATCCACCAATCCAGGAAGCCGTACCAACCCCAAGAATCCATCAGAGAGGGATACGTCCCGGCTCCAACTGTTCCCGCACGGCCGAAAAGGAGTTCACGGCCAGCACCGGCCATGGAAGCAACGCCTCTGAAACAATCATCTCGCGACGTGGAAACGGCCCAAAGCTCTAGTAGTCGACGACCTCTTCCGTCGAATCCATTTCGGCCTGGTCAAACCGCGCCGCCTGTTGTCCCCAATAGTCCTGTCACACCCAAGCAGACTCACTCGCCCGGGACCTTGCCGCCTGAATCTTCGCCGGCCCTGCCGTCGCGGCCGAAGACGGGAGTTTCCACACATGCGGAGAGAACCTATACTCCTCCAAGCGTGCTCCGGCCGGAGCAAACTCACACGGTGAGCGGCCCTCGAGCGGACGCAGCACATATTTTCAACGTTCCAGGCGGCTTCCCCGGTCACGAAGCTGCCAGCCATGACCCTCGTAGTCCATTTTCCCAAGAGTTTCCGCCGACGCCGCCGCCCCCACGAGTAATTTTCTCCCACGACCATACTGCCACACCGATTAGGAGGAAGGATGTCAAATTGGAGAGTAACTCACAGCCATTATCGGAGCCCGGCCGAGAAGACAAGTCGTTGCCCACACGGCCGACGCGAGCCCCTCCTGCGCCGCCGGTGTTGTCGCCGCCAGCGCCCGTCCCATATCCGGGCTCTAGTCAGCCGATTTCAAGCCCGATTTCGAATCCCCGCTTCAACGGAAGTCCAATTGAGCATTCATTACCCGGTGCCACGCCACAAACTCCGCGCGCTGGCACCCAGGACACGACCACTGCGCGAGCCGACCCTGCCAAGATCCAACAACTCACAGCAGCCCTGGAAATAAGCAGAGCGCGAGCCGAGTATCTGCTCAGCCAGACGGGAGGAGACCTCAACGAGGCTGCGGAGCTTGGATTCTCGGAGCAGCAGGACCAGCATTATGGCGGTATGGGTGGCGGTGGTGGCTGGCTGCCGACGTCAGCGTCGCAAGCGGTGCAGCCTCCTGAGGCGTTTCCATCGGGAGCGGGATCGGCGGGAGGGCGGAATCGACGGTCAAGATAAGGTATTGGGGGTCAGGTGAGAAGGAGAAGAAAAGAAGAAGAAAAGAGAGAAAGAAAGGGGCGTTCAGGATCTAGATAAATATCTCAGAAGGGTTCCAGAGGAATTTGGGGCGCGGCTTTCAAGAGCCTACTTTCTACCTATTGCCTATTACCTACCTGCCTACTTGTCCTGCCACTTCCTCCTGCCTCGTCTGTCCGTCTGCCCGAGGCGTATATCATCGCCCTCACCCAGGCACGGAGGATAGAATGATGATATGACCCCACTTCCTCTAAAGAAAAACAAAGACAGAAAGAGGGGGAGAAGAGTCCTTCGGAGGTACATAATGGATGTCCTGTGTGCTCGGTATACCAGTCCCGTACTGGATCCTCCGCATGCTTTGAGCTGCGCGCTGCGTGCTGCGCGCTGTATAGGTCGTTCAGCCCTTTCCAGCCTCGTCTGCGCTGCGCTTGCAGCATCTATCATTGACTGCGCGACGCAGAATCCCCTCGCATAAGCCACAGCGAGAGCCACAGCCACAGTGACAGCACGTAGTTGAGGTCGTGGAATATCCTCCAGGCTGACCACCCGATGAGGTCAATGTCAATGTCAATGTCAATGTCACTTGGAGCGCCAGTGAGGCTAAACAGACAAGGAGGGCGGTGGAAGGGGGGGGAGGTCTCCTGCTGCCAGTTGGTCTGTTCTGACACACTCCTTGTGCTTGTAGAGCTTGGACAGGAGTGACAGCTCGGTGACAACTACCCGGTACATACAGACTCCACCTGATCCGCTCTCCATCGCTGATTCAATGATTCCCCGGATCCGCAATATATCGTATCACCTTGAATCCTGGTACTGTATCAACCCGAGAGCAAAAAAAAAAAAAAACCAAAAGAAAAAAAAAAGACAAAGGTTTGAGCAGATTTACCTACCTACCTGCCTACCTGCCTACCTGTAACATACATGCATGTGACACATACCTGGTCCATACCGAGATACCTACGTTGGCTAGGTAGCTGGTACATGGCTAGAGCAGAGCTGAGCAGAGCCAGTTGAACCGAAAAGGTTACTTTGGAAAATTTGGAATCAAACGAGCAAAAAGTCTCCTCCCTTCCTTATCTTCTAGAATCTTGTTCTGCCAGGTCGATCAAAGGCACCAAGGGAGGCTTGCCTACCTAACCACTTAACCACTCCTCGGATCCTGCTCTCCAATGCCGCTCACTCCACTCGGTCATCGATCTTCGAGCACTCCTACCTCAATCGACTTGTACCTCGCAGGAGAAATCCACATATTAGACTCTAACTTGGTGATTGAATAAGTACAAGCGGACATGCGTGGAAAGAAATCGTCGCATAATGTGCTGATCATCCCATTGCAACTAATAACTACCATTACATATCTCATAAGGCCGAATGATTCAGCACCAGGTACATACCCGCAGTAATATCATTGCAGGAAGCTGAACTCCACTTTTCATGTGAAAAGACCACTTCTCGCTGCCTCCATCACGATGGCCTGTTCTTCCATCCCTTCTGACGCGCTCAAATGTAGCCAGAATCTCATCCATGCTGGTCCGAGCGGTCGTGGGGCTATTGTAGCCACTTGCGCAAGCATGATGAGTAGCTGCGGAGCCGCTCCCTGGGCGCCGGATAACGCCGAAGCGAGCCCCCAAGGCAGCAATTTTATGGGCTCCGGTCGTGCATAACCCGGACTCGTAAGGATAGGAGCCAGCTGAAAATATTGAAACAGAAGCTCATTCCGCGGTGATAAGGAAGTCGGAGCGGCATCGAATCGGGACCATTTCAGTCAGTCACAAAGTCGCACCGCCACGTGAAGCGGGGCAGACGAAGAGACTCTTGACCCCTCCAATCCATGCTAGCTGTCTTCGACAGGACCGCCTGCACGTCTGATTGATCAAGGATCCTCGGTTTTCCACGGAGCTGCTGAAGCCACAGAGAAAGTTCTGTGCGGGGTATCATCAAAAAGGCCGCCTTGATCCGGCAACCATGGGAAGAGCAGCTGCCCTGTCCGGTCTTCCTGGGCAACAAAACAGATTCCGCGCTAATTGGTACATGTTGTAAAAGATGGTTAATTGTTGGTGGAAGGCCTTTTCCTCTCTTTCAATCGGCCGGTGCCGGAGTGTGAACCTCGAACTCTGCAGAGCGATTAAACTCTGGCAGAGGCGGATGTAGCATGTCACCCTCGCTCGGGCCGGGAAAGAAAGTGTCGGGCAGGACGGGTATACTGGAGAAGTTCACCTGAGGAAATTCTCCAAAGTTGTGACTGGCCAGGGCCAGCTGCTGAGTGAAAAACTCGTTGCCGAGAGCATTGAGGTGGGCCTGAATCTCTTCGGGAGATTTGCATCCTTCACAGTTTGCATGCGCGACAAGGACTGCGTTCATCTGTTGGATCTCGTCCTTCATGCGCATGATCTGATCTTTGAGGTAGGCATTCTCAATGGCTTTCTCTTGCGAGTCACGTTGTAGTTTTTCCGTCTTCTCCTTCTTGTTGATCCGGCACTTAGCAGCAGCCAGTCTGTTCTTCTCGAGTGACTGTTTTCTCTTCTGCGCTTCTGGCGAGTCTCCTTGTTCGATCGTGGTGGAAGACTTTCGCGTGGCCTTTCGCTTCCGCCCCGCGGTAGTCGCCTTAGGCGGTACAGAGGCTGCCTCTGTAGCTTTCGGGCGACCTTTCCCCCGTCTTCGTAGTTTTGGGTCGGCCGATTGAGACTTGGGAGACAATTTGTCCTCTTTTGAGTCAGAGCTAGCCGTGGAGTTCGATCGTGGCGGTGTCATTTGGCCATATCGTGAGATGGCCGTGGTGGGGTTGGGTAACACAGAGGTGATGAACTTGTCCATCTCGTAGCTGTCGAGGTTGAGCGGCATTTCTGTAGATGGCTTCAAGTCATCGTCCCGCTCGAACTCAGGCCATTGAGACATAGCATAGTCATCTGGTGGACTGTAAACTTGGAAGTCGTTGAGCACCAGAGGTTTCTGTGGTGGGTCAAAGCCGAAATCGTCGTCTCCAGATGAGACAGGTGCATAGCTAGTGCTGGAAGGAAATTGGTAGTCGCGGAAGTTGTAACCATCAAGGTCACTGATGCTGGGGGTGGCGGAAGCGATGCCAGCGGACGACATGCCGGAGTGACTCGCAAGGGTGCCCATTATGAGGAATGTTTCTTAACCCACAACTACTCAATTGAAAGAGCTTCAATGCCCTTGAGAGCACTGTGGCTTGCTAGGGCGTAGATTCCGCTTGGGGTATCGCCTGCGTTGAAAGCCAGAGGGTGGCGTTGGATTGGTCTGTTTGTCTGACGAGGTGTGTTTGTTTGGACGTATCTAGAATGGTGGTACAGAGGAGGGATATATGGTTCCTATGGTGGGAAGCGGGGGGGTGTGAAGATTAAAGAATGTTCCAGAGAGAGCGAAGGGAGCGAGGAACAGACTTCCAGGAGATGGGTAGGGCGCGTAGCTGGGGTTCGGAAGGGAGACAGTTTTATTTAGGATCAGCAATCGAGGAGTGGGTAGTAACGGGGTGGAACTCCAAGGACGGGATTTCGCACTGGATCTGAGAAAGGATCGGGAGAAAAATCCTCCTCTTGCTGGGTGAACGTGTTGTGAGGATTGTGTTGGATTGTGCCAGGTGGACGCGGTGGGCTGTCTTGCTACACAGGTGGAGCGCGGCGGGTGAGAGGAGAGCCAGAGATCGACCGATGGTTCTAGTGGTAGTGTGGCGGATACTTGACCCGGGCCTGAGAGTGGCTTTTCCACCTGAGCACAAGGGCCCCAGTGGCTGCGAGACGCAAGGGTGGAGTGGCTGATTCCAGCAATCCTGGTAGGATGCCCAGGAACAAACTTCCAAGAGGGAGGAGAAGAGAGGAGCAGAGAGGACGGGCTGGACGGGAAAGTGTAGGAGAGCAAATGAGGAGCTGGAGAGGTATCTCGTTGCGGGTGGTGGCAGTGGTGGCCGTGGTGGCCGTGGTGGCGTGGAAGAAGTGTCCTAGAACGGCATGTGTAGGTAGGTAGAAAAGGAGCGTGCTTGGTGCTCTGCTGGGTGCGGGGCAAGGATGGAGCAGGGAGCAGGGAGCAGGGAGCAGGGAGCAGGGAGCAGGGAGCAGGGAGCAGGGAGCAGGGAACAGGCAGCAGGGCAGATGAGAGCAATAACACAGAAGTTGGAAGTTCGCTCTCATCCCCAGGAGGCTTGGATGAGGAAACAAAGAAAAGAGGGAAGACGGAAACGGCCCATGCAGCAACCGTGGCAAGCGCAGGCAGCGCAACGCAGTCCAATGCCAGCCAAGAGGCTCCAGGAAATTTCACCCAACTCTCCCCTCTCAGACCCTTTCACACTCTCACGCTCTCACGCTCTCACGCCAAACGTCTCGCCTCTCGCTTCTGTCCCATCAACCAATGCACTACAAGTACAAGGTAGCCAACACTACTGTTTGCAGTTGGCGGTGGCATGTCACTCATCGAGCATCTTTGTGCCCGCGTAGCTGCAAAGCCGCATCGTTGCCCCCCTCTAGCTCCCTTAGCTCCCCTTGGCTCCCAGCTCTGGGGATCGCTCGCCGCCTATGTCATCGACCATCGGCCATGGAGATCGGCGGAGATCCCCCCAGTTCTCGGGTGGGTTTCTGGCGGTGTCTGGTCATGGGAATCATGGAAAGTGCCATCTACCACGCTGATCCACTCGCTACTCAGCGCCACTCGGGCTCGCACCTCCGTCGAATCAACCACTGCCTCACACCTCAGCAATCCACCGAGACGCTGATAGCCCTGCGCTGGCCATCGTCGATTTCCATGCTGATCGCCCGTCTTACATAACCGCCGATTCCCAGCAGTTCGATCGCTCGGCTACGTCAACTTGCGGGCGAATCACTACGTACGGTCAGCCCAAGGGGCAAGCCACAATCGTGGCAAGCAGGCGTCGACTGGCACGAGACAGGAAGAAACCCAACTTTTGGGCAAGGGAGAACTGCTGAGCCAAATGCAGCCTTGGTGGCCCCGTGGTTTGGTGTTACCCTCGACTCTCGTTTCTCAATGGGAACAAACAAACAGACAAAGCACGGGAAAATCAACATCACACGAAGGAGGCGACGACACGACAATTCAGCGACCATCGGCGATGTCATAGCATGTGTCATCTCCCGGGCCTGCTCACCATGCTCACCCTCGCCGTATCCCTCCCCTTGCCCTCCTTATACTAGGTGTGGCTCTTCCCCCGGACGTCAGATCCGACCATCGTCACAGGCCCATAGTGCCCAGGGTTTCCGTTTGCAACTATCGCAAGACTTCGACCCGTGCCCACAGTCGACAAGACAAATCTGTGGTCGATTGTTGCTTTGTTGGGTATCTTATTATTATGGCAGCCGTCTCCTTGTTGCTCCAGAGTTCCACACAAAGCAGCCGAGGATATGTGTTTTATACTTGTCCTTGTATGCCCCATTGTGCCCGCGCTCTCATATGCTCCCTGCTATGCCTGAACAATTGGTGTCACTGTTTTTAAAACAACATAAGCGTCAACCCAATCAGCCCGGCCCCCGCTGCGGAAACCAACTCCCATCGAGTGGCGCCCACGCTGCCGCCATTGTTGCTCTGAACGGTGGAGCTGCCACTCCCGCTGCTAGACGCCGCAGCACTTCCGGTTGACGCAGCTGTGGATGCACTTCCGCTGGCCCCAGTATTGCTGCTAGAATCGCCGAATGCGGTGATCGTCACGGGAATGAAAACGCTATAGTGTTGTGAGCGCCTAACCCCCCTCTGAAAATAACTATAAGAAAAGCTCCTGGAATATGGGACTTACAGTTCCGATTGCGACAGCACCGTGGTCGTCGTGGTCGTGATCAGTTTAGTGCTAGTGTCGGTTGCCGTCGATGAGTCTGTGGCCGTGGCCGTTACCGCATCCAGGATATCTGCCGGTCCGATGTATGTCTCAGTACATGTAGCAGCCGTTGTCCCCTTCAGATTGCAGTCGAGCATGAGCGACAACGGGTCGAGGGTCTCTGCCGCGAGAAAGGTGGACGGGCCGTAAGTGATGGTGACCGCGTCAGGGCCAAAGCCACATTCGGTCATGTCAGCGTTTGTCGGACACGAGATGGCCATCGTCGTCCTGGAAGCATCCTACAATGCCAAAGTTGAGTCGACATGCATGCAATCAGAGAGAATTGGTACATACGGATGCAATCAGAGATCCCATGAGAGTTTGTTTATCCGCACCAGGAATGAAAACGTTGATAACAGATGACGATTGGGCGCTGACCGCGGCTGCCAACGCCAGAGCGAGGGCTGATGTCTTCATGGCGACCATTTGGAATACTGTACGGGCTTCTCTTCGGTGGACTGCTGAGTTCTTCGATCCTGGTCAACAGGTATTTAAGCACGCGACGCACAGAAGATATAAGGTCAAGACGATGAGAAAAGAAAAGCCACAGCAGGTTGGAGAAAAGAGGTGCATCTCAAAATCCCTCCGCAAACAGCGATTTGACCCTTTTGCCGAGTTCCAGGGACATTGTTTTGGGAAATTGGCGTGTGTCGATGGTGTCGGGCCATACTCTCAAACTCCCCCTATTTCGTTTCAGTCCAAACACTCGGCAGGGGGTCTGGCGCCAAAATCGTGCGGAATGCGGCTTAGCCGGTTATGTAAGTTCCTTGGGAAGCAGATAAAGGGTACCCACAAGAGTCGAAGCTCAGCGAAGCAATTAAAACAGACACAAAACAAAAAAAGGGTGTGCTGCTTGGTTCCCCCAGTTTCGGGCAGCTTTTTTCAATACCAACCAACCTACCAGTCACTGCGCATGACAGCGGCTGTTCCCGAGATCATACTCGGTACATAGACCCGTGGACTGCACCCCATATAGGTATGTCCCGAGGACATCAGACGTCAAAGAAACGGTTGAGACGGAGAGACACCCTGCCATCTCGGCCGGTTTGCTTTGCGGCCAAGCGAAATTTGACGTTGGGATGAAGTTGGCAGGTCGTCCAAGTTGTGAGTAGGGAGTCGTGGGTTATGACTGCTCGCTCCCGAAACACGCACTTGATGGGGAAACGAGCTGCAAACACCGGCTCGTCGTCTTGGCCAGATGACCATACCTAGCCAAATTGAGCGATACCGATATTGACATTCACCAAGATTCAAACTCTGTGCGAAGTAGGAGTGACCTCCCGACAGAAATTGGGCAAAGGATGGTGGATGACTGGAAAGGACCGCAGGTAAATGCCAAGGAACCACTCGCCGATTCTCCGGGAAATGACGCGCTTGTCCGTTTCTGGTCAATGAGCTCACGTGCTCATTGCCGTCTGTGGTTAACCAGCGAGCTACTGTAGTCCAGTTGCAACAATCATTGAAGATCCTCCACACCTCCACTTGCTGGTCTGCACTACTCGAAGGTAATGAAGCCTACCCACTCGCTAGGTCCCACGAGCATGTACGAGGTACCCGGTACTTCGTACTCGTAGGTAGGTAGCGAGGTAGGTTATCCCGTAAGTAAGGAGTATGGAGGAGCACAGATCTTGTCGTCAGGCACCGTCGCCGCTGCCAACATCGGTGTCTCATCTTAGGAGCAATTCTTCCGCCTGTCCATCTGCCTCTCCACCCGCCTCACTTAAACTGTGGACTTTTCTCATGTCGGCGCCGTCGATTCCACGAACGCCTCCGTTACTACCGTGATTGACCACCAAGGTCTTAGACCTGCTCAGTAACATGTCCAGTTCCTGCTTCACCCCCTCACATCCCCATCGGCGCCGCGGATCTCGTTCGAGCATTCCGGATATGCATTGAACCACACTCTGGCCTGTGCCGGGTTCATGTCCTTCACTGTCAATTTTCTCAGCCAGGCCAGTTGGCGTCCTGCCCTTCTGCAGGTCCCGCAGGACATGGATGCGCTCTGTGCTGGTCAGGCAGGGCCACAGTAATTCAACAAAAATGACACCAAGCGCAAACACGTCCACCTTCTCATCCACGTCTGGATTCGACTTTGCCCTGCCTTCTGAGTCAATCCACCGCGGAGGTCGATAGTATTCTGTGCCCACCCCTTTGCTGGTCTTGCCGCCGTTGTTGCTGGTCTCGACGTCACCCTCTCTAGCCAACTGCGCAACAAGTCCGAAATCGCCAATCCGTGGGTTAACGTAATATGCGCTAGGATTTGCGCAGCCGACGCAGGATCCAACCTCGTAATATCCGTCTGACACCAGCCCTACCATGGGAATGCTCAAGCTTGAGATGAAGATATTGGAAGGTTTGATGTCACGATGCACCAGTCCCTTCGCGTGAATGTACTGCAAACCACACAGGATACCCATGAGCAATCGTAAGGCTGGTACCAGGTGGAAACAGTGTCTGCGAACGGGGTTGCCGGGAGCACTTCTTGCATTGGCTGGTGCTGGTGCTAAATATTGTGCGAGTGTCATGGGATATACTGACATCTGCACGTGTAGCACATACACTGACTCATCCATGGCTGGATCTTTCGAAATGCTGGCCCTTGCGTTGCCATCTGTGAAGATTTCAGAAGCCCGTGCGGAGGATTGGTCGTTATCGGTCTCACTGGCGGATCGCGTAGGAGTGGCGGCGCTTTCCATATCCTGAACAGGAGTGTTCGGTCTACTGTCAAAGCCGAAGATGATACCATCGCCGCGATCTGACTCTGGCAATCTTGTTGGAGCATTTCGATTCGTTGGCTGGGGATGTCTTGGGCGGTCAGCAATGAGTTTCCTGCCTTGAACTGTGAGGGTTTGTTTTCCAGGCTGGTATACAGCATCAGATGCTCTCCTCGGCTCCTCTATCCAGGTCGCATGATAACGGACAATGTTGTTGTGCTCCAACTGCGCCAAAGCTTGTACTTCTCGCAATATGTTTTCCAGCTCTTTGTGTCCAGACTCTCGGTACCGCTGCGATAGCCGAGGGCTTAAAGGAATCTTCTTGACAGCGTATTCCTTCTTATCAAATAGGTTGTAAGCATGATATACTCTCCCAAATCCCCCTTTTCCGAGCAATCTCAGTTGCTGAAAGCTGGATTCGTAGTGACTGCGACGGGTCGAGGCCACAGATAACATCAAGTCCCGGTAAGGTGACAAAAGAGTCTGATCATGGAAAGAGAGACTTGTTACAGGCGATCCGAGCAAATTGGGTAAGAGACTCTGGGGCTGATTGTTGACGGTGTTCACCGCCGGCTGATGTTCAAGTAATGGAAGCTGATTCCGAGCTGGCCCGTGGAGAAGATCGTGGCTCTGTACGCCCCCGAGGGCAAGACTTTCGATGCCGGCGAGGTATGCCGCTCGTGTTTGCTGGTTGCCCCTGTCATTGCTGGCCGGGAGGATGCCAGTCAGAGATAATGATTGACTCAGTTGCTCGTAGAACTTTTCTGCCAGTGGCTGGACTTCCGCCGAGAGTCTGGTGAATCTGGATCCTGGCCTTGCATTGTTCATGATCTCGCATGCTCTGTTCCGGGCAAAGTCCTCCAGAAGAGCGCTGAGCAGGTTGGTCCGGTGCTGTTCGACATTTGAAAAAGAACTGGCCGGGGCATCCACCTCGTCTCCAAATGATACACTGCCATGGCTTGACAGTGATTCTGTGATAGATGTCGGGCCTTCCCCAACACTTTCGTGAACTTGTTGTGTAGAGTGCTCATCTTCCTCTGAGCTGTCATTTTCTGAGCTGGAGGAGGAGCTTCCATCGGAAGGGCGTCGAAAGAAAACGGAACTCATCTCTTCAATCACAGCAAGTCAACCTTACTCGCGGCAGCCCTCTAAAGACAATAACCATCGCACGAAGAGGAAGGAATGCGGAAGGAACGGACAACTTGACGGTCTTGGGTGGACAAGTCAACAGCTAGAGACGATGGCAGTTTTCTGGAGAGAATAAAGAAAACGACGTGTTTTGGATGTTCAGTCGTCTATACTCTATTGTTGACACGGCTACGTTGTGGCCCGTGACGCGATGCGAGGCATTGGACACCTTTTCGGTAGGTAGCCATTCATAGCTTGGCGAGGCGTGCCACACGATTCGATGCCGTTCTGCCTTGACTGAGAAGTCGAAGGGCGTGCGAACGTTGACAATGTGACAAGGTTCCAAGAGTCAACCGTGTTTCAGCCTTCAATTGAAATGGGCGAGAAACCTACACCGGCTTCAACCCGAAGGTAGGCGGTACGATGGGAGGATATATCAGGCTTGCAGGTCACCAGTTGGTAATTGACTCAGCAACTCTCCCGCTCCTTATTCCACGCGCACTAGCTCCCACTGTATGGATCACATGACGTCATATACAAGGTAGGAAGGTCTGGAAGAGAGACGAGGCTACACGAGGCTACACCAGGCTGCACGAGGCTGCATCAGGCAATTGACTTATTCAAGTGACTCGTCAAGCAGTTCGCCATCAAATGCCCTGTTGGCGCAGACCTTGGTATTGCATTCTCCCCGCTCGTATCCTCCGATCATACCTCGTCGTTTACATCGAGATCTTCAAAGTCATCCAGCAGTTCATCCATGTTTATCTGAGGCACTTCGTCATCGCTGCTCTCTCCAGTCACCATGCTCATCTCATCTGCATCCTTCTTTTTCTGATCCTTGCTCTTGTACAATGCTAGCGTTTGTCTGAGCTCGACGTCTTCCTCCACGTCTCGCAAGAACATTTCATAATCGGCATCCATCCTATCCTGGTCTGCTTTCTTTGGCAACAGTTCGCCCTCATCTTTAGCCATCCGCTTCAGTTTCCAGTTTCTGGACTTGGCCTTCTTCTTCCTGGCGTAGAATTTCCTGACTAACATCACGTCTGGGATGGTTGATGAATAATTGTTGCTCTGCTCCAAATCCTCGAACTGCGGGTTGTTGAAGTTTGTTCCTGTCAAGTGATAGCCAAGTACTGAGTCCCCAGCGTGCAACACGCCACCAAGATGTGTCCGGCAGTAGTAAGTCTTGTCATTGACTCCAAGGTCTGACGCTCGTGCTACGGTGGCCTCGGCTCCGAAGAACCGACCGTTTTGAGTGCCAAGGGGTTCGATGTCGAGCACCACAAACTCTACAAGTTCCTGCACATCTGCAAGACTTTTGAAAGGCGTTCGCCAGTACGTCGATGTGGGCATGTCCGTTGTCTGTAGCGTAGTAGGGTCTAGCAGATTGATTGACGTGCCTACTCTGTAGCAGAGGGTCAAGGGTGCGATGTTCCCGATGGATTTGGCCATCTTGATGGGCAAAGCGACTAGATCATCTTTGCAGATCGGCAATAGCTCACAAGAGAATGTGAATTTGTAGGACTTTGCGGATGTATGGATGTCCATGGAAATCAGTTCTTGGGACTTCTTTACTCTGACTGGTGCCACAGAGGTGAGGAAGTCGACAAATTTTTCGGCATGATTTCGTTGAGAAAAGTAGAAATCTAGCCCGTCCTTGACTTCTTTGATGTTTATCGTGTCTTTGTGCGCTTGATGTTTGAGGACCAGCTGCTCGAGATACAAGAAGGTTCGCTTATGAGGGACTTTCTGTCGAACTTGGACTGAGGCTCGCCATACATTTGGTGTGTATGACTTGGCGCATTCTGGACATTGTTGGAAGGCGACCACATACTCCACCTCGAAAGTTTGCTGCAGGATCGTTCCTTCGTACGCCTCTTGTTGAACGGTAATCTTGACCTTTATCCGCCGAGAATGGGGTTCCGTCCAGAGGAAATTGGCATCGATGATCCGAACTTTGTTGAGGCCTCGGAGTTTTCGTAGACATAACGCCAGCAGTTCTCTACTCTCTGGGGCTGCCGATACCCACTGTGAGGGTGGGCTTAGCCATCTTTCGCAATCTCTGCACGTGTGAAGCACGCCCTCCCGCTGGATTCCTTCTGATACATCGACAGTGAGTTTGATACAGTCATAACATAAAGCACCTGCGGAGGCGGTCCCATCGATGGGGGCGCCACAATTACAACAAAGAATTGTTGCTGCTTGTGGCTTGTTCACAGTAGGAAGAGCGACTGGCGCATCGAGGTCCATCGACATCGTGGAATTCTGTGACGTGAACCAGATACGATTTATGAAGGAGCACAGCCAGAATTACTTCACGAGGTAAAAGAATAAATAGTCAGGAGGCGAGAGAAGATGCGTCTGAGAAATGGAAGAGAAAAAGTGTCTCTATATTATTCAGAATTCGCCTCCCACTTGTTGGACCCCGGTCGGAGCCAAGAAACCTTTTTCATCGGACAGCCTCGCACGTGCTGCACGTGAATGTTTCGCTTTACCTTCTTTAATAGGTCAAGCAGTTCGCTGGCATGGAGCCAAAGCCTCGGGGCTGAAGCATGCGGACAAATTCCCGAGGTTCGTCCTCCGCAGCCCGTCATATTGAACGAATTCCCCCAGATCAACTTGCCCACCAGCATTCAATGTAATTTCCTGTCCTTTTTCTTCGACATGAAAGCCTGCTGCGCGAGATACGCGGCATCTCTTGTCGCGTTCGGTACTGTTGCTAGAACAGCCACTTTCGCTGCAAGGTCCAAAGCTCCCTTTTCTCCATTGGGACTGGGCCGTCGAACGGTAAGGTCTATTCTGTAGAGGGGGATCACTTTGAGCTCATATTCCTGCAGATGTCTTCTACAACCATCAGATACGGCGCCATGCCGAAAGAGCTCCCCACGGACGACCCTGACGATGTCCTGTTCAACTCCATGTACGGCGTGCGAACCATAGAACTGAATCGGCCTAAGAAGCTCAACTCACTCAATGGATCAATGGCAAGAAAAATCCTGCCTCGGCTTCGGGAGTGGGAAAAATCTCAAATGGCGAACGTCGTTCTAATCAGCGGCGCTGGCCCAAAAGCTTTCTGCGCGGGCGGTGACGTTGCTGAACTAGCGCTGCAGAATAAAGAAGGTCCAGAAGGCCAAAAGAAGTCCTCGGACTATTTTGCGCTCGAATACAAATTGGACCATCTGATTGCGACATACAGTAAACCATACATAGCAATCATGGATGGTATAACCATGGGAGGTGGCGTTGGTCTTTCAGTCCATGCACCTTTCCGGATTGCCACCGAAAAGACCGTCTTTGCTATGCCTGAGACGACCATTGGTTTCTTCCCTGATGTCGGTGGAAGTTTCTTTTTGCCTCGTTTGGATGGTGAGATTGGTACCTATCTATCGTTGACCTCCGAGCGACTCCATGGTGTGCAGGCTTTCTATGCTGGCATTGCCACACATTACATCGACAGCTCTGTGTTGGCACAAATGACAACCCGACTCTCTGAGCTTGTTTTCAAGGATTACGCAGATCTTAAGGAACGACTTGAGCTCATCGACTCCACGATCTCCGAGTTTTCGAGCAGTCTGCCCTCACCGGATTCGTACGACGCTGCCCAATATGGAAATCTCACCGGTGCACTGCGAGAAGCTGTCGATCGAGTCTTCAAGTACAACACGATAGAGGAGATATTGGGCGCTCTCCAGAAAGAAACTGGTTCAGCAGATGCGAAGATCGCCGAATGGGCGAAAGCAACTCAAAAGACTATCGCCATTCGATCTCCCACCAGTCTTCGGGTCACGCTACGTCAGCTAAGAGAAGGGAGGCACTGGAACATTTCTGAGACCTTCGTCAAAGAACACAAGATGGCCAGCAGATTCATGGCACACCCCGACTTTGTCGAGGGCGTAACTGCACGTCTGATCAACAAACCGCCCACGAAACCCGAGTGGAAACCTGCCAAGTTAGAGGACGTCTCGACAGCGGATGTGGATGAATTTTTCGTCATGCCTACTGAACAAGAGGCTCTGGAATTGGTGGAGCCTTACAAAGGAGCACTCGACCAGCATTACACAGACTATCCGCACGCCAAATTTGCGTTACCCCGAGAGGCAGATATCGAGGTTGTTGTCAAGGACGTGGGCAAGGAAGGCTCAAAGAGAGTGGTTGACGAGCTTTTGAGGCAGTGGAAGAACAAAGCTGGCGTGAGAGAGAAAGTCCAAGATGTAATTGCACGCAAGACTGTTTCCAGTGATGGCAAAGCCCTTCGCTGGAAAGGTGAAAGTCCCCGTTTATAGATGGACTACATTAGAGGGGCTGCTCTAGACAAATGTAGCATTAGGAGGGAAAAGCCCCGCATTTGCGTGCGAACAGCGATTCACAAACATACCTACAGCAGTGTTTTCGACGCAGCCTTGCTCAGCCTTACTTTTCCCACCAGGGTTTCTCCAACCAAAATTTTTCTCCACATTCACATTCACCACTGGCACCTCAACTGGTAGTTGGTGCACTCCTAGTCTTTTGTTGCGTATTTCAGAACAACATCTTTGCCCTCAAACGCAGCAAAACCTTCTGTAGCCCCCCTCCCTTCACCTACGGAGTTTAAAATTGTCGGAAGCTGACAACGATGGGTCCGGAGAGGAGGAATACCTACCTCGACGCAGGGTTTTTGGACGACTCCGACCAGGATGCCGGCTACGACTCTGAAGCTGCTGAAGTATCGAAAGCTGGCAGAGCAAGTAAGAGACGAAAGATCGAACGCGAAAGCAGCGATGAAGAAGAACATGGGCTCGATCTGAGGCACACCCGAGTCCCAAAGACCGCGAGCACACCGTCTGCGGCTCCGCTTTTAGGATCGGATGATCGCGAGCACGAGAATAGGAAGGACGACAAGAATAAAGAACACCTTGGGGATGTAGAGAGCGCAGAAGCAAACGTGGCGACGAGAGGCAAAGAGATTCAATCCGGATCCGTGACGAGCGGACATGCAGACCAGAAGAAAACCCAAAAGTCTAAACCGAAGGAAACGACCCCAGGTGTAATCTACCTCTCATCGCTCCCTCCCTACTTGAAACCCTCTGCGCTGCGCAACCTCCTAGAACAGCGGGGCTTCTCGCCCATCAAGCGGCTCTTCCTATCCCCCGCCTCGCGCCACGCACACAACTCGAAAAAGAACTCGCGCCAGCTCTACACGGAAGGCTGGATCGAGTTCTCGTCCAAGAAAGTCGCGCGAAGGTGCGCCGAGACGTTGAACGCCACCACCGTGGGCGGGAAGAAGGGCGGCTGGTATAGAGACGACGTGTGGAATATGAAGTACTTGAAAGGCATGAGGTGGGAGGAGTTGATGGCTGGGGTGAGGGAGGAGAAGCGAGAGGAAGAGGGCAGGAGGGACGAAGAGAGGAGGATCATCGCGAGGGAGACGAAACGCTTCATTGAGGGCGTGGAGACGGGGAGGAAGGTAGAGGGAATCAAGAGGAAGAAGGCTAGCAAAGAAGGAGGCGGCGAGGATCCGGAACATCGTGGTGGAGATGGGACTGGTCTGGATGTCAGGAGAACTTGGAGGCAGACTGAAGTCAAGGGCAAGAAGAAAGGACAGGACACTCCTGGGGACGAAAAGATAAGCGACGACGTGAAACAGGTGTTGAACAGGATTTTCTAATGCGTTGCCTTCGCGTCGAACCGACTATCGTCGCTTGAGGAACCAGCCTGGCAAATCTCTCTATTCATGGCAAAAACATTTCAAACGTGGATATTGTCATCGCTTCTTGGGCAATCGAAATGGATGCGCCTCCGTGTTCAAGACGAAGTCGTCGAGACTCACGACGTTGGGGTCTTCGAACAACAGCCAAAAGTACTTCAGCGTCTCAGCCGTCCAGAAGCTTTCCATCTTGTCCGTCTTGCGCGGATCGGACAGCGTCACGTCCTCAATGCAAGAATAGCCAAACTCGGTGCGCGTGTACTTGGTGATGGCCTCGAACATTTCCCACGCGCTTTCGCGCAAGGACTCGTCGCCCGTGACGCGATAGAGGACGAAGATCGACTCGACCGCCTCGGGGCGCAGTTCGTATGCACGGTTGGCGATGGCCGCGATGCCCTTGGGCAAGCGCAGCCGCTGGGACTTTTTGCGGAAGCGTTCGCCCTCAGGCAGCAGTTTGTCCTGGGGAGTTTCGTCATGGGAGTTGAGGAGGAGCATGTGCTTGTGCCAGGCTTTGTCGTCCCATTTACACTGACGGTCGTCAGCAGGGCACGAAATGAGGTGGAACATCTCCGGCATGATGGCTGTCGCGGTCTGCTTGTACGCCCAGATGCAGCCGTGAACCAATCTGTCGGCCGTCTCCAGATCTTCAGGAGAACTGAACAATTTCGCAGCCAAAGCGAACATGCCTCCAGCGAAGCAGGCGAGGTGTTGAGTCTGTGGGATGAGTTCGGTATGGCCGGGCCTGAAGGACTTTAAGGTACCTGCCATGAGAATGTCTTCGTTGGTTGGTGTCATGGGTTTGAAGAGGATGAACTTCTTCATTGGATCTTTGGCGATTTCAAAGAGCCTCTTGTACTGCTCGTTGGCTCCTCCGAGCAGCTGATATTCCTTAGGGAAATACTCGTAAACCGAGTCGGCTGACCCACCAATAGAAAAGGTCACGCCGTCCCCAAACCAGCATTCCCTCGCATTGACAATATGTGGGAAAAGGCCTGGTGCCCTTGTATAGTTCTGCTGGCTTCCGAGGCAGTCTGAGATGCGCTGCACCGCGTCGTAATACTTCGGGTCTCCGGTCAGCTGCGTGAGCCTGGTAAATTCAAGACTCAACGTCCCAAGCTCAGCGACGAGAGTATGGCCTGATGCACCCTCGACACCAATCTTTGACCACTTCGTAACTGGCATGTGGTTTGGCGTGTCGAATGCGCCGTACAGCATTTCACCAAGCTCTATAGCCTTGTCGAGCAATGTAGGATATTGACGATTGCTCACATCATACGCTCCGAGCAGACCTCCAAGATGACGGATTGTAGTCTCGAAGACATTGATTGGAAGTTGTGTGGCAGTGTTGAAATCGATGCCGGCCACCGCGTGAACGGCGGCCTCAAAGTCGTTCTTGAAGCCCATCAGCCAGAGTGTGTCCAAGGTATCCACCAGAGTCAAAGACCAGTCACCGAAAGTACTTCTATATCCGCCTGTCACAGGGGCCAGCTCGTCTTTCAGCCATGCCCTCTGTCGATAGCCCTTCCACGAGTGCATCATTGCCGCTTTGATAGCTTCAAGACGAGCCAGCCGAGACTCTCTGGCCGGTCCGCTCTCGGGCTTGAAGTCATACTGGATCCTGGGAAGATCTTGAATTGCTGTGGGGAGCGGAATAAAGCTGGCAATTTGATTGATGATATGGCCTTTCCCGGGCTTCGAAGGACGGTGACTGAGGCCTTCCTCCAACTCCTTCAACGGTTCTCCCTCGTCCTTGTGACCTAGTCCATACTCAGAAGAGGATCCATCACGAACCCATTCCGAGGACGAGCCGTAAAGATGCCAAATCAAGAAGAGCAGAATGCCTGCAGTGGCGACCACGAGCAGCGGCCTCTTTCTGCGCATCACCATCGCATACGCATGTCGACCGTAATACCGCGAATGTGTTTCAATATTTCAATTTGCCCACATGGTCAGGCTGACAGTTGATATTCCTGGTTCCTTGTGTGCTCTTGCCTCGTTCGGGACACGGGCGAACAGAAAGCGCTCGTCATACAAGTCCAGCCTTGTCATCAACTCTCTGCTCTTGCTCTTCCAGTACGCGGCATGGTGGATTGGCATCAAAAAGGACTTGGAGCAAGGCGTCTTGTGCCGAAAACGCCACGTCAGGGTTAGGCCGATTCCAGTTAAGACCTACCGGAGGCGAAAATACCCTTGGCTTGACGGGGATGATAGCCCGGTCAGCCGGTTTTGGTGGATCTACAGTACGCAGCAAATGGTACCTACCAAGTACAGTTCTTTCTCGCTTCGAATCAAAACAACAACGCGGCTTTGAGTCTTCTCTTGGGGAATCTCTGGTCAAGTTGAAATCGATGTCTCTGAATTCTTGGTCCACCTGTCGTCCAGACGCACCCCAATCTGCGAACCATTCGTCGAAGAGCAGGCCCATTCAATCTCGCAAGCAGCGCTAACGCAGGTACAGCCACAAACCAGCGGGCGCTGATCCTGCCACCAAAGAATGGGTCAGTGGCCGTCGGATGGCGGTGGTGGCGCCCCTTTTTCACGCTTTCAAGGCTTGATTCTCCACCATGGCAGGTCACTGTCTCGTTTGTTGCAAGGTCCAACCTTGAATGTTCTGGATCTTCGTTCTTTTTTGAGAGGGCACATATTTTCTCGTTGCTCTGCTCATCCTCATCTTCTTCTTCGTCTTCTTCGTCTTCTTCCTCGTCGTCCAAGTCACTCGCTTGAGTATATTGAAGTCCTTCATTTGGTTTCTTCTTATTGTCACAGTCGTTCGTTTGCTCTCCTTCCCCCATATATTTACTCGACCGCTCCTATATAAAATAAGGTCTCTTCCAAGGTCTCGAAATCAGCATGAAGACCAGTCAACTATTTACTCTTGCTACTGCCGCTATTTCCGGCGCTGAGGCATACTACAAAGGATTCAATATCGGGGCTAACCTGGCCAACGGAGCATGTCGAAGCGAGTCAGACTGGGAATTCGTCTTCAACAAGGTCGCCAGCTTTCCAGGAAACTTCAAGAGCGCCAGGCTGTACGCCTCGAGCGACTGCAATACCCTGGCAAACGCAGTGCCTGCCGCCATCAAGACTGGGACCGCACTCCTTGTCGGCGTCTGGACCGAGGATAACAATCATTATGAGGCAGAAAAGCAAGCATTATTGGAAGCCATTCAACAATACGGGCATGATTGGATATTGGCTGTTTCTGTTGGTTCTGAAGATCTGTATCGGGGCGACACCGACGCAAATACATTGGCATCGCAGATCAATGATGTCCGTGGTATGCTTTGGGGCCTTGGAGCAAGCAGCAAGTCTGTTGGGCACGTCGATACCTGGACCGCTTGGGTGGACCCTGCCAATACAGCCGTGATTGAGGCTGTTGACTGGCTTGGTAATGATGCATATCCCTACTGGCAGGGCGTTCAAATCGACAATGGCGCCGCAAACGACGCGTATTGGGCTGCAGTCAATCAAGTTAGAGCCGTCGCGGGCGGTCGTGACGTGTGGACAACTGAGACCGGCTGGCCTATTTCTGGCGACGCTGTGGGCAACTCTGTCCCCTCGGTCGAAAATCTGCAAACCTACTGGTGGCAGGTCTCGTGTGCAAGCTTCGACAGTCTGAACTACTTCTTCTACGATGTTGACGACTTCGCGGCCTCACCGAGCTTCGCTGTAGTCGACTCCAACTACGACCCTCTCATCGACATGACCTGCGGTTCGTGAGCAGGCGAACCGGATGCTGAATGAAACACATCAATATCATTGGCTCGCAATGAGTCGTCCAATCCTTTACATATTTGCATAGCGCGGTTAGCAGAGGAACTATCGAGAACCTCAGGAGGGAAATAGACTCAAATTCTTGTATATCCAAATACATATCCAATGTAGTGGCACATGTCGACTGCCATAAAGCATATATTAATTTCCACAACAGCCCCATTCGTGCCGCAAATCCTCGACACACCCTCTTTTTCTAACCTTGCCCCTGGCCGCAAGGGACGACGGCCGTGAAGCAACAACCAGAGCTCAGATCGGCAAAACTTGTGATTTTCACGAGGGTTGTCAAACGATGTCGGCTGGACAATCGAGATAATGTTCGTCATCACTGCTGCTGGATTGTTCACGCAGAGCTCTCCAGCAGTAGGATGGCGAATTGGTTCTTTTAAAGACACGCTTTGCGTTGAGGCATGGAGCGTCGGTTTGTTCGATATCTTCAACGTTGTTGATATTGCACTGTTTCAGGTAAGTGGTAAGAAAGAGACACGACCGAGAGCAACAGCTGCATCCTGTGTATTAGGACATTTGTGGTAGGTGGAAATGTCTGGCAATTTGATACTGTGGAGCGCGAGACACAGTGGCACGGACAATCCGTTGATGTCTCCAGCTGCAAATGTGTCGGGCAACGATTGGAAAAAGGGGAAAAGCCCCAGAAAGGTTCTAGAATCGGTATCTCGTCGTCCGTCTTCTTCGATCCAAGCAGGTTACATCATTCATTCGGTCGGACGATGGGACGCTGCAACACAAGCAGCGAACAGGTGAGTCATTGCCGCTGACCAAGGAACACTTCCTCATCTGACGAAGGCCTTAAACGGGCTGTCGAGCGGCCGGAATGGACGAAATTGCCGTCACATTTTGGGGTGGTCTTGGTGGTCTTGGGTGGTGCATCGACTCGATCCGGTCAGACAGAGACGCCCGTCCCAGTTACCGTGTTTGGTATAGATTCATCCGGCTCGGACGACGCGAGGCTCAATAATGCTCCCATCCCACTTCCCGCTTTCTTCTCTTCTCTTTCCTTTCCACATCCCCCTCATCCGCCTTGCAACCAGGCAAGCAAGCAAGGCGTCTAGCACTTTTCCACCTGTCCTGATCGAAGGTCACTTTGGACGGTTGTTCATCATGGCTGCCACCATTACTGCCCAGCCTACCCGTCTCTGCACCTCCCTCTTCCCGCCATAAGAGCAATCAATGGCCCGAGTGGGAGTCTCCGGTTTCACGCAATTTATATCTACGGTCCCATCCTCTGGCTGTCAATCATGGCCAGCGAACTGTTCAATCACAATACTACGACTGTCTCATCGGCGATGATGATAGCTCTTCAGCGCTCGGCTGGGACAATGTCGATGTCTCCGGTGACTGTATCGGCGACGCCTGCCGCGATCAAGATACATATCGGATTCTGGAGGAGGCCACGCACCGAATGGGCGACGGTTCTTCTCAAACGGGAGATGCGGCCTCGCCCCGGGAGGATCCAGTCGAGGTGTTGGGCAACGTGACTCTGAGTTTTCCCGAGAGTTTCTTTGCCAATCCCTTTGCCGTTTCCTTCCCGGGAGACATCCCATGCCCTGGAGCACCCACGATCCAATTCATCCCAGAATGCACCTCAGTGCCCGCTGCGAACTCGGGCCATTCTGGCGCCGAGGCATCTCCAATCACGCCGGATACCGGTCTCGGTGGGATATCGGACTTCAGCAACTCCATCAAATCTCCAAAGTCGACTCTCTGCACTCCATTGAGCTCAAGTGAAAATACCCGTCCTGCGCTCAAACGCCCGCCGGGTCCCAAGACGAAATACGGACCACAAATCCATTTCGTCGATATGGCCGACAAGAAGGGTGCTCAACGGATCCGTAACACGATGAACTCTCGAAAGCATCGTCAGAACAAACTTGACAAGATAAGAGAGCTGGAGAAGAAGTTGGCGACAATCGAAGCAGAGAGGGAGAGATGGCAGGGGCGAGCGACGGAGATGGGGTGGAAACCATCTCAGTAGGAGTCTTGAGTGTCTATTTTTCGTGATATGTGAGCCTAGTATAGTCGAATAACATTGCTTGCATGTAAATCTCCAGCTTCCAAACGAAAATAATGTCAGAAGAGTTCCGATTTTTGGCTATCGCCCGCATCCACAAGGGCATTTTCCGATTTCCACGCAACAGTCGAGTGAAGTTACAACCGTCTCGAGGGCTGTAAGTGGATATTTGAAGAGGGGAGAATAGCGTGCATGTGCTTGAGTCTATAGACATCTTGGGAATCTATGCAAGCGACGTAGCTTTTATTTAAACAAACCTATACCGAGCTCGCCAACCTACAGCCTCGTGCAGCCTCGTGCAGTCTCGTGGTCAACAATTCACTACCCAGCACTTCTTCCTGCCTCACCACTCTCGCCAAGCTTCAAAGGAAAACAGTAGAGACCGGCAGCAAGCTCCGATGCACTATATCAATTTATGTCGCCCAAATCCTGTCAACATATTTGAAAGAATTTGGGGGTAACGCACTGCGAATAAATCGAGACCTTCGCAAGCTACACTTCGAGTGGCCGGATATACGGACACGAAAAAAAGTTCAAAGTTCTCCATACATCGGGTTTGGTGGGCGGGGCCTTCCTCCCCCTGTGTTTGAAAAATAAAAGGAGGGAATTACTTCATGTGTGGTTTTCGCTGTGTGCCCTAAAGGTAGCGCAGAAGGTCTCGGCCCATATGTATGTCTCTCCTTCTGTTCAAACGTTTCATTTCACATCAGCACGATATGAATCGGTCATATCGTGGTCTTGGTGAGAAGTCAACCGGGTCTCTCTGTTGGCTGCTGTAAGTTTGCTCGAGAACGCTCCTCACCGGGGGGAGGCCAGGAGCCGCAGCACCCAAGTGGGAGATCCGGTTGTTAAGGGGGGAAAAGGTAAGATCAGATCCGGTGGGGCTTTTGGACTTTTTTTTTACATCTTGTAGTTCAGAGAGGAGAGGAGAGATAGATTATGGTAGAAGAGAAGTAAAGATATAAAACTATAATAAGAATCGTTATACGTATTAGCAGCATTCTAAACTTATTATTATAGGGAGAGAGAGAGAGAGAGAGAGAACTACTCACTATACAACCTCTCTCTCTATTTCGGTTTCGCCATTTCTTCGCCTCTCGCCTTAATAGTCTTCCGCCGTACATACCAGTTCCAGAATACTTCCCAGGACGCGACCGTAGCCATAAGAGGCGGGCAAACAAGAAGCAGCAGACTCCACCACCGCGGACTTTTAGATCTGATCTTCCCCATGACGTCCGCAATCTGAATCTTAAGATCGTCTTTACTTCCGTCATTGTAGAGGACATAACCTTTTCCCGCATCCTTCTTGCCGTTGTTTCGACGTTCACATCGCACAGCCTTTTCTCGCACATCGACCTGGCTCTTGACTCTGTTCTCTGCATCTTCAAACGATAGATGCGGATCTCGGTCTTGGAGACGTTGCATCTGGATCAGTGGATCGGAGACAGCGACGACAATGACCGTGCTGCAGAAGATGTCGAGACCAGACTCGAACAACAAGGGAACGTCAACAAGCACAGCCCAATGTCCTCGGAGATAGTAATACAGCATCGCGCGTGCCATGAGGAGCCGCACGGCTGGATGTACGATGGCGTTCAGCTTCTTCCTGTCGTGTATCCTCTCTTCTGTATTGCCAAACACTCTTCTCCCCAACATGGGTCTGTTCAACGGTCTCCCTTTGCCGTTCGGCCCATTTTCCTTGCCGCCGCACTGGGGATCTGAGGCCGGAAGGAGGAGTTCTGGTGTCGTGGGACCAAAGGTTGCGACTATGCGGCGGTATCCCCATGTGCCTGGTTCCACTGCTTTTCGTGCTAGCAAGTCGGCATCGACCAATGGCAAAGAGTACGGGGGAGAGGACAGTATCTGAGAGCAGGTGGATTTGCCCGTTGCGATCGAGCCTGTAAGCCCGATTACAAGCATCTTGCGGTCTTTGCAAGGCGAGTGTTGGCCGAGAATAGGACACTCTTGGAGACAGTATTGCAGAGCTTAGATCAAGCGGTACGGCCAGTGCAGTTTGGATCTCAACCACAGAACTGTTTCTACTGCGAAAGCCGACACCGGCCGAGGTCAACTTCGGGTTCCGGAGTAATGATATTCCGGACACAAGACGACGCTAATGGCCTGGCGAGGCTGATGCTTAGCCTAATGAAAACAAATCGTGGAACGTTAATGTGAAAACAGCAACAAAGACTCAAACGTATATCCTGATACTGCATCCGAGAAGCAAATAACCAGCAAATCTGTCAGTTTGCATTCGTCTAGCTTCTTCGTGCTACCTTTACTTGCCGTGACTGATCCTGGAGATGAAAGTCATCCCTCTTTCTTCATAGCGCCATGCCAGCAATTCAAATACCACCAAGAGAAATGGGACACGGCCACTCGGACTGAGATTCGTGTCATCCTGATTGTGGGTGCATATTATGCCCTTTCGGGCCGTTAAAGGCATCAAAAAATTTCCAAACCCATTCCGCAATATTGCCCAGTCTCGTCCCTCATCAAAAATGACTACAGTACAACTCCCACTGACACCAGCGGAGAAGCTGTTCCGGGAGTGCCTGCTGGACTGCCGAACGCAGATGGAGTCCGTCCCTGGGATGAAGGATCTCGTGCTTCGGTGGACAGGGGGCTGGGTCCGGGATAAGCTGCTCGGTGTGCAAAGCCATGACATCGACGTGGCACTGAGCACGATGACCGGATGGGAGTTTGGTCAGGCGCTGCAGACTTTCATCAAGGAGCACGGCGCAAAATATGAGGAGCAAGCCAGGAAACAAGGATTCAACTCACAGTTGAAGGATATTCACAAGATCGAGGCGAATCCGGACAAGTCGAAGCACCTAGAAACCATCACTACCAGAATGTTCGGTATCGATGTCGACTTTGTCAATCTCAGAAAAGAGGTTTACAATCGTCAAAACCGCCATCCACAGGTTGAATTTGGCACTGCGGAAGAAGATGCGCTCCGTCGAGATGCCACCGTCAACGCCCTCTTTTACAACCTGGACACGCAAGAGGTCGAGGACTTTACGCATCGCGGGCTCGAGGATATGAAGGACAAGATCATCCGGACGCCCCTTGCGCCGTATCAGACATTCAAGGACGATCCACTACGGGTTCTGCGCCTCATCCGGTTTGCCTGCCGACTGCAGTACGAGATCGAGCCGAGTGCGAAAGAGGCGATGAAAGACACAACCATCCACGAGGCCCTCCGCTTGAAGATCAGTAGAGAGCGCGTGGGGGTGGAAATCGGCAAGATCATGGCCGGACCTGATCCCTACACCGGATTGAAGTACGTCAACGAGTTTGATCTCTACTTCACTGTGTTCGCCGACCCGGCAACACCGCCGATCGACGACTCGGTTGACGCCGGTCATGCAATCATCGCCTACGACGGCCTCCAAAGGATCCTGGACGAGAAATCCTCGATCTGCCTAAGCCTGAGACCCAGGGAGGACCAAACCCTGAGCTGGTTCCTCGCGGCGTACACGCCCTGGTGTAAGTCGTCTGCAAACGCATACCAGGCGTCCAGGGAAGGCATCAAGGCCACAAACAGCATGAGCAAGGTCCTGAGAGATGCGATCGACATGCGGCCCGCCATCCTCGACGGAGTGCAATCCGCCAACGACGAGAAAGCCATCCGAGGAGACGTGGGTATGACACTGAGACGGTGTAAAGAGGCGTGGAGATCGCATGTGCTTTTCTCACTGCTCTGCGACCTCGTGGAGCAAGATTTCGCGACCGTGACTGACCGGTATCAGAACTTCCTTGCTTACATTCACTATCAGAAGCTGGAAGACGCGTATGCTGTAACTCCAATTCTGAAGGGCAACGAGATCAGAGAAGCATTGGGAAATCCAAAGGTCGGTCCCTGGCTCGGGAAAGCGGTCGATGAACTTGCACGCTGGCAGTTCGACCATCCTCAGGGGGCGAAAGAGGAAGCAATTGACATGATGATGGGCAAAAGATCGGAACTAGGTCTCAGTTGAAGATTGTGGCTTTAGGAAAAGTCACTGCGCGTGGATCATGGCTGTAAAATGGAAACGGACGACAGATCAAAAAGGCGCGGGTGAGCTGGGGAAGGAGCTCTGGTGTGCTTCGGCATTCTCATATAGAACAACCATCCCCATCCTCTTCTTCACTCTCCTCTCACCTCTCCCTCGGACACAACCAAAAATTGGTAAGTACTCTCTCTTTTCCTCGATCCGCGTTCTCTCTGTGGTGTGTTAAACTTGCTACCGGGTGAATCGACCTGCACAACGAGCCGACGTTTGAACTTACAACCCCGCTGCCCACGGCTGTTGTACCGCCCTCTGCGACGCTGCCGCCGACACCCCTAACTCATTGTATATTCTTACGTGACTATGATCAAGATGGCTATACTAATAATGTCGTTTGATCTAGACAAGGCACCCACCAGCACCAGCACCAGCAATGCTTATCAAGAAGCGCTACGGCGGCAGCTTCAGCAACAGCTGAGCACCAAAGCAGCTAAGGAGAAGCATCCCCGCCTATGAGGGTCTAACTCAACAGCAAGTATCAGGATTGCAGCAGGCGGCGCTCGGGGTATGTATTTTCAATATTCGTACACGGTTAATGGAAGCTAACTCGATCTTTCAGGAAGTTCAGGAGCTCCAGCAGCATTATTGATCGTAATAGTATGTGGTAGCATGAATTGAAGATGAAATCCAATGTACAGAAGAAATAAATTCTATTTCCAGGAAGATTGTCCGTTCAGCCGATTAAAAATATGCGACACAGTCCGACGCAAGATACACGCTGTATCTAATGTGGCCAAAGAGAGCTCAATATCGGACGAAGTGGTTGCCATATCGAACACAGCTAATGGCGTACATAAAAGGGCAGAGTACCTCTATTTCCAAAGGCAAACGCAGTGCTGATTTATCAATGCAGGGCCAAGGCTATCTCCGTCGGAACAGCGAAGACTTGGAGCGTGCCAGTTAAATACTTTTCGATTCGGCTTGCCGTTTACAACTTCGAGCTTGCTGCAAGCCTAGCAGCCCTCAATTCGACATCCCTTGCCTCTTGACGAACAGCCAGGTCCATCATGATCTCTTCACTGCCACCACCAACAACATGGACACGCACATCTCGGCTGATCTGCTCGATGCGAGCACCTCGTCCAGTCTTGGCATAACCAGCTCCGCCCATGATCTGTTGGGCCTCCCGGCAGACTTTTTCCAGACACCTCGTGCTCATTACCTTCAGCAAGGCGGTCATACCTCCCACATTCACCTCCCTACCCGTAACACGTCCGGTCTCGATTATATAACAGAGCTGTTCTAGGAAGGCATGGGCGGGCTCGATCAGGAGCCCGAACGTAGCAATCTTTGACTTAATGGGGGCATGTTCGATGAGTTTTTTGCCAAATGTTTCGCGATCGCAGGCATAGGTATATGCATCTTGAGCGCAAACTCGGGCAAGACGCAGTGCCGCGGTGGCGAGAGACAAGCGTTCTGGATTGAAGTTTGACATGATGAGTTGGAATCCGTGATTTTCTCGCCCGATGAGATTCTCCACTGGAACTTCGACGTCCTCGAAAGTGATAAATGTTGATCCTGAGATTGTTAGAAGGGCAAGGATAGTAAAGCACGGGGGGCAACGACGTACCGCTTGCATGGACTCCTTGATTCTCCAGCCTTCGTGTTGTGACACCCTTCGCCTTCAACGGCACAACCAATAGGCTGATGCCCCCACGGCCAGGTCCACCCGTTCTCACGGCAGCCGTACAATAGTCGCACCAGATTCCGTTGGTGATCCATTTCTTGCTACCGTTCACGATATAATTTGCACCTCTCCTCTCCGCAGTTGTCCGTATATTAGCCACGTCACTTCCTCCGTCCGGCTCGGTGATACCAAGACAAAACCTGATCTCCCCTGTAGCAACTTTCGGTAGCCATCTTTGTCTTTGTTGTTTTGTTCCGTACCGTGCAATAGGAGGGCAGCCAATGCCGTTACCGCCTCCTAGACCCCATATTGGACCGCACCAGCCCAATCGAGCGAACTCATCGCCAACGATAACACTGCACCAGGTGTCCCATTCGTCACAGGGGATTCCCGCAGGCTGCTGAATACCACCCGCATCAGCTGGATCAACGACAGGGTGCGTAATCGCAAATCCTAGCTGGCAGTGCCGTAGACGGACGTGCTCAGGCACTTGGCCAGCTATTTCCCACTCTTGCGCATAGGGTGCGAGTTCTGTGTCGACGTAGTTGCGGACAAATGCACGGAGACGGTGATGCTTCTCGGTGTAGTACGGGTTCGTGGGGAGGTCGAGCTGAGGGAGAAGAGGTTCGGAGAAGGGTGCTGGAGGAGCCATTTTGGTATGACTTCAGCTGTAGAGTCAGTGGTGAGGAAGCAAGCAAGCTTCCAAAAGTACCTGCGGACTACATGTTGTAGAAACAAGCTGGAGTCAGCAGCGACCTTGGGTAGGATGCGCGGGGAGCGCGAAACACAAGGACGCGGCCGAGTTGAGCCTCGGTCTCAAATGCTTGGCCGGACTAAACCTAAAATGGAAACCATCGTGCTTAACCAACGACAGCCTCGATGGCAAGGCTGAGTAGTAATAACAGTTGCTCAGCTGCATATCTCCTAAGGAAATTACTGGACAATCATGAAAAGATGTTTGCTGGGTACATTAACGGTGCCAAATTCGGACAAAACCGACGGTACCGGTACAAGTCACTAGCTGGTCTTGCACAGTCAGAAGGTCGCATCGAATACCTTGCGGAAGTGCTAAATCTCGACGAGCTAGACGAAGCTCGGGTTTCGCAGCTATGGCCCCATTGCGACTCTAGTTTTGTTCCTGGAACCGATCCCATTTACATTTCATAAAGGTAGATGGTCCCCCTGTTGCTAACCAATGTTTTGCAGAATACTAAGCAGAATTAAGGGTCGAGCACGGCGAGCTACAAAGTCAAGGGACCAACCCCTGAGGCTTGCTAGCGCAAAGGTGATAAGAACGAAGAACGGAATTGGTCATTTGCGAGGCGACTTTGATAGAAACTGCAAAGAGCTAAGAGGAGACTTCAAGATTGAGTTCCGGACCACTGAAGGTAGGTACATAAGCACATGGCACAACCTCAACACGCTCGAGGACGTTATTTAACGGTTTATATAGAAGCGTGCAAGGTGTATAACCTTCCTCGAGGTCGTCGCCTTTGGCGTCAGATAGGCTCAACTTGGCCATTGGAGAATCCTGTGAATTGGCTAGATGCTCGAGCCTGTTTCCGACTGTCCCTGTGTAGTTCACTACTTCCTCCTCCTTCTTTCTCATTGCCTGTAGGGCTATGTGCGCTGTACTTCGCCAGGCTATCTCGATTTCAGCTAGGCCGCAGTGTAAGGAAGAGTAGGCGGAATTAAGTAGGGCTACTGCTACTCTACAGCTAGAAAAGCGAGAAAGATTAGCTCTTGAGAAGTGGAAGGCAACTACGAAAGCCACAGCACTTGGATAATTATTAATTGTAGCTAGAAAGCTTTGCATTGATTCCAGGTCTCTGAAACACCAGGTTTCTTCTAATTTGGCCTACTATTGGCTGTGATATTAATCCATGGGGTCGATGGGTTGTGCGTGCTTACTGGCGTGGCGTTCAGTTCGGGTGGGACCTCCTTGGACCTCCTAAGCGGAAAACTAGTTGTGCTTCCTTACTTAACCATCATACGGCAAAGGTCAGAGCAATGTGTAAGTGGGCAGAGCGTAAAAAAGAAAACCAGAGTGACTCTGCTCTGGCTCCGCTCTGATATCCACCTACCTCGTGAACGGGAATTAGTAGAATTGAAACGTTGTTCCTCCTCTCCAGATATAGATTTCTAATCGTTCTCTCAAAATGTCGAGTTGCAAAGAACAGTTGGGTTCAAAAGATATCGGTGAACGGGTCCCAAAAGGCCGGCGTATACTGATCGAAGAGGGGAGAGCGCGCGTATAGTCTCTTTTGCCATCGCGGCAGCTTTATCTCTATGCACGCAACGAGCTTTTAAAATGCTGTTGTTGTTGTTGAGCCCTCTCTGCTATCAAAGTTTGAGATCTGCACGCAACTCGACTCACAAGTCTGCAACCAAAAGAGAACCAGGTACCCCTGATATTCCAGTACCATGGTCCCAACCCTTGTCGACCGGGTCTTATTGGCGCCATTGTTGGCCTTTGTCTTTGTCAGAACCTTGCTGGCGCTACTCAACAGCCCGTTTCGTGGAGTCAATGGTGCGCCTACTGCGGGAGATCATATCGTCACCAGCGCCTTTCGGGCTTTGTTCAAGGCAGCTACCATAGGCCAGTTGCAGTAAGTACTCTCCCTTCGCACTCGCCAGCCAGGACAGATCAGTGTGCAACAACCCTGCTTGGAAAGGTGACAAAAACTGACACAAGGCAGACTCCTTATGCCGCCGTTCGCATCCAACTATGAAAGATGGTGCAAACAGCGAAAACTTCAACCCGATATCGTCGACATCCCTAACATCAACATCAGGGGATTCTGGATTGGAAACCAACAGTCGGCAAAATATGCCATGGTATACTTCCACGGCGGAGCATTCGTGATGCCTGGCTTTGTCGGACACCTGAACATGCTTTTTCGCTTCGTGCAATGGTCGGACGGTGAGCTGGCCATCTTCTGTCCGAGCTATACCCTGGCCCCTGACGGTCTGTACCCTCTTCAGATCAGAGAGTGTGTTGAAGCAGTTCGTTACGTCCTCTCATTGCCAGGTCGGACAGTTCAGACGACTCTTCTCGGCGGAGACTCGTGTGGAGGGAATTTGGTGCTTGCTGTCGTGAGCCACGTCTCCGGTCACCCGCATCCGCGATCTGAAGTGGTCAAACCGCTCTACCTCTCGGGGAACTTTTACGGAGTGCTGGCCATAGGTCCTTGGGTGTCTTCTGACGAGGCGAGATTCCAATCGATGACTGAATTCGCCAATCGAGATACAGTCCTGACATCTTGCTCGCACTACTGGATCGAAGAGTACAAGGGCCAAGGCAAAGGGAGCAGCGACGATGAATACATCACTCCTGAAGTAGCACCGGCGAGTTGGTGGTCGGGTGCAAAGGTGTCTTCGTGTCTGGTCACTGTAGGAGAACATGAAACTTTGCGTGATTCAATACTCAGCTGGGCCGACAAGTTTGTAAAAGGGGTTGGCCGTGATGTGACCAGGCTGGTGGTGGGGAAGAAGGAGATACATATTACTCCTGTTACAAGACCGAAGCGAGCAGAAGAACTGGAGGGACTTGGCCGTGAGTGTCAGGAGGCCGCTGTGAGAGAATGGATCAGGGAGAAGATTGCAAAATAGTTGTCGATGGATTGAAATGTGTCAGAGACTTAGGGTCGTCGGATCGTCGATACAAGGGATAAAAGGGGAACCTATATATATATACAGCAAGTTTAGAAGTCTGGGAATGTATCCTCTTAAACATGGGCACACACCTTTGGCTTTTGATAAAATGCTGGGAGGACTGAGCTGCTTGAGGCCAAACGTAGACTTACATGAATAGTCTGAAGAGAGCCCTCAACTCGAACAACCATTGCAAACAGGTCAACAACGTTCCGTAGCTAGTTCACTCAGTTCCTCGCTGGGCAAGCCAAGCCCTTGGGAACCGCTGTATATCATTTAGCATTAAACAAGGCAGCGGTTAAGAAGCCAATTGCAATATACTGACGTGTCCCTGTCGCCAGATGGGCAAGTCTTTCCCCCGGAACCACTGAGGGCTGAAATAGGAGACTTAAACCTCTGAGCGTTGCATTTTTGAGGCGGAGCGTAGGCAGCTATGCACCTATACACTGCCGATCACCTTGTGCGGTATTTTTGTGATCGGACGCGCCCCGTGTGTATATAATCCTAGCCCCGATGATACAGTATAGAGAGTTAAGCGTCTATCACGGCGCCCCGAACATGTTCGATTTTGCTATTATCGATGATAATCTCGTAGGGTCTTTATAGGTCTGTGACAGAGGCTAGAGAGAGCCCATTACTCGGATTCACCTTCGTAAGTGGGCACAAGGAGACTTGCCGAGACCGAAACCCATATTCTTAGGACCCTGGTCGAGGTATTGATGACAGGCGGGGTTAGCTGAGCCTAGACAATGTGCGGCCAGCGAAGTCAAATGCGTCATGAAGGGATCAGGCGTATAATGGGGCCGAAACGAGTCCTTTTCGAAAGTGTAAAAGGGGCGAAGATCGAGAGATAAAAGGCTAATCGGGGCGCACTTAAAGAGACGAGGTAGATTTTAAAGAAGCCGGAAAGAAAAGTCGAAGGAAGCCTAATGCGGCAGGGAGGAATTGAGGTAACGAGGCTAATTTTGAGAGAGCCAGTGAGAGAAATCGACGATAGAGAACCTGATGCGGCAAGGAGGAGAATTCAGGCGGTGTCGAAGTGAAGCACGATAGGGTGCGTCAGGACGAACGGCGATGAGAGAAGGGAAAAACGAGGTTGAAAGAGACGGAGAGAGGAATGGGGATAAGAGGCGAGGTCCTTATAGCCGTTAAAAGCGGCGGCGCGTCCAGTCCGCGACCATGCCTGAAACGGCAGAACCGCCTAAACCGAAGGCGGATTTCCCGGCGACAACTTAAACATTGCAAAGGCCAGGCATTTCATCGAATCTACACATTGCAAGCGGTTAGACTTTGCATCAATTATAGGCAGTATCATGCCCTCGGATGCATCGAGTCTTTCTTGCAGACTGTGCCGCTACTGACCGATTCAGAAAGCGATTGTCGCTAATGGGGGTGAACGGGTGCAGTTCGTTGCCTCTCCAGGCACCCTAAGTCGTGGGATACGATATGGAGTCCTTCAGAGAGTTCGTCGCCAATCAGGTCCTGGTCAAATCTGACGAGGACCCTGCAGAGACAACTGAATATGCTTCCACCAACGGTACGGACGGGCAGGGTAGCGAACACAAGACGCCCTCGCAGGACGTTGAGATTGGGAGTGACCTTCCTCGAGCTTTGGAAGTCAGCAAGTCCGATTCTGATGAGACTGAGAAGACAGTTCCTCAGAAGTATCCTCAGCTATCAAATAACCCCCCAGAGTCACCGCCCCTGGCACCAGGCCAGAGGGAGGTTGAAGACGACGAGGACGAATTCGATTTGTCCAAGTCTTTCCACCGCACAGCAAGTCCTTCCCCAACAGCACTGCAGCGCAACAGGGGTGCGTTGGTCAGCAAAGTGGGAGATGAAGGCGTCAGCAAAATGCACAAATTTACTCTCCACGAAACCGCCAACTATTACTACATTGTTGGTTCGGACCTGTTGGACTCCGCCTTCCGGATACTGAAGATCGATCGGACATCGGAACCTGGCGAGCTCAATATCACAGAGGATGATATTGTCTACACCAAAAAAGAAACCCAGCAGATTCTCAATGCCATAGATGAGGGCAACCGAGCCACTGGCGGGCTGAAAATCAAAACCAGCTTCTGGGGTCTGCTGGGTTTCATCCGCTTCACAGCCCAATATTACATGTTGTATGTGACCAAAAGGAGTCAAGTTGCCATGATTGGTGGTCATTACATATATCAAATTGACAAGACCGAACTCATGCCTTTGGTGACGGCGGCATCCACACGAACAAAGTCTGATCGACACCTCGAAGAAACGCGATTCATCGGTATCCTAAACAATCTCGATCTTACCAGGTCCTTCTATTTTAGCTATTCCTACGATGTCACTCGAACGTTGCAGCACAATATCATGCGAGTACGGCAAGCGCTCCACGAAGGACTCACGGAGCCCCACAAGCCAGATCATAATGATATGTTTGTCTGGAACCATCATCTTTTGCAGCCCGCCAAAGAAGTACTCAAGAACCCATACGACTGGTGTTTGTCAGTCGTACATGGTTATGTCGACCAGAGTGCACTGTCAGTATACTGGGGTAGGGTGGTCTACGTGACAATCATCGCCCGTCGATCGAGGTTCTTCGCCGGTGCCAGATTTCTGAAACGAGGCGCCAACGACCTTGGATACGTGGCCAACGATGTGGAAACTGAACAGATCGTTTCAGAAATGCTGACGACTTCGTTTCATGCTCCTGGCCCGGTACTGTTCGCCAACAACAAGTACACTTCATATGTGCAACATCGTGGCAGCATTCCTTTATATTGGACTCAAGACAGTACAGGTGTCTCACCAAAACCTGATATCCATCTCAACGTGGTGGACCCGTTCTTCAGCGCCGCTGCTCTTCACTTCGACAACCTCTTCAAGCGGTACGGAACGCCCATCTACGTGCTCAACCTGATTAAGGCGCGGGAGCGCACTCCGAGAGAGTCTAAGCTTTTGAAAGAGTATACTCTCGCTGTCAACTACCTCAACCAATTCTTACCCAAAGACAAACAGATTCTGTATCATGCATGGGATATGAGCCGAGCATCGAAAAGTCGAGATCAAGATGTCATCGGCAGCCTTGAGGCGATAGCGGAAGATATTCTCCCTAAGACAGGCTTCTTCCAGAATGGCAATGATGAGGAATCAGGCCTCAGACTCCAAAGCGGTGTAGCGAGAACCAATTGCATTGACTGCCTCGACCGTACCAACGCCGCACAATTTGTCATTGCAAAGAAGGCCTTTGGCTATCAACTCCAAGCTCTAGGGGTGATTGAGCATCCATCGGTCGAGTACGACTCTGATGCCGTGAATCTGTTCACGCATATGTGGCACGACCATGGCGACACTATAGCAGTACAATACGGAGGCTCGCATTTGGTCAATACAATGGCCACGTACCGCAAGATCAATCAATGGACGAGCCATTCGCGTGACATGGTCGAGAGTTTCAAGCGATACTACAACAACTCATTCATGGACGCACAGCGGCAAGAAGCGTACAACCTCTTCCTCGGAAACTACGTCTTCGCCCAGGGCCAGCCCATGCTTTGGGATCTCACCACGGACTACTACTTGCACCACTCCGACCCGCGCTCCATGTTTGGCAAACGGAGACCGAGCTATCGCCATTGGTACACGGACGAATACCTCGAGTCACCGCAGATGCCACCATCACTTTGGCCGCGCGAACTGCGCGACCGACCGTTGGCATATTTTGATGACTATTGGGTCGAATACTACCGCCCTTTAGCCATTTCTTCGTTCCGAAAGCTCTTTTCCTTCAAAATGCGATCGAATCTACAATATATCCCGATCAGCTCGACGTCCGCCGGGAAATACGATCTCAGCCCGTTTAGGGTGCGGACGGCGAATGACAGCGACGGTGAAGGACATGACAAAGGGCACGGGAATCGGAAGGGCGTGAAGATAGTTGCACCGTCGGACGATACTACCTCCACCATCGGAGGAGGCACGACGTTCTCGTCCGCCGACGGACGTTTGAACTCGGCCACTACACCAGCAATTGAGCCGACTCCGAAACCCAACACCTTGGGACCTTGGCTCGATGCCCAGCATCAACTTCACAACGCCATGAGACGCCGCCAATACACGGGGATAATCAAGGAACCCTCCTTCGAGGTCCAGTCAACCTCGGTGCCCAAAATTCCAAGACTGCCGACTGCCACTCCGAGTGACCTGACCAACAGCTCCCTACTACTGGGCCCTCCTACAAAGGCCGAACTTGCCCTGCAAGCCTTCACCTCCCTGATAGAAAACTCTCTCAATCCGCAAGTCCGCCAGTTGGACGAGTATCAGCGCTACGTCGCACACCCGTCAACCATCCCATTGGTGGTGTCCAGCGACATAGACTACTCGTCGGCGCCGCTCGAGTTCCTCGAGTACTTGTCAAAGACCACCTCCGACCCCGCCGACCACAAAGTGCTCAGACATTTCGATGACGAGCGCGGTGCGGTGACGTTGACGATGGAGGAGAGGGCGGAAGCCAGTCTTGATGAGTATTTGGAGTTCGTGGCGAGCGGCCAGGTGGAAGATCCGCTGACTGTGATGGAAGAGGACGGCGGGAAGAAGAGGTATAAGGCGTACAGGAAGTGGTTGAGGGGCAAGAGTTTGTTCAAGCAGAGGCCCGTGGTCGGGGACGAGATGGAAGGAAATGCGGATGGGCCGGTTGTCGGGTAGGCAGGTGGCGCTGGTTCGATCTTAATTGATTTGAAAGCTGCCCATGGACATGGAGTCGACCAGCGAGGTCCAGGTGTTGAGAGGACTTTCTTGGTAATTCGCTCTTGTCATGATACCCGGATGAAATTGATAGTCTGCTTGAAGCGTGGTTGACTGCTCGAGATCTGTTTCGTGTAAAGGGACAGCCTGGGATATCGTCGAAGGCAGCAAAAGGCGCCATGCACCGATCTTCCGTATGAATGGCTTTGCACTCCTGGCTTGACTCGCACGCATCATTTTTGCAATGGTGACTTTTGATAGCATATTTCCCCATGGATGCTCCGTACTGACGTATCCTCTAATCCTCAAACAGCCCGTTCAAATCTCTCTCCTCTTCTAGCAATTGCCGTTTGACACCTTCCCACTCCTCCTTTCCCAGGACGTCTCCCAACGTCTTCACCAGCGCCTTGACTCTCTTCATCTGCTCTTGTAACGGCGTCGCGACCGTCTCACTGGTCGTGCCTTGCCCTTCGTCCAAACAATTGCACCAGCACGCAACGCAGCCCCTGAGGATCTCCGTCCACCACTTGTCCTTGACTCTCGGTTTGCACGTCTCAACAACCACGTCTAGAACATCCAGCATTGCAAGCGCCATCTCCGGCGCCGCTAGGACGAACGGATCCATTAACCCCATCCTCATCATCGGTAAAAGTGTCTGGAGGTGCTTCGCTGCGTGGATTCCCATGCGCTGAAATACAGGCGGGATCTGCTCGAGCAGGAAAGTCGTTATCTGGGCGGAAATTGTGTTGGAAAATGAGTCTGTAGAGGAGGACAGGTGGGATAATGAAGCTATTATGCCGTGCCTGTAAAGTTTCGTGAGCAGGGCCTCCTTCGCCATGAAGTCCTCCCCCATCGACCACGTCGCTCCGGCATCAACTTTCTTGCCCGTGGCGATATCGACACCTTCCGCCACGGCCACTTGAAGCTTGATGAACCTCGCATCCAAAAGCGCCAAATAAGCAGGATACAGTTCCGTCAGCACCAGCAAACTGTCCTCCTCGGGCGTCAAAGTGGGCAGCAGGAGGAAATTTGTCTTGAGAGCATCAACAAACACCTCCGCCAATCCGGTACGGCGTAAGATGTCGCCCTGCACGGAGATTAGTGTCGTGCAGAGGAGATGCAGTAGGAGGCAGCCCTCGGATTTGTACTGGGGCGATGCGTCGTCGATCATGTTGAGAATGGGAGGGACGAGGAGATGGAAGTGGGATTCCAGGGTTGATTTCCGCCGCGATGCTGGAAGAAGTGGGTAGCTTTTTAACACATATTTCAGCAGCGGGACGGTGAAGGGCGTTCTCTTCCAGGGTTTCTGAGTTTCTTCTTGTTCATCGTCGTCTAAAGGGACAAGGAAGCGTGCCGTTGCTATCGATGGCGGCGGTCCTGGGACAAGGGACTTGCGGCCGGTAGATGTCAACTGCGGGTGTTTCGTGCTGGTGAATAGTGGCTTGATGATTTGCGTGAGAAGGTCGAGCAGTCTGCCTGGGAGGTCGTCTACATGGTCATGGTCTTCGCCGGACGGTGTGCTGGAGATGAGGGCGAGAGCTTGTTGGCGCAATGTAGTAGTTTGAGGACGTTCATTCTCTGTCCCAAGTGCAAGAATCTTCAGGATGTCATCTCTATCCATGTTGCAGACATCTATGAGTGGTCAATGAGTCGAAGAAAAAGAGAACTCGGTGACAAGGCTGCCATTTTTACTTGGAGGCGGGGTTGCTAGCCAATCAGAAGTCAATTCTGGCAGCCTCGTCGCAAACACCTTTCAGGCACAGCCGACGCGCAGCAGGCAAGACACACTGATAGCCAACTTCAAGTCCAAGGAGGATCTGGATTCTGTTCGATTGTAACGAGACTCGATATCAAGCTTTCCAATGCTGGAGTTACATTTCAGTATGCAGCCGCTAGATGGATGACTATCCATTTGTGGCTCCTCTCCGTTACAAACTCCGTCACACGGTGTCAGATTTACTGGGCAACATCAAGGCCCAACTCTCATCCTACCTAAAAGGCATACAGAGGTTATGACGCTCTCGAAGTCGTTGATGGACTCTACCAAATCCCACTTCCCAGCGGTCAGAGCAGCCAAGACCCACAATCCATGGGAAATTATCATTAGGGCTTAGTTAAAAGCAGCTCTTCCGCTCTCCCCGTCCCCGATTTTCAATCCTCCCAATCGCCAGCAGTCAGATCCGGGCTGAAGATAAGGAAAGGAAAAGCGCTGCGACAATTGGATAATGCAATGACTTTTGTCGAACGCGAAAAGCTTCCACGGCTGCATCATTCCAGGGTTTTGCTGCATCTGCTCATTCTTTTTGATAGGCGGCTTCCCGTTACGTTTTACCGTTTCACATCAGATTTCGAACAACCCGCCCCGAAAATCACCTAATGCATCTGCCAGCGATATGTCCGCGAGCCCGGGGGGACGTGCGATCCGTACAGGCATCGGTATCTTAGATGAGGCATCTCATCGATACGTTAACTAACCGCGTTTCCACATACCTTTTTGTCCCGTCCCAGAACTAACTTCTCTTGTTTCTCTAAAGTCTGGACCTTTTTCTCCCACTCTCTTCTGGAAGGCAACCCCGTCAGATTGTTAATTTATTTTTGGGATCCCGAAAAAGGTTATACGACTCTGCTGACCAGCCATGCGAAGGTATAGTTCGACCGGTAAGTCTTGATTCGATACAGCAGCCCAAACGTTCTCCTGGCTCACCAAACGGCTGTGCAGAAGAAGATCACGACAGACGGCGTTCACTGGCATTGATGAGCGAGGAAATTCAAGGAGAAGAGCCCACCGAGCAAACGGGGCTTTTGCCCAAGAAGCGCCACGATGAAGATCAAGCAGCCAGCCAGGAGGAAGGCGAGCTGCTTGACATCCTTCCAGAAAACGACACGCCGCCTCGAAAGCTCATTCTCCATGAATTCTGGGTTTTGTTCCGAGGCTCTGTGCCCGTCATTCTGGCCTATTCCCTACAGAACTCGCTGCAAACAATATCGATCTTGATCGTTGGCCGAGCCTCACCGCAAGATCTCTCCACTGCTGCCTTCTCGTATATGTTCGCCATGTGTACGGGTTGGCTCATCGGTATGGGAGGATCGACCGCCTTGGACACTCTAGCGAGTTCCACTTTCACCGGAAGCAAGAACAAGCACGATTTGGGCATCTTACTGCAGCGTGCCTTCATCGTCCTAACACTGTTCTATGTCCCGGTCGCCATCCTTTGGCTGTGCTCGGAGCCTATCTTCAAAGCCCTGGGCCAAAGTCCCCAGTTATCACACGACAGCTCGAAGTTCCTGAGCTGTTTGATCCCCGGTGGATTGGGTTATATCTACTTTGAGACCATGAAGAAATATCTTCAGGCCCAAGAGATTATGCGACCAGGCACTTATGTGCTCCTGATCACGTCTCCGATCAGCGCGTTACTGAACTACCTGTTTGTCTATGTGGCCGGCTGGGGCATCTTTGCCGCGCCGTTTGCGACCGGCATCGGCTATTGGCTTTCGTTCCTCGGTCTCGTGCTCTACGCCAAATTCGTGGCTGGAGGTGAATGTTGGGGCGGTTGGACCAAGAAATGCCTCCAGAACGTGGGAGTCTTTGCCAAATTGGCCTTCCTGGGGGTCATTCATGTCGGCACCGAGTGGTGGGCTTTCGAGATTGTTGCGTTGGCGGCTGGTCGACTTGGAGAAATTCCTCTCGCGTCTCAAAGCGTCATCATGACGGCAGACCAAGTCATGAACACCATCCCCTTCGGCATTGGCGTCGCGGCCAGTGCGCGGGTTGGCAACATGCTTGGTTCGCGCACCGCGAAAGGCGCAGCACGATCGGCCAACGCCGCTGCCTGGCTGAGCATGTTTATGGGGGCTGTGGTGTTGGCCATTCTGATGGGCACGAAGAACGTCTTTGCCAAGATCTTCAACGACGATGAGCGGGTGGTCAAGCTCACCGCAGAAGTCTTGCCATATGTGGCGCTGTTCCAGATTGCCGACGGACTGAATGGCAGTTGTGGCGGATCTCTACGTGGCATGGGCAGACAGCACATTGGAGCTGCCGTTAATCTCGTCAGCTACTATTGCGGCGCCCTGCCCCTTGGTATCTGGCTCGCTTTCCATGGCTGGGGCCTTCCGGGACTCTGGGTCGGCCAGTGCATTGCCCTGTATCTGGTTGGGATTGCGGAATGGGCCATTGTGGCGTTCAGCAACTGGGAACACGAGGTTGACAAAGCCTTTGCTCGAATGGACAAGGACGAGCTAGTGGAGGGGGGTCACGCAACGCCATCTGTGCCAGCACCCGCGGGAAATGGCCCTCAGTGAACGGAAGATACATAACGAACAGAGACCAAAGATAGATCATAAAAAGTAATCTCGTCCTGGGCTGCGTTGGCTCTGGTAAAATGTCGGACTGTGCAGCGCCCTGTACTCGACGATACAAGCTTCCTTTTGCGGCTAGCTTCTATTCCCCCAGCGTGGCCCTCCAACGTCGGACAAAAAGCTGCGCATGATACGAGCTTCTTTCTCTTTCTTCAATTCCCACTGATAAGCATCCCGACAATGACTGCGTCACCCCTTACATGACACACAGCATTGGCTCATGCCTGTCGTTTCTGACATTTCGCCGGTCAAGTCCATGCGCAAGCCCCTCGGATGGACTTGCGCGCTGCCTGCTATCCAACAACCCATGTGGCTCCCTTGCTGCTCACCGGCTGCTTGACGATGCGCCCCGCGAGATGCTCGAAAGTGTTACGCAAAGCTCCAAACCCTGGTAGCTCTGGTAGCTCCCCAAGGCCCCTTGGTCTCGGTCTCTGCGCTCGGCTTGAAAGTTCTCATGCCGTCATGATTTGGCAATTCCTCTTGTCAACACGGCGGGGCATGCATTGATAGGAAGGTCTTGTCTCGCTCGGAAGACTCCCGCGCCCACTGTTATGCTTGGAAGCTTTAGGTAAGAGGAAATCCAAATCTACATCATTCGACATGGTCAGGTAAGGTGCATTGACCTACCCTAGTTGGTAGCTATCTGCAGGAACTCACTGGCTGGGAGCTACTACCTAGCTCGTGGGAAGAAAACAACAAAGCTGCTCACTCTCGAGCTCCGAATTTCTGCTTCGTGGGGTTGTGTTTCGTGAAATTCTCTCTTCACTTTTCGCCGTTTGACTCTTCCTCGTTGTATCCGGACAAGATTGACCTACATTAAACTTGAGGCAAAAGATGCTGCTCAAGTCAATTGCCTTGCTGGCATGTGCCAGCTGCGCCCTCGCCCACGGCGACCACGGCCACGATCAGACTCCCATCGCTGGACCGCACAGGTCTCTTTGGTACAACACCCTGCCAGGTGACGGTGGTACACAGGTAAGCACGAAGAGCCGAATTACATTGGCAGAACGAGCTCCATTAACACGATGACATCCAGGCCGACTCTGTCTTTTCCGGCATCTCGACCTTCGGCCGCCTACCCTATTTCCCCTGCTTGACCAGCGACGAGGAGAAATATGACATTGCATTCCTTGGTGCGTCAATCAACTCGCCACTTCAATCTGTCTAGAGACAAGAGACAAAGAACCCGAAGAGCTAATTGCATCGGCGTCTTGCTCGTTACTATAGGCGCACCCTTTGACACAGGCACTTCATATCGACCAGGAGCTCGGTTTGGACCTAGCGGGATCAGACAAGGTTCTCGACGCCTCAATCTCTAGTACGTCTGTTTTCGTCCTTGCTCAAAGGCTTACTTTGCGACGGAATTTGAAAAGGCTCACGAAAGCTCGGGTTTAGCGGCGGGTATAACGTGTACGTGGTTTGAACCCCCCCCTTCCTCTCCTATCTACCCAAAGAATATGCCCAAGATTGAAAATGCTGGTTCCATGAAATGAAAGGAACATGGCGGTGGCGGCAGCAGCAGTAGTACGAGAAGCGAAAGAAGAAGGCTAACACATCGGCGAGATAATCCCCAAACAGACCCATGAAATCCAACCCCTTCAACTTCTGGGGCAAAGTCATTGACTGTGGTGATATCCCAGTTACCTCGTGAGTACATGGACCCTGGCCATCGAAAGACGGCTGGCTCAACTGTTGGCTCTTTACGCACGGGGGCTGACGAAGACGACGCCAGGTACGACAACCACTATGCCCTGCAGCAAATCGAGGACGGCCACAACACGCTTCTGATGCGCACGCCGTACACGGCTGCGCAGGAGCCGGGCATCTCGAAGGCGGGCAAGACACTGCCGCGCATCATCACGCTGGGCGGCGACCACACCATCACGCTGCCCCTGCTGCGGTCCATCAACAAGGCGTACGGACCCATTAGCGTCATCCACTTCGACTCGCACCTCGACACATGGAAGCCCAAGGTGTTCGGCGGGGCGCCGTCCAAGCAGGCGGCGATCAACCACGGGACGTACTTCTACTGGGCGTCCGAGGAAGGGCTGCTGGCGAACGACAGCAGCATCCATGCGGGCATCCGCACGACGCTCTCGGGCCCTTCGGACTACGAGAACGACGGCTACTGCGGGTTCACGAGGGTTGAGGCGCGCGAGATCGACACGATTGGCGTGCACGGCATCATCCACCGCATCCGCGAGCGCGTCGGCACCGAAAACCCCGTCTACCTCTCCATCGACATCGACACGCTCGACCCGGCCTTTGCCCCCGCGACGGGGACTCCCGAGACGGGAGGCTGGAGCACGCGCGAGCTCCGCACCATCCTCCGCGGCCTGGAGGGTATCAACTTCGTGGCCGCAGACATTGTTGAGGTCGCCCCCGCCTACGACACCAATGCCGAGCTCACCACGATGGCCGCGGCCGACGTGCTGTACGAAGTCATGACCATCATGGTCAAGAACGGCCCGTTGACTAAGAAGGCGGCGCAAGCGGAGGATAAAGGCGATGGATTCGCTTTGCCCGAGTTGGTGGAAGAATAAAGCTAGGGGCAAGGGGGGAGTGGTTTGGGAAGACCCAAAGGTGATAGTGGTGGTGATGAAGGCGGCATGTGCTCTGGAGAGGGAGAAGAGATCGAGATTACGAGGTGTCCCCAAAGTGGAGATTGGATCGGGAAGACAGGGAGAGGAAGAGAGAGAGACACTCACGATGGCGGGCGGGCAGACACAGCTTGGGACATATACAATCATAGCAGCTGTGGACTGGGTAGAATCTGTGCAGATGGCGAAAGGGGTGAAAAGGCAACACCGAATGATACTGAACGATAGTAAGGCGGTGTGACACGGAGTAAAGACAATCAAGCAACACCAATGGCAAACCAAGCGAGAACTCTCCTTCCCAATCCCTTCATGAGCGATCCTTATTGGTTATACATCGCACAAGAGGCCGAAGCCCTGGCAGCAGAGGCAATGAGCGAAGCAGAACACCTCTCCCTTCTGGCGAAATGCATCATTGGTGTTGTATGTCTATCAAACATCGCTTCTTCGTGTCTCCTCGAGGGGCATTTCGCTCACACACCGCTTGCGTCTCTGTTCCCACTCGTCATGCTCATCATGCCTGCTTTCATCTCCCTCTATTCCATGATATCTGGATTGCCTTTTCGCCGACATACTGCCTTGTGGTTCTTCCTGCACACACGTTTCTTTCTGGATATTCCCCCTTTGTTGTCGTGCTAGGTTGTGTGAAACCGTGGTCTATCAAAGTGCAATGAAGTACCATCCCACCCCAGGATGTGTCGGTTCTAGGTCTCTAGTCGGGCAACGCAGGCAGGATTCGGCACGTCTATGGTTTAGAGGAAGTAGTCTGGAGTTCTTCGGCTGACCATTGGTTCGCCGGCGCGGGGACATGGATCAAATTGCAAGCTAAAGGTCATTTCTGTCAGTAAACCGAACCAAGACTAGAGAGTGGTCACACTCACAAGGTATACTTCAGATGCTCGTCGATCTCCATGATGGCAGCCTGATTACCACATCTGTAGCAGTAATTGGGCGCGCTGAAGATTGTCACCACATTTCGATCCTGACTCCAATTGTAACCCTCCATGACCAGTTGATGAGCTCTGGCCACCAGAGTTAGGCCATTGTTATGGTTGAATGCTTCCGAAATATCCTGCCCGAATGTGTATCCCGCACCTCTTGGACTGATCCCCCATCCACATCGGTCATCAGGATCACTCCAGAGCAAATCACACATGGGGCCTTCGTGAGGGACTTCCTGAATTCTGTCAAGCGAACGGATGTTATCGAGGGTGTCTATGCTGGGAGAAAGCCCACCGTGCAGGCAGAAGATTTGGTTGTCGATCAGAGCGGTAAGGGGGAGGTAGTCGAAGAGGTCGGTGAAGTATTTCCAGACATTGGCGTTGCCATATTTTCGCAAGCATTCGTCGTAGAAGCCGTAGACTTGGGTGATCTGTCTGGACTCATGGTTGCCGCGGAGGATGGTGATACGGGAAGGATATCGAATTTTGAGGGCGACGAGGAGGGTCACGGTCTCGACGGAGTAGTAGCCACGATCTACGTAGTCTCCTGGTTTCATTGTCAGTTGTGTGGATTTTCAGAGACAGTATCTTTGCGCACCCATAAAGAGGTAGTTCGTGTCTGGATTGGGTCCACCAATCCGAAAGAGTTCCATCAAGTCGTGGAACTGGCCATGAATATCGCCGCAGACTGTGACAGGGCATTTCTGCACCAAGTCAGCCACCTGACCACAGCCTTGGACGCGCGACAGAAAACTCACCACTGGCTGTACATTCGACTCCTCTTGGAGAACTTCTCTAGCCTGCGCTCAGTGTTAGCCTTTTAGCCTGTACACGGGTTGCAGGCGTTGCTCACTCTATCGCAAAGTCTCGATACGTCGCTCTCCGCCAACTGTTTGCAGTCCATCAAGCTCTCAATCCAGCCATCGAGGGTAGGTATTGATTGCGGGTCAGTGGCGGGAGACAGACCATGTGGCTGCGCTGGTTTCCCCACGTCGACGTCCATCTTTGTATCCATGGTTGGGCATACACCCGCCTAGAGTGTCAAATGCGAAGAGGAATGGCAAGGGATGAAGAGGAGAGACGGGTCGTGAAGAGGGTTCGCTATGTCGTGTGCTAAGGTGGGATGGCTTGTTGTGGTCTCAATTTGGGGGATGTCAAAGTAGCGCAGTCGAGGAGGGGAGTCGCACGTGATGGAATGTCAAATGCAGAATGATCTTGGGTGAAATGCTGCTGTCTTCACTATCTGTCCCTGGTACTTAGTGTGTTGAGGATGTTGTTAGATTGTAGTCAAGGTGCGGCCATGACATACCTGTCGAAATCCTGCCTCTGCCATGTACGCGGAACTAATAATCAGCTAGCCGTTTAAGTGCTTAGCCAGGTCGCAAGCCTAGCTGGCCTCACTGGGTCACCCATGGGTTAACCTACTGGGTATACAGTACCCAAGAGTACCCTATAATCTGAGCCTTGCTGAGGGTGGCGGTGGTGGCGGGGGCAGCCCTGGTGTCCCCAATGGCCCTCGCCTGGAATGAAGGGGGAGGTGAATTGCTTGTTAATTTACATGCCTTCACCACTCAAAGATAAAGACTCAAAACGCCTGGGAGGAAGCCTCGCATGTACTGGGTACCACAATATCTCGTCCTCCCTTTAGAGAGATGACGACGCCTTCTCAAATGCTGTTTGCTTCAAATCTTACAATCGTGCTAAGTGACGTCCGCAATCATGAATTTCGCTTACTTGTACAATAAATGTGATGTTTTGGATCATTCCTCGTCCACGCATTGCCCTCATGCTGTCACTTGCAGCGATTTTACAGTACCCTAGATAAAGTCACCGCTTCCAAACCCTCCAAATGGGTTATTTCCCCCTCCTCTACCGCCGCCTCCTGGGAAGTGTGGACCCCCTCGATGATTGGGAGGACCATCACCTGGGCCAACTGGGTCATATCGAGCCCCTGGAGGCACCTGAGGGTCATAGGGCCTTTGGCCTCCTTGGCCGCCAAATATGGGATCATCAAAGGTCGGATGCATTCCTCCTCCGCCATGAAATCCCCCTCCAGGTCCAATCCTGAGCGGGTCATGTGGGCCCAGCCCGGGAGGATAAAGGTCTCTCTCCCCAATGTTCCCAAATGGTTGACGGCTTGGGGGAATCCCGCGTGGAGGTCTATTTATCTCATATTCATCTTCGAAACCCGGCGGTGGAAAGTCTCCTGGCGGATGAGGTCTTCGCGGAGGGGCCGCTAAGGGATCGTCGAAAGGGTACGGTCGGGCAGGAGGAGGATGGATATCTTGCAGCGGCTCGTGCTCAGGGGGGCGAGTTTCTTCATGTCGTCGTGGCTGCTCTAGAGTGGAAGCTGTGTCCTCGTACCCAGTCTTCTGAATCCCCGGAGCTAATTTCTGGATGATGTTGAACTTGAAGAGCGACGCGAGGTCTGCAATTCGGCCGTTGGATATGAAAACGTTTCGGAGCGCAGGGGCCTTGTCCGATGTCGGCGTTGCCTCCTTTATTGACCCTTCGGAAATGTAGTCGTTGGCTTTGACCTCGAACGAGGCAGTCTTATCGTCACCCATGCCGGCTCCAAATATTAGAGCCTTGCTTCCTAGTCGATTGACCTTGACAAGGTACTCCATGGCGGATTGCGAATGAGCATAGCGGAAGGCGTAGGAAGAAGATTTGTCCCACTCGGTAGGTAAGGGCAGAACATCTTGGGTGTCTGGTTGGGCTTCTACTAGTGGTGAGATTTCTGGATTGTTGCGAAGTCAGAGACGCCTACCTATCTTGTGCTCTTCTCCCAAACCCACGAGACGAAAGCCTACTGCAAGCATGCAGGCATGTGAGAATAGGGCAATGGCGGCGAATGGATCTTTGATGAGAGTGGATTGCTCTGAATCGGAAGGCGGGGTCGGCAGGCTCTTGACCATGTAATCGAGGACTGAGTCTGCGCTCAAGGCGCTTCCCGAGGCCGCGGCCATGGCTATGCTATCAGTCAGGTTGAATGTAGGTTTCCAACTGAAGACAGAGATGTGCTCAGAACAAGGTTCGCAGAGGAATTATATAAGAAGTGGACGGACAACGAGTGACCTGATGTTTCTAACATCACACCTGTGGCATTGCCTGCACAGCACATGCTTTGTCCGAGACGCGCCGCCCCTCACGAGACACGCGCAATACCCTTCAGCCTGAGGGGCCTCGGGGCCCCATTCCATCGGCTAAGTTACCCTCGCTGCCACGCACTGTTAGCCCAATACTCAAATACCGAGTACGGAGCGCCAAGTACGAACTTCCTCTAAAATAAGAGCTGCCAAGCCTCTAACATCACAGCTTGTAGCGCGATGTACTGTTCGGTCGCTCTCTTAGCTTCCTTAGCTGGGCCAACTTTCTCAAGGCTTACGAGGCAAATGTGCAATTGACAAGCTATATTGATTTGAGATCAGCCTCTCAATTCACTACCCCAGCCCGCAGGACAGGCAGCCTTTAGTCGGGCCAAGGTATGTATGTAGTACGTTGGCTGGCATTGAGTGACGAGTTTCGACCTCGGACACGGCCATGGCTCAACTTTGCAATACCTGTCAACAAATTGACCTTCATGCTCTTTTTAGGAATCACAACAAAATCCGGCGCTCTCGTGAAGAGAACATCGACCTTACCTTAGGCACCTTGTCCGAGGTGCGACAACGCTCCGTCGACTGTGTTTTCTGCAAGCTCTTGACAAACCCACGGACTCTGTGGCCGCGATGTGGGGATGATCCCAACAGCGGCCCCAGGGAGGACTGGACGTTGCATTTGTCGAACGCTGCGGCCAGATTTCTGGCAGATCCGATGGGCTATTTGGACTGGGATCGGATCCCGCCGCCCATTAGCTGCAATGTTTACGCTTATCTAACACCGCCAGGCGATTCCAGGTCTCTTATCGAGATGGTTCGGGGAAGCAAAGACAAAATTAGATATTTGAAAAGTCTTGAAGAAGGCAGAAATTCGTTCTTGCACATGATCTCTGCAGATCACCTTACGGAGGGCCGCCAGATCTCGGATTCACTAAGTTCTTCGATCCACATTCTCAAAGACTGGATTGTGCGCTGTGAGAAGAATCACAAGACCTGCAAAAAAGGATTAGATGCGAAGCCCACAGATACTTTGCGCCGGTTCTTTACTTCAAAGGCCTCTCAACTACTGTCACATGGGGAAACACCTCAAGGAGAACGCTTCGGCAAATACTTTAAGTTGATCGACGTGCAGAGTCAAAGAATTGTGTCCGGTGCTGTCAACTCACGCTACGTTGCGTTGAGCTACGTCTGCGGTGACCCGTCCACGAATATCCCTATTGACTGGCAGCACGGACCATCTGCCCGATACCCATACATACCACTCCGTCTGCCAAATACCATCAAGGATGCTCTGAAACTGACAGCGCTTCTTGGGGAGCGGTATCTGTGGGTAGATTCTCTTTGCATCATCCACAATGACCAGACTGAGCTGTTTACATTATTGCAGTCCATGGCATCCATCTACAGTAAAGCTGTATGCTGCCTGGCTGTTGTGAGTGGCGTCAACGCCGACTCTGGCATTCGGGGAATTGGCGTATCTCGTGAAGGAGAAAAACTGCAGCATTGTGCCAAACTCCAGAACTGCACGATAGGCCTAAGCCTCCCTCCGTTCCACCACATCCTTGAAAGGAAGACATACTACAATCGAGGGTGGATCTTTCAAGAAGGGCTTCTTTCTCGTCGCACGATCTACTTGACCGAACGAGAAGCCTTCTTCAGCTGCGGAGAAACCTTCGAACGAGAGTCAATCTGGGAATCTTACAAATCACACTCTTCCCCAGCTTATTTCGGAGTCGTTAACCCGTCAGGAAACTTTCACAACGATCTGGCTAAGCACAATTTCAAGTCTGGATACTATTCATTTTCTGATTATGGCAGACATGTCGAAGAATATACTAAACGATCATTCACTTACCCTGTCGACGTCATGTACGCGTTCACCGGTACCGCAAGGCTGATAGGCAAGCATATGCAAGCATCCATGCACTATGGAATCCCTCTCGGTGTACCACCATGGGGCGAACAAGAATCTCTGGTCTGGCTCACTCTCGCTTGGGAACCACAAGTTATGGGAACCGAAAGGCGCTGGGGGCCAGTGGAGTTTGATTTTTCTACGCCGGGGCGTGTACTGCGACTGGCAGATCCCAATAGCCCGACAGGAGAAGAACCACAGCACGCCTTCCCCTCTTGGAGCTGGTACTCACTGACGGGGCCTAAGTTTTATGCGATTGACAGCGCCGAGCAAATCAAAAAGCAGATGATATCGCTCCTTGACGAAGAGGGCGTGCGGAACGTTAATCATATAACGCAAGGCTCCGGAGGAAGATTTCCTGACCCTGGATTTTTGTCAGACCCCCTAGCCATGGATGAAGACATCATCAGGACTAGCCCGGAAGATCCGACCGACGTCGTACAACAGGTTCTGGCTGATTTAGCGTATTACGACATGGTCAAGACTCACCAGAGAACACTTCCCAATGGCGTTTTGCTCTTGGTGAGTAACATGGTCCGTGTGCAGCTAGACGAGGATTTTGCAAACTGGTCGCTGAACATACTCGGAAACCCCTTGAAGAATATCCACGGCGGAGCTAAGATTGGACATGCAGTTATGCATGGAAACCGCAACACCGAACTTGTACCAGAAGATAAAGTCGTGTATTTTGCCTCATTACTTGAATTTGTGGTACCGGATGAGATGACAGTTTCCATCACGTACTCCAGCCGCAGTGATTGGGAAGACGACGACACAGCCATCCTGGGATTGATACTCGGCGGTGGACCTCCTACGACTGATAACGACTGCAAACCCCTGGAACGTCTAGGTATCGGCTCCATCCCAAGGTCCGTGTGGGATAAATTGGATGTTGACGTAAAGGTTTTTTATCTCATCTAGCTAGCTGTCCTCGAATCTGCCATCATGGCCTTGGGCTGCAGGTACTGTCAACCATCCTGCGCAACATTCTCTTTTCAAGCTATGCTACAAGTCGTTCGGCGGTGCTCACAGGGCAGACTTCGACCTTACCTACTAGCAACTGCCTCCAATTCAGGGCGTGGAAATTGGGTCCCGGACGCTCAGGAGCCGAGAGTAACCCAAACGACACGGCGACTAGTGAGTTCGAGAGATGAAGGACGACTACAATATCCAACACTCGCGCAATATCAGTTCCCATTATCGACAAAATATCCTATCCATCTGTTTTCGCGTATGTCAATTCTACAAAGTCATGCTTCAGATCCGGATCAACCCTCAAATCTTCCAGATAGCCCCGAACTCTGGCCACTATCGAGGGAACATCGAAGCCAAAATACTCGTACGCTTTTGGCCCCGGTAGTGATTTGCCAAACCGGTTTGAGCTCATGCATACAGCCGCATCTGCGTAGCGCTCCCAGCCATTAGCAGCGTACGCTTCGATCACCACGACCGGTACACCACTCTGTCGCTGAAGCACTTCGCGTTGATATCTTCTTGGTTGTGCTTCAAAAAGCTGCTGGCATGGAAAAGAAACCGTGCGCACCTTCAGGTCATGGGAGCTCCGCAGCTCGGCCGCAACGCTGATGGCGAGGTTGAGCTCAGCACCGACCCCGATCAAAGTAAGGTCGGCCGTCCCTGTGACTTCTTCGAGGATATAAGCGCCTTTTGCCACTCCTGTTCTTTTCGCCAACCCGGTAAGCTGGGGGAGGGCATGCCGAGAGGTGGAAATAATGGAAGACGTGTGCCTTGCCCTGATCGCCTCTATCCAGGCACCTGCCGTCTCTTCGCTATCCCCGGGTCGAATATACAACAAGTTGGGCATTGCGCGGTATAGTGCTGCAAGCTCGATTGGTTGATGCGTTGGACCATCTTCTCCCATCCCAATAGAGTCGTGCGTGGCGGCATGAATGATTTGCAGATGCTGCAGCGCTCCCATTCGTACCGCCGGCGCTGCATACAGGTAAAACATGAAGAAACTGGTACTAGCCATCAGCAATATGTCCAAGCGGGCCGACATCATAAACTATCCTCTTACCTAGATGTGACTGGGATGAATATGCCGGGATGATAGGCAGCCAGTCCGTTCGAAATTGCAGCCATAGCGTGTTCCCTAACACCATAGTGGATGAAGCGCCCGGCATAACTTCCAGTCCCTAGACATGGCGGTTCGAAATCTTCTTTAGACTTCCAGCTCATGTACACCGAAGGAGCCAAGTCGGCAGTTCCAACCAGGAACTGATCAAGTCTCTCAGCGAGCGGATGAAATACTAATCCAGACGCGGCACGGGTCGGTGTGGGTGTTGAAGGGAAAGCGTCTGGTATCAGGGACTCCCAGTTGTCTTGCAAGTCACCCTCCATACGCCTAGCATATTCCTCCGCCAGGTCAGGGAAAGCTTGGCTATAACGCTGCAGTGTTTGATTCCACTCGGCCACCAAAGACTCTCCTTGGGAAGGAAGACCGCTGAAAAAATCTCGAACCGTGTCTGGAATGATATATCGCTGCTCTGGATCGAACCCATAGAGTCTTTTGAGGGATATGACGGTCTCTGATCCCAGAGCTGCTCCGTGCGCGACCGCGTCCCCAGCGACGGCCGTGTCAACACCGATGACAGTGTGGCAATTCACAAACGTTGGCAGGGGCGAACGACGAGAGGCCTCCAGAGCTTGTGTGATGGCTCCGACATCCCAGCATCCGTCAGCGATCTCGACAACGTTCCAGCCACATGCCCTCATTTTAGCATTGATGTCCTCGGTGTTTGTTAGACTGACAGGGCCGTCGCAGGTGATCTGGTTATTGTCGTATATTAAGGTCAGGTTGTTCAAGCGCATGTGCCCTGCGAAAGAGATGGCCTCGAGTCCGACTCCTTCCTGGAGACAAGCATCACCGACCATGCACCAGATATGGTCGGATACTACATTGAACCCTGGTCGGTTGAAGCTGGCTGCTAAATGCTTGGAAGCCATGGCCAGTCCCACCGCATTGGCAATACCCTGACCAAGTGGACCTGCTCAACAAATTAGCGATTACTATATACCCCGTGAATACAAACAGCTGACCAGTTGTGACCTCGATACCCTCGTGCTCGATCTCAGGGTGACCGGGGCAAAGCGAGTCCGTCCGATCCGAGTGATAGGACTTCAGTTGCTCGAAAGTCATGGTCTTGTAGCCGGTCAAATGCAAAAAGCAGTATTGGAACAGACAGGTATGGCCATTGGATAGCACAAATCTATCCCGGTTGATCCAATCTGGATCGTGAGGTGCGTATCGCATCACATATTTCCATAAAGCGACACCAATTGCGGCTATTCCCATAGCGCCCCTGATCCAACCTTTAGCGTTGACTCTTCAGAGGACTTCAAATCCGATCACCGTACCCAGGATGCCCGCCTCCAAATTGTTGACATAAGTCGGCGATGAGTACTCTGAAGCTCTTCAAAACCAGTTCTTCTTCGGAGCTCAGCCGGATGGAGCCACATCTCTTTGACGCTGCCTGATCTTTAGTCTTATCATTGGTCAGCTTGTAGTCGGCATCTGGAAGTTGCATTGACTGTCCACCAAGAGGAACACCAATTGAGCTCATGATGTCTGGTAAGAGTCGCCTTTGTCGGATCTAAAGTGAGCTGTCCGATTGAAGTGCGGAAAAGGAGCTGACTGCAGTGTCGACGTGTGAAAGAGGAAACCTGGAATATCAAAAAGATCGATAAGAAGAATGATGTTCTTCCACCTACGTGAACGACACTTCACAGTCCCGCCACATGCTGACACGCGGCCTTCGTTCGGGCAAGAAATACTTAATCCTTAACCTGTCAGGGACGGCGTCAGAAGCCTTACAACTCCGGCTGAGCACACAAACTCGAAGACAGCCTGGACGCAGTAAACGCAATTGAGACGTGCAAGTGGAGGCTGTAAATTTCCGAATAGCAAAACAAGTGCACACAAGCATGTGGAAAGAAGCGAGCGACTCGAGACTGCTTCATGACTGCGTCTTTACCGACTTGACAGTTGCTTCACCTACTAATAATATTTTATGTATATTGCCAATATAGGAAAGAATAGCCACTGGACCACAACCACCTGATGTTTATAATGAATCCACTAGGCGGGGTTATTCCGACTCCGCCATACTCCGTACCTCGAAAACGGGGCTGCCTCATCGCTTGCTATTTTCCAGCTGCCGCAGGAGGCCGGTTGTTGGAAAAGCCACAGCGGATCATTGCAACATCTACGATCGAAAAAAGATCTTTGTAAGGAGCCCAATTTCAAATTTGGTGTTCCGAGTCCCTCCTTGGCTTCAATATTGCCATACGAGCCGAGATCGGGGTTTTTCCTGAATATCTCTCCCGAGTGTCTTCACAATACTATCATATCTGCAAGACGTGTTGCGTTGAGTTGGTAGGAACCACAAAACTAGCCCGACGTTTGAAGGATATGACTTCGGACACAGTCACTTTAGCCTCAGGGCACGAAATGCCCTTGGTTGGCTTTGGACTGTGGAAGGTACCAGCCGAAAAGGCCGCTGACATTGTCTACCACGTGAGTAGGAAACATTCGATCTTTCGATACTGCCATTGCTGATATTTCTCGAAAGGCCATCAAGGTTGGCTATCGACTTTTCGATGGCGCATATGACTATCAGAATGAAAAGGAGGCAGGCGAGGGCATTCGCCGTGCCATCAATGAAGGGTTAGTCAGAAGAGAGGACATTTTTGTAACGACGAAGCTCTGGAATAATTACCACCAACGAGAACATGCGCTGGCTATGGCCAAAGCGCAGAATGAAGCTTGGGGTCTTGGATATATCGACTTGTATTTGATTCACTTTCCCATTGCACTGAAGTATATTGAGCCTGAGAAACTGCGTTATCCAGTGAGTTCGATCACCACAGTCACTTTGGAACTTAAGCACTAACTGAACAGGCTTGGTGGATGGATCCAGAGCAGACGTTAATTGAAAGAGCCAATGTGCCAGTTCAGGAAACGTGGCAAGCATTGGAGGAAGTCGTCGAGCAAGGGATCGTCAAGTCTATCGGTATTTCGAACGCCCAAGCACAGACGTTGTACGACATCCAAACATATTGCCGGTATCCGATTTCTTCTCTGCAGATTGAGCACCATCCATATCTTGTGCAGCAAGAACTTGTCGAGCTGGCGCAAGAGGAGAAGATTGCCATCACCGCTTACTCTTCGTTCGGACCGCAGAGTTTCTTGGAGTTGCCCGCGGCGTTTCGAGAAAGAGCAAAAGACACGCAACTTCTTTTCGACGTCGAGGTGGTCAAGAACGCAGCGGCCAGAACGAACAAGACCCCAGCTCAGGTGCTCCTTCGATGGGCTACACAGCGAAAAATAGCTGTCATCCCAAAGTCCAACCACATTGATCGCCTGCGACAGAATCTGGGAGGTGGAGGAGGCAGCTTCGATTTAACAGAGCAGGAGATTAAAGCGATAAGTGATCTAGACAGGGGTCTGAGGTTCAATGATCCTGGTTTCTATCTTCACAAGCCACTGCGCATTTTCGCGTGAAAATAGCTAAGGTCGGATAGGGTGATTTGATATTATTGGCTCATGATTGGATTGTTTCTGCTTTCGCTTCTAAATCCTCTGGAAGTTCAGGATGCATTAAGCAGTCAATGATCATGGAGCCCGAGTTTCCTCAGGCTCCTACCCTAATTCTATTCTATCGTTGAACGTTGGAAATGAAAAAGAGCTCTCCGGGAATCTAATCTAGTCCAAATGTCTACTGCAGAATCTCCTGATCGTCCACGATTTGTACTTTTATGCTCTTTTTTGTCGGATCAGCGCAGAGCTTCATTGCCTCGACGGCCTCTTCTAGCGGAAATGAGTGCGTCACCAACGCGTCCAGATTCAGTACCTGACCATTCGCAAGGGCATTTATTCCCGCGGGCCAGGTGTCAGAATACCGGTTGATGAACCTTAGTTGGATTTCCGCCAGGCTGAGATGCATAAACGGGAGATTGTTCATAACACTCTGACCAACCCCAACCACCATGATAACTCCGGCTCGCCGACAGGAGTACGCGGCAGTGACGACGCTTGATTCGACCCCGGTGCATTCCAGAACTGTCGTTGGCGCCTGGTACTCGCGGACGTCCGGGACACCCTTTTCAACGTCGCGACCACCCGCGCAGCCGAACAGCAGTCTGATCTCCTCTGATGCTTGCAGAGGACTCTTCGAAATCCTAGCATGGTATGTTTGGCATCCTGGAACAAATTGCCTCGCAAAATCCAAACGCGATTCCTCCACGTCCGTGATGACCAAAGGCCATGCGCCGGAAGCTCTTGCTGCAGCCAAAGCTATCAAACCAATTGGACCAGCGCCACATATCAGAACAGGCTGTCCGATTCCTACTGATCCTTTGCACTGTCTAATGGCATGCAGAATGACAGATAAGGGCTCCAGGAGCGCGCCCTGTGCGAAGGTCATGCTCTCGGGGAGGATGTGACAATAACGAGCCTCGTGCGTCAGAAAACGCCTGATCGTTCCGCCGTGGCATACTCCAGAGAATGCTACCTTCTCGCACAGATTGTATTTACCGGACGTGCAGAGGAAGCAGGTCTGACAAGGAACTTGAGGCTCAATGGCTACTCGGTCTCCGGCGGCAAGATGCGTGACTGACGAACCGACCTCCAGCACGACACCGGATGCTTCGTGGCCCAGGATGTGCGAATGATTGACGACTAGGGGCCCGATGGCTCCTCGATGCCATAGATGAAGATCTGAGCCGCAGATTCCCGTGGCACGAACGTGAATCAATACTTCGGTTGGTCGTGGCTTCGGTATTGAAGTCTCCTCCAGGTGAATGCTGTGGTTGGAGGTGACGAATAGAGATGGGTTCTTGTACGCAGCCAACTTAGAAGCCATGCGGTCAATGCATGGATTTGCAACGTCTCCGTTGAAGATTTCCACCAGGCTCATGGCGGGCTTTTTGGCGATAGGACTTTCGCCATTGACGAAATGAGGACCTGGGATGCTGACTGAAGGCGTCATCTCTGGAGATCAATCAGCGTGAGAGGTTTAAAACCGTAAGAGATTATTCCAACTGCACACGCGTGATATTTGTTCAACACATATCTAAATTCCAGAGACTGGGGATGAGGGAGACGCGTCTGCGAGTAGAGGCCCAAGACTGGTAAGCAGCCTGGGGGGGGGCCATAAGGGGCAATCCGGAGGTGGTTCTTCTGAAGGAATTGAATTGAGCCGATCTACGGAGTATGGTATTTTGGTCTTTGATGGCCCTCATGGACATTACTGGCGATCGTGTCGGCAATGTACGGAGTAATGGTTTTTGCATATGGTAATAACTTGCATGCCTCAGATCTCATGGTGGAAACGAGGGGCAAACGAGGGGTCAAGAGTAGCAGGTTCCACCTGGCTTACCGCTTCGGGTATCATTAAGCACCGCTCAACTGCCGGGCTTGGCAGGGGCAAGGCAGGGGATGCTCAGTGCCTCTAGGGACCGATCTAAGCTGCTCCCAGCAAATGGCAAAAAGCAGAACCCCCCGGAAAACCAACACTGCGAGGCACCACTTTCTGCTTTCAAAAAACACCTGTCATTCAGTCGACAACCTCTTGAGCGATTGCTCATGCAGGAACAACTCAGAGGGACCCCACCACATCGGCGACGCGTGCGCTCAGGATGCCTGACATGTCGGGGTAGACGGCGAAAATGTGACGAAGGAAAGCCAGAATGCCAAAACTGCAGAACCAAAAATCTTCAATGCCGGTATGGTCTCAATATCACATTTGTCGAATCGAGAAATCTCAAGACCGCTAAAGCGGCACACTCATCAACGGACGATGATGCCATTCGATATCGATCTGAGCCACGAAGACAAACTTCAACCGATGCGAGCAGTTCCCAAGGGAATGGATCCCTTCTAAGGACACATACGATTTATAGACACCGGAACGCACCGGCGTCGTTGTCTGACAACCGGCTGATGCGAAAGGAGCGCCAAAATACGTCGCATCATTTTACCGTTGAGCTCAATGATAGCGTCGCTCCCCCAACATCGCTGTCCACGCCGCAAACCCCATTTCCAGATGACTTGGATCCCTTTGGCTCAGTATCGGCGCCGTTTCCTCCACTGTCGTCACAGTTCGTCTCGGACCGTTCTTTGGATTCAACGTTAGAGCGTCAATCAAATCGTCCCGCTACGGCCAACTGGGAGCTGGATCCGCGTGACGAGGGGCGGTATACGATAGAGCTTTTAACCTTTTACCGATACCATATTGCACCGCGCCTGGATCTTGGTGTGGGTGATCAGTTTTTTAGCGTCCATGCCCTCTTTAGGGCGAAGACTTGCAATGCTGTATGTCAAAGCGTCCTGGCCTTGTCTCGCTGCCAAAGAAACCTTTCCCAGGGTATACATCGAAAGGTGGATGATCCAGGGTCTGAACAGCATGCCTTGCAGGCAATGCGGTCGCTTGCTAACACAGAGGAGGAGGACAAGACGACAGTTCTAATCCTCCTCACGATCAGAGAAGTCATCCTGACTCCTCCGGGGCTGTGGAGCAGTGTGTTGCACCGAAACACGAATCTTCTGACCTTCAATCTGCAAGAAGGACAATGGCAGATGATGGCACGGCTTGTTCTTGCCGCCGAGCTTACTGCTTCTGCTCCAACAAGCCGCATTGACCTCAACTTCATCTTTCAATGCGCGCGGCCGGTCTTGCCAGGCCAAATGCTCACTGACAAGCAACAACTTTGCCAAGCATTGGCGAACCTTGCGCGTGCGTTCACGATACCGGGTAATGCGCCTGGGATCGAGGGCCAGCGAACGCTATTACCGATGGCCACCGTGTGGCAATCCTGCTGGAGCGATTGTGAGTTATGGTACTTTGCGAGAAACGAGGAAATGCAACAAATCTTCGAGGTTGACGAGTCCGAGGCGTTGGCTGCAAGAAGCCCGTCAAGTCCACCATTTCCGATCATCATCTTCAGTAATGTGTGCGCCCTCTTGGCCAATTTCTCGCACCACCTGACGGCGATCTATTTACTACACCACAAGCCACGATTGATCAAGCCAACTGCAGAATCTGGTTGGTCAGCGTCGCCGGCATGGCACGCTCAAAGACTCGTGGGCATGGTTGCTACATTTGACGAAGCAGAAATATTCGACCCGCTGGTGATCGCAGGTCTCATCTACGGGACCAGGAAACTGAGCCACCCTTCCCAATTAGCTGTAGTGGCAAACATCATGAAGAAAGCTGCTCAGACGACGGGTTTGCAGCTGCAGCAAGAGATTGACAAGATCGAAACCACTTATGGGGAAACACTCGGCTAATAACATGTGAGTTGTCCAGTCAAGGTGATCACTCTTGTACGTTATCATCATGGCAAATCTATTGTAGAGCTTGGAGGAATAATTCCCCTGGCGCTAGCAAGACAATCTGCTTGTGAAGTCTGATTGGGTCGTATCTTACCAGCCGCAGCTTCTTGTCCAGTTCCTGACTCGGGGCATACACAGTATACAAAAGAGGAGTCGAGAAAACCGCGCTTCACCGCTCCGAGAATGCTTCCTTGACGTGGCAGCACTTACCTTTCTGGGACACCGCAGGCTCGGATTCCCCGATGTGTCTTAATGTGCTTGGAGGTTATCCCCATCTCTCACAACAACGGTAAGCACGAGCAACCCGTCAACCCCTAAACAGAAATTTCGGCAATTCCTCCGCCTTCGCTTGCAACCCGCGTTTGTTCCTTTGCCCATGGGGTTTCGAAGCTCAATTTGGTTCTAGAAAAAGACCTACATAGTTCCTTCTGGGCGCTGTATCACGGACCTTTTCGCAACTGGCCTTCAACCACCTACCCCAGCTGTTTATCAAAGACCTTTCATACCTGTGCTCCCAGCCATGAACTCCAACATCTCCCAACTCGGGGCCGACCCTGAGCAGCAATCTGTCGAAGCCGTGAGAAAGGAAAAGCTCAGCATCGATCATCTTGAAGTCACTGCAGATGAGCAGCTTGGCCATCTGGCTAACCAGGAAGACCACGAGTTGGGTGTCTGGGAGTCTCTCAAAAGATATCCTTGGTCTTGTGCTTGGTGTGTCTATGCCTGCTGGTCTATCGTCCTCGCTGCCTTCGAGCTCCAAGCAGCAGGCTCCGTTCTGGGGATCCCTGAATTCCGGAAAGACTTTGGCTCCTACTTCGAGGGCAACTATGTGCTGCCCGCGGAATGGCAGTCGGCATTCAATGCCGCCCCAGTGGCGTCTGCCATTGTCGGTGTGCTTGGTGGCGCCGCTGTTGCCGACATGATCGGGCGCAAATTCACCTTGATAGGCGCATTGACAGTCAGCTTTGCTGCAATCAGCATCGAGTTTGCTTCAACCACCAATCCTGTTTTCTTTGGGGGCAAATTTTTGAACGGCTTTGCGGTCGGAACCATTCAGGGTGTTATGACGACTTATATTGGAGAGGCATGTCAAACATTGTACCTCATGCTCTCAAGTTCTCTTACTGACTGACAACTCAGATCACGCCTCACGCCTGGAGGGGCATCTTCACTGTAGGCATTGGAGTCGCTTTTGGCGTATGTCCCCAACCTCCGTTCATCCTTTCACCAATGTCTGAGACAATGGAGACCCCTGGAAATTGTTTCCAAAGCTTGGGATGTTGACGCTGACTCTACAAATGGCGACAGATTGGTCCTCTCTTGGCCTTCATCATTGTCAATTACACTGGTGATGTCGACTCTCGTTGGGCGTATCGTGTCGTTTTTTGCTGCCAATACGGTTTCGCGGGTGTCTCGGCACTTCTGGCTCCATTCATGCCTGAGTATGTATTACGCATTTGTACCCCCCCCCCTAATTGCGATCGTCGCTGACTCTTTGCGCCACCTAGGTCTCCCTGGTGGTTGGTTTCAAAGGGGAAGAATGAAAAGGCGCTCAGGAGCCTCAGCAAACTTGGCCAGAAAGGCCAGGAGGGCAACAAGAGGCTGGCACTGATCCAGTTGACACTCGAAGAGATCAGAAGAGAAACCGAAGGTGTCACCTATTTCGAGTGTTTCAGACGGTCCAATCTCCGACGCACAATCATTAGCGTTGGGCCCTTGATCATCCAAGTGCTGACGGGTATTACCTTCGTCGCTGGGTACTTCACCTACTACCTCCAACTTGCGGGCTATTCGGCCAAGGAAAGCTTTAGAATCCAGATTGCGCAGCCGGTGCTTTCCATTGTGGGCAATCTCATGGCAGCCTATTTGATCGACAGGGTAGGGAGACGCAATCTGACCTTCTACGGTCTGGCCATTTTAGTGGTGCTCCTCTTTATCGAAGGTGGGCTCGCTACGGGCGGCAGCCCCGGCGAGATCAAAGGCACCGTCGCCATCATCTTGATCTACAGCTGGATGTACAATGTCTCGATCGGATCGACCGCCTTCTCCATCATGACGGAGACGGCCACGGCTCGTCTTCGAGTCAAGACGATCGCGATCGGCCTCGCGTTGCAAAACTCGGTCAACGTCATGTGGCAATTTGTGCTGCCTTACATGTTCAATCCGGACAAAGGCAACCTTGGCGGCAAGGTCGCCTTCGTCTTCGGCGGGCCCAGCTTTCTCTGTCTCTGTTATCTGTGGTACTTCCAGCCAGAAACTAGCGGCCGGACTTACGAGGAGTTGGATGAGATGTTTGCCAAGCGTGTTCCAGCGAGGCAGTTCAAGTCTTATAAGCCAGATGCTCAGGCAAAGGGCGAGGTGGTCAAAGACACTGTGGAACATCAAAAAGCGATGACTGCTTGAGACAGAGTCAGTTGTGTAAACTCGACGCGATGAGTGCGTGAGACGCATTAGTCGAATAGGTAGCTATAGCTGATTCTATGCCGCGGAAGGACTATCTGTCCTTTTTGGTGGTGTAAATTAAATAGCAAAATGATTCAGAGGCTACTGTATAGAATGCATCGAGGATCTTGTATACTCAATGAACGCTCGCACAGCTTTGGTCATTGGGTGGGCCGCTAACGAACTATTCGAGGAGTTCTGAAAGAAATGTTTTCATCGTCTGTACGGATGCCATCTCTGGTGCGGATATAGCTCCCTCTCCGCTCCCGGAATTTATGGAGACCCTGGAATACCGCCATACCTTGTAGGCTAGAAGAGAGATATTTGTTCCTAAAGGGGGAGAGACGAAGCCGAGTCCCGATTCCTCCTTTCTCAATCTTCTTCTACGGCTTCGATGAAAACCTAGTCCTTCCCTAACGCAGCAGTCACTGTTTCAAAAACATATTCTCGGCCGCCGATGAGCCTCTTGTTTGTGATCTGCACAACAACACGCTTGTAAGCTGTCAGGCTCGGGGTACCATCGTCAGTGACCTGCAGAATAAAATGAAGCACCATGCCCTTCTCCAACGCTTTCCCGGTGACAATATTGACGCCAGATGTCTCCGGCGAAGGGAGGGTGATCGTGACGACTTTTTGGTCTTCACCTACTGGCAGCAACTCAATGTCTGGAACCAGCCAGTGAATCGGCGACTGTGAAGAAGTTGGTTCCCTGTACTGAAACCACTTGAACGTGAGTGAGTCGCCGTCTGGATCATAGCTTTGCGACGCGTCGAGAGTCACCTTCGTACCGGCCTCGACCTCCAAGAGCAGTGGCTCTGGACCGGGCGTGCTGGTATTAACGATGGCCACAGGAGCATGGTTCGCTTTACTGCGAGCATCAGTCAGGGTCCATTGCATCCGTGCAGCGAAGTCGTTTTGGTACTGGTCTCGCCATCGCCAGATGGTAGCCTGGTTGCTGCGGAACTTTTGGCCATTCACCCCAATGACTTCGTCAATTGCATCGTGGTAATGATTCGCCAACCCACCTAAATCCACGCGAGTGTATCTTCCGCCCCAACTACCCCATTCGGGGTGCTCAGGATGTCCAAGGCCATTCTGAATGAGGTATAGAAACGTGGGTGTATCACCTTCCATTATGAAAGCGTAGCTGGGGTACACTTTGCCCAAAGGCCCAATTTGGATGTGCTCTCTCAGCCACTCCTTTGTGATTTTCCTTTTGTCGGGTCCGCCCCGGTCGAGATCGTGCAATATATCTCCGGAGATTCCGGTCCAGGTGGCTTTTCCATATTCATTCCACCCATGCACAGAGCAGATGTAGAAGATATCAGGGAAATTAATTCTGATCCAGATGCCAGTGTCGTCCTGGTCGGAGATGGTGTAAACCCGCAGTTTCGAACGGAAATGACCAAAGTCCGCTACCGACTTTTCTTTCTGTACATGATATAACGCTTGGGCGAGCAAATTAATACCGCCCCAGCAAAGAACCCACAATGGATGTGTTGATTGATCCACTTGTTGGATCAGCAATGCCGCTCCGTCGCTCAACGGGACGTCGTCTTTCAAGGCCTCTTTCCCATACAAAGAGGGCCCCGTCTTGATGATTGAAAGGAAATAATCAGCGGCCGCGTACTGGTTCTCTGGATGTACGTGAGCGTTTAGATTGTGGACGACTTGCCCGTAAGCCTTGACAATGGTTTGCATGTCTTCTGGGTGGACATTAGTCCTCATCCATGTGGAAGTACATGCGACCAGGCCTCTGGTGTCAAATTCGTTCGAGTAAAGTAAATATCGAACGAGAGATTCGGCGTCGTCGGGCTCATTTGAGATATCAGAGACAATGAAAACCCGAGGTTTGGTCTTGCAGACTCGAAGACTTCGTTGCGCCGCCATGTTTTGATGAATCAACGAAAAGATAGCAATACGTGCTTCGCCTGAGAAGAATTGACTTAGAAATTCATACAAACATAAACAGTGCACCCGAGTTGCGCTTCTCGCGGGCTGCAAGAAGTATTATTACAACGGTCGACTTCCTTCACGATATAACGTAATGCCCGAGCAAGGCTACTAAGATCAAGGAGCGGCATCCTGTCTCAAAGTCGTGACCAGGATATACTAGTCCCAGATGAAACGTGTCGTCAGTGGTCAGCCCTTCAACCCTCTCGTGGGGAGTCGCAAGCCCATAAAAATGGATAGTGATTTGGGGAGAATTGCCCGTGCTCAGATTGTGGAATTGGCCAGAACTGCCGAGGCGGCTGCTCACCCCTGGAGAAAGCGGCCGATCAATCTGCAAGGGGCAACGGGTGCCTCGGCCTACCCCTTTTGTAGATTATTTGTTACAGGGTCCATGGACACCGAGGAGACTTTCCGGCAAAATCTTCAAGAGAAAGTGTTTACCCTAAAAAGGGTTCATCAGCCACATTGAGATAGGGAAGATGAACAGGTCTGGGCCGTGACTTCGCGCCCGGCGGCCGTCATGGAGGCTGATTTGACCGACACACAATTTGTATCACCGGGCGCAGCGTCGAATGAAAGTACCCTGGATGAGTATGCGGCCAATCCGCGTTTCCAACAACTGCAGACCGAACTGCGGTCATGGCTTGTGGTTGGAGCAACCAGCCGAGATCAAACAAGAGAAAACAGCGCTTCACCTCCGGACACTAGCCGTGCTACCACTAGACACAAGCCTGGGTACCAGCATCTCTGGGGGCATCTGAAAAACAGCGCCGATCAGATCCCATTGAAATGGAAGATCAAGTATCTCCATGTCTGGATCACTGAATGTGCACCGTGGCTGGATATGTTCGACAGCGCACGTCATTTCGGTCTGCAAGTACCCATCATTGCGCAGAAGTCGCCTGCGGTCTTTCATGCGCTGTTGGCTCTCGCTGCGCGCACAGCCGAACGACGAGGGTATACGCAAGGCTCGCGTGACAGCTTGGAATTGTACTCACAGGCCATTTCGTCACTTACATCCTCTCTGAATACCAAGGAGCCCAATGTCATGGTAACGGCCTGTATCCTTTGTGTCTTGGAAATGATGAGCGTCAGTCCACGAGACTGGAGGCGGCATGTCGAAGGTTGTGCAGCCCTCTTTGCTTCCTCGGGAATCAATGGGTTCTCGGGAGGGCTTCTTCAAGCGGTCTTCTGGTGCTATGCTCGAATGGACCTTTGCGGCGCCATCATTGCAGATGGGGCTGAAGCGACCATCCACCCCATCGACAAATGGGCATTGTTGCCTGACTTCTCCGGCACAGAGGCCGAAAAACAGGAAGCAATCATGGCCGAGTTCTTGAAAAGAGGTCGCCAGATACCCGACATGTATGCCAATTGTGCGGTATATCTCTGCGCCAAGGTGTGCGATCTCCTCGCACGTCGAACGAGATGTGTCGAACTAGGAGAGGAGAACGGCTGTGACGATGAGAACTTCGAACAGGAGTGGAACAAGCTGTGGTCAGAACTCCAAGGGTGGTACACGCATCGACCGCCCGAGATGACACCGGTCAAAGAGATCAAGACCGGAGCTGGAGGCTCTCCTTTCCCCATGATATTTTTTCCTCACTGGGCGGCCATTTCGAGCAATCAACTCTACCATACCGCGTGTATTTTGATGTTGGAAATCATGAACGACGCGACACTTGACAAAGGCAAGATGATTCACTCGTCATTATGGCATGCCCGGAGAGTGGTGGGCATTTCGTTGACCAACCCACATCCCGGATGTATCAACAACGCCATCCAGCCTCTGCATGTGGCAGGAAAACTGTTCACGCATTTCGAGGAGCATTCCATCATAGTTAAGCTGATTGATTCGATAGAAGCGCGGACTGGCTGGGGCTCGCGGTGGCGTATTAAAGATCTTGAAACAACCTGGGGCTATTGCCGTGGGACTTTCACGTGAAACCTGTAACATAACAGCCATGCCTTGATAACAATAACTGGGGAACATATACAACATCCCCCGCGCTGCGGAGTTCGCTTTCTTCTACAACAAAGCAAACCCCCCGAATTGATGCCAAAGGTAGGGGCCTCACTTCCCGACCACAGTGGAGCACCCCGATACCCCGAGAACAAAAATTTTCCATTAACAAAGCTAGCCAAATCATACTATAACAAGGCAAAGTGGCTGTGCTGGGCTGGTAGGGGGGTAGCAGGAAGGAGAGTTGCGTAGTTACATGTCAAACCAAAATGGCCTTAGAGGGAGTGCTGAACAGTTTACAGTGCTGGCAGAGTGCCATTCTTTACAGTTTGAGAGGAGTATCATGAATCCCATGGCTTTTGGTCTCGTCTACCTAATTCCTGAGTGTTTTTATCAGTTCTGTCCAGTCCTCAATGCCGCCGCTGTGCTAGGCGTTCGTTGCCCTAGTCACTGCCTCTCTGGGTGGTGTTGGTGGTGGTGTTGTCTTGTCAGCGCCAACCAGAAACGCGTTCTCGATTCCCGACCTGCTGGACAGGCCTCTGTGCGTTGTTGCACGTCCACGCCGAACCCAGCAGTGCTCTGTTACAATATAGTCGCATATTATTGGAGATTGCATACTTCACGGAATATAACATGCCTTGCATCTTAAATTTTTTTTTTTTTTTTTTTTTTTTTTGAAATCTTCTTTTGTAGCTTGAATCCAGAGGCAAAATGAGAAGCGAATCTCCCAAGACAATTGGAGTGGTATGGACGAGATTCCCGGAAATAAATGGAGGCCACTGACTGTTGGGCTAGCCCGCCTAGGCAATTACTGACACCCCTTGGCACGGCGGTACCGGGCTAATATATATTTCAATCTCTCTTCCATCACAACTTCTCTTCCTTCACAATCGATCAATTCAGTCAATCTGTTATGGCCCCCTAGATTGTTCCGACATTGCCATACGGAGGTAATGAGATGGCGATGCCTGGGCAGCGGAGACCGTGTTGCTCTATTTTGTTAACCTAATACGATGCTGACGTGGCTGTAGCTTCGATGGAATCTTCAAAATGACAGAAACTCGCTTGGCCTTTGCCCGCAGATATCGGTCAGACAAATTTGTACTGAGCTGCACTGAAGGGGGAGAATTATCAGCCGTATTCTGCGCTATGAAATACTTCCAAAACTCAATCCACTTACTGCCGTAGGGTTGATTCTATCCTTTCTTTGATTCTTCCAGGAAAATTCAACCATCATTTATCGCCTTCGTTTGTTGCCTTTTGGGCTTTCTTTCAAATCTGGTCATCCCCGCAGAAATTGGTCGTAGTGGTCGCTACCCACCCCTTGGGCTCAGCTGTTAGGACATGAGCTTCAGGTTTGTTGGGCTTAGGACATCGCCCCTTGAAGATCCAGTTCTCGGTATTTATGACAGGAGTTGGAACTTGGAAACGGAGATAGAAGGACAGCTTCAGATCATACAAACCAAAATACGGAGTGGTGGTACATTGGCTCTTCTCATGCCGATAGAGCCGAGAGGTCAATCACTTCACCAGACAAGCTTATTTACGCTCCGGTGGGGGCCCGGTGGAACAGGCCTTATCAAGCTGCCAAGTACAAATGTATTACAAGCACAAAGGGCTCCATCGCCTTGGCGGGCGGAATGCAAACTTAAACCTTATTTTGGTTGCATCAGAACACACAGGATACTGTGTAGTCGGATACTGTGTAGTCGGATACTGTGTAGTCGGATACTGTGTAGTCGGTGTACTCGGCATAGGCAGATCACAGTCGTGCACGTCTTCGGTTTCCAGAGGTTCTATCACCCAGTATCAGCGCCGGAGCGCCCGTGTCCATCTTGGCGGCACTCACCGATCATCGCTGTATCTTGCAACCAACGTTCAAGTAGCGTGCCGAGTATTTGCTGTAGAAGCTTCGTCCGACGTGTCACGCTCCGCTCCGCTTCAAACACGGCAAGGGCTCGTCGCATGATATATGGGTTTGGTCCTGTAGCTGGCTCGCGGGGCAAAAGTACGAATCAACCCCGCACTGCTTCCTCCGACGCTCCCAGTGCCGTGTTCGTGATAATGATGGACCGAAGGTGGGGACACCATGGGGAACCCTAATGCAACATTGATGTTGAGTTTGTTCTTCGCCATATGGTAATCCTTTGTGCCTCCACACAGACACTCGCTTTAAGCAATTTTGGCTTAACCTTTAATTTCCTAAAGGAGGCTTAAAAATGGCTATCTATACATATAGTAAGTCCCCCGAAGAAGCCGCTCATAGATAAGGAGAGACACTTTCGAACCCCCCTGTTCGGTGATTGAAGGGCCTGTTGTATGCTCTCTTCAGAAGGCACAATACCCCATGGGATTGTGGAATACATGCCTCGCTTAAACCATGAATGCGGACTGGCTTACCGGGAAGAGGTGACTGCATGTTACGTTACTCTCTCTGGTGGTATTTCCAGACGAGCCAGATCATCCGGTTCACCTCCTATTGGAGCATAGAGTGACACAATGCCCCAACACCGCTCAACGAAAGGGACCTCCCCGCGGGCAGTTCGGTATCAGTGGCAGCGAGCAGACAGCTAGGATTTTGAGCGCCGTTGTGGTGGTATGCCACCCGGGAGAGCTCCAACCGTGAGGCATTCGTGCCACCACCGGAATTTGGATCAATTGGGAGAAAGGCACACCGGCCTGATTGCATGCAAGTCAAGTAGTAAAGATGCACGACCAAACTCCCTTTTTCACTTCTTCCTTTGCTTTCTATTCCCTTTCCATTTGCACGCTGACGGAGTAAACATTCCCAAAATGTCGTCAGATAGCGATAAGTCAAAGGGTGAGTTGCACCAGGGCGGTCAGAGCGATGTTCATCACTCTGAGATCTTGGTCGAGGCCAAGAGCGAGTTGCAACAGGGCGATAAAGCCGATCTTGATCATTCCGAGGTCTTGGTCAACCCGAATCTCATGAGCGATGCCGTCGATGGCGAAGTCCGGGAACATGGAATGGGCATGTGGGCGGCGGTTAAGCAACACCCTTGGGCTTGCTTGTATGCATTTGTCATGTGCTTCACCATTGTGAGTCCATTTCCTAGATCTCTAATCTCAGGATATCTCCCATTTGGGGTGGAATAACAGCTGATATCCATCAGGTCATGGAAGCGTTCGACATGTTTCTGAACGGCAACTTTGTGGCGCTCCCCATTTTCCAAAGAAAGTACGGTATCTTGCTAAAGAGCGGTGATTATGCGATACCAACCCGATGGCAGAGTGCCCTCTTCCAATCTGGTCAATGTGGTGCTTTTGTCGGCGTATTCTTGGCTGGACCTGTCACCAACCGTCTCGGCTACCGCTGGACTACCATCTTGGCCCTGATTCTTATGAATGCCACGATTTTCATTTCGTTCTTTGTGAGTAGCACGACCTCATTGCCGAGCGTATCGCCTGACCACGTCCACTTTATTAGGCCGACTCACTCACAGTACTTACAGTCGGACAAGCGTTGGAAGGCGTCCCCTGGGGATTCTTCATTGCGAACTCCCCCGCCTACGCCAGCGAGATTGTTCCCCTCGTCCTTCGAGGCGCCTGCACGGCCAGTCTGCAAATGGCCTGGTCTGTCGGTCAAATCATTGTCGCCGCCGCTACCTACGGCTACAACAAGCGAAACGACCAGTGGGCCTGGCGAGTGCCTCTCGCCTTGCAATGGATCTTCCCCGTGAGTCCCTTGCTTTAGATCTTGCACCTAGGAGATCTGACTTGTCCAGACCCCCCTCTTGATTCTCATCTTCCTTGGCCCCGAATCTCCGTGGTGGCTTGTTCGTCGTGGACGCAGACAGGAAGCCCTTCGCTCCATCAAGCGCCTCGGTACTAAATCTCCGGAGCATGCCGAACAGACGCTTGCGATGATGGAACGAACTGTTGAGATCGAATTGCGCCAGGGTGGCACTCCTACCCTCCTCGACCTTTTCAAGGGCACCGATTTGAGACGAACCACTATCATCTGCTTGATGTACGCGTCACAGAATTTTGCGGGTAACCTGATTGCCAACCAGGCAACTTTCTTCTTTGAACGTGAGTAACTCTTCTGTCTGACAGCTTTCAAGCATGGATGACTGACTCCCTTGTCTAGAGGCCGGGATCTCGACTGACCGTGCTTTTGAGCTCAATCTGATCAATTCGTGTCTTCAATTCTGTGCCAACGCGGGCTCGTGGTTTCTTACCGCCTGGTTCGGTCGCCGAACCATCTATCTCTGGGGCACAGCCACCAATATCACTCTGCTCTTTATTCTCGGCATCTGCGCCTCTATACCACAGAACAATGCAACCAACTACGCCCAGGCCGTTCTAGGCATCCTCATCTCCTTCGTTTTTGCCGGCTTCATGGGACCAATCTCGTACACCATCATTGCCGAGACGTCCTCCGTCCGTCTTCGCGCTTTGAGCACTGCAGTCGGCCGTGCCGCCTACTACGTCGCGGAAATCCCCATGATCTATCTGGCCTCAAAGATGCTCAACCCGACAGGATGGAACCTCGCAGGCAAGTGCGGTTACGTCTGGGGAGGCACCGCCTGTGTCTGCTGGGCTATGGCCTTCTTATTTCTTCCTGAGCTCAAACATCGTTCTTACCGTGAGAGCGACATCTTGTTTAATCGCAAGATTCCTGCCAGGAAGTTTAAGTCGACCGTTATCGACGTCAAAGACAACGAGTAAGGCATGGCGATCGGTGAGAAGGAACGGAACACGCTGTGAGCTTCCGTTGCGTGATGGCTGAGAAGATGGACTGTACTTCCGCTCAGTGGAGGCGGGAGATATTTCGAGAGCGATTGGTGGACCAGGATGCAGCACCATAGGGTGGCATCACTTACCTCCTAAAGGGTGTGAATTCAGAGTGTCTCGGGAACAAGACGCTTTGTATCGAACCTAATTTGGACAGAAAGCTTGATCAAGTACAAGGTGCTTACGGCCTATTGTCTCGATAAAAGTCTTGGGACTGAGGAGCACTGCTCTGCTCCATTTTGGACGATCCCAAAGAATAAGCGTTTGCTGAGTACTCCATGCACAGCAACAAGTCCTCCATCCCAGCGGCTTGCGGCTTTCCACTTTGAACGCGAAGCCCAGAATGGCTGAAGCTCGCTATTTCGCATTTCGCTCTTGCACAGAGCCAATTGTTACCCGATGGGAGCCTCCAGGCAATTTTGAACATCCGATGATTCTCCGTAGGGCTTTATTGGCGTAAGAACGTAAGATGCTGCAGGATCACTTGCTGGGACTGTAAGTGAGGAGCAACGGCTCTGCACCACGACTAGGAGCACCTACTCAATCTGACTCGCTCTCGTAATCGTCATCGTCATCCCCATCGTCTTTGCTGTATTCACCCTCTTCCTCTTTAGCCGCCTCCCACGTCGCTTTTCTCTCTAACCTCCTGACTTCAGAAGGATGATTCTCGCTCAGACACTGGGCATCATCCACGGCGTCGTCGAGATATGCCCAAAGTCGGTTGCGACTCACATCATCCAACAATTCTTCCCTAGTCCTGTCTGATCCGGGATTGTTTCTGAACGTCTTACCACTCATCATGTCCTCAATCTCATCCTCTGAGTCTTTGCCTGCGATGGACTTGGCGGACTGCAGCAGCTCCAAAGCGCCCTCATGCTCCCACCAAGCGGCATAGCTGTATTGCAAAAGCAATTCGATCTCCTCCAACGAGCCTGGCGACCAATATGTTGGGTTGCTACCGAAATGCTCATCAGCGTTCAAGAGAACATAGACAAAGTGTTTGTTACAGATCTGGATGGATCTGGCGAGAAGCTTGACATGAAGTCGAAACTTGTGCTGTAAGTAAGTGAGGATATGATAAGGCTCTCCTACCCACTGGCGGCTGATTGGGCTTCGGACAACGTGGAACTCGACATGTTTCCATAGCTGGGGAGGCAAGCGAGTTGCAGACACTTTTCGGGCGAGCTTGATGTTGACTATGTCGATGAGCAGTTTCAGTTTGAGCAACATCACCGCAGAGGTATGCTGAACATGCCCAAGTTGGTCCAGATATCCAACCTCTTCAAGCAAGTTGGCATCTTTGACGTTGAGGAATGCTAAGTCCATATGACCCCAGTCATAGTCACCGCGCTCCCCATCTGTCGCATGCCACTTGATGAAGTCATAGCATTCTTGGTCTTGATCCAGTCGTAGCATCATTGGAGGTATGAGGTCTCGTACCCCCATGTTGTCGGCTCTGCTCAGCCGCAGCATATCCCGCATGTGATCAAGTCCCTCAATGACACCGTCCAGTGTCCCTAATCTGCGGACAGTATCTGCTAAGTCGAACCGTGCACGCATGTAGTTTCGAGTGTTGAGGAGGCCCCAGAAATACCCAACGTGAGTTTCGAATGCATTATGGGGTGTTATGTAATCAGGCTCTGCATTGCGAACATCATGCTCCTCTTTGTTGAGCTTTGTGCGGCACTTTTTAATCTTGTTGCAAACTGATTTGTGCTCTTGGCGATGCTGTACCTGGTGCTCTCGGGAGCAGTAGCGGACCACTTGACAGCCTGCACATCTGGAAAGCTTAGGTTTTGGCTCAAGGCAAAGGCTGCAGCGGTGCTTTAATGGGCCACGGGGACCTTTAAATTCGGATGCAGAACCTGTCAGGGGTAGCAAACACGATGGATGCCTTATGAGGACCATCGTTGTAGCTAGTCAGAGGCGCGGAACAACGACTCGACGTATGGCGAGATCCAACTGGAGTCCCAAGTGAAGGAAACTAATGAGCAAGAGCAAGAAATCCTGGGTTACACTCTCGATCCATTGGGTCCTCGCGACTCAACCGCTTCATCATCTTACTTCGGAATACGAGGTATTGTTGTTCAAGGATGGAGGCAGGAAGCTTGGCGGCGCGGAAAATGGTTGCCAAGCCTTATTTGTTGCACTAACTCAATTAGGCTTAACACAGTAAGGGACCTCTTGGCATGCTATATCGGCTTTCTGTCTTGGCTGTGTTTGCGGATTTCTTTCCTTCTCTATTTAATAAGTGAGATAGAATCAAGTTGTTGGCTCCACAACATGGAGCTGGTGGGTTTGAAGGCGCAGCTGTCCGCGCACGCTTGTGGAGTCTTTCGACAAGCTACGGTTGGATGTTGGCAGTCTCTAACCAGCACTGGAGGAGCGGAACGCCCCCTCCGGCAGTACATAACGACGCGGCGACTGGCCAGTTCGTATGTTGCTAGACCGCCGATTCCACATTCCAAATGGCAGCAGCGGTCCTGGAGATGATAGCGCGGGACAGAGACCCCGGGAGTAGCTACAAGAATCCGGAGATATTATTGGCGGTAGCAGTATGGCAACTCGAGTCAACTCTAAGGAAGAAATGTTCGACGACCACATGCCAACCAGAGGTGGGTCAAACACAGATCTGGAATTTCCAGTTTGATAGTTGTATATGTCGGAATACGGTTATGGAAAAGATGCGACTGATAGGTGTGGTGCGATTCAGGGCACGAGGTACATTGTAGCATCCAGCCAGCCACAGGAATAACGATATTCGGCTTTGGAGGACAGTACATGGTACTTCCGAGCTAATGAACCATTTCTGTCCAGCTCATGCTGGCCAAACCTGAAGAGGAAGCTGTTGCTACTACTGGGTACTAGTACGTCACTAGGATGTTCGCGGCCTGGTTAGCTGGTTTTGCTGGTTGTTGAAGCGTGCGCCACGCAAAAGCTTATATTGCTCCTCCCAAAGCTTCGATAGAACTTCAATCATCTGCCCCTCTCACGAAACCTCAATCCCCAACTAAGCACCCGTTCTTTGTGGTAACTTTATGGAGCTGAAACGGCCCAGCCGCTGACCCGCGATTCTCTCCAACAACTGCGCAGGCCACATTTCCACTGGCCAGAAATTGCAGCTGAAAACAAAGCTACAAATGTCGAGTCAACCTGCATGCATATCTATTCAGCACAATATACGAGCTGATCTATGCTCGTGGGCTGTTGGCTGACATAGCCCCGCCAATTGCGTTGTTCACAAGCTCACAATCTCAGGAGGCGTCTCGTTATGCTCCACCAGCCCGACCAGACACGGTGACGGGGTGGAGGGTATCGGCCGCTTTCTGGGCCTGATAATGACATCTGTCATTGCAAAGAAACGTGAATCAAGGTACGAGACTGTGGGTGGACGGGAAAGTATTTAAACCTCCGCTCGGTGCATAGACCTTGGGCTCCCAGCCTCATTCCTCGTGATGTGCTCACAAGCCGCGCCCAAGATTCCGAAGGGTTCGCAGTTGGTGCATCAAGTATCCTTCCCCTGCCTTACGTTGACCGCGTTGTTCGTGTTCTCGTACTTACCATAATGTCTCTTCCAGCAACCCTCCCTCTGGAGATCGTCAGAAATTATGCTCCCGCCGTGGCGTTCCATCAGAACGAGAGGTGGCTTTCATGTAGCATTGAATACCTCTGCAGCGGTGGCACAACCTTGAACAACCAGCTGTTTATTGTGTACAAAGACAACAACTCGGCCCAATTGTGGGTCACAGCGAGCTCCGACTTGGAAACCTGGCGCGCACAGCAGATTCCCCATGAATATGCTTATGGCGTCGCATTGACGGCAATGGATGGGGTCTTGTACCTGGCGTATAGCTCCTATGACAGCAGCCACATCATGTGGGCCCAATCGTCTGACGGTTGGAACTGGACAGCCAAGGGACAGATTAACGGGGAAGACATCAACCAGACACCAGCCCTTGTGACGAGGGGTGACACGGTTATCTGCGTCTTCTCCTCTTCTACTGGCTCACCTAGTCTGCGCCAGGGCACATATACCGCGCAAGGTGGTTGGAAGGACAGTTGGGAGATACCAGGTCACACAGCCTATCAAGTCGCTCTTGCGGTGGACAACTCCGGTGGAAATCTCCTGGTGGGCATACAGCTCTAATACCAGCTCTCAGTTTTACGCGTCTCAGAGCATAGATGGGGTGAATTGGATCAACACGCAAGAGATCCCAAATGCAGGTTCGGTGCCATCCTTGACATTCTTCCAAGGAAGATTTTGGTTGTCCTGGTGTGGAACAGACTCTAACCAATCCTTCTGCAACTGTTACCTGGCGGCGGATTTGAGTGCCAACATCCCCCCAATCTCAAACCCAACACAAGCCGACCTCATGGCTCGTTCATCCCCAGACTACTTTCTCAATGTCACCGACTGCGTCCAGTCCGGTCAGCCTCTAGGGGATGCGCCGATATACTATGCGGTCCAAGAGAATAAAGACAAAGGGACGATTACTATCCTTTACATCTTCCTATATGCTTACCAGCCCGGCCAGACTATCCGCCTGCCCGGCTTCACTGCTCTTATCTGGAACATCGGCTATCACCAGGCCGACGTGGAGCATTTTTATGTCACATTGAAGCCGGATAGCAGTCAGCCGGATGGATTTGCCAAGCAGGAATTTTATTTAATTTCGAGGCTGATGGTAATCCCAACCCTTTCAAGGCGGATGAAGTGGATTATCACGATGGGCCAAATGGCTCCCACGCTGGTAAGTATTGTCCGGCTCGCAGCTGAACGGCGAAAAAGCGATCCTTGCAGACATGCGCCTCTTGCTTCGTGCGATACCAATCGGTCTTTCCATCATCATCATCATCATCATCATCATCATCGACAGACCTATCTTCGATACGCTGACCAAACTCTTAAATTATAGTGGCCTCCGTTGCCCTTGCTGGACACGGGATCTGGAATCGGAAATCATTCACGGGCGACTGGGTGACGCAATTCTCTGCAAATACGGTGCTCTTTGGCGAGCTCCAAATCGGACCCCTTTTTGATTCAGGCACAAAATTAGACCAAATGTGGCGTCCATGGCTAATGCCAGAGAGCAACTGGAGACAGCTTGGGCTCAACGACCAAGGGCAGCCGATCAGCGATCAGCTCTGGACAACGTTCCAAGGCAGACTCGGAATATCGGGGTCAACAAGTCTGCATGGAGGAAGTTATCCAGACCGGTCAAACCTGAATCCCGGGGATTGGACTGCTTGTAAAGGTGTTTTCGGGGTGGCTGATTTACTGAATAAGATCCCGGGTAACTACCTCCATGCGGATGGACCAGGCGGACCGGGGACAAGGGATTGGAACAGCAATGCGATCCCGGTAAGTCGGTAAAAGGGAGTCCAGAGAAGCGGAGGATGCTCAGCGGTTGGTCCGAAAATGGACTGGCTCTCAGAGGGCAACTTAGCCGAAGATTAGTAATAAAGTTTTTTCTGGAATGTGACAGACAACCTCGAACTTCGAATCCGCATATCGACGCGTTCTTCTAAACAGAGAACATAACAAGACTCAGAAAGATTTCAAAAGTCGCCATGAAAAAAGTTGGATTGAAACACTGAGTTGTATGCCGGGACCACTCCCGCTCCCTTCACCCCATCGATAAAATCTTAATCACGCTAGCGGATCTTCCTTCAGCTCTGCTTCACCACCTTCACGCAATCTGGACTCGAGAACTGCTCATCCCAAATTTGGACTTCCTTCTCGTCGCGCGCAATAAATTCATCTCTGTGATATCGTGTTCCCAAAACTGTCCGGAACGACTACAAAGCTTGGTTTTGTGGATAGAATCCAGCCCTGTCTTTTGCGACTGAATTCGATGAACGGTATCTTTCGAATTCATTCCCACCCCGGTGCCCATGGGTCAGCGGAGCAGTGACCACCTTCCACACACACACAGAGAGAGAGAGAGTTCATCGGTTCCTTCCGCACTTCACGGCCGGGTTTTGCGCTTTATTCCTACAATCCAAAACTTGTCAATCAAAGGTCGGACAAAGCATCGCTGCAGACCTCCGTGCCATAACACCACAACATGGCGCCTCGTCGATCTACGGCGAGGATGTCAAGTGCGACGCCTGTACGTGCAAATTCACCGGCAAACCCATCGATTCGTGCGGGCAGTGCCGTCGCCCCTGAGGGCGTCATTTCGCGGCGAGTCACTCGAGGAACTTCTCAACAACCAACCCTAGCAGATGGTAATGTCAACAACCCGAGACTCCCCGAAGTGCAAATTCAGCAGTCTTATGCCTATGGATCGAGCAAAACGCCCGTGCTACCCACCCAGTTGGTCGCGCGCAGTAGGATGAACTTAGAGGAGATGGCCGAAACCATCGATGCAGGAGTCGAACAAGCGCAGCAACATCTTCAAAACCATATTGAAGAGACCCATGCAAATCTGCAGAAGGATTCTCGGGCCGAAAGGGCTCGACGAAGAGCTTCCCGCGAACCTTCTCAAGAAGCCTCCGTGGCTAGCGATGACGCCGAGCAACAGCGGAGTCAGCGGGTAGCAGCATGGGCCAGTTCTTTGGACGATAACCGCCTAAATGGGATACCGGAAGAAGGTCAAGAAGCGGGAGAAAAAGAACAACAACAAGAAGAAGAAGAAGAAGAAGAAGAAGAAGAAGAAGAAGAAGGCGAAGGCGAAGGCGAAGGCGAAGGCGAGGAGACCGTGGCTCGGAGTACACCTGACAATGATACCAGCAAGGAAACAGACCCCTCCAGCTTCCCCAGCGGGATATTCGATCACAGCTACAATTATGAGCGGGGAATCCGAAAACCAAACATCAAGATTCGAGAACGGCAAGACCCATGGATTCAAAAAGCGTGGAATAGCAGCAAAGATGCTGTCCAACGAATTCGACACAGCTCATCAGATGTCTTGTTTTCGATATCAGACTGGTTCACACGATTATTGCGGCTCAGTGGCAGAGCAATCCGAGACTTCCCAAATTCGCCTCTTGTTTCCATCATGACCAGCATTGTTTTCGCTTCGCTTTTTGTCGGCGGAGCAAGCCTTCTGTTATGTTACACCTACACTAATTTTATTTGCGACCCTCTATCAACTTCTCCTGTTGGCCTGACTCTCCAGAAATACTGCGGAACATGCACCCGGAGCCCGAGCGCGGCGACTCTCAACTTTACAGTCGGCAATGGAAATGACTTGTCCAAACTCACATCGGCAATCAACAACATCAACCAACAACTTCGGATCCTCGAAACACGACTAACCGACAAAATGGACGCACAATATGCAGCGGTTGATAAAGACGTTGAAGCCCTCAAAAGACAACATTCAGAGTTGTCAAGTCACATGGCAGGATTGAAAAAGGGTGGCGGATCGAGAACCTTGTCTGGCGATGTTGCCTCCCCAGTCATTCCCAAAGTCAACTATTTCTCACCCAATAACGGAGCCATGGTTGAGCCGCGACTAACTTCGCCAACCATGCAAAAGCCACTGACACTCGCGCGCCGAGTGCTGTTGCGAATGCTTTTGTCGACGCGGTATGTGACCAGGCCACCAATTACAGCTCTCACTCCGTGGCAAGATGTGGGAGATTGTTGGTGCGCCTCAGCTGTGCTCGGCGACGACCAAGAACAAGGACATGAGACGATGAGACTAGGCGTGAGAGTGATAGAAATGATCTATCCCACCGAAGTGGTCATCGAAAACTACCCCAGCGCCGGTTCTCTGTTGCCAGGCTCAACTCCCAAAACCATCGAACTGTGGGCCGACTTTGAACAGCTGGACAGTCTTGAGTGGGAGAAGCTAAATATCAGGTCGATGCAGGGCGTGGCGGGAAATCCCTTCGGACCCACCTACGCACTGCTCGGCAAGATGGAATACGATGCCTCGAGCGAAGCGAGTCATGTCCAGTCATTTCCACTGGACGTGAACCAAGGCGCGTTGACGTACGGGGCGCAAAATTTCGTGCTGAGGGTGATCGGGAATTACGGCGCGGAGTTTACTTGTTTGTATCGGGTTAGGTTGCACGGCGTTCCGGTTTTTGGGCACGAACAGGGAGACTCTTGAGGCCCAGATGGAGTTCCCGAGGTTGTGGGGGGGTTTGTGGCAAAAAGTAAATCAAAGGGTTATTTGCTGCCAGTCCCTCGCTGCAGAGGATAGCATGTCGACGGGTGGGTTTGGGGCAGGGCTTTGGCGCGCGGCCTTGTGGAGAGCACAGTACGGAGGTCGTGGGCCTAAACCCAAAGATTAACACGTCGTTATGTACTACCATGCCTCAAGATAGCCCAATTGAGTTTTCACACCAACAAAACTAGCAGTTATCCCTGAGGCGTTGGATCACTTAATTCACACACAAGGAACAATCATTTTCTCGCAGTAGGGTAAGATGGATGGATAGATAGATGGATGGCCTTCCATCACGGGCCCTCCCAACCCCCGTTTCTTCCCCAGCCTCATACCCCCAGAAGATCACCTCGGTATTTATGCAGCCTAACTAAGTAGTAAGACTGACTGACTGCCTCCATCCTTTTGAACCAGAGGCAAAAGACAAATACTCCATTCGTTGGAAGCCGGATCCGGTTCTGAAATTCGCCATCGTTCTGAGCAAACCAAAAAGGGATCAGTCTTGTACTGTATTATCTATATTACGACAGTTTGCCTGGCCACTCATATATGTCTATCTTCATTACGGTCATGGGCAGGTACGCAGGAGTAAAAACTTGAAACCCGTTGAGGGAGAGAGAGAGGGAGGGACGTCCATCTACCAAAAATCAATCTGCTCTCCCTTCGGTTGGGAGGCCCCGGGCTCTCTCGAAGTCTTGCCCTTTTCTCCATGCACCTTCTTGTCCGGCGGATAATGCCAGATCAAATCCTGAACATTGCCTTCGAGCGTCTCGCCCGCTGGACCGCGTTCGACCCAGTCTTCCTTGCCCACGTCGCGCAGATCGGCCAGAGTGTCAAAGCAGCGCAGGATGGTGCTCATCGGCGTGATCTGACCGGGGAGCAGCTTGTCTAGCAGGCCTAGCGGCAGGCCGCCGGTGTCGACGATGGCCGGGCAGACGGCGTTGATGCGCACGTTGGCCTCGACCGCAGCTTCGCTCTTGCCGAGCGCGCGCACGAGGCCGATAAGGGCGTGCTTGCTGGCCGTGTACTGAGGGATGGCGGGGCTGGGGAATAGCCCTGCTCCAGACCCGGTGACGACAATCTTGCCACCCGGTTTCGGCTTGCCTGCCGCTCCGCTGAGAACTGTCATGTAGTGCGCGGCGAGCTTGATGCCATAGTATCTATACATTTAGATCGAAGGGTTAGTCACTATGAGCCCCTTTCGCTGCCAAAAAAGAAAAAAGAAAAAAAAAAGAAGGGAAGGGGGAAAGGATGCCAAAGCTCAATATCGCGTACGTTCCAGTAATATTGACTGAGAAAGTGTCTGTGTTCGGTTTCTTGGGCGGCTTGTGCATGTCGTACGAGAGCGTATTGAATATGTCGTCCCGGTCATCGATGCCCGCGTTCAGCGCACAGAAGTCTAGCCGCTTGCCCCAGGCGTAGGCTTGTTTGAACATGTCGGCCTGCTGCTCCCAGGAGGAAACGTCGGTGTGGACGAACAAGGTGCCCGGGAGGGAGTGCTTTGGTTTGTGGATGTCTGCGATCACCACGTTCCATCCCAGAGAGACGAGGTGTTCAACGAGGGCTGCGCCTATGCCAGACGCGCCACCTGTAACGATGGCGATAGGGCAAGTCATGGTGATAATGATGACGATGATGATTCAGCCAAAAGAGCAGGTAGATTAGCTCGCATGAGAGGGAAGAGGAACACGGAACAAGATGCAGATATTCTGTTCCCCTATCCCCATGCTAGTCCACTCATCGTATTCGAACGTCTCCGGTCTTCCGACGCCCGGTCTAGGAAGATTGTCAGACCAGTATATATCCACAACACATAATAGCCGACGGATCGGGCCTATATTCAAGCGGACGGCGGGACCGCTATGCTGTCATTACAAGCCTTGGCGCCAGCCTTGCGATCATAAAGCAATTGATCTCCTGGGTCATATACAGCCTCGTCTAGGCATTCGATAGATTTTGTCTTCTGTCACCACAAAAACTCTTGATAGGGAATATTTACGGAGAACGAAGAAGAGAGCAGGGGCTACTCCGAGACCTTGGAAGAGAACTGATTTATCACGGAATTCGATGCGCGAAGTACCGAGTACAGGCGGAACAGGGGGCCATAGTAGGTGAAGTTTGGGTCTTCTTGAAAGTGACTGAGAGGCCAGGAGAGAAGAAGGATGACTCGGTTGATATGCAGGAGCTCCATCAGATCCAGGCAATATAGTAGTGTGAACCAATGAAAGGGGACTCTGTGGAGAATCGTGAGCCATTATTCTCCACCGGAGGTGCTTGTATTCATCCTGGGATATAGAGAACAAGTACAGAGTATTCGGCATACTCTCCATAGCTTACTACTATAGTCTATCAAAGATACCATATTAAAAGATCAAGTTAGTGGTCATACCTAGAATCTTCACTCCAAGTTCATCCTTGAGTAGTTAGACTTAGGGGGTAGGAAGAACAGCAAGGTCACTCACAGATATCTCTTCCCAATGTTCCCTTTGCTCCAGCCCAAGCGCCCCAAACCATCTGCACCGTCTCACAATAGTCCGAGGAGTCCGACGGGATGTTCGTCTTCATCCGGAGCTACATTTCAGCAAAAACGATACGAGTCAGTGAACGCGCGATCTGCAGAACCACTTGATTCAAACTTATCCGACCGTCAAACCCTTGCTTTGCCCAAGACACTCACCTCGAAGCAAACCGCCGAGACTACAGAGCTGTCATCGTGAGTGCACGAAAGAATCTGTGCATTCGTGCCTTGGAGAAGGGGAAGATCGATCAAGTGGGCAACGAAATGGGATCTTTCGGAACGTGTATTACGGAGTAGATGTTTTTGCTCGAAAAGGGGCGCCAAAGACGACTATTTTCTGCCAGCACACATTTCCCATGTGAAAGACATCGCCACGACATACCGCTTCTTGTTTAATCTGAGCTATGAATGCTCTCAGGCGGCATGGGAACAGAATTCGCAAGAACCTGATTACATCCAATGGCCAGATCGTAGCTGCTTTCATTGGCGTGCAAGGCCCAAAAAGCAGTGCAAGTGCCACAGAGTCACCACAGTCACAAATTTTCATCGACTCCGCACAGTTCCAGTCCCGGTTCCAGTCACGCCCATCAGGCTTCGACCTGCGTGACTCTGACTCCCACCACTCATCCTCAGTCACCTCAATCAACTCCCTTAGGAGTCAGCCATCTCACGCTCAACCTCAGCTCACCGTAAAGCGCCGCCGAAGGATCATTGTGCGATCCCCTCCACCTCCCCCGAGCGAACACAAACTCTCGACTTCGCCGGTCCCTGCGCGCAGCGTGCGAAGTGCACCCACCCTTGAACGTATTTCGCTTCCAAAACCCTACAGATTCCAGACGACTGCGCCAGAGGAGGGAAGGCACAGATCAGAAAGAACACACATCACGACCTTGGTGGAGGCGGACTTCCAGGGCCAGGCAAAGCGCGCAAGAGTGAATGAAACCACGCGGTTGATCGGCCCTCCACGCCACAGTCAACTTGAAAATTTTATCCTACCAAAGAAACCGATAGCATCTCCTGTTTCCTTGTCTTCTACCCACAGCGTTGACCAAGGTTTACTTGCCGGACCCTCTCTGACCATCATACCATCAATGACGTCCGAAGTCTCTTCGACTTCAACGTCAACCTCTACTCCCGCACAACACAAACCTCTGGTCGTCGGCCGCACCAAACCTCAGCCCGCCACGATGGATCCCTCATCGAGTTGTGGACCTATTGACAAGGCCATCCCCGCCGAGGCAAAGGCAGCCCTCAACCATGAGATCGCCGAGAATGTCAAATCCAACACCTCAGCTCCGGCACCCGCAGAGGGAACTACCGCCAACAACAAAAAGAAAGAAAAGGCTCCCAAACAGCCCAAACCGCCGAAAGCGCCCGCCACGCCTGCAGCACCTGTGTCTCCCGCCCTCATCGACTTGCGAGTCGGCCACATTCTTCGCGCGATCGCGCATCCGAATGCTGATTCCCTCTATGTCTCCACCATTGCAATGGGCGACCCCGAAGGGACGGAACATACCCAAGTCGACGAGGAGACGGGCAAAGTTGTGCGGACAGTATGCTCAGGCCTCAACGGATTAGTGCCCTTGGAGGAACTGCAAAATCGGAAAGTCGTGGTTGTGGCCAACCTGAAGCCTGTGAATATGCGGAGCATCAAGTCGGCAGCGATGGTACTGGCTGCATCCCCGCCGATGGAAGAAGGTGCAGATCCGCACGCCGCCGATCGCACTGTGGAACTGGTCAACCCTCCGGAGGGAAGCGAGGCCGGCGATGCAGTCTACTTTGAGAGTTGGCCGTATGGGGAAGGCAAGGGACCTGAGAAGCAATTGAATCCCAAGAAGAAAGTGTGGGAGAGTGTGCAACCGGGCTTCTTCACGAGTGAGGAGTGTGTCGTTGGATTTGATGCTGGAAGACCGGGCGTGGAGATTGAGGGCGACAAGGAGAAGAAAGGGTGGTTGATTGTCGAGGGGAAAGGGAGATGTACGGTTCAGACGCTGAAGGGAGCTGTCGTGAGGTGATGGTCCTTTGATGTCGAGACGACTGGCCGGCCAATCCAATCCATAGAGGCCGACAGGCATCTCGAATTAAGTGGGAAAACACAAACGAATGCGCCATTCTCGAAGGCAGGGAAGGCCGCAATGACATTCACGCGGTGTGCTTGATGGAGACGAAATGCTTGACGAAGGCTCCGGAAAAAGGACCGATGAGCTAGAGCATAGAACTGCATTTGTTACATTGATTACATTGCATTAGGGAACTCAGCGAACAGGACAGACCATTCTCTCTCTTTCTCTCTCCCTCTCTTTTTCTCTCCTCTCTCTCGGGAAATCGGTGTCGCCCGCTACGGTTTAGGTAGGAACAAGAAACAAGAAACCCGTTCGCTTGAAGAGTCAGAGTCAGACCAGTCCCGGTCCCAGACCCAGAGCAAGATGGATGCAAGGCGAGGCGAGGCAAGGCTGAGGCTAGTGGGCTGAGAATATTCCATGTGAGGCCGAGAGTCGTTTCCCGACACATTTGGTTTGTGGCTCGCGTTTCCGCGTTCCGCTCTCATTGATTGTAATTTACTCGGTACGACAAAGGCCAAAAGGTATCGCTTACTTAGCCAGTGAGATTCGTATCATCCGTAGGTCCTCCCTCTCTGGCCCTGATCGAGTATTTTCTCATTGCTTTTGGGCACAGCTGAGGAACACGGGAGGCATGTAGTGAGTGGCATGTCAATGCGTCATCGGCCTCGCAAAGGAAACCTCGCCCATGGATATTAAACAACCGCCCTTCCTCTCGCTTCGTTCGCTTTGGGGCCCCAGAAACCACCAAGGGCCCAATGTTCCTGTCGATATACCCACCTATACATGATTGCCTGCTCTTGTCCAGGCACGATGCATTGTTCGCCTCCCCGAGATCGCTTCACTTCAACAATACAATCAGTAACACCAAAACAACAATCAGTACGACAATGGTAGTCATGCCCCAATTCTGCTTCGCCCGTTCCCCTACACCCTTTAACCGTCTCTTTGCCCCATCTAGCCGACCCTGATGCCTGTCAACTCCCCGGTCGACCTCATCTAGGAGAGCGATCTGACCCTCTAACTCGTCGCCCACCTGCATGGCCAAGTGACGTTGACGGCCAATTGACTCGCCCAGCCGGTCAAGCTGCTCGTCTTGCTCGGCGACGACTTGTTGGTGGTAGACGTGGATTTGTTGGTTGTCCATGCTTTCGGTGGGGTCTGGGGTACGAGCGCGAGAGCCCTCCTCGTCCGTATAGCGAGCAGGGAAGAGGGCGGCGCGGTTCGCCTCATCTTGGGCATCGAGGGATTCTTGGGAGGGGTCATCACGGAAACGGACGTTTTTGGCGCCTTGACTCTGCGCCCCCGCCGCATCTTGTTTCCGTAAATTGGAGGCTCTCTGTTGTTGCGAGGCATCGCTAGGCTTCCGGGTTTTTGCGCGTTCAAAGTCTTCTTTCAATGCCGGATCATTGGGTGAAGAGAGTGTCTCTTCGGTCGTTGTGGAACTTTCTCCGTGAAACTGCAGCGACAGGTCATTATATTGACTCCACAGTTGTGTCAGCGATTCGTCTTCGGGAGAGCGGTTGGAGAGGGCTTCAATGCCTTCTCGGAAGGATTCTAATGAGCGGGCGATGTTGGAGTCTTGCGAGGGGTTGAGATCTAGGTTTAGCGAGATGGCGCGCTGGCGCTCGAGAAGAGAGAGTTTGATGTGATCGGCGAGGAGAAGGAGTTGGGATGGATTGGACATTGCGAGGTCCGACTGGGCGCGAGGTTCGAGGCGAAGTGTTGCGGGGGAGGTTGGAGGTGACAGCAGGATGTTCCCGGGGTCGATACCAAGGCAAGAGACAGAGAACGAGGGATTGGACGAGGATCGTGAATGTCGTATGTAGGGAGTGTCTCACAGAGTTGGACGAATCGCATGGGGCAAGAGGCTCTTTTGTATAGAGCGCACCTGGACGGGTCAGCTGAAGCCTGTTTGCCTGGAAGAAAGAATAGCAGCGGAAAGTCCGGGGCAAGTAGCAGCAGCCGGCGAGTGGGCGGGTGGGCGGAAGTTGCACTTGCCAAGCACCAGGAGCCGGAAATATAGGCTGGGGGGCATCTACCTAACAAGTAGGGTCGCCCAAGGGTCGCCTAGGGGTCACCTATAGTGCCCTTTGGGTGTGCCCCTCCCCATTCCACTTAGGGCCTTAGGGCGAGTTAAAGGCCCAGACCCAGGAACAACACACCCGTCACCCAACCATCACCGTCATCAAATCCCGAGGCGACGAATCTTTTCTCCACACGTCGTCTTCCGATTCACTTCCAACAACACACACCGACTTCAACCAAACAGCGCCCTCTCTTAAAACATGCCCCTCTGGCTGCCGAGTGCGAGGTTCTCCTCTTCCCTCCCTCTAGATTGTCGTCTCAATCCTGCCAACTTTCAAAATGGATGATGGTGATGATGTGAGATACCCTGGCGCCCCAGCCTATGGCTCTTCCCCCTCACCGAGTCCGCTTCAGTCGCAGTTCGACACCCTCTTTGCCGAGTTCGCTCGCTCTCGTCCCCGAGTCTCACCTCCGCGATCTCCTTCCTCTCTATCCCACGAGCCGCTGTTTAGGGACGTTGAGAAGAAAACCATCGACCTCCGCGCGCTCGATTATGTGGCCGACTATGACGGCAATTTAATGTGTCCGATTTGCCACGTCCCTTTCATCGAGCCCGTTGTCCTCGAATGCGATCACACCTTCTGCGACTCATGCCTGAAAGAATATCGAGAAGGAGGTTCTAACGGGGCCCGCAATCAGTGTCCTTCTTGTCGTTCCTTCGTGCTGTCGACGGCCCACAAGGCCTCCCGATTGATCATCAACATGTGCAATGATATCAAAGTCAAGTGTCCCAATGAGGATTGTGAAGAGGTCGTCGCACGAGGCTACGTCGAGCGCCACGCAACGAAAGAGTGTCCGCATGAGCGACTTCAGTGCCCGGATCCAGACTGTGGGAAATTGGTCAAACGAAAGAATTATGTGCCGGAACAGTGCATCCACACCTCCCACATTGAATGCGACTGCGGCGCCGTCATCGAACTGGGCAAAGGCGATTGGCTGAGACACAAGGATGAAGACTGTCCAAACACGGGCGTCAAGTGTAAGCGATGTGGCCAGAGAATTTCGGCTAGGGACTATCTGAATGGAATTACCGGCCATATCTGCGGCGCCGACGAAGATCACCTCTGTCCCGGCAGAGGACACGGCTGTACAGACGATTTCCATCCCGATGATCGCGACCATCACGTGAAGACATGTCCGTTGGCTCGCATGGCGCCGTACCTCAAAAAGCAGGCGCAACTGCTTCAATCTCTCCAGGAACAGCTTGCCATGGTCAAAGTCCGAAATGAAGTTCTCGAGGCTGGCTTTGACAAAATAAACGACATTGTCAATGACCGTGTCCTCCCTCATATTGGTCCTTCCGACCATTCTCAGGCGGGTGAGACTTCGGACATCGAGGAGATTGAACGAGATCACATCCCCTCAGCCGTATCTCACCGTGATCTTCTCATGCCAGCACATCTTCGCGCCTTGACACCCTCCCCAGACCCGGAGGCTTCCTCCATTTCTCAAACACAACAGCACCTCCTTGCGTTGCACGAATCCTTGCGCGGAACCGTGTCGAATCTGGAACATGACGTTTCAACGATGTCTAATGCACTCACAGATCTAGACGCTCGATCTTCAATGCAGATTATGAATGAAACACTAAGAATAAAAGAAGAGTTAGCCCACACCAACGCCGCATTATTCAGCACCAGATCACAAGTGCAATGGCTTCTAAATCGCGAACGAGCAGGCCAGCAGCAACAATCGGGGCCAATGCGTGGTCGCGCCCCATCAGCTCAGCCTCATGCGTCAAATACGGCGTCTTCGGCGAGGAGCTCAGTTTCCGAAGGTACCAATGAGCCTGGTCAGGGATCGAGTTTGGAAGGTCAGCCGTCGGGAAGCGTGAATCTGGCGGCAAGTCCAAGTTTCCGACCTCAGATGCGAAGGCTCAGCGGCAGCCAAGAAAGAGTCAAATTGTGATACGATTGCAACAGGTTGCATTCAAGTCTGCAAACAAATACATCGATAGTTTGTTAAGGCGCTGAATTAGAGAGACCTATGTGAGAGGCCATTTAGTAAACATACGTCAATGAGCACGCCAACAGGGTGCATGCTGTCTCCTCAGGTCCATTCGCCTTTGCCAGCAGATGCCCCGCAGAAGAAGAAAAGACGGCATGGATTCATTTGCACATAAAGTCGTCTCGGACGCTTATATGCCTTGAACGCCCAAGCGAGAACAGCGTCAACTCTGATATTACAGCGAGTCATGTACTCACGACCTCCTTATCTTCGCGAGCCTTGCCGATTCGCTTATTTCTCGCTTTGTGCTCGGGTGGACCTACTATTTGCGGGGTGCGGTCTTCTGCGGCTTTAGCCTTTCACCTTCAGCACCCTTCGCGACCGGCCCAGCGAGCCCGCCAGTCAACGGGCAGATGATTAGAACTGGGATTGGTTGACTGGAAATGGAAAAGAGAGGAGGGGAAGTCTACCGCGAGCGAGCGTGCATGGCGCAGGTTACCAATATCTGATAAGGCTCCGACTACTCGGTATCTTTGCCAGACTTTTGCTGTGGAGGTTGGGGATTGGATCAATGGGGTGCATACTGTGTGCCCCTGGGTTGGGATTGATAGTGATTCTGTGACCTAAAGAGATGCTATATGACTATGACCATGACCATGATTGTGGGATTATATATATACGTGTACCCAGTATATGCACCTGTGGGTATCTATCCGCGGTCCAACGTCTGCCATTCCTTCTCTGAGGAAACGGGGAGACGACAATATAAATAACATATATTTTTCACCTGTCTATTTTCCGTTTCTTCTTCTTTTCCTCCCCTTCGCACGCTAAAATCCATTTGTCTCTGCAACATTAAACCACAAGCCACAAACCACAAGCCTGAATAAGATAAAAGGAGAGAAGAAAACGGGAAAGAACCACGCTCATCCCCATCCATCCATCCAGCCGGAGATAGTATATATCTATCTACCTACCTATCTTTCCATCCTGTACAACCTGTATCCACCCATCCGTCTATCTGTCTGTCTATCTGTCTGCCTATCGAGATGGGCCACGGCAGGACCCTCGAGTATCCCAAGACGCCCGTCAACAGGGTCAATCGGTATAATCAGCGAGGTAAGCAAGTCCGCAGCGCAAGCATGTGTCAACCTTCCGGGTGAGAATGAGAATGAGAGGTAGAGCGTGTTTACCTGTGTTTCTGTGTCCGTGTCTGTGTGTGCAAGGAACAAGGACCCATGGAGGTAGAGGGCGCCAAAGGAGGAATCATTCTTTTCTCCTTGGAATTCGAGCGCGCGGAGGGACGGACAGGCAGGTTAGATGTCGTGTTGTGTCGTGGTTACATTTCTGTTGGCGGGAGATATCTTTTCTTCCCCCCCTCTTCATCGATGGCGTACCTGTATTTCGAGTTTCCTTCGCTTTAACTCTTTTCCCGTTTACTTCCCCCCTTCTGGTCGAGGCATTATCATCACGGAACCACACACTCACACACTCTTGGGATACACACAGCAACGTACGACCTTGAGCAAATCCACACCATCATCAACACCAGCACGGTCGTGCACGTCTCGTTCAACACGCCGGACGCGTCGAATCCGTTTCCCGTTACGCTGCCCATGGTCGGCGTGGCCGCGAGCTTCGAACACCCCTCGGCGTCGCTGGGCGAGCCGCTCGACGTCTACCTGCATGGCTACGTCAGTTCCAGGCTGATGAACCTGTCGCGCAATGCCGGGCCACAGAATTCGACGTCGTCGCCTCCTCCTCCTGCAGCGACAGACGGTGATGGAACGACGGCGCAGGGATTGCCCGTCACCATCTCCGCCACGCTCGTCGACGGCCTCGTTTTGACGCTCACACCCAACACGCACGACGTCAACTACCGTTCCGCCACTCTGTTCGGCTACGCTAGCCTGGTGACGTCGGTCGAGGAGAAGCTCTGGGCCATGGAGCAGGTCACGAACTCGGTCGTGCGCGACCGGTGGCGCCACACGCGAGTCCCCCCGGACGGCGCGGAAATGCAGAGCACGAGCATCCTAAGGGTCAAGGTTGTCGGCGGCAGCGGCAAAGTCAGGGTTGGCGGGCCGAGAGACGAGCTCAAGGACTTGAAGAGGGAGGATATCAGGGACACAGTGTGGACCGGCGTTATTCCGGTGTGGGAGTGCTTTGGGGAGCCGGTGGGATATAAAGGGGTTGTGCAAGGGGATGAGAAGGCGAATCGAGTGGAAAATGTCCCCGAGCATGTGAGGGAGTTTGCGAGGGAAATGAGGGAGCAAAATGAGAAGTATGCGTTGGCCGCAGTAGTGGATACGAGTCAGGATTGAGTGCTGGTGCCTTTTCTTTCCCTCCTTTGAGACGCAACGACGCGGATGGCAATTCCAATCACCCGTGAGAGTCCCCTCCAAGTGAAGCAAATGTTGAATTGAGAGGATTCGGGGCGTTGAGAGATGTAGTCGGTCGTTTAGCCGCCATGATAGAATATATGACTTGAGCAACGAGTCCTGATTCTTTCTTACGCAGCCTAGAAGCAGGCGAGGTTTCCATGGAGACGATACCCCATTGATCAGCATGGCATTCAATTATCCCTTCTTGACTCGTGCCCCTCCTCTTGAATGTCCTGACAGCTCCCCCTTTCTTCTGCCATGCAAAGGGGAGGGAAGATTCGTGAAGAATTGAACATTGCGAACCGGCAATCTTCTGGAAGCCCTTCCTCCTTGCTTGCTCCCACATGTCGTGTAACTCGGAGGAATCCGGTAATTGGAAGAGATGCCAATCAAGTGCCGTCGAAGGCAACATGCCTGAATGGAGCCCCCGACCTTTTGCCCGTGCCATTAGATCAACCCGAGGAATGGGAGGAATTGGGAACACAGGCAGCACCGACAACTTGCAGACCACGCTTTTTGTTTTTGTAAGAGGCGGAAAATGTGGCTTGTTTGTGTCAACGGTCCCACTGTTTCAGAAGGTGCTGCCATGAGAGTGCCGGGCCGGTTGTATTGGAAATCATATCCTTCTGTTTAGTTGTCGATCCGAGGACGAGGGTTGACTTTTGCCCTGATCCTATTTACAGGATATAAGGAGTTGTGATCCCTTGGTTCGTGATCATCTCGGAGGCATTGGAGGGCGGACAAAGTCTTCAACAGCACATCATCTCCCATTGTCTCGTGTGCTCGTGTGGGCGTGTGCGTCGGTGAACAATGAAGGCGCTCTGAGCTCTCGGTTTGACATTTTGAAGGGCTCCGCATCCCAGGCATTCTGCCATCACCTCTCCATCTCGCCTTGTCTTTACAGTTCTTCACCAAGGCAACCTGACCGCCGCGACACCAAGTCATGGCCTGATCCTTCATCTCTCTTTTCCAAGTTTCTTGTCTTTCTGAGCTGCGTGTTCTTCGTCTCCCATATTTCCTTCCCTTTCCGGTTTCGTTTCACATCCAACTCATCAGTCACTCCTTTGCATATGTCTTGTCATAATAGAGCGGCAAACGAAAATCGGTTCCTCTACTCTTCCAACGGCCAAGTCAGGTAGACAAACAAAGCCTGGACGCTCTGGCTCACCACCTGCAGTCGGTGTATATCGGAACGAGTTCAACTCAAGGGCGCCCGTCCGACCACCAAATAAAGCCAACCCGCCCACAAGTCCACGAAAACCCAGTCCTGTCCTTTCGCTGCATACCGGTCAATGCCATCATTTCGGAGATTCAAGACTGCCACGATGGACAAATTTCGCTCGGGTCGCAAATGGCTCAAAGGCAAGTTGCGAGGACGCCTCCAAAGAACTCCCAAGGAGAGAAAAATCATCATTGTAAGTTGCTGGAGGGACAGGGCGATTGGATGCAAAATGGAAAGCTGATATGCACTGCTTAAAGGGACATCCAACTGATTTCCGTCGCGAGAATATCACTTTGGGGACAGACGTTGACGGGTACTCGACTCCAGAACGCCCTCCTTCTACGAAACATTTGCTGATATAAGACCCTCAGAAACACAACCCTCGTGGAAAAGGCTCGAGAAGATGCCCAAGCGACGTACATTGCTTCGAAAACACAGCCTCCCGGGAACACTGCTGGATAGAAAGACAACAGTCACAGCGACAGGACTGTTCAGCCGCGCACAGAATAGCTACGCATTGAGATCCCACAAGAGAAGTCCCCATACAATCAACCTTTTCGCTCGTGACGGCGGGCTGTAGACAAAATACCATTTGTCCGATGAGCTCTCCGCTGGTCAGTATGTGGTTTTCTGGCCGTCATGCCGGACAATAGCTTGGATAAGCTATGCAAATAGGATAACGTACAAAGTCTGGCGCGAACATCAAATGATGAACATTGGCACTTCCTCGAGTCGCGATTTCTTGTCCTTTTCCTTATCTGTTATATCTTTCGACAAGGGTTTGCCAGTTGGTGGTGGTGTTGCTCTCGATTTGCGTCCATTATTTTGAGATCCACTCACGGTTGCTGCCGCGCAAGAATCATCATCGAGGTCTACAACGAATCTGTGCTTCTTAGGCCGCTCTTCAGGTCTGCTGTGCATAGGAGGCTGTCTGGGGTCTAGGACACTGCTGTTGGAAGCTCGGGATGTCCACGTGTTCTGTAGACCGTTTTGTAGAGATGCCTTGTATTGAATTACACGGGAGGTCGAGAGCCGGTTGACATTGTCTCGTTTCAAGGATGCGTTTTGTGCGATATTGACTTGGCCATGGCCATCTTCTTTCGAGTGTCTGATGCTTTGTTTGTGGCTCTGACTTCTGGTGAGGCCCATGCCGGCCTTTGTAGTGCTCGAGATTCCCTCCAAGCCAACTAGAGACATCTTCTGCTGGCTGCTACTCGCCATCAGCGGAGCGAGACTGGTGCCAGACCACAAGTCGGTGATCTTGTCTTCGTCTTCATCATCTTCGACAGTCGAATTTCCGATGACTCGTCGCAAAGTCTCTTTCTGCTTCTTGTGCAAGGCGGCAGATCTGAGCCGTCTCTTCGTTTTCTCGGGCATGGGCGATGTAGGTTCAGGAAGAGCTTTTGGGGCTGCATCTCGTGCTTGCTTGACGAGTCTCTTATACTCAGCATGATGCAGATGTGCGGTATATGCCTGCGCTACCGTCTGGAACTCGTCTTCCACCATGATATAGATGTCGTCGCCATCATACCCCTCTCGCATGAGCCTGGGATACCTGTCAAAGAAAGCTCTGCGTAGCCGAATTTAAGCACTCACTCTGTGGTTGGAGGTACTCGAACAGGAGAGGATGAAGGTGTTCTCCCTACCCAGCAGTCAGTGCAGTTCATTTCGCCGCATTCTCTGGAGAACTCACGGTTTCGGTCCGTCGTCGAAGCAGTTGCCTTTGAGGGACTACCCCAGTCAGCTACGGGTACATTATCGGCCGACCTTTCGCTGCGGGCTGGTGAGGATGCCCGCTCGTGCTTGATACGAGACGCGGGAGTCACTCGTGCTTTCTTTGCTGGCGGAAGATGGTCCACCATCCACGGCAAGGTGCGCGCCATTGGTTTTTCTAGACAGTTACAGCCTGGGAGACCTTAATATGCAGAAGCTCAAGGTGGGTTTGCCCGTTGCGGGTGGCATTTCCTGGAAAGAGCTATACGCATGTCTGCCTTCTTGGTTGAAGCGAACCTTGAAGGCAATGATCGGGGGTTAAGACTCGAAGTGTGAACAACTGGGTTCTGGCGTGCGGTGAAGCTGCTGCAACTGCCACTGCCGCTAGATTGCCCCACCCTCTACTCGGTACCCTGCCATCTTTTCGTCCTCCCTCCTTCGTTCAAGAGTGAAATGATACGAGTAGAATGAGGAGCTGACTTATGAATGAAATTCATCCTAAAAAGTTGGTAACGCAAGATTTTTTTTGATGTAGGCAGACGCATTCTTGCAGCCTTAGTAGAATCTAACCAGCCAGGGGGTATCATTTTTCACTCATGCAGAGCGCCCATAACCCATATCAAGCCGTCAACTCCATGTAATGTTCTCGGTTATGATCTCTTCCATTGGCCAAAGAATATGTTGTAGCAACGTCTGAAGTCGGCATGCGCCATCCATAACCGCGCAGTCCTGCTGACAGAGTACCACCGTTGAAATGACCGATGTCCCCGTTCATCAAAGCACCTATGCCTCGCCCGGTTTCTTTGAATTGCAACTAACAATCTTGACTTTATCGGCATGGAACTCTTGACCGCCTTCACTCTTAAATCTGACGTCCTTCACAAGAAATGTCCACACGTCGTCGCAGAATCGGTAGGTTTCCAGGTGTCCCTACAGCGAATGTCAGTAAGTCCAGGTGGGTTATCAGTTTTCGATGCCGACCTTGAATGTCAATCTCGATTTGACTTTCTCTGCGAGTGTCTCGGCGATTGCGCGATCGAAGTTGCTGAGGATCTTCATGGCCAGTTGGGGTTCGATTCGGCCATCATTGATGAGATCGTCAATTGTATCGATAAGCGCCTCGCCGATACTGCATGTCTGTGTCAACATCTTCTCCAGCTTGTTTCTCAAGGTGCCCCATTCTACGATAGACGCCATAACAGTTCAACAGGCGCCAGAGGATACAGGGAAACCTACCTGCTTCCCCGGTACAACTCGTAATACTGTTGCGTCGCCATCGCCGCTGCTTGTGCTCTTCCTTCGTTCGCTCACAATTCGAGTCTTTCCCTGACAAGAGCTGGCGGCCGGGGGATCCTCTAGCGATGAGACGGGATGGAGGTGAGGTAAAGGCGAAAGTTGCAGGCAACGGAGGCAGACAAAGGGAAGTTATGTGAGGTGACCAGGGTCGTCGACCGTTGGATGTCCAGCCGCAGCGCCTCATTGGCTGGAACAGAACATCCGAGCTTGGCATCTATGTTGCACGTCATTGGTTGACAGCTCTTCATATACTTGGAGTTATCTTGGTTGTCACCCCACGGGGCGAGGATAACCTCAACTCGAATGCGCACCATTTCATGGCCATCTCAGGCCGGAAGAGCCTCCTCCTTAGTTCGAGTATATGCAGGAATGAAGCAACGAGCTCTACCTCTCTCCGCGGCCTTTTACCGTGGCCGACCATTCGTCCTGAATCATGTGCTGAGCCAGAATCGGCTCACTTCTTCAGCCAATACTAAGATGGAATCTGGGGACAAAGCAGCCAATACAGCAGGCTCATCTAAAAAGAAAGAAACATTGGAAAAACTCAAGAAATCACACAAGAGCATGGCAGAAGCAGATGAGGAAATGCGGCAGGCTATGGAGAATCTTGCAGGAGATGGGGGAGAAGCTGGACTTGAGCTTGAAGACGGCAAGCCCGTTGCCATGAAGAGGGGTGTTCGAGAGAACATGTTCAGATACATCTAAGCGTCCCGGCTCAATTCAGAAGCGACCATATCTGAGTGTGCATACCGCAATCTGTTAAGACAATGTTGATGATGAAGCTTAGGGAGCCGCTCATGTCGGGCTCGGGTATCGTGCATAGTAAACAACGCCCCGATCTGCCAGTGCCAACTCAAATCACCAAAGAAGCAAAGCGCCATCTTAGCCATACAAATTGTTGATATCGTCAACAAGAGCGTCCACGGAGCTGCCACCGGGACAATCATACCACTCCCCACCGTCACGGATGCATCGCACCTTTCCCGCGAGCCTGACTGTACAACTCCTTGTGACATTGTTCTCTTGACTTCTCTCGATGCTGGCTCGAAGCAAATCGATTCCTTCTCCTTCCTCGCTGATACACGAATTGAGCTGCTGGAAATCAAGACCGTGTTCCATGGCACAGCTCTGGACAAGGTCTCGCTTTGGAATGTCGGGGTAGTCGGTGATCATGCAGTTTGCGAATCCGAGCCAGAGTTTGACTTCGGGATAGACTTTCGCAGCGCAGAGGAGGATGATGTTGCCCAGGCATTCGCCCGGTCCATGCTTACACGAAACCGCATCGGAATTGGGATCGACGCTGTAGTTGTGTGAGCGGCGGTTTGATTTGCGACCAGGTGCAGGATAGCATACCTTCCAATGAATGACATTGCGAAATCCACCTTTTCATTGGCTTGGATCATCGTTGGTACAATCAGCTCGCGCAGGCAATCCCTTGCGTCGGGACACTTGGACATGACGTGTATTTCCAGCGGGACTTTGCTCTCTGCGGCCTCATCCTCCACGATGGGTGCGGGTGTTCGCCATAGGTGCGGGTGGTAGTGGTGGTGACAGACGAAGGCAGTACGAAACAGGGAACATATCACCAGTATCGTCAGGATAGCTGGGATGACTCGCCTCACGAGGTAATGTCGTCGAGGGCCATGCTGTTTGAGTACAACGCGAGCCGTCGACTCGTATGCCGGGAGCTTTTCGTCGGAATGCGGCGGTTGGAGAGCCATTATGGATGGGTACAGGACTAGTGTAAGAGTGAGTTGGATGGCGCTCGGTGGATTCGCGGGTTCCGGTCTTTTTTGAGATGAGGGGAGGAGGCGCCTTGGCACATATGCGAGCCTGTAAGCAAGTACCAGTGCATAGCGGGAGCAACGGGGAGTGCAGGGCGGTGGCAGGCACCGGTTGACGCCCCGGAGTACTCCGTCATTATTATACCTAAATTTGGGACGTATCGAGCTATGCCTCTAATGCGAGATCTTTGGGGTCAGTGTCGCTTGACACTCCTCTCGAGATGTTATGACAAACGCGCTTGACAGATAGATAGCAATCCGATAGTCCACTTCTCAGAGCTCAGTACCTAGCTCGTACCCGGGGCACGTCCATCCAAGGTGCAAGCACCGAATCCTCCAGTCTGGAAAGCAGCTGCCGTGATCGCAGGCCAAATTATGCAAAAAAGGTGGCCAGATCAAGCCGAGGAGACCTCTCGAACCTTTGCTTACGCATACAGAATGACTTCATCTCCTAGGGTCGCCAGGGTACCATAGCAAGCTCCGAAAAGTGGCGGTAGCCCTACCTTCCCCCCTACCCAAGTTAGTACTGTACCTACAGTTAGGTAGCCATGTGGCAGCCGGTCTGGAGTACCCAGTACCCGGTAGGAATATCAGACGTACCTGGTAGCCTCCACTGCTCCCAGTAAAATGGCCAGTCTAGCCTCACTAGCCCTCCCTTTTCTCCCCCATTCCTACCCCTCCCAAGCCTCATTCATTAGCCACCATCGCGTTTGTGCACAGAACAACTGCTGCTGTTGGTCTCGCTCGGCTGGGGCCTGCCTGTGCGCCTAAAGATGCCCTGAACCCTTTTTCACACACTTGCTGATTCGCACTCGAAAACGGCCTGAGGCTGACTTTTCCCTTTTTCCCTTCTTCAATCCCAGCGTCACATTCCGACTCCCCAGGGTCACATCTGATCCACGAGATATAGCGATCGAATCCTGTTCTTCACGGGCACGGTCGCTTTATCCTGTGCCTGTTTCATCTATGAACCCTCGTTGACCCGCTACCGAAACCTGATCCTCGAACTGACACTGGCAAGCCAAAATATATCAATTCCCCTGACATCTGCTGCGAGGCCACCCTTGAACCGCCCTTTTACTCCGATGCTGACCGATTTGCCTCGCACGTGAACGTACGGAAGTATCGACTTGTGCCAGCATTCAGCCACTTGAGTTTGCGACATCTCAAAACCGTCTACTGCCATGTCGGAACAGGCCTCGCATCGGTCGGCCAGCAATGGAAGCCCGCCGCCTGATGATCTCGAGCATGATCTTGATGCTTTTGTTCAGCCACTGCTTATCGACGACAACCTGGTGCACAACCTGGCCTACAAGTTCTCCAAGGTCTATGGAGAGCTAGCCTTACGGTCCGAAGAGCAATTTCTGCCTACCCCGGTAACCAAACTGCCCACAGGACATGAGACGGGCCAATTTCTGGCCATCGACGTTGGAGGCACTAATCTACGGGTGGCATTTATCGAACTGTTGGGCGACACGGAGGAGCTGCTGCCTACAGCCAATGGTGTGGAACGGTCACGTGAGACGATTCGCAACGCTCAACGTCCTCGCGTGCGGCGGACCTTGGAGAAGGCCTGGCCCATTGGAGAGCATTTGAAGATGGATAAGACAGAGGATCTCTTCGCCTGGATTGGCGACTGTATAGCTGAGGTCGTGGGGGACCGGTTGACTTCGGACATGGGCAAAGTCCCCGTTCCAGACGAGCTCCCGATGGGCATCACTTTCAGCTTTCCCATGATGTAGGTCCGACGATGCATCCAAAGGTTCAGGTGCTGACACGCGAATCAAGGCAAACGGAGCTATCGTCCGCGACCTTGATGCCCATGGGAAAAGGTTTCACCATCAGTTCTGATCTTGATCTTGGATCTACTCTGTTGCAAGGCTACGCCCGCCACACTCGCCGCCAGTCTCCCACAGGCTCGTCCCCGAAGGCCAAGCGGAGAAAGCTCGGCCCGCTCCCTCGGCTGAAGATCACGGCCATCTCCAACGACACGATTGCGACTCTCGCTTCACTGGCATACACTGTCAAGTCCCTGCCGAATTCTCGGGTCGTCGCCGGTATAATCGTCGGAACGGGATGCAACGCCACGATCCCCATGAAGTTCTCCAGCTTGGGCGAGACCAAAGTCGAACCGATCAGAATGAACAAACCTCATGCTACAGAGACGGTTGTGAACACAGAAATCACAATCGCTGGTGCTTGCGCGCCTTTACAAAGCATTACAACTGAATGGGATCGTCAATTGGATCAGGCATGTGCGCGACCCGGCTTCCAGCCTTTGGAATACATGACCGGAGGCCGATACATTGGGGAGCTGATTCGCATCATTTTCTTTGATTACATGACGCGTGCCCACAAGCCACCGGTGCCCGCAGCCTCTCTTCCCGCGACGATTGTACACAGCTATAGTTTTAGCACCACGTTTGTGAGTGCAGTGGTTGCACGGGCTCGGTCAGATTCAGAACTGGCTGGCGAATTGAAGCGCCGCATCCCTCCTCCGGAATCTTCGAACTGGGGGTGGTCACCGCATTCGGCCGGCGCGCTGCGCAAAATTGCGCAGATGGTTCAGATTCGATCCGCCGGGCTTATTGCCGCCGCTACAGTCGGGCTTCTGGCTACTGTGGGCGAAATCGCATTGTCAGAGCCTGGCAGTCCTGCGTCGCTTTCTGACGGGATGGTATTGACCGACAGCAAGCCAGCGTCACCCAAATCAAGTGTCCCTTCTCTGCCACAGCGTGACGCCAGAGATGGTCTTTCACCGGCTCCCGGTGCAACAGCCTGGAAGTCCGGACCAGAAGAATTGGTCATTGCTTACACTGGTGGAATTATCCAGCACTATCCCAACTTCAAAGAACAGTGCCAACGGTTTATCGACCGGTTAGTGATGAGAGCAGGTCCTCAGGACGGCGGCAAGAGTGTTTTCTTAAGAGAAGCTCGGGATGGCGGCATCATTGGAGCCGGCGTCCTTGCAGGCATGGAGACTCAAGAGCGGGGCTTATCCTGATGATTCGACGCGTTGATATGCGAATCTTTCTCGTCTCTTCTGGCTGCCATTGCAACTTTGGCAGGGGGGCAGAATGTAGGAAATTGCTTAACTTTCGACTGAACGGAAGAGAACGATTGATCGACAGGAGACATGCGTCGAGGATTCGTTGGAAAAACTCTGGGGGTTTGATAGGGGGGGATGTGAAGTGAAGCACGCATGATGCAGGACGAAGCCCCTGCGTCTGGGGAGCTGTGACAGGACCTGCTGGGCCGTTTAAGAGGGTTAGGGATCGTGATCGGTAACCAAAAGGGGGTTCCTCAATTTGTCACGGAACTGCGGAGTACTTGCACCAACACTCCTCGCGGAGTCCAGCGGTGATGGCGCATCCTCGCGCACATTCGCCCACAAGCGAAAGGAATATTGGCCTGACGGATTGGGTGGCCACTTGGCCAGGACCGCTAAGCTGGCGCCGAGGCGAAGCTCAACCTCATTGCGCTTTTAGCCGGAGGATCCAAGGACCAGCCCAGGATCAGCATCAGCAGGGGTCCCCGCAACAGACCAACGGCACCAACTGCATGATTTATTGTACTTGTTAAGAAGTAGCCACATCTGTGGCGACTCGGTGGTGCTGAATGCTCGACAAACCCTTGAGCCTTTTCTTTCTCTGTCAGAAAGGGTTGCATACATATGTATATACACACGTCCAAGTTATCCTGACATAGACTGCTAATGGGGATGGGGCGGCTGGCCGGATAATCGTCGCATTGGTGATCAGACTCTATGTCATCAGATGAATCATGATCGCACGAGTTCCCAACGGGATGGATGCCCCCAGTGGCGACGATTTGAAAGACACTTCGGAGACCTCCTGCTGTTCACAACAGCCACGAGACACGGCGAGATGGTTGCGGCAAGCTTGGCCCATGCATTATCTGCATTTCTTGCCCTGCATGGGCCACATCAGTGTTGCCGAAGGAAGATTGCTGCAGGTCTCAGGGCCCAGAAAAATCGAGGCATGCAGAAGAGCGCAACGGTTGCTCCAGGCGAGCAGGGAAATATTCCGTTGGCAGAGCTCCAAACAATAGAGCGTGGTTGTGCGACCGGAGTCGATGCTGTACCAGCTGGGAAACGAATATTAAAGCCAGCGATGCGCTTAAAATAATAGGCGACTCGATTAAATCGCAATTTGTGACCACAGGCGGTGTACGAAGTAACCGTTGTTAACTTGTTGGGATATGTACTTGTTATTGATCTGGACACAGGGGCGGAGACGAGCACCGTTGGTCGGGTGTTGATCGACCCTCGAGACACGCGAGCTGTCCAGCATCGAGCAAATGATCGAGCAAGTTTCTTGGGTCTGGGGGAGGCTCCTGCTCCTGCCTAATACCGTAGGCAGGCTCCGTAGCCAGTAAGTAGGATCTCTCCTGAGCCCCTCAAGCCCTCGTAAGGTCTCGCTTTAACCCGAGAAGGAACGGATTGACCGAAGAATGGCGTAAGGAGAACGGCGAGACGGCTCGTCCACCACTGACACCCACTGGCCGCTCGCCTCGACCAGCCCAGTGAGCCCACATCCCCGCCGGCCAACACATTTGGTTGCGAAATTCCGTGCCCCCAAATTCCCCCAGGAGTCCAGGATCAGGTCTGGGTCTGAGAAGCCGCGATGGCGTTTTGTCTGGGTCTTGTGCGTGTGTGTCCACTCAGTCACTGTCGTCGGTGTGGTTCAGTGTGGTGTGGAGAGGGTCATCTTTTCACTTCTGTCACCTTTTGGCCTCGACTACGAGGTACAAGGCCAGTAACGAGCCCTCCGATCCCTCCACCTCCCACTCACCCGCATTTTTCGCTCAGGCTCCATGAGCATTACATCGCTTCCTCCTCCTGTCCAAAACCTCCTACACCTTACACCCAAATCTCCTCCTCGACTCCAGCTCTGTCAACTCTTTGATATCGCTCGTTGCCCAACTAGCGAACTCTACCTTCTCACCCGTCCGTCGAAAGCCTCCTTCTCTTCACTCGCTTGAAGTCGCCAGTCGACTCGTTTCCCATCCTTCGGTGTCTAGAACCTGTCTGTCCTCTTCAGAATTCGACCCTCAGCGGCCTTCCCTATCCTTTGCTCTGCTATGCGCAGGGTGTCGCTGATCATTCAGTCTTAATGGGCGCGATCGAATTTTCGCCCTTCTGCTCGTTGCGCACGGGTTGCGGTGCTCTGGAAAGAGGACAAATATGAGCCCTATTCCTACAATTGAACATGTCCTGCACACCTGGATTCGGCGCGATGAGCCCGATAATCCAGAACAGAGACCGAGTGACCCCAATGGACTTGTCCTTGAGGCGTGGGGTGGGTAGTGACCTATATCCGGGTTGTCGTACAATCCCGTCCAGAAGATCAAATGGCTGACAAACAACACTTTTCCCAAACAACAGCTCAAGGGTACATGGTTGGATCACTTATCATCATGTCCTGCATCACGTTGGCAAATATGCGGAAAGGCGTTCTGCTGCACAAGCTGATTTTGCTCGAGGTATGTTAGGCCTTGCTCTTCTTCGACGCCGTTTGTTCTCGTTAAAGAGACTGACCAGAAACTTGGGATTGACAGCTCGTCCTTGGGTATTGGCAAGGCTTCTTCATCCTGTTCAATCCGCCTGTCTACGCCTGGTGGCTTTCCGTAGCCGCCATTCCGCTCAACATTTCCTGGTGGTTGCACAATGTGATCGCCTGGATGAAGTTGAGACCTTTTCTCAACAAGACGGTCAGTCGACTATTCATCGGCACTGTTATTTTAGTTATCCCGTACTGGATTGTTGAGATATACGCCAACTTCACCTATTTTCACAACGTCAACAAGGTCTTCCTGAAGACGAGGCCATGGGAAGCGCTATGTCGGGATCCATGGTGGATCTTGGCGGCCTGCCTCTTGATATACAACATCAAGACCAAGTACGACTTGACTCTAACGCAAATCGTCCGCATCTCTCCTCGATTTGCTGTCATGCTGGGTGCCATGGTACTCAGCATATGCTTTATTGTTCTTGACGTCCTTTCAGTTACCTCGGCTCTGAAGTCTGTGCTACCCGTGGGCATCAACCCGTTCTGGAAACTTTCCTTTGTCTTCAAGTGTTTGACCGACTCAGTTGTCTTGGACGATTTCAAAACAGCGCTGGACCGATTGAGGGCATTTAAAATGAGCCGGCTCGGCAGCTTCGCCATGGACGCGGCAGACAACCGAAACAAGAAGCACAGGGATGACGTTAACAGCACCAACAATTGGGCCACTCCGTCTGTTGCACCCAATGGTGACAAGCCTCAACCAGTCGGTCCTCTACCAATCTTGCCCAGCCCTGACAGTGACTACATCAAGCCCGGCTGGGAAGAGCTGAAACACGCCCGCTCAGCTCATGTGGAAAATGGAAACGCTGCAGATCTCGCACGAAATGGCTCGAGAGATGGCGATCCAGACGAGAATCCTTTTGATGCGATAGATTATGCCGACCCTCAACGAGAGTCGAGTGACACGCAGATGCTCAAACCCCAAGGCAGTTGGCTGCATAGGCGCTCCTCTGAAGAAACTTCCGACGTCGACATCGAATATGCCATGGCGGTCCGGTCGATGACCAATGATTCGATGGACAAACAACGCGATAGGAGAAAATCAATCGGCGTCGCCAGGTGATCCTTGGAAGTCTGCCCTGAAAGGAAGGGCACCTCTACCAACACATTTCCAACATTTGCCGCGCAGAGCCTCAAGAGCACGATGCGGTCGCCACAACAGCGCCTGGACGGAGATTCACCCACTGACCGTTCCAGCCTGGAAAGTCCCAGTACTTGACCGATTGTGGTCAGGCTCTCAGAACAACCATTGTCGTAGGTTCCGCCCAACTGACTTCGCCGGAAAGACGGCTACGGCCATGGTCCCGGCAGCTGGAATCCGTGGCCAGGTGCATTAACCCCTCATCCGAGTGGCAGTGCAATTATTTGAACTTGGGAAATGCCGAATAAAGGAGATTCGGCAAACAGAGCTCAAGAGAAAACCTTTGTGAGGACTTGAAGAATTATCCACAGCGCTCAGAATGAGCGTGGAGCACTCCATACGACTCCAGCAATGAGGGATGAAGGATTGGATTTGGGAGCGTTTTCTAAACTGGCATTGCATTTGATACCCCAGGATATTGCAGAGATGTGCATATATAGCGAACGGATGCGGACTGGAAATAGGAATAGCATCAGAGCTACATACAGTATGTGCTTGGTTGACATCGTGTGTACGTGGTTGGTACTCGGCACGTACCTGTGTTTTACAGTAGCTCGAGCAGGTGTTCGAGCGGCCCCTGGACACATCACGCATCAGGGGATCGGGCCTGATTATTAGCTTCCTTCACCTACCCGCAAATTGACTGGCTGGCGGGTACCAAAGGAACCCAACGCCGCCTGGACAGTTTCCTTGGCACTCAGGACCAGGACCAGCTTGGACCAGGCAGGACCCTCTCGAGCCTCCGACTGCCTCCAACCATGCACGGCCACTTCCAAAAGAAAACGCGTCTGCGGGCCCTGCGCGATTCCCAGTTGATACTCGTACAATTCGACGCCTGCAATCATCAATTTCTTTCTTGTTCTCCCTCCAAACCTCCTCCCTCGCCACAGACATCTGTTCTTGTCAGCATTGCACCGGCGTTGGAGGGCATTTGACATGCTGGCAAATGTCTCAGCCGTCGATTTTGTTCCCCCGTCAGACTGATAGACCCATCCCCTATGGACGTCCTTTCGACTAGCACTCCCAACGGGGATCCCGGTCCTACTGCGATATTGGAGCCCGTGGACCCCCTCGACGTCCTTGAACATATCGTGAATCTGATTGAGACCACCCTTGGTGCCGCAAGAAGAGAGCTCGAAGCGGTCGGCAGCCTTCTGTCGAAAGCCAGTCGTCCCGAATCCCTCAACAAATGTGCTCGATTCGCAGCCGATCCTCAACTTACCCTCTATGCGCAGAAGGACGTGCGGGAAGAGTTGGTCAATGGTCACGATGACACTCCCAGTCAGTTACAAAATTCCATGTCCAGATGAAGAGTCTAATCCAATTGGCAGAAATCGAACATCTTTATAGCCTTTCATCCGAATTGTCCCCTGCACAAACGACCGTTGCCACGATTGCCTTCCTGAAACTTTCTGGACCTCTTGATGGACGAAGGTCGATTGCCAGCCAGATCCAAGTCTTCAATCTCCCGGGCTCGTACAACATCGGTAGTGAAGCAAACACCGGCGGAGACGTTATCTCACCATACGAAGTAGTCTACTCGCTTTTACACAACGTCCTCAGCCCGTACTTTGAGGCGTACACCCGACAACATGGCTCAACCAACCGAAATTGGTATGATCCGCAGGCGAAAGGCGGTATTCCAGGCGCGAAGAGAAGGATTGCGGAATTGGAAATGAGCCTGCTGCATCTGCAACAAAATACTGATATTCCGATGATCCACTTGCCCATGCACGAGGTGGTAATGGGAGCCTTGCAAAATGCCGAAGCCCAAGGATTGTCGCCATCTGTGCAGTTGATTCCGGCACACGTCCTTGAGAATACCACCGTTCTCAACAGCATTCAGAATCATGTTATTGGGTGGATCAAGTCAATACAGAATATCACCAAACTTACCAAAGACGTCAAGGATGCAACGCCTACTCAGACCTCTGCCGCCCAAGAGATCAATTTCTGGCTTTCTCTGGAGGCTTCATTGAACAAGCTTGTGGAAGAAATAAGCCTCGATCATGTCCGCTTGACGTTGGAAATCCTGAAGAAGGCCAAGCGGCAACAGGCTGTCGTCAGTTTTGAAACCGACACTGGCTGGAGAGACGCTCTCGAAGTCGTGCGGAACTACAACACTCTCATGCGGGACTTCCCCTTGGATGAGTTGTCTTCCGCAACGTCGCTGCAAAAATTGGCAGAAGCTCTGGTCCTGATCTTCAACCACCTGAACAAGAAATGGAGGGTCTGCAACTACCCTATTCGCCGAGCACTCAAGCTGGTGGAAGGTATTTCGGAGGACATGAATACCCAGATTCTTCGTCTGCTTCAAGGGCGCTCGATCATGTCGCTGAGCTGGGACGAGTTTACTGACCTGATGAACTCGGTCAACCTGGTGTGGGAGACTTGGGACGATCAAATGAAAAGCTTCACGGCTGTTGCTCGGGAGATAACAAGACGCAAAAACACCGATTTTGTGCCCGTGAAGATAATTCCTAGACATGCCCAGACTCAGGAGCGACTGCGGTACGTCTACCGCTTTCGAAATGACCACGAACAACTGCGGCGGACGATCATCAACGTTCTTGGACCCAAGGCTCGCGCAACCGACCCGACCCGACCAGCAGATGATGGCGGAGCCGCAATCATCGAGGAACTAGGAGACGTTGATGCTGTTGAGGAAGTGGCCGGTGCTTATGACATTGTCCGCCATGTGGATGTGCTAGACGTGTCGCCAAAAGGAACAGAAATTTGGGTCCAGGCCGAGATGCAGTATACCGAACGGACATCTCGAGTGGAGGACTCAATTATCACAAGACTAAGAGACCGCTTGGGGAAAGCAAAGACAGCAAATGAGATGTTCCGAGTTTTTGAGAAATTCAACGCTTTGCTGGTTAGACCGAAAGTTCGAGGTGCCATTGCGGCATATCAGACTCAGCTCTTGGACAATGTCAAGAACGCCATTGCCTCTCTCCACGAAAGATTCAAGCAGCAATACGGTGGCTCCGAGGCGCAGATGATGGCTCAACTTCGCGACATTCCTCCTGTGGCAGGTGCAATCCTGTGGGTCCGTCAAATCGAAGCACAATTGAACAACTATATGTCCAAAGTCCAAGCTGTTCTCGGAGAAGACTGGATGCTTCATACCGACGGAGAGAAACTGGAAGCTGAAAGCAACCTATTCCGAAAGAAGCTCACGACCAGAGACATTTATGAAGCATGGCTTCGCGATGTCCAGGCCAGAGATATCTCCGTTACCGGCAGACTATTCTCTATTTCGCGGAGTCGTACGGCCAATGGTGCCATGGAGCTCATTGTGAACTTTGACAATCATGCTATATCACTCTTCAAAGAGGTCAGAAATCTTAGCTGGCTGAACTACCAAATCCCACACCGGATAGCAACAACCGCGAAACAAGCTCAGCGCGTGTATCCGTACGCTTTGAGTCTTATGGAGAGCGTTGCAGGGTACTTCTCCGCTGTTCGAGCTATTCAAGAAATGCCGAACACAGCACCTCTGATGGCAGGCTATGAGAAGGAGGTGCAAATCCTCTTTGCCACTGGTATCAAGTTAAGATGGGATTCTTTTATCCATTCATACGAACTGCACATCAAGGGAAAAGCCACTACCAATGACTCGGCGCATGTGCAGTATGTTCGTGACTTGGCTACAGCGGTCACAACTCTGCAAAGCAAGACTGCGACTGTTCGAAGCCTTGACCAGAGCATCCAAGTTGCTCTTTCCGAGATGAAGAGCTGTCCCTATACACCCAAGAATTTCCAGGCTCAAATGGACATTATTCAGAACGCTGTGGACAAGATGAATCTGGAAAACTACTCAAATCTCTCTAATTGGGTGTCTCAATTAAACTTGCAATTGCGCCAAATCTTTGAGGAACGACTACGAGCGGCGTTAAAGTACTGGATCACGTCCTTTACCTCCACGGATGAACAATATCCTGCTTCAGAGGAAGCCATGCACCATGTTCAGTTTCCCCTTACACAGATCGAGATAATGATGAACAATCAAACAGTTTTCGTCGACCCGCCTCTGAACTTTGTCAAGGCCTCTTGGGTGCTTCAGCTGGAAGACTGGCTGGAAGTCTTGTGCCACTTGCCACAAGTCAGAGCCTCTCGATACTCTGTGACTGCGGATATTGGTTCACCACAAGCAACACCTGAATTCATAGATCTACCATTACAGAATGTTGAGGTCCTGCAGGCGGCCTACAGCGCCATCGATACCAGGATCGAAAATATGGCCGTTTACCTGGAGGAATGGTACACCTACCAGAATTTGTGGGATCTCCGTAGTGATCAATTGCACGAAACCCTTGGTGACGATCTTGCCCAATGGCACCAGCTACTACAAGAAGTCCGCCACGCACGTTCAACCTTTGATACCTCTGAGGGACGCAAGAGCTTTGGCTGTGTCGTCTTTGACTATGAGCAGGTCCAATCAAAGATTACACAGAAGTATGATCAATGGCAATATGAGATCACCAGCAAGTTCGGTGGCATCCTCGGCAATCGTATGGCGGAAGTGTACACTGACATGAAACGATCGCGCCTCGAACTCGAAAATCACTCCCTCGAGGCGTCATCCACGGCGCAAGCGGTAGCATTCATCACCATTGTCCAGCAATGCAGACGAAATGCGATGGTATGGGGACCTGAAGTCGAGATCTTCAGGCAAGGCCAGACTACCCTTTCAAGACAACGATACAATTTTGCTAGTGACTGGCTCTCTGCGAACCAGGTGAGCGACGAATGGGATGCTTTTGAAGAGATCTTGAATCGCAAAAGCAAGGTTGTTGAAGATCAGACGGATGCGCTTCGGGCCAATATTATTGCAGAGGATCGCGTTATCGGTAGCCGGATTGCTGATGTGGTTGCTCAATGGACGGAGGAGAAGCCTGTTTCTGGGACAATTCCACCTGCGGAAGCCGCCGAGCTCTTGCGTGTTTACCAAGCCCGCATGGAGAAGTTGCAAGCAGAAGCTGAAACTGTCTCGCGCGCAAAAGAAGCCCTTGCATTACCGTCCACTCAGGATGATTCCCTGGCTGCTGCGTTGGAGGAAGTGAGCGATTTCAAGTCTGTTTGGTCCGCTCTGTCAACGATATGGCAGAGCATCAACGAACTCCGCGACATGTTATGGACTAGTTTGCAACCACGGAAGCTTCGTCAATCTTTGGACGGCTTGGTGAAGATGACGAAAGAGATGCCCAGTCGAATGCGGCAGTATGCTGCTTTCGAGCATGTCCAGACCGTTCTCCGACAGTTGATCAAGGCGAATCCACTTCTCAACGACCTCAAGTCCGATGCCATTCGAGAAAGGCACTGGCTAAAAATCTACAAGGCATTGAAGCCCAACAAGAGATATTCTGAGGTGTCGATGACTCTGGGAGATGTCTGGGATCTTCAGTTGATAACCAGCGAGGCAACTATCCGGGACATTATTGTCCAAGCGAGAGGAGAACTGGCGCTCGAAGAGTTTGTCAGACAAGTGCGAGAAACCTGGCAAAGCTATCCGCTTGATCTGGTGAACTATCAAAACAAGTGCCGACTCATTCGTGGCTGGGATGAGCTTTTCTCCAAATGCAGTGAGAACCTGAATTCCCTCCAAGCTATGCGCCACTCCCCGTACTACAAAGAATTTGAGGAAGAAGCTTCATCGTGGGAGGACAAGCTAAATCGAGTCCATGTTCTGTTCGACATCTGGATTGACGTGCAGAGACAATGGGTCTACCTAGAAGGAGTCTTTACTGGCAACAACGACATCAAGCACCTTCTGCCCACTGAATCCAGCAGATTCTCGAACATCAACACTGAATTTTCTGCAGTCATGAAGAAAGTCTATAAGTCCCCGTTTGTTATGGATGTCCTCGCCATTCCTGGCGTGCAGAAATCTCTAGAGCGCCTGGCAGAACTCCTGAGCAAAATTCAGAAGGCCTTGGGCGAGTATCTTGAACGAGAGCGTGTCTCGTTCCCTCGATTTTACTTCGTTGGCGATGAAGATTTGCTCGAGATTATTGGCAACAGCAACGACAGCACCCGCGTTGCGAAGCACTTCAAAAAGATGTTTGCCGGGATATCCGGCGCAGAAGTCACCGATGACAACACAATCGCAGCTATTACTTCAAAAGAAGGCGAGGTCGTCAGGCTGAAGAAAGAGGTTTCTCTGATCAAGCTCCCCAAAATCAACGATTGGCTTACGGCGCTCGACACCAGTGTCAAGCAGACCTTGGCTGAGTTGCTTGCGGAAGCTGCCACTGCCTTTAAACCCTTGTTTACTGCCCCTGAGCTCGATGCCCATGAGTTTCAAGAGTACATGACGCGGTTTCCCGCGCAGATAATGATCCTAGCGGCGCAAGTCGTATGGACCGACCTCGTGCAAGGAGCACTTGAAGGCGGGGGCCAAGGGTTACCGAAACTTCACGAGCATGAAGTGCGACTACTCGACGTCCTAGCCGAAAGCGTATTGCAAGACCTCCCAGCCTTGACTCGAAAGAAATGCGAACACTTTATCACTGAGGCTGTCCATCAACGAGACGTTGTTGCGAAACTCATGAAAGCCGAAGCAAATTCACCTGGACATTATTTCTGGCTTCTGCAGATGCGCTACGTTTACGACCCCAATGCAGACCTGATGAATCGCTTGCGCATTCATATGGCAAATGCAGACTTGGATTATGGCTACGAATATCTTGGTGTGCCAGACCGCCTTGTTCGGACACCCCTGACTGATCGATGCTTTCTAACTTTGACACAAGCCCTTTGCCAAAGACTTGGAGGTTCTCCATATGGTCCTGCAGGAACTGGGAAGACCGAGTCAGTTAAGGCCCTGGGACTCCAATTGGGGCGCTTCACCTTGGTTTTTTGCTGCGACGACACCTTCGACTTCCAGGCGATGGGCCGCATATTCCTTGGGCTGTGTCAGGTTGGTGCTTGGGGATGTTTTGACGAATTCAATCGTCTTGAAGAGAGGATACTCTCAGCCGTGTCACAACAAATTCAAAACATCCAAATTGGCCTCAAGAACACCACCAACGAGCAAAAGGCGCAAATCGACCTCGTGGGGCGCCGTTTCAGAGTCAACCCAAATTCCGGCCTATTCATCACCATGAATCCTGGTTATGCTGGACGTTCTAACCTGCCAGACAATTTGAAGAAGCTCTTTAGGAGTGTTGCAATGTCGAAACCAGACAAGGAGCTGATCGCTGAAGTCATGCTTTTCTCACAAGGTTTCAAGCAAGCAAAACATATTTCCCACCAAGTCGTCCCATTCTTCGACCATTGTGCACAGCGGCTCTCGAAGCAACCTCATTACGATTTCGGTCTGAGAGCACTGAAAAGCGTCCTCATTAGCTCTGGTGGGCTCAAGAGAGTTCGAACGCAAACGCCAGAAATTCCGGGAGACCAAAGCATCATTGAGCCGCAGATCATTGTGCAGAGCATTCGAGAGACAGTGTCACCAAAACTGATCAAACAAGACGTCGAAACTCTTATTGAGGTCCAGGCAGAAGACTTCCCAGGCGTGGAATATGTCCCCGCAAACATGACCAGGCTCATGGAGGCAATCAAGCAGGTGATGCAAGAACAGCATCTCACGGAAAGCGAGGCTTGGATGACGAAGATTCTCCAACTGTATCAGATTCAAAACATCCACCACGGAGTCATGATGGTCGGACAGTCCGCCTCTGGTAAATCTGCCATATGGAGAGTCCTACTTCAAGCCCTACAGAGGGTGGAGGGAATTGAAGGCGTATATCATGTGATTGATCCGAAGGTTATGTCGAAAGAAGCACTCTATGGAAGCCTCGACAGCACGACCCGAGAGTGGACTGATGGCTTGTTCACCGCCATCCTGCGAAAGGTCGTTGACAATCTCCGTGGCGAAGACAGTAAGCGGCATTGGATCGTTTTTGACGGAGATGTCGATCCTGAATGGGTAGAAAACTTGAACAGCGTTCTCGACGACAACAAACTACTCACCCTGCCGAACGGGGAAAGATTGAACCTACCGCCAAATGTTCGAATCATGTTCGAAGTCGAGAGTCTGAAATATGCCACCCTTGCCACGGTCAGTCGTTGTGGTATGGTGTGGTTCTCAGATGACACCGTCAGCCCGTCCCTGATGATAGACCACCACCTTCAGAAGCTCGCGGACCGCACATTTGAGGACCTGGATGATGAGATCAAAGCAGCCGGTCTCACTACGAAAGCTCAAGACACACAGCGCCACGTAGTCGAGACCTTGAAAACGTCGATGCAACGGGATGATCTTCTCCTCAAAGCACTATCATCTGCAGCAACTCACAAACATATCATGGAGTTCACTATGGCCAGGGCGCTAGGCAGTCTGTTTAGTCTCCTAGCTAAAGGGTGTCGCACAATCTTGGAGTACAACATGAATCATCCTGAATTTCCTCTAGAGCCGGAGCAAACTGAGGCCTTCATTTCGAAGAAGCTTTTATTGGCAATCGTTTGGAGCTTCGTTGGTGATGCATCCCTGGGCATTCGCAAGGAGTTCGGTGATTTCCTGTCTACAATGACGAATGTCGACCTACCGACTCTCGACAGCTCTACTTCACTCATTGATTACGATGTGACTTTGCCCCATACCCAATGGGTACCGTGGCAGACTCAAGTTCCCACGGTCGACTTGAACACTCATTCGATCACTCAAACTGATGTTATTATACCTACGATCGACACCGTCCGCCACGAGGACGTTCTGTATTCGTGGTTGTCGGAACACAAACCCCTGATGCTGTGCGGTCCTCCGGGTTCTGGAAAAACAATGACTCTCTTCAGCGCCCTTCGGAAACTTCCCGATATGGAGGTTGTGGGCCTCAACTTTTCCAGTGCCACTCAGCCAGAGCTCGTCATCAAGACTTTTGAGCAATACTGTGAGTATAAAAAGACCCTCAATGGAATGGTCCTCTCCCCTACGCAGCTTGGTCGATGGTTGGTAATTTTCTGCGACGAGATCAATCTTCCTGCTCCCGACAAGTACGGTACTCAACGCGCCATCAGTTTCCTGCGGCAGCTGGTGGAACAAAATGGCTTTTGGCGCACTGCTGACAGGGTGTGGGTAACTTTGGAGCGTATTCAATTCGTTGGCGCTTGTAATCCACCGGAAGACGTAGGACGTCATCCCATGGGCGACCGATTCTTGAGACACGCGCCTGTGGTCATGGTTGACTATCCCGGCGAGGTCTCTTTAACCCAGATTTACGGCACCTTCAACAATGCGGTCCTCAAGGTAGTGCCTTCCTTACGAGGATTCGCGGAAGCCCTGACGCGCGCAATGGTCGAGTTCTACCTGAAGTCCCAAACGAGGTTTACGCCAGATATTCAGCCTCATTATGTTTACTCGCCTAGAGAACTGACTCGCTGGGTACGTGGCATCTACGAGGCCATAGCCCCTCTCGAACACCTCTCATTGGAAGGGCTGATTCGTATTTGGGCGCACGAAGCATTGCGACTTTTCCAAGATCGACTTGTCGAACAAGAAGAGCGAGCCTGGACATCTGATATGGTTCGACAAACAGCGCTAGAACACTTCCCCACCGCCGACATCGATCAAGCATTACAGGGACCGATCCTGTTCTCTAACTGGCTTTCGAAGAATTATGTCTCCATTGAGCAAGAACAATTACGCGAGTTTGTCAAGGCACGTCTGAAGACATTCTGCGAGGAAGAAGTTGATGTTCCTCTTGTGTTGTTCAATGATGTCCTCGAACATGCTCTTCGCATTGACCGAGTCTTCCGCCAACCTCAAGGCCATCTCATTCTTATCGGTACCAGCGGTAGCGGCAAGACCACGTTGTCTAGGTTCGTCGCCTGGATGAATGGCTTGACCATATTCCAGATAAAGGTCCATGGGCGATACTCGGCGGAAGACTTCGACGATGATTTGAGAGGGGTTCTCCGAGCGTGCGGCTGCCGAGGCCAGAAGATTTGCTTCATCATGGACGAATCCAATGTTCTAGACTCTGGTTTCCTCGAGCGGATGAACACTTTGCTAGCAAACGGAGAAGTTCCCGGTCTTTTCGAGGGTGACGAATACTCTGCTCTTATGACTGCTTGCAAGGAAGGTGCTCAACGACAAGGTCTGCTCCTGGACTCGCAAGAAGAACTTTACAAGTGGTTCACCCAGCAAATTGTCCGCAACTTGCATGTCGTATTCACAATGAATCCTCCGCAGGACGGCCTCTCGTCGAAGGCAGCTACCAGCCCGGCCTTGTTCAACAGATGTGTCCTCAACTGGATGGGTGATTGGTCGGATCAGGCTCTCTTCCAAGTCGGCTACGAACTCACACAATCTATCGATCTAGACAAGCCAAATTTCTCCGCTCCTGACAGTATCCCTGTCGCATATCGTGATCTAACACTTCCTGCCTCACACCGCGACACGATTATCAATGCAATGGTGCATATACACTACTCTGTCCAGAAAACCAACGAGCGTTTGGAGCGTCAACAGGGCATTGTGACTTATCTTACGCCTCGCCACTACCTTGATTTCGTTACGCAATTCCGCAAACTCTTCAGGGAGAAGCGCGAGGATCTCGAGGAACAACAACGCCATCTCAATGTTGGTCTAGACAAACTTCGAGATACTGTCGACAAAGTACGCGACTTGAGAGCAAGCCTGGCACAGAAGAAGCATCAGCTGGAGCTAAAAGATGCCGAGGCAAATGAAAAGCTTCAACGGATGGTCGCCGATCAGCGAACCGCAGAGTCTCAGAAGACCACCTCCATTGAGATACAAACAGAATTGGAGAAGCAAGAGAAAGAGATTGCTAGCCGGAAAGAAATCGTGCTGGATGACCTGGCCAAGGCGGAACCGGCAGTCATCGAAGCACAGCGAAGCGTCAGCAACATCAAGAGACAACATCTCACTGAGGTTAGGTCCATGGCTAATCCGCCACCTGGTGTTAAGCTTGCTTTGGAATCGGTATGCACTTTACTTGGTCACAAGGTCGATAACTGGAGAGCCATTCAAGCTGTTGTTCGGCGGGACGATTTCATTGCAAATATCGTCAACTACGACAATGAGAAAGATATGACACCCAACCTACGGCAGAAAATGCGCCACGATTACCTGTCCAACGATGATTTCACATTTGAGAAGGTCAATCGTGCAAGCAAAGCATGTGGTCCTCTGGTGCAGTGGGTGGAGGCTCAAGTGAATTACTCTGAGATTCTTGACAGAGTCGGACCCTTGCGCGCTGAAGTGGAGCAATTGGAAGACAAGGCTCTCCAGACCAAAGCTGAAGCCAAAGCTATTGAAAACAGAATCGCCAAACTCGAGGAGAGTATTGCAACCTACAAGACGGAATATGCTGCCCTCATCAGTGAAACGCAAGCCATCAAGGGTGAAATGGCACGAGTTCAGACGAAGGTAGATCGCAGTCTTCGTCTGCTCGACAGTCTATCTTCCGAGCGTGTTAGATGGGAGGCAGCTAGTAAGTCCTTTGAGACGCAGATCCAGACCTTGGTTGGAGATGTGGTCATCGCATCAGCATTCCTCGCATATGGAGGTCTCTATGATCAACAATTTAGAAAGACAATGGTTGATGATTGGATGCATCACATGTCACAGTCCGGCATTTCCTGTAAAAGTGATGGCTCAGTTCTTGGATATTTGTCATCCGCCGACGAACGCCTCCAATGGCAGCGTCACTCCCTTCCAGCCGATGACTTATGCATGGAGAATGCCATCATGCTCAAGCGCTTCAACCGATACCCATTGATCATCGACCCGCCTGGCAGGGTGACTGAGTTTTTGAAACAAGAACACCAAGGACGGAAGCTAACAGTCACAAGCTTCCTAGACGACGCCTTCACTAAACAGCTCGAGAGTGCCTTGCGCTTTGGCAATCCGATCTTGATCCAAGACGCCGAATACCTAGATCCCATCTTGACGCATGTCTTGAACAAGGAATACCAGAAGACTGGTGGGCGAGTGCTCATCCAGCTTGGCAAGCAAGAGATCGACTTTTCAGAACACTTCCAATTATATCTATCTACTCGGGATCCTTCGGCAGCATTTGCCCCAGACGTTTGCAGCAGGACTACCTTCATCAACTTCACTGTTACCCGCAGCAGTTTGCAAACACAGTCCTTGAACGAAGTCCTGAAAGCCGAGCGACCGGATGTCGACAAGCGAAGAACAAACTTGGTCAAAATGCAAGGGGAATTTGACACAAACCTCAGGCAATTGGAAAAGAGGCTTTTGCAAGCTCTCAATGAATCCCGGGGTAATATTCTTGATGATGACAATGTCATCCAAACTCTGGAAACTCTCAAAAAGGAAGCTGCGGTCATCACAAAGAAGGTTGCTGAAACCGAAGGAGTCATGGCGGAAGTTGAGCGGATCACACAAGGTTACAGCCACATTGCCAACGCCTGCAGTGCCATTTTTGCTTTGCTTGAGCAGTTGCATCACCTCAACCACGGGTATCGATTCTCGCTGCCATATTTCATCGATATATTCAACTCGGTGCTCCATGATAACCCACATCTTATGAACAAGACAAACCATGAAGAACGTGGCGAGATCATTCTAAAAGACATATTCGTTGAGACTTATCGGCGAACGTCCTTGTCTCTATTGCAAAAAGATCGCATTACACTGGCAATGCTTCTGGTCCGTGCCTCTCCATATAACTTTGATCGGTCCGCCATGGAACTTATACTGGAAGACCGACCACATTCCCGAGGCACCGTGCCTACTGACACTCGTGTCGAGGACGTGGTGGCAGCTGTGAAGCGAATCCCTATTTTCAACAGCGACAGACTTGACTCCACGAGCAAGAGTTGGATACAGTTTCTCTCCGCGGAGCGTGCAGAGCACTTCGTTCCGACGCTCTGGAACGACACTGACAATACGATCGATCAAAACCTCTACAAGTTACTCCTTATCAAGCTGGCCCGACCGGACAGGTTTTTGCCTGCAGCTCAAGCACTCGTCGCAGGCGTCTTTGGACCAGAAATCTTTCAGGGCACTGATGATCTGGCAGCAATTGTCAATCAAGTCAACTCCTCGATCCCCATTGCGCTCTGCTCCAATCCCGGTTTTGATGCAAGCTACAAGGTCGATGCCCTTGTGGAGAAGCAGAATGCGAACTGCGCCAATGTTGCTATGGGATCTGATGAAAGTGTTGCCAGTGCGGATAAAGCCATCACCAGCGCGGCCGCGAACGGTACGTGGGTTTTGATCAAGAATGTTCACCTGGCTCCTCAATGGGTGCAGAGCCTGGAGAAGCGTCTGTCGGCCCTCAAACCGCACAATGACTTCAGATTGTTCCTCTCCATGGAGTCAAGTCCCAAGATACCCGTCAACCTGCTTCAAGCCTCCAGGACTCTTGTCTACGAACAACCGGCTGGCATGAGAGCAAATATGAAGGATACCTTAACTGTAGTGTCGGACCGAGGGACCCGAACTCCTGTCGAGAAGGGCAGGCTCTACCTCCTCCTGTGTTTCCTTCACGCTGTGCTCCAAGAACGACTTCGATATGCCCCCACTCTAGGCTGGAAGGGGCTTTGGGAGTTCAATGACAGCGACTACGAGTGTTGCGCGTTCATTATTGACGTCTGGATTGATGCGATTGCACAAGGGAGATCGAACATCGCACCCGTCAAATTACCTTGGGATTTACTTCGGACCTTGATTACCGAAATGTACGGTGGCAAGATTGATGATGAGGGTGATTTTTCATTGCTGAGTCAAATCGTGAGCAAGGTATTTGACCCTGCAGCATATGAAAATGACCATGAATTGGTGTCAGCTCCAGATGAAGGGCAGGCACTCAAGGTTCCTTCTGGAACAACTATTCGTGACTTCATGGGTTGGGTGGACCAATTGCCTGAGAGGGAGCCACCAGCATATCTAGGACTACCTGCAAATGCAGAGAAGTTGCTGTTGATGGGACAAGGAAGAGAAACGATTGGCAACCTTGCCAGGATAACGGATTTACTAGAGGAAGGAGAGCAGACATTGTCGGAGGAGTATGGCAGCTCCTGAACTGGTATCATGGAAATTGCCGGGCAATGGCTTGGATTTCCATGGAACAGAGGATTGTTTCAATCATGACTTTAGAGTGTCAGTGTCCAGATGGACAATTTTTGCCTTCGAAACGAAATGGGTGTTCAATTCGTTGTCGCAACAGTTATTGAGCGCATGGCGAATGGTGTTTCAGAGTGATTACATTCCGGGTATACCCTGTGTCGTTACACTGCGACTATGGTCTTTATCATAGATAGATCCCAAGAACATAATTTCAGATAAATCTTCTCTCAATTGTGCTATATATGTAGCATCTCGCTGGATGATAGTTGCGCCAAAGACAGACTGACAAGGCTGAATGTCACGTGGATGGCTCCGGGAAACTTTCCTGAAAAGAACTGCGGACACTTCACTCATATTGAGGCGGCATGGCAGCGTATGGCGAATGTACCAGGCGCCCATTTGTGGACAGATATATATGTTTGTGCAGGAGAATGTTGCGACGGCTTTCCCTGAACATCTTCCATTAATCTGGCAGCAGGAAACTCGAGCAGACGGCGGAGAAAGCGTACCTCGGACAGAGCCAGAATGAACGCCTCACATCCAGGACTCTAACAACCTGGAACACCTCCACTCGCCCACCATGGCCGCCATGAATGATATTGAGCGCAGCAACAATGTACCCGGGCCTAGGGTCACGATACCACAGCCTTTTCCCTCACAACTACAGACCATGACACCAGCTGCCCCTGATATGACCTTCGATCGCACACCAGCAATTGCAATTGACCCAATTGCCCTCATTACCCAAGAATGCATAACAATCACGTCTGCGATGCGGAAACATGCCCGCTGGGCGCAGTCTTCGGTGTCTGCAATCCTGGGTGGAGGGGCTACAAGGCTGCAAGAGAAGGACTTTCTACGCTCGTCCTCGCAAAGTCGCCGGGGGAGTAAAGGGCCCGTGATACTGGATCCTGGCATGGCCAGGCTGAACGTTCCCAACACCTCAGACGATGAAAATTCCAGCCTTGCTAGTCGATGGGGTCTGCGAGGTCGAAAGGGCAAGAGCATGCAAGATAACCCGTTGCTAACTGCCTTTGCACGTCTCAGAAGAGATCTTGCGGGCTGTCGAGACGTGGCCGCCGTGGATGCCCCCGAACTCCTACACCCTTTCCTGCAAGTCATACGCAGTTCTTCGACGAGTGCCGCGATTACTAGTCTAGCGGTGATCTCGATCACGAAGTTCTTCGCGTACAACATTATCACGGTCAGGTCACCACGTATCTCTCAGGGAATGCACCTCCTCAGTGCAGCGATCACTCACTGCCGTTTCGAAGCTAGTGACACAGCGGCGGATGAGGTGGTTTTGCTGCGCATCCTGAGACTCATGGAGTTGGTCATATCCAGGCCAGAGGGCCAGCTGTTGGGCGACGAGAGTATCTGCGAGATGATGAGTACCGGATTAAGCATGTGCTGTCAGTCAAGGCTTTCAGAGGTTCTCAGGAGGTCTGCCGAGATGGCCATGGTGACCATGTGCCAGGTAGTATTCAGCAGACTGAAATCGTTAAAGGTGGAAGAAATACCGAAAATGAGAAGTCGGTCGAATACGAGGACAACTCTCCTTAGTGCGACTGAAGAGCTGAAGATTGAACCGCCGATGACGGGCAGCGTCATGGGAAATGGCGAACCAGAAAGGCCTAGTGTTGACGTTGACGGGCGATCCAGTGTCGAAGACGTTACTGGATCCAAATCTTCCACAGAGCCGCAGAATACCACCGCCCCGGCGAAGGAAGACGAGTTCGAAAACGTTGAGCCATACGCCCTACCCTCCATCAAAGAGCTCTTCCGCGTTCTAATTGATCTTCTTGATCCACATGACAAGACACATACAGACGCGATGCGCATCATGGCCCTCAGAATTATCGATGTTGCCCTAGAAGTTTCTGGGCCTTCGATAGCGAAACAGCCTGTTTTGGCAGCACTAGTCCAGGATGATCTTTGTCGGCATTTGTTCCAGCTCGTCAGATCGGACAATATGGTTTTGTTAAACAGCTCTCTGCGTGTCGCTGGCTCGCTGCTTGCTACATGCCGACAGTTGCTTAAGCTGCAGCAAGAGTTATTCCTTTCGTACTTGGTCGCTTGTCTGCATCCACGGGTGGATATCCCCCAGGAGCCAGGGATTGATTCGTCGCTCTATGAGGGTGTGCCACAATCCCCCAAATTAGTGAAACCAGCACCATCGCAGCCGGGCAGCGGTCGGTCAACCCCGGTTCCAATCAAGGACAGGCAAAAGCTGGGTCTGGAAGGCGGTACTAGGAGGCCGGAAGCCAGAGAAGCCATGGTTGAAAGTATTGGCACCTTGGTCCGCATTCCCGGCTTCATGGCGGAACTCTTTCTCAACTATGACTGCGAAGTCGACAGGCAGGACCTTTGCGAAGACATGGTTGGCCTTCTGTCGCGGAATGCCTTCCCAGATTCTGCTACTTGGAGTACCACAAATGTACCACCGCTGTGTCTGGATTCATTGCTGAGCTTCGTCCAGTTTATAGCCGAGAGGCTTGACCACGAAATGCCAGCATGGTCACAAGGGCGAATAGACCAGATACGATTACAGCGAGCGAGGAAGAAGATCATCAAGGCTGGCGCATCCAAATTCAACGACGATCCGAAAGCAGGAGTGGCATATCTGGTCAAGAATGGCATCATAGAAAATCCAGATGATCCTGTACAGGTGGCTCAGTTCTTGAAAGGGACCTCGCACGTCTCAAAAAAGGTTCTGGGAGAGTTTCTGACCAAGAAGTCGAATGAACCACTGTTGACAGCCTTCATCGGGCTATTTGATTTCGAGGATAAACGCATCGACGAGGCCCTTCGGGAAATGTTGGGTTCTTTCCGCCTTCCTGGGGAAGCGGCACTTATCTCACGAATCGTCAACACCTTCACGGAAAAATACTGCAGAACCGCTGCATCCGAGGAGATTGCAGACAAAGATGCTGCCTTCGTCCTGGCATATGCGATCATCATGCTAAACACCGATTTGTATAACCCAAACGTTGCGAAGACACAGAAGCGAATGTCTTATGAGGACTTTGCGCGGAATCTCCGGGGCGTCAATGCCGGTAACGACTTTTCCACAGAATTACTGCAGGATATCTACGAAGCCATCAAAGAGAACGAGATCATTCTCCCAGACGAGCACGAAAACAAACATGCCTTCGAATACGCTTGGAAGGAGCTGTTACTGAAAACGCACAACGCCGGTTCTCTAGAGTTGTGCGACACTAACGCTTTTGACGCAGAAATGTTTAAGGCAACTTGGAAACCAATCATTGCAACTCTCTGCTATGTCTTCATGTCAGCCTCAGATGATGCCGTTTTCTCTCGTGTTGTCGTCGGGTTCGATCAATGCGCGCAGATCGCAGCAAAATATAGAATTACTGAAGCTTTTGACCGTATTGTCTACAGCGTCAGTCATATCAGCGGGCTAGCTGCAGAAGTTCCTCCGAGCACATCCTTGAATACAGAAGTTCAGGTTGGGAAGAAGAGAATCATGGTCAGCGAGCTGGCTGTGAGGCTCGGACGAGACTTTCGAGCACAATTATCAACCGTGTTACTATTCAGAATATTGCAGGGCCATGAGGATGCCGTTGGCGACACTTGGATTTACGTCGTGCGCATCTTACGGAACCTGTTTGTCAATTCTCTTATCACATTGCCAAAGTTCGAGGAAAATAGACTCGAAAGCCTTGGTCCGATACCTCTACAATCACCTTCACAAGTCATCGATCGAGATGGCCGACTCAGCGAAAGCGGCATCTTCTCAACGTTTACCTCTTATCTCTCTAGCTATGCTGCCGACGATCCACCAGAGCCTTCGGAAGAAGAGCTCGAAAATACACTTTCATGTGTGGACTGCGTGAAGGCATGTCGACCTGACACTGTCCTCCAACATATGGCCTCACTTCCTGCCTCGCAAATTAAAAACGTGGTGTCTGCTCTGCTGTCGCAGATGGAAGAACTGTCACCAGTCGTCAGCGTTAAGCCTGAACGCCCAATTCCCGTTACTGTCAGGGTCAATGGCCACCGTATGCCAAAAGCTGGACCGGAGTACGATCCTGGCACCGTGTTTCTTCTCGAGCTTGCAACGCTGCTCACATTAAGAGACGACGAAACGATTGCTGCAGCCGGAGAGCAACTTACCGGATCGTTACAGAACGCTGTCAGAGATGCTTCAAATCTCCATCCTCTCGCTGCGTCTAGAGTTGTGCATTACCTCCTTGAATTATTGCGGTATAGTTACGTAAGTCCACCCAAGACATCCCTCTTCTCTCAATTTCCGTTTCATGTCAAAGCATGCCGCTCACAACAAATCACACAGACCTGCGACTTTATGCGTGCCCCCGTCGTCCTCCACGCGATTTCAAGTTTCGATGACGCTGTGCTCGACCGAACAGCTTCCACCATAACTCAGGGGTTCTCCAATTCCATTGGCTCTCCTTCCGCCTTGCGCAACGAGATCACAAAGTCTCCCGACTTCTGGTCAACGTTACAACGTCTCCATCAGCACAAAACCGAGGCAGATCGTGTATTTGACATCCTCACGCTGCTTTCCACTTCGTCGCCGAATAAGGCACAAGACCAACAAGCTTTGACGGCAGACAACTTCGAATCAGCCATTTCCCTTGCAAATGACTTTGCATCCGCCGGCTCGATCGGCTCGATCCAAGAAAAGCGTCGCGACTTTGCCGCGAAGCAGGGCCGGCAAGCCAAGCCCGCGAAACCGGAAGACATCGTAGCTGTTCAAAGGGCGAATAAAGCTGTTGGATTGATCTACCAGCTTACGAATCGTGTCCCGGGTCTAATCGACCAAAGTCACCTGGAGAGGAATGAGGCTTGGGCTGCGTATTGGAGTCCCATCTTTCGAGCGTTGTGCGCGCAATGTGTTAATCCCTGTCGTGAAGTGAGACACCGTGCCTTGGCTGCCTTGCAGCGCACGTTGCTGTCCGAGACTGTGGCAGATGAGAAAGGCACGGAGGACGACCAACATACAGAATGGACAGCGATATTCGACGAGGTATTATTTCCGCTTACACTTAGGTTGTTGAAGCCCGAAATATACCAGTTGGATCCGGCGGGGATGAACGAGACCCGAGCACAGATGGGAGGCTTACTGTGCAAGGTCTTTCTGAGGTATTTGGACAGGTTGAACGACATCACACTCGTTACTCAGACCGAAGATGACGACCAAAAAAAGAATGACGAAAAGGAAGGAGAGCAAGATGATGATGAAGAGCAACAGAAGGCCACTTCAGCGAAAGGTGGCAGTAGCAACAAAATGACAGACGTGTGGATCAAGACCCTCGAACTCCTCGACCGGCTGATGAACGCCGGCACCGTGGTTGAACAGCAAGGCGACGCGCTCGCGGAGGCTGTCCGGGAGGGCGTGAAGAACACGCTGCTCGTCATGGACGGGGCAGGATATCTCGGCCGCCACGCCCAGGATATTATATGGGCAGGAGGCAAAATAACTCCTCGTAGCCCACTCGGCCTTGATGACGAAAATGGGGAGATTCAAATCTGGCCCGAGACGGTGAGGCGCTTGGATCGGTTTCTCCCGGGCTTGGTGCAGGAGCTATTCCCTCCTGAGCACGAACCGGAACATACTACTGCTACTGCTGCTGCTGCTGGCGGTGGCAGCAGCGAGGATGGGAATCGCAAGCCAGGGCAAATGCAGCGGGGCAGCACGGGGTCACGACCACAGACGAGAGATGGAGAAAAGAGATGAATGGTGGATAGATAGCAAGAACGCGGGGTTTGCATCACATGGCAAGGAACAAGGGGAAAGGGGAGGGCCCCTTTGCCTACCTAGGTACCTAAGTATATGTCCCAACGTTCTCGCGGTACATACATGCTTAGGCGTGCTGTGGTTAGGAAACACGGGAGAAAAATGTGGGCGATCTATATATACATCGGTACCGCCTCCCTAGATACCTACATATTTCTACCTCCCTCCGTCCGGAACCCTCCATCGTGTTGTGCCGTCACTGATTGCGGAGATTACACAGGTATCGGCTGTACTGTTCTGTGGTGTGTGCATTTAATTTCAATTCCTCTTTCAAGACTTATTCGATCGGAACGAATGCGGTGAAAAAAAAATAATTCGTCAGTGACTCGGTGGTGGTGCTTCTGTACCTGCATTAACTAGGTCATAGTTTACCCATGCCACCTGCGTGCCACTAATGTGCGAGTACACACAGAGTGCAGAGGACACTTGTGCAGGCTCCGAGCGCTTTGTTCAATTCGCCCTGCTCTCACGCCTTCTGCTTGCTTCTGCAAAAAAAAAAAAAAAAAAAAAAAACATTTTGTACATGTCGTGCCTTGATACTCGCCGTGTTCTTCTGCCAGTTCGCGCCGACCAGATGTCGAACGAGAGATATCGACCACCACAACTACTCCTCTTAAGCTTCATACCAAAGGAGGAACCTCGTGGTGATCTCGCGGTGTCTCCTTGCCAAGTCAAGTTTGTATGCATCTGACTTCCCCAGCCAGGCTGCTTCATCAATCTTGTCTATTCTTCGCCAACACTCCCGTCCACAGCCTCGTCCTTGGCATCGTGTTCACTATTCTTCTCTTTGCTCGCACAATCGCAGCCCCAATCTCTCCTAAATTGGTCGACACTCAATTTGCCCAGTTTCTTCAAGGCAGCCCGACTCGCTCGGACCCTGGCGTACTTCTCTCCCGTTCCTTTGTCCACTGCCACCATGTTTCCGTGCACGAACCATGCTACATGCACCATCACTCCAGAGACAGCTTCGTCACCATTTTCTCCTCTTCCCCCAGCGTCTTCATCATCATCGTGACCATTATCTCGAGAGGTGTTTGTGGTGGGCTGGAAACTGTTTTCGGTCGCAATTAGTGAACATTTTCGACATCGAAATTCTTGCTCAAGCAGACGGTAAAGGTAGGTAGTTGGATGACGGTTTGCAAAGGTATCGTAGGCCTCAATATCCTGAAAGAACCATTTGACGTGCTTCTCGAAGAAATTCTCGATCTCCCGCAAGTCGAAGCCGGAGTCGACAAGCACAGCGCCCAAGTAACTCTCCACTAGGTCAGCTAGGACCTTTGGTACATGGCGTTCGGGTGCAACTCGTGTCCAGAAGTCGGGTTTCACGTTCTCTTGCCCCCAGGCCTCTTGGACTGCGGATGCATAGCTGGCTACATCTGTGCAGACGGCAATACTATGAGCGTAGAGACACTTGTTGAATCCCAGAATAACCGCCAAGGCGGCGAGGAATTTATTCGATACCATGGCCATTTTGTGCTCGGTTAACCATTGAGGACCACGAGTCGAGTTAGTGGAAAACAACCACCACACGCAAACCCAATCTAGGCAAGCATCACCCAAAAATTCGAGTCGTTGAAGATTTTGAACTGGCGAGTGCTGGTCAGACGAGTGGGTAAACGCTGAACGCGCAAGACGTGGATTCTTGAACCGATAGCCGGTGGCCTCGAAGAGCTTATCGGCATAATCATTGGCAATCGGGTCGTTCATTTCTGCGACCCAAGGCGCCGGTTTGTACATTGGAAGAATCTCTCTCCAGGAGTTGATAGCGTGATCAGGATGTTCCACAAATTTAGTGATCGCCTTGATCCCGAGATCGAGCTTCTCCTCCGTGGGCAAGTGACGACTGCTCATGATACATGCTCCAATAGTTGCCTCACAGACATCCGCTATGGTCTTTTTCCCTAGCGCTTGCTTGCGGTGTTTGTCTGTCAGTTTGATGACTCGACCTCTCTCCAGCTCCAAGAATTCAGGGTACCATGTGTCACGCCAATGATCATTTGCAGAGCGGATGTAGCGAAAAAGCTCGTAGTGGGGAGCAGACGCAGTGGTGCACAACCGGCTGTTGGAGAGCAGGTCCATACGCTTGCAATGCATGCCTTCTTCGTCGCACGTTGTGCGGTTGTAAACTGTGATAGTGGTCATCATCTTGAGGAGAACGTCTCCAATGAATTCCAATCGCTCATAATTCATAGCCGCCTCTGGCTCCTTCTTGCCGAGTTGAAGTTCAACATCACGGCAATCCAGACTTCGTGACTCGGTTTCGGCGCCGTCCGCCTTGGTATGGCCCTCTTGCGTATAAGCTTCTAAACCAAGGTCTAGAGGCACCTCGATCAGATCAAGCTTCTTGAGTGCTTCCCCGACGATCAGGTAGCTTTCCAAGCGATGCAGGATAGAAGGCCACAGTAGACAAGTTTGGGCCACCGAGCACGATATTCGACCAAGTTCCAGCGGTTGGGGGGCAATGTGACACATGGCATACCGTTTTCGATCTTTGGGGCATTCCTCTAAGAAATTTCGACCGGCTGTGACAACCTTAGCGACCAACACAGGTTGATTTGGATCATACATCTTAGCAACAGATTCGGCATTTTTTCTGTTTGCTCCCCACGTGCTGTCAGAAAATTCAATAATGGTGTTCTTGAATCTCTTCTGAATGGCCTTTGCACTATCTGGAATAGGGTCCCAGATAGATTTTCCTCGCAAGACGTCACCTGTGAAATAACGCCATTTTCCGCTTCCTGGATCGATGAGAAATGCGTTGCACCATTTCTCTGCGTTTTCTTGTGCCTCTGTCGCGCTTGCAAATGGCTTCCATCTCTGGCGTTCAGTGAGTTGCGCGGCCAAAAGCTCGTCCATATTGACAATAGACTCAAAGGTGTCTTTCAGATCTCCCCTGGCGGGGGGTGCTAGCCAGTAGCTCATAGATGTCGATTTGTGAGCAAAGAATTTATTAAAGAAATCGTAGAACACCCCACGAAGAGTAAATGTCGTCAAAGACTCGATCTGGTCCGCCGTTACTGCCACTGGTTGAATGAATCGCTTAAATGTGACCTTTTTCTCAACATTGTCGTCTACATAGACGGAAAATGTGGGAATATCTGGAAGAGATGCACGCGTCAGCAGTAGCAAGCCATCAGTGCTCCAGGATGGTGATTTTGGCTCAACAGAGACACGCGTGACAAAGAGTTTCATTGGTAGCGTTGACAATGTTGCACCACTCCCAACCCAGAAATCCGGTTTCACCTTCTTGTCGTAGCTGTCCTTATGGTCGGGAACGGCGGTTTTGGCATTCAGATTAGCTGGCTTGGCTTTGAAGAAGATGCTGTTGAGATTCTCGTCCAACAGTTGTGCTTTGCGTAATTTGAAAAGGCAACGCCATGCAGCGGACCGCTTCGCGAGCACCTTATTTGTGCGCGGCTCGCCTTTGGCGCCCTTGACTGCAGCAGTGCGCTGGTCGCTGGTGACAGGAAGTATGACCTTGTACTGAAACATGTTTTCTTCGACACCTATCATCTCCTCGTACACTTCTGACGAGGCGCCACCGATCTTCTTCAAGGACTCTGCATACCGACTCAGGAGCAAAAGGGAATTGGAGTAGTTCGCAAGGACGCCAGAAGAAGTTTGGAAACTTCGACAACTTGCGTCTTTAGCCATGAGCTGTTTCAGTTTCGAGCCGCGGCCCAATAGTCGATCAGGAGGACGCTGTTGACACCACCGTCGTATATAGTCATCTTGGGCAATGGCAAAATTGACGTCTGCTTCCTGGGACTGATTATTTTCCTCGATCATGTGGACAAAAATAGAGCCCTTCATCCGAGCCCGGCCACGACTTTGCATGTACTGAATTGGGGTTTTATACAGATCGAATCTGATCACCATGTTGCATTGGGGAATATCAATGCCCTCTTCAGCAACACTGGTAGCAAATATAATGTTGATGATGCCGGTGCGGAACTTCTCCATGACTGCCTCTTGATCTTTCCACGAACCTTTTAGGTTCGAAGCTAAGGCCCTACCCATGAGGACGCCCGGCCGTAGATTCGGGAGACTGAGTGACTTGAACATGTCGCAGAGAATGAGCGCCGTCAATCTTTCCTCGACAAATACGATTGACCGAGTCGTAGCGGCAATCGAAAAGCGCTCTTTGAGCTCGACATATAGCTTTCTCACTTTAGAAGATACAGCCTGGTCCGAGTCGATCTCTAGAGGCCCGAAGGGATGATTTTGGACGACTGAAATGGCCTCACGGACAGAATCTAAAGCTGCCAGTCGTCTCTCGTTCTCAGTCATCTCAGTGTAAACTGGGCTTCGTTCAAATTTTCGAAGAATGACGGCTGATTCGCTCTCAGATGCTGGGAAGGCGTACTGCCAGATTTTGTCTGCTGCCCAAGCGCCAAGTTGTCCAGAAGCCATGCGAGCGAAACGGAAGTATGGCGCTAGATCTTCGAGGAAGCCACATAATGGCAAGAGTTGCGAATATAGACCAGTTTCGAATCCTGCATTCAGTGGAGGATAGTACCATCTGACGTCCTCGGCTCGAGGTGCGAAATCGAAGACGGACATATCATTCGTGGTCACGATCTTACTCTGCAGTAAAGCTTCCAAATCCTCCGCAGCTTTGTCAATATCTCGCTTTGAGTCGCTAGGGGACGCTGTCATGCCGAAAATACGAGGTCTGTCACCTTTCCACCTGATGTAGTGGTCTCGAATGATTGTCGAATATGGATGGTCCTTCTTACAGTGGTGGGCTTCGTCGACAACAAGAAGTGAGATCTGACCTATTTTCAGGTATGAGTGCATCAGGCACGAGTCCAGCACCGCAGCTGTGCACACAATGACGCTGTTTTCCGCAAAAATCTTGTCCCATTCTGCCTTCTTCCACAGATCGTCCGAGGCATCGGCGAAGAGGGGAATGACCTTCTGTGGCAGATTGTTGGAGAGGAAGCGGGCCTGTTGTCGAGCGAGGGGGACGCTGTTGACAAGGAAGAAGACAATCTTTGCTGGTTTGCCATGACTTCGATCAATGAGTTCCTGTTGCAGGTAATGTCTGATCAAGAGCGCAGCAATGAGGGTTTTTCCACTCCCGGTGTCCAGAACAGCGATCACGTTCTCTTCTTTGGCCTTCTCAAAGAGTTCTTGCTGGTATTCTCGGGCTTGAGCGATAATGCTCTTTGACTGTTCGTTCTCGGGAAGGTTGGATGTGTGGGTCTCGTCGTCGTCATCAGCGTGAGTAATGATATATTTATTGAGAGTCGCCTTGTTGGTCTCCTGGTCTGTCTGACCGTCTGAACTGGTGTTCTCGGAGTCAGATTCGTTGCTAGAGTCTGTGAGGTCGTCTGGCGGAGACTGATCGAGATCACTTATAGAGGCCCCTGCCTCTACGGCGGCGTGCTGATCGGCTTCCACCATCCTGGCGATGGGGAGAGAAGGCGCGAGAGTGATACCAAGGAAAGAGAAGACGTGTTTTGAACCGATCTCACCGTGAATATTTAAGAGGTTGCAACAATCTTGCGCGGGCAGTAAAGTGAAGCAAAGTGACAGTGACTTGGGGATGGCGGGTAGCGCGCAGGCAAGCAAACAAATTCACTACATGGTGACAAAATTGGAATCAGGTTTGTCTGACCGGTGCCTTCCTACCTCAATGCTTCAGATCTATCACTCTTGCAGCAGTCACCCTCCCTCACCATCTGGCACAATGTGCAAGGAAGTAGAGAAGAGCGCCTATCTCAGAAACTAAGCCATGCTTGGCCATGGTGTGGTTAGCCCGTTGGCGGTCGCGATCGCCAGGAACGAGCCAAGCCAGGGCACAAGGGGGCTAATCGTGGCAACAACGAGACTCCCTAAGTACATAGGTCCTCGATCTCCTGCGCCAACATTATGTCATTCCTCGTAGCAACAATCACCCTGCAGTCATGACCCGGGGAGAATCTCACCTTCAGCCACGTTCACGACTGATGTAACAAGCCACGGGATACAGAAGAAGTTCTTAGCCGCAATGAGGACCATTGTAGCAGCCTTCATTGCTCTTCTTGGGTTGACCAGCGCTCATGGCTCACACTCGCAGGAGGAATTGGCCAATCCAGCCGACGACTGGGCGTTGTACCACATGCAAGAAGAACACCGTACGTGATACAAGTCCTGGGTCAATTGAAACCATCTAACTGACACACACACAGATATCTCCAACTTCGACCCGGCCTCATTCTTCTCGCTGCATGACTTCAACAACGACGGCTCTTGGACACCTGACGAGGTCCGCCGAACATATGGCCTGGATGACGAATCTCTGAAGTCCACTCCCGCCGATGTTAAAGACAAGACCGTCCTTGAGGTCTTTAAACTATTTGATCCTCATAGCACCGGCATCATCACCCGCGATCAATGGCTTGAAGGTATACGCGCCGGCAAGAAGCTCCCAGACTCTGGGTTAGGGCCAGGCCACCACGGCGACGACGAATACGAGTACGAGATTCACCACTTCGAGAAATACCATGATGAAAACACAAAAGAGGAGGATCTGATCCATCCAGAAGATATAGAACATTTCAGGAAACATGACATGAGGGAAGATGAGGCTAATCGCATACTGAGAGAGCAAAAACAGAGTATTGTGGAGAGGAACATCCCAATGAAATTTAGGAGGCAGTCGTGATGTTTTACAGGGCGTTCCTGGCAGGGCACGGGCGTGGAAGGATCCGTAAGACTACAAATAGAGATGAGGCGGAGGGGGGAAGGGACATCAGCCATTGGGTTTGATCTCGACATCAAATACACAGTGCATTACGCCAGGCGCATATGTCTTCACCTGCTGAACATGTGGGCAAGAGACTGTGCGAGGACACCCGGGTTCTCGCTTTACCAATCCATCAATATCCCTCACAATATCCAGCTTCATTGCATCGATCTCCCGGACATCGACATTCTCGTGGACATGCAACCATCCACCAGTTCCACCTTCGCTCAACCCTGTTATCGCCTGGAGAGCCTCCTGCCAACTGGCCCTGGAAGATGGAAGGAGTCCAAGATTCGCATGTCTGACATTGAATCGCGATCCTACCCTTCCCTCGTTGTTATCAATCCTGGCACATTCGTGTTGCATCTCCTTCAGAACCTTCCATGCCCACTTGTTGTCTCCCAGGAAGGCAACGCACCTGACCGCCGCCTCCCGGTTGTCTGCGTGATCGCCCCTTGCAATTTCCTCTACCAAATCCCTGACGCTTCCCGACCCTTGCAAACTCCCTGCTTCACCAACTCTGACTACCAAGCACCTCCATCCGTTTCTCTCACATCCCCTCCTCAACCCTTCAATACTCCACGAATTGATATCCCAGCCGTAAACTCGTCGCACGCCTCTAGAAAGATAACAGAATGCGAAGTATCCAATGCCGATGTAGAAATCGACCACGTCGACATCGCCGATGGGCTGGTTCAATTCAGACTCAGCAAGCCCAGGGAAGTGGGACTGTAATCCGAGTATCCTTGCCTTCTCGGAGATGTTCCCGCGACTGAACATCGTGTACAACGGAGCCCAGCACTGCGCAATTCCCTGCAGCTGAGACGTGGATGTCCAGAAAGCCGCGTCAAAGTCCTGGACGGTGGGATGGAGGATCCTGCCTCTATGCTTTTGCTGTCTGTCGTCATGGTCGGGCATGGGGCCCCAGTCGCCGTACACCGGGAGCAGACCCGAAGGACAGCGGAGGACGTTTTGTTCCTTGGTGGTCGACGCATCATTCTGCCTGATGGTGTCTTCTTCGACCCTGTAGAAGTCTCCGGCACCACCACCACCACCAGCAAAGCCGTCGTCTCCTCTTCGCTCCTCAATCTCAGCCGCAATCGGCGCGTTGATCGCGATCCGCGAAACCGCCATCCCCTTAAACCCCTTCTCAGCAATAACTCTAAACAGCTCCATGTTGTCGCTCTCACCAAGCGCCTGATAGAACGCCGTCCATCGCGGATTCTGCGTGGTGAAATTCGCCGGAAGGAGGAGGAGCGGTGGGTAGAGCGTGTACCGCTTTGGCATGTCTGAGGCTGGTGGAGACATGGGGGAGAAGGTATCCTCATTTTCAGTGTGGCGATCTTGCAGTACCCTGCAAAACTCGGAAATGCCCCTGACTAGAGGGTTATTCGGGGGTTTCTCCTTCTTCGGCGTCGGGATAGCCTCGTCTCGCGGGTGACGGTGACGCCCTGGCGCTGTGGCCTCGTCGTTTCCGCCGCCATATCGTTGTAGAGATGGACCTTCTCCTGTCTCGAATCGCTGGATCGGTGCGCGCATGATCTGACTCTTCGATCTGTGGGCTCCTTCGAAATTGCGTTGGGCGGCTCAAATGCGCAAGAAGGACATGGACCTAGGTATGTCGCAAACTCGGGGTGGCAATGGTTTCCCTCCCGTTCTCCGCACAACTTTTGACTGGCATCTGAATCCTGACGAAAGGTTTCAACATTACGCCCTTCAGCCTTGCGACCCCTAATTGGCTACATGGCAATCCCTACCTTTTTCCAGATTACATCGACGAGGCTCTCCTACTCGTAATACAGTCCTCGACGTCCAGACAACTATAGGTGTGATACATGCAACGGGATATTTCGACCAAGATCTACACCTCTCAACGTCATGAGTTTTGAATCGGGTTTCTTGATACGAGATTCCGGAGACAGCGTGCACTCTAGCCTGCTGAATTATTGCTTCTTCTCATTCTTCTCATATTTTAAATTCTGCCGTGCGAGGTGCGAGGTGCGAGGTGCGAGATGCAAGATGTCGTATGTTCTACATAGCAGAGTCTTTCGCGATAACCCTCAGTTCCCTTTCCTGCTGTCTGGGGTTTTGTGTCCGTCCGGCCTGGCTTAGTCGATTCTCAACTCAGCGTCGCAAGCAAGGATATGATGTTGGATCCGAAATAGAGACAACGCAGCTTTTAAAATTGTCGATGTTGATTGTTTTTGGGCCCCAACTTATCCTCTTGTCTCGCAGGTCGAACACAGTATGCCGATATCTGACGCCCAGATTGTGGAGGGATTAACACCTGCTAAATCAAATCGATGTTTGTGACCCAAACTCCTACCACAGCCGAAAAATCATGACGCCTTCGTTCACGCTTCAGGACTCCTTCCAAATATTTCTATCCAACAGCCTGTGTGCTTCCAAATCACCCTGCGATACCGACCTCCTTGGCTTGATTAATCATCATGTTCAATATTTCCTTCTCGTCCGGTGAAAAATCGCGCTTCAGTTCTGCGTCAGTTGTCAGACAGCACATGTTGCTTTCCTCCAACTGCCAAGCACCAGGCTCCCTGATATCCCTAGGCTCAATTAGATAGTGTTCAAATTTGCCGAACTTTTTCTGTTTCTTGTCGGCGAACTTGTTGTCCACAAGCCATCCATTAAACCAAAGTGGTTTGCCCCGCAAATCCAAATGGAGAAGCTGTGGAGAGCAGATGGTGTAATTTAACGGCTCGGCTCTTTCCCCGGGTTCTGGCTCTTCGGCTTCTTCAAGTATGTCATATTCTTCCACCATCTCTTGCCCGTTCTCGTCCAGTCTGGGCAGGCCGTTTTCGTCCATGACCGGTCTCTTCTTTCTCACCAGTCTGGGCTTCTTCTCTTCCTCCTTGGGCGCTTGAACGACACCCATTGTGCCAGCATCGCCCTGATGAAAAGCGTACTCTTGATCTCCCACAAGCTCCCAGCCGAGCCAGAAAGTCTCTTTGTCGCCTGTAACGAACTGTCAGGAAAGTCAAGCAGCCTAGTATAAAACCCGACTTACCATAGACCATGTCATATATACCAACCCGGCCTTCCTCTTTATTTCCGTCTCGGTCAGGGCCATTCATTCTCGTGACCAGAAGAAGGGCAATGAAATGACGCCATTTGTCAACCACTATTACACCCGATTCTTGCATGTGACCACTATCCCCTGTCCAGAACCGGCTCTGCTTGACTTGTCTTGAAATGGGCTTTGGCAAAATCTGTTGGAGCCAGCGCTTCTTCGACTCTGGCATAATCAAACGATCCCTGAAGAAAAGAGCGCCGGTTTTCTGGTATGCAGGATCCTCGAACAAGAGTTCCGGGTTTACAAAAAACAGGCTGTCGGCATCAATGAAGATGACTTCGCGGAAACTGGAATACAGGATTGCAAATGGCTTGGCAGCCCAGCCCGCCAATTTCCAGCCCTCATCATTTACCATTTGCGCGATGTCTCGAGTGAGTACGCCATCCAGGCTTTCCAAATCAGAACGATAGTCCTCGGAGAGGTCCGAGTCACCCAAATACATGATCTCAATCGGCAGGGTACACCCGAGTTTTCGGAACGTGGGGATAATCGTGAGCAGATACGGTGCCTGATCATCACCGGCTGTGAGAACGATGCCTCTACCTCCCTTTTTGAAATGTGAATGGAGAGTCATGTGGTCAGGGAAGTACGGTGCCGTCCATGGGAAGAGCAGTTGTCCGAATTTGACAAGGAAGTATCGGTACGCCTCGTAGGAATGGATCGTTTGAGCCAAAGAAGATTCGCCAATGTCGTCGTCAGAAGGCTGATGCTGATGGTGTCGCAGATACTGGATAACATCATCGCGCACGTAGCTGCCTCCTTCTTCGTCAAAGGTGAGATGAAGGTCTTCCCAGGCCTGGAAAAACTTTTTATATTCGCGGACCCGGAGACCCATTTCGCGAAGTTTCTCTTTTCCGGTTCCTTCAACAGCGCGTAACAAGTCTCTGCCTTCCATTTCACCTGGAAGAAGACTGATTACTCGCGCGAGAGCCTTCTCAAACTTAGGGCGCTCGGAAAATGAACTTGGGTTAGACTGTGGCTTCGGCGACCCTGATAGACCGGACCCTTTGGCAGAATATCCCTTCGGCTGTGCAGCCACATCGTCCTGCTTGGATAGAATTGGCTCTTCGCCTTCGGTTTCGGGTGGTGGAGGGGCCTTTGGCTTTTGCATAAGAGGCTCAACCGGGGGAGCCTCGAAACGCATCTCTGGGTTTGATTTGGGTTGCGCGGGCTCCTGCACGATCGCATTGCCCGAAAGTTGTTCTTGGCTAGGAGCCTCATTTTGAGTTGCTCGAAATATGGGCTCAGGGTCTGATGGCAATTCTTTTGATCTTTCGGCAGGCGATACAATCTGCGGCTGAATGGTCGTACTTGGGCCCCCGGAAGTGAGCAGGTATATTAGAGGAATACAAAGCAATAATAATATAATGACAAGTCCCTGCCGTGATCTGAGACTTCGTCGTGTTGGTCCTGCATATGGTAGGCCGGGGAAAGAACGACCCTCCTTTACCGGCACATGCCTTGGAGTAAACATGCCACCAGGTGAGCGCATTGGGGGGATTTGAAGTTGTCAGTTGCTGAGGATTGTTCGATTCCAGTGATAGAGGATGAGGCCAGATGTCGTTTGAGCCAATATCCAAAAATAAAACAACAGTGTCTTGGGTGGCGAAACACGCGTTCCAGACGCGACAAGGGTGAGGCTCCTTTCCTTTTAGCCTTTAGCGGCAGGATTATCCAACAAAACCAATCAGTCTAGTCTATGATACGAGATTAAGTGATTGCACAAAGATGGCCATAATGAAGACAACGGATATCAAGGTCAGGAGTGGGCTATGTCGCATGAAAGGGATGTCGTTGAAAAAAGGAGCTGAAACCCCTTCTGGGCCGAAGGTGGAAGGTGGTGCGTGAGAAAAGTTGGCCGAGAGCGTGAACATCCCTTGCTCCATAATTCTCCATTAGGACTAGCGCCTCTCGGCTGTCGCTTCCATTTTGGTCTCCACATGTTTCACTTTTGGCCCTGCACCTTCGCTCCCTTTTCACCCCTTTTTTCCTTCTTAACAAGTGCAGAAGGAGCAGGAAGCGTGTGTCGTGCGTACCCAGTATTCCGTCTACCTTCAATCATGAAACAGCCGTCTCGTATTTCTGTTGCGCTAGATGCCCGTTTTTCCAGCGGATGACTTGCATGAGATCCCTGCCGCTGGGAGATTTGCGGCTAACCTTGAACGAAGCTGCGCGCAGCCTCGGGTGAGTGGCTATAAATAGGGCAATCTTACGACCCCCCCGAGCCATCCCAATGATGAAAAGGTCAATGCGACAAACCCTTCAAATATGCCACGCAATGCCGTCCAAAGTCACCGTTGGTGCCGCCAGCCAATGTGGTAGTTGTTGATACCGTTGAGCCTGTACTGGGTAATAGGTATGTCCTGACCAGCACTGTATCCTCTCGCGATGATCAGGCCATCCTCTGTTTAGGGAGCTTGGGAACCAACAGCCACACAGCCAGGCATAGCACCAAGGCTGCCAGAATGATGGGTTGCAGCACCTTGACACCCTTTGCATTTGCAATCGCCCCAACTGCAAACGGCAGCACACATGCACCACTTGCTCCAAAAGCAGCGGCGAACCCCACAGCCGGTACATGCAGCCTCTTCGGGAGCAATTTTGTGAGAGCCACAATGGCTGCGGGGAAGAGAGGCCCCAAGAAAAAGCCCAGGAGGCCAATCATGACCGCACTGACGACGAAGTTTGGGATGAGCCAGAACATCAGCTGTAGAGCCACGCTGCACACCAAGTACACGGCTATCGCATGCTTTTCTGTCTTGAATACCCGAGCCGTAACGAATCCGAGTATGAATCGACCGACGGTGATCCCAAGCCAAAAGCCCATCGATGTCAGACCTGAAGCAAACGGCGAGCCTTTTCTGACGCGCAACATGAAAGTCACGATCCACCCGCCAACACTGACCTCAACACCCACATAGATAAGCAGGAACACCGAGGCGAGCAAGGTCACCTTCTGCTTGACTGCCTCAAGAGTCTTGCTCTTGCCCTTCGCTCTTTTGCCGAACGGATTCAGTTTGGAGAAAATGCCTTGTTGCTTGTTGGCTTGGCAACCGGGGTGCGTAACGTCAGAAATTGTTGGAGTGCTTGACCCAGAAATATCCATATCAGCAGTCTGAGGGTGCTCAGCATTATATGCCCGGCCGTCTGCTCTCCAGAAAGTGCCAACGAGGAATGCAACCTCAACAAGGGCTGCACCCACCATGAGATAATAGAATTCGTACCATCGCCAGCCTGCTTGAGTAACCAGTGCTGTAGCGATCAACGGCGAAAGTGCTGCCCCAAGGCCGTAAAATCCGTGCAGGAAGCCAAGTACCTCATTTGCGTTAGCCATGTCGCCAATCCAGGCATTCCTGTGGGCAGATTCAGCATCGAATGTACGTCAGAAGGTCAACAATTTCAACCCACCATCCGCTATCGCCCAACCCGTTGCCAAAACCGGCAAGAATAAACACTATTACCAAAACAGGATAAGGCGGATGAACACATATGGCGGCTATATCAACGAGTCAGTCATATATTACATTTCAATACCAAACATACTCACTATAAGCGCACAAATGGGACATGCTCATGATCCATGCAACACCTCTTTGTCCATACACGGTATGAATGTGGTTGTTCAACAGTGCAGACATCGTATAACCCACTATAGGCGACAGAAATATGAGGCTGATGACTGTATAATTGACCCCGTAGAATGTTTCGAGGTAAGGTATTAGGGCGCCGTATGCACCATCATTAGCACCCAAGACGACGAAGGAATAGAAGGTCCCTAGACAACGCCACATGTTGATTCTGGGGGAATTCCATTTTTGCAATTGAGGTGTAGCGGTTGAAGGAGCAGGCAAGGCTCCGGCTGATATATCTTCATATACAGGCAGGTCCTTGCTGGACTCCTTCTCTTGATGGGACCTCGAAGGCATTTCAAGGACGACTGTAGAGCCTCCATAAGAAGAGGAATTATTGATTTGCATCTTCCCAAGTGTCTTATACGACTATCATCAATAACATGAGGAGTCGCACGAGCTACAGAGAGCTCATTTAAATATACTCGGCCCTTGGGATTCAAGAAGATGCGGTAAAAAAAAATCACCTGGACGAACAGGAGCAAATGATCTCACTTTTCCGAAGATCAACCGTGCGTAACGTGGACCGCTCGAAGGCTCGGACGGCTCGCAGACCCCGGAGAGGAGGCGGGCCGATATCGAAGGGCATCTCTTTGGGCCGAATCGGGAAGAGCATCCTGTATCTGTGGGAAGACGGAGTATTGTTCGCTGGAATTACGTACTCGGTGGTGCAATATCGCCCACTTGGCATTGGCATCGACTGCCCAGAGTAATGATCCATCGCGATGTCCTCTTGGCACTCTTGGCACTCTCGGCACTCTTGATGTACGGCGGATCAAGACTTGTGGCGCGAACAATAGGGCAGCCAACGCGCCAAGCGACGACCTTGTTTGGGCAACTCCAAAGACGCGTCTTCCTGACGCGTGCACAGTTCAATCGAATCCCTTACATCTTCCCCCACTCATTACTCTGACTCCTCATTGCCGCCAACCAGTGAGGGACAGCTTGTAACCTCCTAGGCATGTTGCTCATCTAGACGCCGTTTGTAAGAACTTGAGCACACGTTCTTCTACCCTCACGCTAACAAGTCTAACTTCCCTAAGTCCTATCCTGCTTCCCCTCAGAAACCTAGGTGTGGCCCGAGTGGGCAGTTGGCTGAATCCTCTACCATCACTATCTTCTGCCTTGAGTATGAACGACCTGACGCTTTGTGGATTCAACGGTCTAAGTCAAAGCAGTCCTCCCACTCATCCAGGTTGCAGACACCTGTCTTGAATTTGGGATAACTCTTTTCAAAAACGACTCAGAACCTGGGAAAAGCATCATAGTCGCCGCACTTGTCGCCGCACTTGTCGCCCCACTTGTCGCCTCACTTGTCATTCACTGTGCCAGTGAGCTCACTTCCGTTAAATCTGTAGGTGCGGAAGACCTTAATAAGACAAAGACTATGGATGACCTGGCGCGTCCTGCACTGTGCGAGATCAACAACCGCGCCAACCGACAGTTAAGCGACAGCCACGCTTTCTCGCCCAAGAAGGGAAACGAACCCCCGACAACAGACGGGCAGCAGCCCTACTCTACTCTGCCTCTGCCGGGATGGGGTCAGCTCGGTGGCTGCAACCCGTACGCTATGCCTGCTCATATCCCCCGCGCGGCAGGGGAACAACTAGGACGAGAAGAACTCTCGACCAAGCATAGAGAACCCGACAACCCATGGGTGAAGCAAGAACATGCGCTGTCCGTACGGCCTGAAGAAAAGACCTTCCAGCACGATGGCCCAACTCACGAACCAGACTCGCACCCCGGCCTCCGAGGGGAGCCCAGTGCACAAGACATCGCACCTTTTTGCATAAATATGTCCGATCTCTTCGACGGCCGCACTCCTGAGCAGCTTGAGAAGAGTGTTGAAAAAGGGATGGAGCTGCTAGAAAAGGTCCAACGTACTCTGGGAGAAGTGGCAAGTCAAGAAGTGACTCGGTGGGCTGAGTCAATTGATAAGATCCGATCTCAAGCCCGTCGTTCGAGAACTGTCATTGGTGTTGTCGGTGCGACGGGCGCAGGAAAAAGCTCTGTTATCAATGCGATGCTCGATGAAGAGCGGCTAGTTCCGACCAATTGCATGAGAGCCTGCACCGCTGTTGTAACAGAAATCAGTTACAACTACCAAGAAGGTGCCCCGTACAAAGCTGAGGTCGAATTCATTTCCAAGCAGGACTGGCGAAAGATGCTCAATGTTCTCTTCCAAGATCTCCTCGACCAATCGGGTCAGGTTTCCCGCGAGTGTACGAACGAAGACTCGGAATCTGGTGTTGCCTATGCCCAGGTCAAAGCGGTCTATCCGCGGCTAACAAAAGAAGAAATGACCGAAGTCCCTATCGATAAACTGATGGAGCACCCGAACGTCGCCTGTCTAGGCACCAAGCGCAATATTGAATCAGAGGATGCCATGTCCTTTTACAAGCAGCTGCAGCGCTTTGTAGACAGCAAGGAGAAGACCACTGGGGTGAAAGAACGGGTTGAGAAGGAGAAAAAGCCGCGTGAGCAGGAGTATTGGCCTCTAATCCGGGTTGTCAAACTCTATGTGAAGGCTCCTGCTCTAGCCACTGGTGCAGTGATAGTCGATCTTCCGGGTGTCCACGACAGCAATCAGGCTCGCGCCGCGGTCGCTAAGGTAAGTCCCTTTGATAAGTTATGTCAGTGTTGATGCAGTTTTACCTCAAAAAGAGCTCCTTCGACAAGTTTCCGATGCTAACGGCAAACCAGGACTACATGAAACAATGCACCGGACTGTTAATTGTTGCACCCATCACAAGAGCGGTTGACGACAAATCAGCAAAGACTCTGCTTGGCGACTCTTTCAAACGCCAATTGAAGATGGACGGCGGCTTGAGTTCGGTGACTTTCATCTGCAGCAAGACAGACGACATCTCGATCACTGAGGCTCAGGATTCTCTAGGCCTCGAGGAAGAACTCGCGCCCATGTGGGCGGAACTGGGAGACCTAGAAAAGAAGAAGGATGCAATGAAGATGCAGATCAAACAGCTCCAAGACTCTAAGTCCGATGTAGATGCGGCTATGGATTCCGCCGAAGATGAGATGGACACCTGGGAAAGGCTGCAAGAAGAGTTGATTGGGGGTAAAATTGTCTTCAGACCTAACGGAAAACGCCACAAGCGCAAACTTTCAGATGCGAACAGCCCGGCGAGGAAAAAGTCCAAGTATGCCGAGGCGGATTCGGACGATGACTTTACAAATAGCAGCGATGAGTGCGCCAGTAACGCACCATCTAACTCCGCCTCCTCAAACACCAGTCACGATCAAGATGAGCCGCTTGCTGAAGATGAGATCTCGGACAAGATCACCGAGCTCCGAGGTGCCAGGAAGGAATGGCGCCGGGAGAGGTCCAGGATTGATGAACACATCCAGAAATTGCGGGCTCGGATGCAAGTAGTGGACAGGGAGTGCGAGGACATCAACGCGAAGCTTTCAAGCAAGTGCATTGCAGGTCGCAACGAGTATTCACGAGGTGCCATTCGCCAGGACTACGCAGCTGGCATCCGCGAACTGGATCAGGAGCTCGCTGAAGAAGAAGACGCGGCAAACTTCGACCCCGAAGTGGATGCGCGCGACTACGATGAAGTAGCTCGAAACCTACCCGTCTTCTGTGTATCTTCTCGCGCATATCAGAAGTTGAAGGGGAGACTCCGCAGAGACCGTACTCCTCCAGGCTTCCAACACATCGATGAGACAGAAGTGCCAGCCCTGCAAGCTCACTGCGTTCATTTGACCGCCACTGCCCGTCAAGCATGCGCCCGCAAGTTCCTCACGAGCATGTTTCAGCTGCTAAATTCCCTCCGTCTATGGGCCTTGAATGATAGCATACCCAAGAATCTCACAGAGGAGCAGATGGGCCAAGAAGCTCAAATGCTGAAAGAAATGCTCAGTAACCTCGATTCGGTGAGTTCCCCGCACCCCCAAACATCTACGTTCTTGCCAGCGCTGGTTCGGAAATATGTTTTACTGACCGGTATTAGGTGCTCGAAAAGGCAGGCGACGAAATTGTCGATAGACTTGCTGATGAGCTTGATGACAAAGTCTATGCTGCGTATCCCCATGCTACGGCGGCTGCGCGAGCTCAGGCAGATGATATTGTTCAGAAATGGGGGTCGCCTGTCAATCGGTCAGACCGAGCTGTAGGAGGTCTCTATTGGGCAACGTACAAAGCAGTGGTTCGCCGCGATGGATGCTTCACAAACGCTCAGGGCTGTCATAATTTCAACGCGCAGTTACTTGAACCACTAATCCGTCACCTCGCGGGGCCTTGGGAATCCGTCTTTACTCGCAGGACGCCGATCATCCTTAATGGACTCTCAACGAATGTGATTCATACCATCACCACTTTCCATAATGATATTGCGCGCCGCGCAGTCCGCAGCGGTGCTTCGGTGGCTTCTTTGGAGATGCTAAAGCAACAAATACCTCTGTACCAGGAACGGCTGAAGGACATAATCAGCGACGCGAGATCTTGGATAATCGAGCAGCAGCGTACATTCAACCGCGAGTTTGAACCTCTAATTACTGAACATATGCATGACGTCTATGTCACATGCGCCAACGAATATGGCCCCGGATCCTACCGACGGATGCGGGATCACATGGAGCGGTATGTCGAGGATGAAAAGACGTCAATGTTTGAGAAGGCTGTCGACCACGTCCATGGGCTTATCAAGAATATGATCAAGGGGCTGAGAGAAGCCTTACTCAGCGGGCTTGATGCTATTTTCCTGGATATCCAGAGAGAGTATTCTAGTGTGCTGGTCAGGCAAGAAGTCAAGCCCCTAGATCGGCCAACCATTCCTCACAGAGTCCTGGAGATTGTCAACAGTGCTGAACTAGTTTTCAAGCAAGCCGTTGGTGTCAAACCTGAGCCTGCAGTTCGTCCTCGACCTCAGGCCAAACATCAGTCAGAATACGACGAGGCATCTATTACAATCAAGCAAGAGCCTAGAGAGGACTTCACATAGCCGACTCCGAAGAGAGAGGCAGCAGAGATGCTATGGAAGGCGCGATACCCGGCTGGCTGAAGGGAGAGGAGCATGGACGATATGACAGATTAGAGCTACTGCAGCTTGTCAGAGACAGCGACATCCAAACAACCGACACTTTCATGCCGAGCGAAGAGGTTCTCATGAAATGCAGCTGATCGAAGACGTCAGCTTCCCGGAGAGGACAGAGAGAATGGGCCGCAAATTATGCTGATGGAGGTCTTCCGCAAGGCATACTTCTGATCGAGGGACTGCATGGTTTAGGGTTAGGCTGCGGGTTGTGTTTGGGTACCAGGGGATTGGAAGTACAATATGGCCTTGAAAAGAGGGGCTGAATGTCAGAGTTTGCAGTGCTGTTGTTGTAGGATTGATCGCAGCAAGGAGCTTGAAGGAATGGGGGAAATTAGGAACTGCCACAGTTTCATGTATGTGGCTCCGCCCCATGCCTCTGGACATCTCACAGGCCAGGATGAGCGTGACTAGAAACCATCTTGCTGAATTAGCTGCCGTAAAATAATTCCTTTTTCAGGAATAGAGGCATACAGATCTGGCTCAGAAAACCTAGGGAGGGAATTTTTTCGAGGGTTACTTTAGAATTCCGACTTTTGGTCAAGTCGCCGTTCACTTTCCCTTCCTCTCGAAACATGCATAGCATGCAATTCAATTCCTCCTAGATCGTGCCGTAGCGGTGATCGCTTTTTAGTTGGACTGTTTATATTGGCCTTGGCTGTTCACTAATATATTGTTCTATCGACGTTGGTCTTTAAGTTGTTCCCTCATCGAGTGTTCGCCCATCGAGTTTCCCTCCATTCTTCTCTGACCATTGCACGCCGCTTAACAGACTTGCTTGCATGATACAATCCCCAGCCCTGATCTCAGTTGGAGCCAGGCCCCTGATCTCACGAACACCAACAACAGGGTCCTCATCGTCTGTATTTGTGGCATGAAAGATGCATGTTCTCTCCAAAGCCTTCGCTAGAAGGTTCAGTACATCCTTGCTCATCCATTGCCTCCATGCGGAATAATGTGTAAAGTCGTCGTGGCCATGCAGCTCTTGGCGATCGTCTTCTTTCATCACTTCAATCAGCAGATACTCCTCCAAGAGCGCTGTCAGAAAACCGACGATCTCTATTCGCCGAATGCCTGGAGAAATGGCACCCTTCTTCACGCCAGGTGCTGCGTCAATGCGATCCAGAAGTACGATTATCATCTCTCGAAGCTGTTCCTTCCAGTCACTGCTCGGGCTTTCGGACCCTCCAAGGGCCTGCATGAGGTGCAATGCAATCGCAGCCCACGTTGGTGTTTGTTCTGAGGAAGCTAGGGTTGTTGCTCGTACGACTTGCGAGACACGGCCAACGATACTCGCTCCGAGACGTTTGGAGTCTTGTAATGTCGAACAGGCAGCCTTGCAGAGATTTATCGTTGCGACATTTATACCGTATTCCGTGCGTGGCAGCACCGTCTGGCGTCTCGGGCGGGACCAGTCCGGTACCCAAGTTGGCATGGACGAGTCCGTCTCGTACAGACTGCCAAAAGACACGGCGTGTACCAAGATAGAGAGAATATGCCCGCCTTGGATGCAGCTTTTCGCAAAATCCATATAGACTTGGTTCGTGGGTACATCATAATCGGCATAGCACCGGATACTCTGGCCAACGACGTCAGAAACACTAGGCAGATCATTGAACCTAATGTGATTAGCGATGCCATAGAGAGCAAAAAGCCTGTCTCGGGGGTCTGTGCATTGGGCATGATCGAACTTCCAAAGAAGCGTGAGTATCTTCTTATCCTTCTCTTGCAAAGCTGAGAGATGGCTAAGTGCAGCCAAAGCCGTCGGCTCGAAGTGCAGATGACGATGATAGTGTGAGGTGCGGCAAGCATCCAAGGCCCTGGCGAACAACGACCAAGAGATTTTCTCGGTATGGCAATACACAACAGTGTCTCTGCCAAGCGCAACTTCCTGAAGCACCCAACGGCTGATCAGGTCAGTATCTTAGCATTTAAGGCTCAGAGCCAGGCATACCGGTGGAACCATGCTCGACGCAGAAATCCGTCGATGACTGACCACGACGTCGAATTTGCTCCGAACAGTCTTACCAGCTCGTCCCGACCGGGATTCACCTCTTTCACGACAAGGACTCGGAATAACGCAAAGATTTTCTTGATGGCCATTTCGTCTCCACCGTTTTCGTTTCCACCTAGCCACACTCGCACCTTTGCTGCCTGTCGATAGATCTCACCCATCAGCGGAACCTGCGTTGCTTTCTCCACTTTATCCTTTTGATTCAGAGATATGGCGTCTACCCAGAAATGTCTGCACTTATCCCTGGCTCTAAGGCGTCGGAGCATTTGGTTCACGTTGGGGGTGATGTCCAGATTTGAGTTGCCATCGCACGTTACTTTGATAGTAGCCCCTTCGGTGCCCCAGGCGTATGATAGTGCATCATAGCACTGCTTTTGTGGCCCAAAGGTGTAGGGGATAGCATCACGGTCGAAATGATGAATACTGACTTGAAGTGGGTCTTCGAAGATCGGTGATGGCTCAACCCGAAGCACTCGGATCCAGGATGGGCCTTGAAGAGGGCGGTATCGATACGTCGAAAGATCAGCAGAAACATGCCGGCCCTGTCGTGGAAACTTGCGTGGGCGTAGGATTCTTGTCAGCCCACGGCATTTCCAAAGATTAGAGGCTCATGCGACAGACTACGATTGTCCGGCAAGAGGTTCATTGAAGTCATACCATTCCGCTCGTGGATCGCAACTACCAAGACCAACAGATTCCTTTAGATGGCGCTATGGTTTGTCGTCAGTCAAGGCAGCAAGAATTTGGGCATGAGGAAATGAGGCTGAGTCGGTGAGGCACTAGGCAGATTTTGGTCTCATCCGTACGAAGCACTTGGTTGGGGCCGCCAAGGTGAGTTAAAACTGATCGCGGGCTCACCCCGGATCGGGACAAGGGTGATGCCGCTCTGTACTCACCCCTCCTGGGGTTGGACTCCTTCGCGCCGTACCGGGTATCATGTATGGTGCGACGCCGACCCTGCGCCGCGGTGGGAACCCTTGTAGTGTAGTCGGCTGTAATTGGCCACCTAAACCGACGGTCATGGCATCCTTGGCGATCCCAAGCCCACCCAATGAAAATGCGGCACTTCTTAAAAGCAGCATCGCTGAATACTGTATGCACTTCCGAGCAGGACCCGTCCGCCCCGCTTTACCTGGGCAGGCAGGACACTCTACTTGTATACCGGGTACCTCCCTCTGTTCAAGACCCGCACCTTGTCTCGTGACCTGTACGACGGACGCGATTCATAACAACTCGCTACTTTAATAGGGTAATCCGTAAGATTCAGGTCGAGTAGATGAAGAGCATCTCTCCGCGAATAGACGTGTTGGAAACAGCCTCGTGAGGAGGTTGGAATGCACACTTGCCAGGGACTGCCTTGTGAAGAGAAGCCAGCAAGCAGCAAGGGCCAGGGTACCCAGTACCGGGTACAAGGCTAGGCGACACGTGATGTGCCCTGTTGGACTATTCGCCCTGTCGGCCCTGTTGAGCAGGGCGACAGAGCGCATAAGGCACACAGAGCACGTGCATTATATATACTTGGTACACGTTCACCACACCCCAGATAGTTTACACTCTCTTCGTAGTCAATTTATGTTTACCGCTCGTACCTATTCTTTCAGAGTTACTCAGCAAAGGCTTCCTGTACCCCCAACCCCTATTGAGCCGCGAACATTAGGGAGCGGCCCTAATATGACGTGACAGAAGATATTGTAAATTCACGCCGAGCTTTCCGGGACGCTTCCTTCAAAGTCGGACATTCCCTTTGACTCCTGACGCTTGTTGTAGGCAATCCAGACTACCTCCTCAGAGTAGGCTTGTGCCTCCGTAGTAGTCTATCTTTTCGACAATGAGCACCTCTGGACCATGCGAGCTCGTTGTTACAGCTGCGATAAAACCTCCTGCTCCCGAGCCGCCTCTCGCCACGTCTACTTCTTTAGGAGCCCGAAAAACATTCAGTCTATGGAGCCACAGTGTATTTGTTGGCCGGAGATACCGATGCGGAGTCGGTCGAGTACCGATATCTTCTGATGCTGCCTAAAGCTTTAGTTTTCCTTCGATCCAGAGCGCATCCCACCCTGACCACCCCCGCATTCCCGCTGCTTATTTTACCCAAATAGTTTCAAAACCAGACGCATCCTCCCTCGCAGGCTCGTACCGAGCTCATGGACGGCTACCGGCTAAGACAAATCTACAGCTTCGCGTTGAATTTGGCGGCGCCCAACTCCTTGCGGTCCACGCCCATGGAGTGGAAGAGGAACTCTGTCTTTGCTTGCTGCTGGGCTAGGCGTCTCTTGACCTCGTCCTTGCGCTGTTTGTTCTCCCGACGGCCAAGTTGTTGCAGATGAGCTAGGCGCACAGACAAGAATTAGCCTCATTCTCGGGACATCGAGAAGAATGTTCAAGTTCAACGAGGGAGCAATACGAACCTTCGTCCGGCCCATCTGCAATCCTCAAGGTCCTCAGGTGCGCCCACATGCTCGCCAGTGGGGTGTCCTGGCCTACACCCAGCGCACCATGTACTTGAATCGCTCGGTCCACCACCTCTAGCGCGACCTGAGGCACCTTAATCTTTGCTGCCGCAATCTCCTTGAGCGCGAATTTAGCGTCCATCTGGTCAATCTTGATTGCGGCGTTGAGTACGATAAGCCGTGAAGCATCGATCTCGATACGCGACTTGGCGACCCATTCTAACAACACGCCATGCTCGGAGAGTCGTTTGCCAAATGGTTTCTTGCGCTCGTCATTGAGACGGTTAATCAGCCACTCCAGTGCGTACTCGGCGGCGCCTATAGCGCGCATAGCATGATGTATTCGACCCGGACCTAGGCGGCCTTGCATAATTTCGAAGCCGCGGCCTTCGCCCAAAATCAGTGCGTCAAGCGGCACCTTGACGTTAGTGAAGGTAATCTGGCCGTGGCCGTGAGGGGCGTCGTCATATCCATATACGCTGAGCATCCGGTGTATTTTCATACCAGGCGTGTCTGACGGAACAAGTATAATAGATTGTCGCCGATACTGATCCGGGTGATCCGGATTGGTCTTGCCCATGACGAGATAAACCTTACAGCGCTCATCGCCGGTGCCGGAGGCCCACGTCTTTGATCCATTTAAAAGGTAGTAGTCGCCACGGCGTTCTATACGTAGTTGGATATTACTGCCGTCGGATGAAGCGATGTTAGGCTCGGTCATTAGGAAGGCGGACCGAATTTCGCCCTCCATCAGTGGCTTGAGCCATTGATCCTTTTGAGCGGGCGAGCCGTAGCGCGCGAAGACTTCCATGTTGCCAGTATCGGGTGGGGAGCAATTACATGCCTAGGGGACTTTAAATTCCTCTCACTCTTGCTATAAGGGGCGCGGATTCAATCCATGAAAATTACATACCTCACTTGCTATGGTACTCTTGCCTAGATACTCGGCCATCAAGGCGTATTCGAGATTGGTGAATTGCGGGCCGTTCTTGTAATGATTTTTGGGTAGAAACATGTTCCACATGCCCAGAGTGCGAGCCTTTTTCTTCAACTCATCTATGATGGATGGGTGACCATGCCAGCGGGCGTCGCCGGTCCCGACTTGGGAGAAGAAAACCGGATCCGCTGGTATGCATTCTTCGTGGACAAACCTTTCGACCTGTTACAACGAGTTAGGCAATGAGTCCCAGTCGGTTCATTCTAGATTGAGCAGTGGATGGATGAATAAATGGATGGGGTAAGCAAAAAGACGGAGATGGGGGGATGGGCAATGCTGTTTTGATCACTGCCTCAAAGATGCAAATATAGTCGCTAAGAGATAACAGAACCTGGGAATCCAAATAAAACGGAGGTCTATACCACATCCAAAAGCTTTTTCGCACGTTCCGACACAAATGGTAGAGCAATGGGTGGGATGTTCTGAGATGCAGAGGTAGACATCGACTATCTCTCCGTCACTTCTCTTGACGGGCAAATGGCAGGTTATGAGGCAGGTGACGATGAACAAGCTATAATATATCCGCGGTAAAGAACGGGTCCTGTTATGAACAGCTTTCTACTGGCGGTGAGCTCGAGAAAAAGACGTGAAGATCAGGATGTTAGACGCCGAGTATTATGGCTTTAGCTATCGTCCGAATCTAAGGAGAATGGAGCTGCATGGGCCTCGGTCCAACGCCCTTCAGAATTCTTTCTGGAAAACTCAACGACCCTTTATCGATGAGGCACATTGGGGAGCTGTTCCTAGACCATGAATCACGGACCTTACGGGGGCCCAATAACATGGGTGGCAACCCTCGGTGAGGAACTGCGCAATCGTCCCACATGAATTCAATAAGCGGTAGGGGAGACTCTACCCGAGGAGATCACAATACCCTCGGGTTGAGCACCTATGCCACAAAGCTACTTCTTGTTACGGCTACGTTTGAACTTGAACTAATCGATCTTTGTGGTCAGCCAAACCAATGAAGTTTTCGTCCAAGTCCAGGCAGCCTGTAATGAGACAAAGCATTTTCATCCTCTTTCAGGGCCAAGCAAAAAAAGGCTACTGACCCCTAGTGCTCTTGCAATTGTGAAAATGCAGATGTGAAAGCATGACAAAGCGTTCGAGAAAGAATGCAAGGTGGGTCTTCTTCCCCAGCTAGAGTTCCTAGATTGACCTCCCCATGACCGAGCATCCCATGATACATGGCTGAGTTAGTTAGCTGAGCATTCATGACTCCTCGAGCACTACAATCTACCTGAACTCGGTGTGCCACGCTTTCGGGGTGATAGTGTGCGCTTCCCTCGCTGCTTTTTGAAGCGCTGCACCAACTCCCACGCCCAGTGTGAATTGGGTGCTACCTGAAGGTCAAACTCCGATGCCCTCACACTGCTATTCTGTCTTAATGCATATCTGGCCGCTATTCCTTGCATCACGACCGCAGTCCGGAAGGCTGAGAACGCATCTCCCCATGCGAGATCCTCTGAAGGATCCCATCTTGCCACCTGAGCATACCATTCAACGCATTGCTCTCTGGTTGGGAGTCCTTGTGTTGCTCCCGGCTTGAAGGCCGCCGAGTCCTTGTTCGCGCCGACATGAGTCGAAGCAGTAGCGGACACAAACGGGGCCGTCACATTCACCAAGTCCGCTAGTGGATGGCCAACTGTAGTCATTTCCCAGTCCAGGACACCAATGACATATGGTTCCGTTTTGTGGAATAACAGATTATGCATCATATAGTCACCGTGAATGAGGGTTTTGCGATCTTCTGGTTGATATTGAGCAACCTCAAATGCCTCGGTCATTTCGTTAAAGTGAGGAACTTTGGCGACGGGAGCACCAGTTTCCTTGTCTGTTGCCTGTGCTTGTTGTATCGAAAGTGATTTGAAGGTTCGGATCTGGCGGACATAAAATTTGTCGGGCTTTTCGAGGCTTCCCAGGCCTAACCCTTTGTAATCGACACGATGAATCCTGGCAAGCGTTTCCACGGCTGACCGCCACCTGATGAAATTAGTCGTTGTGCCCGAAAGAACCACTTCGTGCAGATCATACATGCTTGTCCTTTCCGATGGACTGACACCTGGCAGAGACTGCTGGATGAAGATTCTGCCATCCAAAAACTCCATGACGTAGAAAATCGTACCGATGATCGAGGGATCAGTGCAGAGGCAATACACCTTGGGGACGGGGACGTCGGTTTTCTCTAGAGCTCGAAGGACTCGGTATTCACGCTCGACATTGTGTGCTGTTTGCGATAATAGTGGTCCGGGAGGCTTTTTTCTCAGAACGTATCGATTTCCATCGGCGCCGGTTAGTTGGTATGTTGGATTCGATTGACCGTCCCCAAACTTCCACAGCGTATCGTTAATGTCAGTGACGGCTGGAGGCGCAAAGAGCAACTCACTTGTTTGATGCTTAAGGGAGTCTTGATTTCTGGCACGGAGGTCTCCAGATATCCTTGCAGCGCATCGAGGTTGATGGGCAGCCGGACTGGTCCCGCCATCCGATCAGTCCTGCGGGTGTACGAACGCCTTCACTTCGCTATGCTGAACTGCGCCAACAAGTCTGCTGGGAAGCGACTTCGATCTCTCCAGCAATCGACCTCAGAATTCTTGGATAAACAGGCTACCCACGGTAATTTCAAGGGAAACGTTTCGGATAGCATCAAGCTGCATTGGTGTGTATGGTTTAGTGCTCCTTCGGGAACCAAGTGAAGGACGCCTCACTGAATTTGATAACCTCGGTAGAAAAGGTCCATCTTAAGCAGCGGAGCCGATTCTGGGGGTGGGTCCCACAGAGCCTTACCAACATGGGTCCAACCTTCGGCATTCAAAGAAGTCCATGGCATTCTCTGCCACTGTTGTTGGCTTGAAATTGAATCCTCCAATTTGAAAGATAATCCTGTCGGGGTGTTACGGCTCCCAAGAGCTTCATTCAGTTGGAAAGTTCCTTAAGTTCGAATTATCGAATACAGCTTCGGAATCGTGTGAAAAAATGCCATTTCTCTAGACCAATCGAGAGATCGTGGAGAACTCCAAACCAGACGAGAGGCAAGTAGAGTATGGCCGAATCGACCAGGTCTACAGTCGAAGAAGATATCTGGGACTTTCTGGACACCGAGGACACATCTGAGGTCCATTCAACTTCTAAAATCATTGAGCACAGTGCTCTGTCATTCCTCGATGGCACCAGCGCTTCAGAGTTCCAGGGAGACCTCGAGGTTGACCTTGATGGGCAATTTTCCGTTGTCCAACAGCATGACGATACGAACCAGGACGCAACCTCGCACCATATGCTCGAGTTAGAGAACATGCTTCTTGGATCAAGTGAGTTCACCAGGCAAACTCCTTGGGACCGGTCACTGACCATGATAGTCGGGTTAGGGGTCTTGCCACACTCTTGGAAGCTGCTTGCAGCCCCTGAAAAGGCCCATGCCAGCCAACAGGAACTTACAACTGGTGTAAGTTTGTGTTCTTTGGGATGAATTCTCAAGTAAAACCCACTTATAAAATCAGCCAGATTTTCCAGATCTCAGTTCAGACTTGCAAAATCGCCTAGTGGAAATCTACTTCCAGAACTTCCACCCACTATGTCCAGTTGTAGATGAGATCGAATTCTCCAGTTGGTATGGCTCCGACCAACTTGACGGCCATGGAGCGAGAGAACTCCTTGGTGCAATGATTTTTGTGGCTTTTGCTCATGTGAGTGACGAGGAGCTTGGACTGAGTTCTTTCACATCGATACCTGAAGCGCAGAGAGCCTGCTTCCGCACCATCAAATACAGGTTTGACAAAAGTTCTCAAAGTCGCCCTGGCGATATAAGTCTGGTTCAGATTGCATTGCTCCTGAGTCATTGGAGTCCCTTTGATGATTCCAAAGAAGTCAGTACCTACTGGGTTGACCAGGCTTTCCATCATGCCACAATAGCAAATCTTTCCGAGGGCCTCAAGCAATACAGCCGTGTCATCTGGTGGTGCTGTGTCGCACGGACTCGGGCTCTCGCCCTCGGTCTTCGTCGCCCAGATAAGGTCAAATCTTTCGAGGCGGGGCGCATGATTCAATCCGAAGACTTTGGGTCTATAGCTTTCCTTGCCAGAGCTGGCCGCATGGAAAGGAAGATCTTCGAGATTGAAGCTTTTATCGCTCTCTGCAAGTTATCAGACTTGATGAACCGCATTCTGATTCTTCGAAATCGTTCGGGAAAGCCTTCAGACTGGAGAGCAGA